>NC_090928.1:662932301-663557301 GCF_040938575.1 Ambystoma mexicanum | reverse complement strand
TGTGAAATTAAAGGGATTTTAAAGTTAGAACACTCTTCAGACGAGCACTTAAAGATGGACAGCGCCGCCAGGTAACCATTAATGGTACCCACTTGCAAGCCCCTGTGGGCCAAAGAAAGTAAAAAGGACAGAACCATGGGGATGTCACATGCAAAAGGATCCACATTCTGAACTCTGCACCAGTCGCAGAACTTACGGCAACGGTACAGAGACTTTGTTGCTGGCCTTCGGGCCGAAAGCAACACCTCCATCACGTCTTCAGGGAGGTCCCAATCCTTAACCCTCAACCTTTCAGAAGCCAAGCATGAAGGTTGAGGGATCTGACCTCTGGATGGAGAACCTGACCCCCCTCCCGTGAGAGCAGATCGTCTCGGTAGGGAAGACGACGCGGAGGGCAGATGGACAAGTCGAGAAGGTCCGGGTACCACGTCCTCCGAGCCCACGCCGGAGCAATGAGGATCATCCGGGAACCGAACTTCCGTAACCTCCGCAGCACTTGCGGGATGACAGGGACTGGAGGAAACGCGTACAGCAGCGGGAACGACCACTCCACCATGAACGCGTCTCCTAAGGCTCCTTTTGGAGGAAATTCCCGCGAGCAAAACCTTTCGCACTTCCGGTTGACACTGGAGGCGAAGAGATCCACTTGAGGGGTCCCGCAAAGGGCGAAGATCTCCAGGAGAATCTCCTGAGCCAACTCCCACTTGTGAGAGATCGTGCTATGCCTGCTCAGAGCGTCCGCCGTCACGTTTTCGTCTCCAGCCAGATGAACTGCCGAGATCGAAACTTCCTGCTGGATGGCCCAGAACTCGAGCTGCATCGCCTCCCTGCACAGAGGAAGTGACCCTCCCCCCCCCTTTTTGTTGAGGTAGTGCATGGCCACTGTGTTGTCCGTCAGTGTCATGATCTCTGCTTCCAAAAGGTCAGGGTTTTCCCAACTCCCTTGGAAGCAGATCCATAACCCAGGTTCCGAGTGCCAACCAGTCCCAATTGGGACCTTTTGGACCCAGTCCTGGCGCCAGTGGCACCAGGCTCATAAATATGCCCAGTCCCAGCGCTGGAAGCGCCGGGCTCATAATGCTTGGGTGGACTTACCTTCAGCAGACCATGCTGCTTACTTGCCTGCCAGTTGAGCCTCTGATCCTCTTCTGTTTGGAACTACTTTTCCTGTTGGGTGGGGCTGGAGCCACTCCCTAGATTCAGAACACTGGAACTCTTCTGGAAGGCAGGAACTCTTTTCTTACCAGGAACTCTTTTCTTACTTAGGCGTGGCTGTGGAAGGAGACACCTAAGCACTACAGGAGGCTATTTAAACCACACCCGGTGGATGAATCTTGCTTTGCGTTATTCTGCAACCTCTGCAGCAGAACGCTCATCGTGTCTTCTGCATCCGGTCCTGGGCCTAAGGAAAAAGGCTTACCATCCTGAATCCAGTCTTCAGCAACACCTATAAAGACAAGAAAGAACAGGTTAGCATTCCGGCATCTGAAAGGCAAAGGCTTACCTACTCTTCGTGCGCTCCGGAGGTCTTCACACTGCATTCCGGCATCTGAAAGACAAAAGTTTACCAACTCTTCGCACGCTCCGGAGGCCTTCGGCACTGCATCCCGCATCTGAAAGACAAAACAAGGTGCGTTTAAAGACATTGGGGAACTTTAATACTCACGTGCCATTACTCCTTTCCACATCTAATCCAGTGGGTATTCCGGCACCCTGCAGCCGCTCCGAACTCGTACCTGCAAAATAAAAAGACAGTTAGAGCGCATAGTGAAGCAGGCAACAAGCGCTTACTTACGTGCTTCCAGGCGCTTCTATTCATCACACGGGCTCCATCTTCAACTCACTTCAGCCCGTCATCCGCCATCGCCGGAACCCTGCAAAACAAGAGACATCATTACTAAAGACTTTAAAGACATTTGAATGACTCGAAACTTACCTTTCGTGCAGTAAACGACGGACAGCAGTCCTCTGAAGTCAAGAGGCCTGCGCTACCTATCCAGTGAAGAAACTGGTTACAGCACCCTGCCCCGAGGCAGATGGAGAGCTCGGCATTCACTTACCTAAGGTGAGAGCGTTAACCTTTGGGGGTCTACAGGAGAGGAGAAGAGGAAAGAGATAGGGACACCCCAATAACCCCAGTTCATTAACCCCATATTTTCTATCTGCAGACATCTTACTCTACACGTCAGGCATACAGTGCACAGAGGTCCAGCCCAAAGAGCCAACCGGGTGCTACACATCACCTTTGAAGATACGGTAGTCGCCCAGTCAAGACCGGCGCCTCTGCGAGAATCAGGTGAGCGTTACAGTCAGGATCAGGACACTCTTTCCTCGCACAGTCGGCAGAAAAGCCTTCAGGGCTAGCCTGACGGCCCTCAGCTCCAACAGATTGATATGGAGTCTGGACTCCGACGGAGACCAACGACCGCTGACTGTCAGCCCGTTGGCATGAGCTCCCCAACCCGTGAGGGATGCATCCGTCACGATCGTCACCTCCGGCCAGGGAAGCCAAAATGGAGCCCCCTTCATCAAGTTGCCTTCGACGGCCCACCACAGAAGGTCCCGGGCGACCGAGGGCGGCACCTGAACCGGGTCCGACATCCTGCCGGAGGACTGCGACCATTGCGTCTTGAGCGCCCACTGCAAAGATCTCATCCGCAGGCGAGCCTCTGGCACCAGAAGAATGCCGAGCAACCTCAAAAACTCGAACGCTGGGAGCGTCTGTGCATGGTGAAACTTGTGCACCATCTGCTGAATGTGAAGAGCCCTCACCTGGGGAGGAAAACACTGCCCCAGGGAAGTGCCGAGCACTGCTCCGATGTACTGGAGCCGCTGCGTTGGCGTCAAATGGGACTTCTTTAAATTGAGGGAGAAGCCCAGCCTGTGAAGGGTGTGGCAGGTGACGGACAGATGATCCAGGACTTGCTCGGGAGAGCTCCCCCTGATCAACCAATCGTCCAGGTAGGGGTAGACGTGAATCCCCCCTTGCCTGAGATGCGCTGCCACCACCACCATGAGCTTGGTGAAAACCCTCGGGCGGAGGTCAATCCGAACGGCAGGACCCGAAACTGAAAGTGCGAGTCGCCAACCGCGAACCTCAGGTACTTCTTGTGCTTGGGATGGATCGGCACATGGAAGTAAGCATCCTTGAGGTCGAGTGACACCAACCAGTCCTGAAGCTGAAGGGCCTGGAGGACTTGAGAGAGAGTAAACATCTTGAACTTGTCCTTCCTGAGGAGTTTGTTCAAACCGCGCAAGTCCATGATGGGTCTCAATCCCCCGTCTTTCTTCGAAATCAAAAAATAAGGGGAATACCATCCCTTGTTCCTCTCCGCTACAGGCACCAGTTCTATGGCGCCTTTCTCCAGCAGGGCTTTAATTTCCTGCGCAAGGAGCGGATCCGGACTCTGCAAAGAGAGGTTCCCCGGTGGATTGTCGCGAGGCCTGTGCCGAAAGGGAAGACAGTAGCCGTGGGTTATGATCTCCAGAACCTACACATCTGAAGTAATGGCTTGCCACTCTACAAGATGCTGCGCCAGCCTTCCCCCCAACCGGCGAAACATGGGACATGGCCTCATGACTGAGTGGGAGCGGCCGCGGCGTTAACTGAGGGCAAAGAGGCAACTGCCCGAGCGGCCTTGGCACCACGGGTACCCTGTCGTCCACCTCTGGTACCCCTGCATTGGCCTCTTTGACTGCCAGCTCCTCTCGCTTTACTGAAGGACGAGTAATAGCGAAAGGAACCACCCCTCCACTGCTGTCCCCTAGGACGAAAAGGTGGAGGTTGGCGAACTGCAGCGCCCAACGACTTTGCTGCAGCTTTTGAGGTCTGCAACCTCTCAAGGCTCTCGTCAGCCTTGCTGCCAAAAAGGTGATCACCGCCGGGACTGCACATCAGGAGCAAACCCCGACTTCCGCAACCAGGCAAACCTGCGTATTACGGTGCTCGCTGCCATGGACCTACTGACGCATTCAGCTAAGTCCAAACCCGACTGAACGGACTCACACATGGCATCCTTACCATCCTGGACCATAGCAAGGAAACCATCCCTTTCGTCCCCTTCGGGAACATGTTCAGCCGCTAATGCAACACAGTTCCACAGAGTGTGTGTGAAACGAGACAAGGCACAAATGGAGTTGGCCGCCTGAAGCGCCATACCACCAGAAGAAAACACTTTCTTCGCCCAGCCATCAAAACGTTTGTCGTCCCTATCAGGAGGGATGGTAGGGTCCGACGCCTGCTTTGCTGGGGCCGTGGCCGCCTGCACCACCAAAATCTCCGGAGTGGGGTGCCTGGTCAAGTAGCAGGGGTCGCTACTGGCTGGACGGTATTTTCGCGACAAGGATCTGCCCACCGCCGGGAGACTCTCCGGAGCAGTCCAAGCCGCCGCCACCCTTCTCTGTAAAGCCATATGGAACGGCAGTAGCGGATCAGTTGGGGGACCAACATCAAGGATGTCCGTCAGATCATCCTGCACAAACTCCCCTGGGGGAGCAGACCATCCCAAGTACTCAGAAACCCTAGCCATAAGGCGCCGGTACGAGGAATCGGCATGAGAGCCAGGCTCAGGCCTACAAAACACCACATCCGGAGAGGTGTCCAGTCCACTGGCATCATGCAGTGACTGTCTCAAATCGTCAAACTGACCATGGCCCGAGACAATTTCATCTGCAACCTGACTAGGAACCAGGCCATCAGAATCCTCATCCGCCTCTGAAATATAGTCCAGGTGGCGAAAAGAAGGCACCCGAGAGTGCTTGCTCTTAACCAGAGCCTTCCTAGGGGATTCTCCCGTGCCACGGGGTACCTCCGACACGAAAGGCGTCGATGGCGTCGAGGGAATCGGCGCCGGCGTCGAGAGAACCGGCATCGGCGCCGAAAGGATCGGCGTCGAGGAAATCGGCGTCGACGTCAGATGCAGCGCCTCCAGCATCGGCGGCGTCGACACAGCTCTCGAGGCCGGAGCCCCGAGCGTGTCCCTCTACGACCTGAGCGTCGACGGCATCGACGACTTCCTCAGAGCCGGAGCCTCGAGAAAGCCTGTCGACGCCTCAGACGTCGATGTCTTCCTCGAAGACCTCACAGGTGCACACGGTCTTGAACGCGTCGAGGACCGGGGCCTGGAACGGGTACCTCGAGAATGAGTCTCCTTGTCAGAACGGGACCTCTCCCGTGTCTCGTGCCGACCACTCTTGCGAGCGGTGTCTCTCGACCTCTCACGACCAACCCCACTCGGGGGCGCGGACGGCTTAGTACCCTGCGACTCAAGAATCACCAGCATTTTCTTCCCGAAGGAAGCCCATTCCTCCGGCGTCGCACGGCTGGTGGGCTAAGCGACGTGCCGGGCAGAGTCCTCCGAAGAGGACCTGGAAGACGACCGGTGTCGGCGCTTCTGAGGATGCCTCGAAGAGGCTGAGGAGTGGCGAGACCGACTCCTAGAAGGAGACCCACGAGACTTCCGACGATAACGCGGAGAGTCACCCCTCGAATCATCCGTCGAAAGCCCCGCAGACTTCGACTTCCAGGGCTTGGACACCCGACCTACCGACAACTTCTTCTTACGTTCGCGTAAGGCTTTGGACGTGAGTGACTGCCAGTCGATACAGTCATCCGTGTCATGGGCCTCCCCGAGGCACCAGAGGCAGGCGTCGTGCGAGTCCGTCACCGACATCTTGGACCCACACTCCCCACACTTCTTGAAACCCGGACGCGGGGTCGAAGACGAAGTAGAAGACATCTTCACACAAAGGATTTTCACAAAACGAACAGGTTCGAAGAACAGAACTCTAAAGAGTCGAGGCGTGAACCGAGAATCACAAAGCAACACGTTCGCGGAAAAAACAGAACTGAGGCTACGGGCGTCGTGCGTCCTACTTATCACATCGGATGACGTCGGAGGAGGTCCTCGACGACGGCGCATCGACGTCATCGACGCAGGAGCCAAAAAAGTTTCCGAAGCAGCACAGCTGTGGTGATTACATGTCATATATATGGAATATGTCGGAGGACCCAATCCCCTCGGATTGTCTTTTCAAATGTATCCTCTTTGGCAACCTTTTGGCAATAAGTGCCTGTTGCTGCTAGGTTGACCTATGTGCTCCACTTTTAATGTTCCATAGCTAACCTTGACAGAACTACAGTTCGCGAAGGGTAGAAAGTATCCTTTCATCCCTTTTGGTGATAGTTTAGTTACTTTTGAAATGTTATGCTATACTTGAAAGTATATATAAGGTTATTTAGCTTGCATCGATTGGTTGTGCCTCTTCCAGAAAAGTAGTAATGTTTTGATTTTATTATTCCGGTAAGAATAAATCTGGGTCACTCATACAGTGTAACAATGGGTTTTGCTTTGCATGGTCTGTTTTAGACAGACACAAAAGGAATATTAGGTAACACCGGCCTTCCAGTAGCTTGTAGTATCGGTTTTACTTACCTTGATATCCAAAACTAAGTTGACGTAATTGCTTCCCCTACTCTGTGGGCCGAAAAGCAACTGTAATTGAATATTACACCCCAAGTTCCAACTCCCCAAGAATGACTGTTATCCAGATTACAATTACAGATTACAATTTATAGGTTTATACCGTGCCTATTATATCAGTAACAGAAGATCAGAAAAATGTTTTGTCCAGTTTATTACACAATGTGATTTCTTGCTGAGCATCACGGTACAACAGATAGGGTCTACTAAAGGAATTTGATGTTGGCTGGGTTAGCCTGCGCTCGCCAGCTATTCTTTTTTTTTAAAAAAAAAACTTTATTTATAAAGCTTGACAATACAACAAGAAGCAGGCAGGCACAAAATCAGGCAGTGAAAGTTTTAGCACATACACAACAATAACAACATGGACACATCAATTAGAATCAGTGTCAAACTGGGTGGCACCGGCGAAGCACAGACTGCAGAGTGAATCAATATCTACAACATTAGTTCCATATAAGGGGGGGCAGACTCATGTGTTATCATCAGAGTTAGACGCCAGTGGGGCAAGATAGGAACAAAAAGGGAGCCAGCTATTCCTGGGTCTCAACACCATTGACTGTTGCCCCGACCAGGCCTCCTCCGTGTCCGAGGCCCAATTAACTGCTCGAAGCCATTGAGTATGTGTAGGGGCCACAGGTCTGAGCCAGCAAAGCAATATGAAGTGCACTGCCAGTAGCAAACATTGACCCACCAGTTTCCTGTATTCGCGGCCAAGGTCGGGGAGATCGTGGAATAGGCATAACAGCGGGCATGGGGCGATAGAACAGTCTAGAATGTCAGATACAGTAGAGTAGACCCCCCTCCCAGAATCGGGAGAGGGACGGTCAAGACCAAATCATATGCAGGTAGGAAGCATACTCAGATCCAGATCTGGGGCATTTGGGGGAATGGTCATGTGACATATGATGTAGTCTAATCGGGGTGTAGTGGAACTTGAGGAGGACCTTAAATTGAATTAGATTAAATCGGGAGTTGAGCGACACAGCTTGGGACCGAGAGCACATCCTCTTCCAAAGATGATGTTATTTCGGTACCCAGATCCTCACTCCAAGAGCCCCTGAGTTTGTTGAAGGGGGGAATACATTTGGACTGTAGTAGGTAGTATAATCTGGAAACCACCCCCCTGTGAGTAGTGATCTCAAGAATGTCGGTAAGTATAGGGCCATCTGAGGGGACTTCAGGGAAATCTGGGTATCTGTTCTTAAGGGAACGGAAGAGACCAGAATATTGATGCCACACAGTTCATTTTTTACAGAGGGATATCAGCATATCTTCCCATTCAATAAAGTTGCTTGGTCAAAGACATTGCGGAAGGTGTCAAATCCAGCCTCTGTCCACTGAAGTCTTACTGTCGGGGGGGATTTCAGGAGCCTCAGGTAGCAGATTCCAAAGAGGGAGGTTACCATGAAAGGGTTGAGGAACTTCAACCAGTTTCCAGATTTTAAACATTGCCAACGATGTAGAGCCTACGGGATCAAGGGAACTCAAGCGGATCCGCTGGGGGTGCAGAACTAAGGAGCAACTATCGCGGTCCTCAGCCGCCAGTCGCTCAAGCCTAAAATGTGGGGGCGGGTTTATTTGGTAAAGCCAGTGTGACGCAAATTGTGCTTGGGCTACCAGCCAGTAGTACTTGAATTTCGGGGCCCCAATGCAGCCCCCAGACATGGGCGTAGCCAAAGTGTCCAGTTTAAGTCGAACCGCCCCAGAGTGCCAGAGAAAGGATTTGACTGTGTGGTTAAGTGTTAGAAAAAAGATGTTACCAGGCCAGAAAGGGATATTAGTAAACCGGTACAGAAGTTGGGGGAGCACAACCATTTTCAGTATGCCAATTTTCCCAGCCAGGGAAACCGAAAGCGTAGACCTGCCCAGGCATTTCTTGGTAAGTATGTCAAGGAATTTCTGGTAATTGGCACTATAGATTAGGTTGGGGTGGCATGTGACCACCACTCCGAGATAAGTGAACTCTGTTGGCCCCCAAGACAACCCCAGGTAATCTGAAAGGGGAACTGTAGCCTCGGTAAGTGGAAACAACGTAGATTTAGTACAGTTCACCCTAAGTCCGGACATCCGGCCGAACTGTATGGCGTCATTTAAAATGGAAGCAGGATTAGCTGCAGGGAAGCGAATGAAGAGCAGGGCGTCGTCGGCATATAGGGAAATGATGTCAGGAGGGCCAGACAGTCAAAGCCTACGGTGTGAGTGCATTTGACGGATTCTCTCTGCTAGCGGTTCCATGGCTATGGCAAAGATCAAAGGGGAAAAGGCCAGCCCTGTCTGGTTCCCCTGGCTATTCGAAATAGAGATGAACACCTGTCCTCAGTGCGAACCCTGGCCACCGGATCAGAGTAAAGGAGTTTGACCCAAGATTGGAAATGGGGACCAAAGTTAAATTTCTCCAAGACCCACCATAGATAGCCCCAGGAGACTAAGTCAAAGGCTTTTGCATGTCGAGGGCTGCCGCCACTGCCTGGGTGCTCGGGTCGATATGTCTAATGATATTAAACAATCTGTGTAGATTAAGGGACGTAGAGCGTCCAGGAATAAAGCTGGACTGGTCTAGGTGGATTATATATGTCATGTATGGAGCCAGTACTTTCGCGAAGATCTTTACATCACAGTTAATGAGGGAAAGGGGGCGTTACGAACCGCACTGAGTAGGAGGTTTCCAGGTTTAAGGAAACTGAGATTGTGGCCTCTCTAAGAGTGGGGGGGGGGGGAACACCCAGTTTGCACGCTTGCTCCCAGAGAGCAAGTAAATGAGAAACCAGCCGAGGCCTATATTGTTTATAAAATTTGACTGGGAGGCCGTCGGCAACCGGGGCCTTGCCAGAGGCCAGGGAGTCGATGGCCTTAGAAATATCATCTGCAGAAATAGGTACATCGAGGCAATCCCTGGTCCCTGTGGACAGGATGGACAGTGGTAGGCTATCTAGATAAGCTTTGATCTCAGTTATAGGGACACTATCAGCATTAGCGTAGAGGGACTCATAAAAAGATTGGAATTCAGCATTGATCGCGTGTGGCGATAGGGCCAAAGTGGTATCAGGTCTCTCAATGGTCGGGTTGTGGGGACAGCCAGATTCCTGACAGAGGAACCTAGCTTACATACACCCGGGCCGTTCGCCCTCGGCATATTTACGGGCAGCGTGAGGGTTGTCAAGAAATGTCCTTTCAAGTTCAGCTCATGTACACGAAATGTGTCTAGTTCAACCCCAATGTTGGAGAGGGTATCAGGGGAATTTGATACAGCGTATTGGGAGTGAAGAGAGGAAAGTAGAGATTCACTCTTGGCGATAGCTCTCCGAATCACTCCCAGAATCCCAGATTCCTTAGCAATTGCTATGCCCCGGACAAAGACCTTGAAGGATTCCCACAGGGTAGCTTTCAGGCAGGCGACCCAGTTTTAAGCTCAAAGTAGTTGTCTATGGCAGACTTAAGTTCAGACTCAAAGGCGACGTCCAAGAGGGAAAGCGGCTTCAGTTTCCATGACCGTGACCCTAGGTGGTCAGCACCCCAGTTAAGGGCGAGCACCACTGGAGAGCGGTCCGAGAATGTCCTGGGAAGAATCGAAACCTGTGTAATGTTTCTAATGAGTACATCCGATACAAGCCAGCTAACAATCCTCGAGTGTGAGTCATGGACTGAAGAGTAAAAAGTATACATGCAAGATCTAGGGTGCAGGAGCCGCCAGGCATCAGTGACCGCCAACTGGGCCTGTATGTCAATAATAACTTTAGCCACTCTGGAGAGCTGACAGGGTTTGGAGCCCGATCTATCTAGGTCCACATCAAGAATAGTATTGAAATCCCTGCCCCATAGTATCGGAACCAAAGGAAAACAGAGAGCAGCGAGGCCAACTGTGTATAGAATAAAGGATCATCTATGCTAGGGCCATTTGTGTTGAGGAGCATGATTTCCTTGTTCATTAGGGTGCCAAAAACCAAGACATAGAGGCCAAGGGGGTCTACATGGAACACCTTATGTTGGAACTTATATGTTGACACTTATATGTATCAGGATCATGACTCCGCGATTCGGGGTAGAGTAATCAGTTTAATAGCTCTGTGGACCCCAGGACTTCGCAATTCTCATAGTACCCTGGCGTAGGACGTGGGTTTCCTGTAAGAAAAGCACTTTAATACCATGTCGCTCTACTTATAACTGCAGTTTACACATCTTCACATAGTTCCCACGACCCCTGATATTCCAACTCATGCAGACTAGGTTATCCACAGCCATTAGGGTAGACTACAAAAATGAGTAATGTGTCACATTGAACCGGAGGTTGAGGTCACATGTCATGATAGGGGACGATAGGTCTAAATCCTACACTGGTAAAGTCCAGACCGTTGGCGTGCTCTATCTCACTGCATGTCAAGCATTTTACAACCTAACACCCCGCCCAACCCTCCCCCACCCCCAACCCTCTCCCAATCAGAAGGCCGAAAACCCGAAAGCGAATAAACAGTTCAAAAAGCAACGCCATCAGCGCCTGGGGGGGCTGCATTTAGGCTACAGGAGGCGAAGACCTCTACCCGGGGACAGCTTAAACATGTCTATGTGGTACAGCTTGGGCGACACAGATGACATGTAAGCAAGAACTACCAGCAAAGTTACGTAGGGGCTTGGGGAAGTGGTAGGTCAGCCAAGGGCCGAACAATGCCCGTATACCGGCAAAGGCATGATCTAGTACACATTAGCCACTGTGACATTACTAGTACACAATACAACTAGATCAATTTACTGAAACAAGAGGGTTAACCAGGAAAATGTTCATCAATAAATCTGGAGGCCTCCTCTGGAATGGTAAAAAGAAAACCTGATTTGAGTGTTCGATCCTGAGCTTGGCGGGGTACAACATCGAGTATTTAACTCTGAGGTCCCAGAGTCTCTTTTTAGCTGCCAAGAAGGCCTTACGTTACTGCTAAACAGCCACGGGAAAGTCATGGTACAGGTGGATTCTGGAGGAACCAAGAAGGAGCTCCCCCTTAGCACTTGCCGCTCGAAGCAGGGTGTCACAATCTCGATAGTTTAATACCCTTGCGATAATGGGGCAAGGTGAGGCACCCGGCTTGGGTTTCGCCGTTAGAGCACGGTGGACCCTCTCAATAGCAAATTGTGGGCAGAGCTTCGGGGAGTCCAGAAGCGTAAGCAAGGTGCTCTCAATAAAATCCTCCATTGAACCATTGATTCTGTTCTCTGGGAGCCCAATAATGCGGATATTGTTGCGTCTGGAACACGATTCGAGGTCCTCATTTTTCTTCATGACATCTGTCACTTGTCTAGCCAGAGCGGATAGCTCAGTGCTGAGGGCCACTATGTCATCCTCTGCCGCCCCCACCCTTGTCTCCACCTCTGTCACCAAGCCATCCGTTTTTTCCATGTGGGCTTTAATCGATGATATGGTTCCGTTCATATCGTCAAGTTTAGAGTGGAGGGCAGTGAACCCTTCTCGCAGTTAATCCATGATCTTCTGCGATTCAGTGAGATCAGGGGGGACGAAGTGGCAGGTTCCTGGTCGGGGGAGGCCCGTCGACTTAGATGAGGTCTTCGCAAACATGTTGATCGAACTATGCTTTTTATTTGTACCTTTTGTCATACTAGTTACAGATTTCGTTGTATAATTAACTGTGGCAACAGAACTACAATGCCGAAACAGGAGAAATTGGGCCACTAGGACGCGAACTTCCAATAGGGGCAGACCGGCACTGATCAAGTGCACGGAAATCGAAGATCAGCAGAATACATTGTCAACCCCAACCCACCTGCAGGTGTACCACAAGTACAGTCTCAAGTATAGTAGCTCAGCGAACAGTCTTGGATGAGGCTAGTGGAGCTAGTTGGAGCACTTGTGGATAGATTGTGGTCTCCCACGTAGTTCAGCACAATGGATGAGGACAAGGTGGGTGGCCTCAACCGACAGTGCCTGGGGGCTGTAGCAGATCCCGTCCATGAAGACTATCAGGACTTCAAGTGAGCAGGTATGGCTATCAGCAGGGCCACTCGCCTGCACAGGAGGGGAGGAGTAGGAATCTTTCAGTGGAGAGCACAGTTAGGTCAAAATGAGGAGGCAACACAGCCCAGGGCCCATCTGTACGATAAAACAGAGTTTTATTCATCTAGTGCCTCGCATTCTGGGGCCCGCTGAGAATAGACGTGACAATCTGGGTTAGGGAGGGCTTATGACCCCAGTGTCGGGCCCGCAGCAATATCAACGGTCCCAGATGTGGCCTATGCCACGCAGCTCCACTGCGTGCAGCGCCACCCACCGGGACTCAGGCAGTGACAAAAGGAGGGGGGAGTCTGGAACACACTCAGCGTGGCCCGTAGGGGGCACGTATGATGGCCGTGAAGTAGTGGTGGTGTATGACTGGGGCACCGTCACGTCTGGCTATGGGCCTCGGTACCTAAATAGGAGTTGCCGGAGATGGTCAGGCTCCGGGCCCGTCAACGGATGAGTGCCAAAGTAGTTCCATTGGCCACCTCCGGGAGATGAGGGCTCGACCACGAGGGTCGCTGCAGTGTTCCCAGTTTGTTTAGGCCGAGTCCGCCGACACCAGTCCACGGTCGGCGGCGCCGGGTGAAGTTCAGCACGGCGTCCCTGGGAAGATAGTTTGACCGGGCTCACAGCAACGTCTCCCGACAACTTAGGATTTAAGACGGGAGACGACACTCAGCCAGTATGTGCAGGATATATTTCCGAATCAGCCGGTAGGTGTATTAGGAAAATCTGCAGTACTACAGCACTAATTAATGCATAAAGGATTTCCCCGGGAGCGGAGCAATCACTCAGGTGGCCCTCACCATTGAGCTCAACAGCGACCCCCCCCACCTGCAAGCTATTGTAACCTTTTGAAAACTGATAGTGGGAATCAATTCTGCATCGCCTCAGGCACCTTCCTGACTTGCTATGGCCTTCCCAAGAAGAACCGCTTATTGCTTTACCGGCACGATTGTGCACTTTCACGCACTACTGCAATGTTGAGCACAAGGCTACCCACGTCTCAGGGCTGCATTAGAAAGTTAGGGAACGACTCTGAAAAATTATCTAGCACTCATCCTCGCCTACCCTAAGCACTTGCATGCCGATTGGCACAAGGGCTCGTCGGATCATGAATGCAACTGACTTGGTAGGGACACGCAATTTCAGCTGTCTCGCCTAAACGTAGACAGGGCTGCCTCAGGTGGGATAGATGGTCTGAACAGACATGCATGATTTATAGAGGGCAGCGTGCAATTGAAGTCTGTCCCATGATACGCTCACAACCTAATTAATACAACCCTCTCAGGAAAGAAGCCAAGAGATAGCTTGCAGGGTTTAACAAGGTTCCATTTTATGTTTATGTTTATCTTTATTGAATTTATATAGCGCTTTAAGCCAAACCGCTTTACAATATAACAGGTACAAAAGTGAGAGAAGCGTATTTACAAACATGAACAGGTCATTAGAACATTAAGTACAACTATTTACAATATTTACCGAAATAAAATAAAAAATCAAAAGGTGTCTGCTCTTCGAGAATGTGGAGACTCAAGAATGCATGATTTTGCCTATTAAAAGGCCACAGCGTCATGAATGACATCACATATAGGGTCATAAACCGCACTAGTGATCGGTAAGACAGTATTCATGATTGCGTGGCATTGGTGGATGCCAGCCAACAATTTCTTTATTTTTCAGGTGTATTTCGAATGACAAGTGGGTCAGCTGGGCTCATCTCTCCATGGAGTGAAAGTCAGTTTGTGGGCTGATGCTTGTGGGAATGGAAGAAATTAATCAGTTCACACTGACATGTCTTGTCCGATCTGTTTTATTATTGTGGCATTCTTTCACAAAATCGAAACCTACCACGGATACAGGCTGAAAACAAGCTTCTATTGTTATTTGACCTTGAACGAAAACTGAGCAATCGCTAGGCTATAAGGACAGACGGTGTTGAATACCTGCAAAATGATAACTTTTACCATATTGAAGGTGGACATTGGAACAATTACTTTAATTTTATGCAAACTGTTGTTCGGAGCAGACACTCTGCGTTACACAGAGAGAATGGAACTACCAAACATAATGTAGGTTTAACTATCCATACTATTTTGGCAAATAAAAATGGCATTTGTGTTGTATGTATATTGAACAATTCAGCGATGTGCGAAAATGCCATTTGACGAAAATAGTTGACAGTACGTTCTTCTGTTGATTAAAGTTATACCAAGTGCAGTTTGTTTATAAGTCTACAAATAACTGTTATTTGTGTATAGTTTAAAGAGGAGTGAGTAAAGGTTTGATATTTTTGGCCGGTATCGCCGACTGACATTATTATGGGTTGTTAGTTGGAGAATATTGTGATGATTATTCATTGACGACCCGCATCCACAACCTGTATGCCGGCTAGTGATATCTAAACCACTTTTTCCCATGGAATATCCGGATGTGCCATTATTATTGTGCACCTTAAAGTAGGTGTTGGGTGGATGTGCCGGGGGCTGTACATTTTCCGAGGGAACTTGGTTCGCTTTTCGATAGATAATATTCCTAGTTCCATTATAATGCCATATGTCTGTTCCATTTATCCATCAGTTTCTCCAACCCATTGGGAGCTATACCTACTTCACAGCGCAAACCTTTCATGCACATCGTAGTCTCAAATACTCCCCTATGTTGTCTGTGTGTGTTCATTATGTGGGGTTTGTGTTCATTATTAGGTTTCATCTGGTGCAGATTTACAGGGTTACAGGGTAAATGGATACATTTGAATAAAGAACAACTACTAAAATATATGTTTATTCTGTTATCTACACAGATATATTGTACCGTTCTGCGAATGCCATAGTTTCCAGCTACCATGGGATGGATTCTTCAATTAACAATGGCAGATATGCCTACACTGATCTTTTAGCATGACCGTCATGTGGGACGATAGACAGGGACCGATATGCCCTTTGGCGCTACCAGCGAAAAGGTGCAACCTGTCATCGTTTGTTTGGTTGTTTATTATTTATAATGCGTGAGCGTACCCGAGGGTATCAGGGCGCAGTCTTTACAAGAATTTGCGAAGCTTAGTTACAGGTCATACGGTATACAGAGAGAAAATATGGTACACTTATATTATATACATTTCAACAATGAGGTACATGGTTATTATATACATATAACAGGAGGGCACAAGCGGTTACATTGTGTGTCGGTAACATGAAAAAGGGACAGACTGGCGGTGGAGTAACTTAGACGGCCTACGTTTTCTGCCATGAAACTACCTTGGATCGGAAGTTCTGGTAGGGCAGGTCCACTCTGAGATTAGGCGGTAAGGAATTCCACAGTTTGGCTGCTTTCACTGGGAAACTGTTGCCTCCTATGGTGGCACGTTTAAAGTTGGGGACAGAGAGGCAGTCTTTGTAGGCAGTTCTGGTAGGTCTCAGAGAGGACTGTCTATGGAATCTGTTAATCAGGTAGATAGGGGCAGCGTTATTGAGGGATTGGTGCGTGAGTGATGCAGTTTTTAAGAGAATTTTGTAGTTAATGGAGAGCCAGTTATACTGTTGACTAAGTACTGATATGTGCTCTCTACTGGAGATGCCCAAGGCTGCTCTGAGAGCATTATTGTCAAGGGTGTATAGTTTACTAGTGATGGCCTTGGAGGATCCCAGATAGAGGGCATTGCAATAGTCCAGGCGGGACAATATGAGGGCTCTAGCGAGGGTAAGGCAGCTAGTGTCAGACAGAAATGGTTTAGCTGTGCGGATTAATTTGCACATATAGGCCGTGGAGGATGCCAGGGAGCTCAGCTGTCTTTAGAAGGGGAAATTCAAGTCCAGGTAAAAACCCAAAGTTTTGACCTCTTGTCCGACCTTAATGTTGTTGCCATCGATCATGAAAGAATTATAGGTGGGGCCAAATTTCTTTAAACTGGACGTAGTGCCTAGGATGATAAGTTCCGTTTTATCATCATTCAGGCATAGTCCATGTAAGGCCATCCATGTCTGGATGATGATGTACACTATATTTAGCAAGGCCAAATCATTTCCATAATCTCCAGAAAGCAGAAGGAGGATCTGGGTATCATCTACATAGTTGGTGTAGGTGATACCGAGATGATCCAAATCATCAAAAAGGGGCTTGGTAAATATGTTGTACAATGTGGGAGAGACACAGGAGCCCTGTGGGATGCCACAAGTGATTGGTATGGGGTCAGCCGCTGCAGTGGGTGATAAGACCCTCATGGTTCTACCGTTGAGAAAAGAGGTGATCCAGGTGATAGCCTCAGCGGAGAAATGAGCTGATGTGTGCAGAGGACAGAGTGATCAACCAGGTCGAAAGCTGCAGACAGATCGAGGAGTAGGGCAACTTGGCCGTTGTCTCTAAGCGTGTCGATCTGAGCTTTCAGGTCGATGAGAGCAGTTTCAGTCCCATGTTGAGGACGAAACCCTGATTGTCTGGAGCCTAGTAGATGGTGTTCATCCAGGTACTTCTGAATTTGTACATAGGCAACCTTGTCCAGGATTTTTAGTAGAAAGGGAACGGTTGTTATAGGTCTGGAATTTGTGGGCGTAGCTGGGTCAAGTGTGGGTTTTTTTAAAAGTGGAAGTACCCAGGATGGTTTCAGATTAGTCAGGATAGAGCCAGTGGTGAAGGGAAGCATTAATTAGTTTCGTGATGAAGGGGGAGAGGTCAGGGGCGGCATCCTTGATGAGCTGTGCCGGGCACAGGTCTCCCTGACAATTGGAAGGTTTCAGAGATAGGATGATTTTTTCTACTTCAGGAATCGTAACTTTAGAAAAGTTGAAGCAAGTGAGATCTGTAAGCATAGGCTTGTCTGGTATTTTTGAGGGGAGGGTGTCATTGAGGGATGCTTTTTACAGGCGATTTTACTTTGGAGGGTCGCAATTTTGTTTGCTAGGGCACTTTGGATTTCTGAACACCAGTTTTTGTCTTTAGTACAGGTGTCAGGAGGTACTATGGGAGTTTCTACTTCTTTCAGGATGGAGAATAGTTCCTTCGTATTGGATTTCGCATGGGATATGCGAGAGTCATAGGAAGTGCGTTTAGCCACGTAAATTTCCTTTTTGTAAAGTGTGGCTAATTTTGAAAGTTTCAGTTTATTTGCGGCAACAGGGGATTTTTTCCAGGTGGCCTCGCAATTCCTTTTTTGCTGCCTTAAATTTTTAAGGAATGGTGTGTACCATTTGTTTAGATGCGTATTCGGGTTTGCTAGGTCTCAGTTTAAGGGGGGCAATTAAGTCCAGTGAGGTGGCCATGATCTTATTATATTCTTCAACCAGGGTCTCTGGGTCCAGGTTGTCTGGGAGTGTGTTAAGTGTAGCGAGTAGGTTTGGGATGAGTCTTTCCACTGTCATATTCTTTTTGTTTCTTGTGAGGTTGGGCGGTGCCCTGATAATGGGTGGGGGTGGGGGTCTGTCAGTCGAAAGCAGGAACGAGACCACATGGTGGTCGGTCCAGGCTAGTGGTGAAATATTTGTAATGTTAACTAGACAGTTGTAATCGGCTACCCAATCGAGTGTTCTGCCTTTGGAATGTGTAGGTGACATACTTCTTTGCGTGAAACCTAGTTCCGAATGAGTGTTGACTATGGTGCTGGCGGAGTGGTCTTCAGGATCATTGTAGCCCATATTAAAGTCACCCAGGGTAAGAACTTGGGTGGAGCTTGTGAGGTTACTGGAGAGGATAGTGTTAATATCTTCGTCAAAGGTGCCAATGGGGCCTGGCGGGCGGTAGATCAAATGGATGTTAAGAATTTGGGTGTTGGTAAGTGGGACTTTAACTGAAAGTGTTTCGCAAGATGGGACATTGGTTGGTGTTGCTAGTCTCAAGGTAAGACTGCATTTGTGAATGATGGCAACACCTCCTCCTCTGGAGTTGGGACGATCTTGTCTCAGAATAGAGTAATTATCAGGGACTGGCAACAAAAGCATGGGGCCTGCTACTGGGTGTAGCCAGGTCTCAGTAATGGCAAGGAGGTCAAGGTCTTCCTTGAGGATCAGGTCAGCAATTTCTGTGGCGTGAGCTACTAGCGATCTGGCATTGATCAAGGCTCCTTTTATTTTGGGGCTGGGTGTGTTTTTAGTGGTACTAATGTGCTTGTCCTGTGTTGAATCAGGAATACCTTGAGCAGGAGAGCTGATTAGAGGTCTAGGGTTGGAGTTTAGGGGCAAGTTGGATTTTTTAGTGGAGTTTAGGGGCAAGTTGGATTTTTTAGTGGTGGCACTAGGTAGTTTACGGTGTAGCAAGAAGCTGATGCCAAAGCTTTGAGATCGAAGGTGCGTCAAATCCGCATCTTCTCCCAAAAAGGAACACCATGTGTGTCATTCTAAAGTTTTGCTGGTGTAACCTAAGGACACACAACAATTGGTCGTTGATCGCAATCAGTGGATCATGATAATGTGGTTTTGGGAGCGTTCTTTGATAAATAAAAGCACTTGCTACATTGCAGATGAATGATGTTTTCTTTAAAAATATTGTTTGCAAATCTGGATTTCGGATGCGCTGTGAGAGGATGTGTGTGTTGATATTCTGGGTTCTGCGTTAACTGACGTTATGGCGTTTGTGATGACTGGGCACGTTTGGCTATGCTGCCCACTATTGTCATGAAAATAGGTGGAGTATATCGTTTAGAATAGTGATGTCAGCTTCAGGGGCGGGCGATCTGTATTCTTGCCACGAGCGCCCTTGAAGTTAATGCGATGGCTCAACGGAGAAGATTAGCGCAAGATGGCTGCGGCCCAACCCATTATTTTCGCATATGTAAAAGCGAGGAAAACTAAGGTAAGATCCATGGGAAACATTTTAAAGATCAATCACAGTATGCTTAAAAACACATACCAGAATGCTCGGAACAATAACATTTTTGAGCGCACTTCCTCTTTTGTGATGGCAGGGGCGCTTATGGTGGCGCAAAAGTGTAAATTAAAGGATCCTCCTACAGAACATGAATGGGTGGGAAAAGTTTGTAACTTCTTAGCCCTGGAATGGGTAACCTATTCCCTACAAGAAGACCATGAGGGATTTTTGGCAGACTGGTCCCTGGTTCTGGGGATCCTACGCAGAGGATCCAGGGCGACTGGGTGCCCAAGAGAATGAGACTTTTGGGACTGCTGTGAATACAAGCGCACATTTGCTATTCAATCAGAAGGGTTTTCTTTGTTCTAGGAGGGTCCAAAAACTAAAGGAGATGGTGGACATGGAGGGAGGGCAGAGTGTGCTTAATGAGAGATCAAGATCGGACTACAGGGGAAGGGAGAAAAGGGGGGATTCAAATATGTTGGAAAAGTTTGAAAATGCCAACACATAGTTATATGGAATGTTTTTTTTTTTTAGCTAGCCGCTAAGCAACTTTTTAGAGCAGAAGCAGGGTTTGAAAACATCCAAGTAGAGTTTATGCTCCATGGTACTCACAGTGTTTCTAATCTGAGACCAATATTGGGGAAGCATTTTCAACTGGATGCCCAGGAGTTTGAATGTAGAATTCAGCCAGGTTGTGAAATTGTGCTCAGCCGAGCTGTTTAGAGGCCAGAAGACAGTCAGGATGATCACTGACTATGCACATTATTATCCATCTGGATCCATTAAATTCAAATGTATCTCAAATATTCCTTATAAATGCCAGATGGACTGCCAGTGGAATTCTATAGGTGGTTGCCTAATTCTGCATTGACGCTGTTGACGGACATGTATATGACCTCCAAGGCTAGGGGTATACTTCCTGACACTACTAAACATGCTACTATTTCTGTCTTTTTAAAGAAAAGCAGGGATGAATCACTGGCGTCCAGTTACAGACCGATTAGTTTGATTAATGTGGACAATAAGATTTTGGCTAAGATTCTAGCTCTGCAAATACAAAATCTTTTGCCTAAATTGATAGATCGGAATCAGTCTGGTTAAAGGTAGGATGACGTCCAGTAACATGAGGACACTACCTTGTACTATCACGAAAGCGTCAGAGTTGTCTGAAGACTCGGCTGTCCTATCACTTGATGCAGAGAAGGCATTCGATAGAGTTGATTGGCAATTCATGTTGAAAGTATTGGATAAGATGGGTTTTGGGATTCAGTTCTATTCTTGGATTAAACTGCTGTATACCAGGCCTACAGCAGATGTTAAAACTAATGGTCAGAGATCGAAACCGTTTGAATTGGAACGTGGCACGAGACAAGGTTGCCCGTTGTCACCTTTGTTATTTGTACTTAGTATTGAACCTTTGGCTGTAGGGTTGAGAAATGAGGAGGGATTACAGGGCATTAATTGTTGGGGAATGCAGCAAAAAATGTGGTTATACGCGGACGACTTATTATTGGTCCTTAAGAACCTTGGAGAGTCAGTGCCGGTTCTTATGAACATTCTCGAGTCCTTTCACCAGTGCTCTGGATAAAAGATCAATTGGGCAAAGTCTGAGGTTTTACCATTGGTGCCGCTGTGCGACAAACAATTTATTACCAGGTTGGGTTTTAAGTGGTGTGCTGATAAACTATTGTACTTGGGGGTTTGGATTTTGCCCAATGTTGCTGATTTTGTGAGTGTAAATATGACTATGGTGTGCACTAATTTCAAATAGGATTTGGAACGATGGTGTTTGTTAAACCTTTCCCTTTGGGGGAAGGTGAAAGATTTGAAGATGGTGTCGACTCCTAGAGTAAACTTTGTTCTGAGTATGATCCCAGTAGACATTGAGAAACATTTTTGGCGTGAGTTGGATAGACTCATGCAGGAATTTTTGTGGGATCATAAACCTCTGCATCTGAAAATTGGCAAACTGCAATTACCTTTATTTAAAGGTGGGCTGGGGGTCCCTAATTTCAAGGCATACCATCTGGCTTTTATGTCTCGGTATATATTTGCTTTTTTCAAATCGGAGCATGATGATTGGGTGTGTGCAGAGTCTAGCCATGTAGGACCTTTGTTGCCTGGGGCTGTTTTGACCAGTAAGCCACGTCAGGCTAAAATGGTAGGCCCACTGACCAGGAGTTTGCAGACCTCATGGGTGGCATTGTGTGTGTGTTTGGGTTTCAAGGCATTGAAAGATCTGAGTGCTTCCATTTGGCTGAATCCAAGTATTACACATGAGGGGAACATTTTGTTCTGGCATAATTGGTACCTGGCTGGGGTGCAGTGGATTGGTGATCTGTTCAATGGCTTGAATTGGATGACGGCTAGGGAGATGCAGTTGAAGTTTGACATTCCTACTTTTCGCCTGGCAGATTAACGGAATATCAAGAGGGCTCTGGGGGTGTTGGATATGTAAAAGAAAATCAATACGAACATGCTGGGTTGGGAGCCTGGAGTGAGTGGATGTGGCCTGGTAAGTTATGTATATAGGCTGGTTGTGTCGAACTATCAGGCTAATGAGGCTTTAAGATTGGATTGGAATCAGAGAATTGAAGAAGATATTACGGAGGATGATTGGACGCGTATTTGTGAGAATGTGAAGCTGTGTTCTTTGAGTCTTGCAGACAGATCGCGTCAAATAAAGATTTTGAATAGGACATACTGGACGCCTGAGAGAATGATGAAGAGGGGAATGAGTGACAGCTCGGAATGTTGGGCATGTTTACATGAAGTGGGCACCTTTGAGCATATGTTGTGGGAGTGCTCAAGGGTGAGAGGTCTGTGGTTTGAATTTGACCAGATCTGTGAGAGGATTCTTGAAGAGAAGGTTCATATGGATTTTAAGACCATAGTACTGGGCAGTGGGGATTTGTTGGACAAACTGACTACTTCTCAGAGAAATGGATCTTTCGTGGGGCAATGGTGGGGAAGAAGCTAATTTTGAGACATTGGAAAACGTCTACCCCTGTTACTGCTGAGGAATGGATTGCTGAGATGCATTCTTTAGCAGATATGGAGAGAGTGCTGTATCGGAGAGAAAAGAAAGATGCATTATTTAATAAGATCTGGGGCAAATTTCTGTTACTGTATTAGATTTGTTTTATTGCTTGTATTGCGACTCCTGGGTGTGAGGGGGGTGTTTCTGATGTATATAGTTGATGTTGATTTGCTGTGATTATTGCATGATGTTTGTGTTTTTGTTCATATGTTATGATGTGATCCTTTTTTTTTCAAATAAATATATTTTAAAAAAAATATATATTTCTTATAAATGTCCTGAAAAGTGACCTCTGAGCAGTGGTCAAAGTGCACGAAAAGAAGTAGTGGAACTATGTTCCCTACTAGCCAGCCCCCGCTTCACACAAACCCCCATCACTGAAAGTGCAAATTTAAAACAAAACCATTCCGGAGCAGTTTCCTTTTAAAATAAAAGTATAGGAACCGTAAAACCTAAATGAAAAAGTAGAGGAGCTCCTCTTTGGAGACTTTGAGGTGCAATATTTATATATATATATATATATATATATATATATATATATATATATATATATATATATATATATATATATATATAGAAAAAGGACTGGAAACCAATCCGGGTTACACCGGCACTCCGGCTATGATGAAAGCGAAAGGCTGGATGTCTACAATAAATCCACACACAGACTTGTGTTCCGTGCAGTCAAAGTTTCCTTTATTGTTTAAGATACATGGACAAAGGAGGCAGCAACGGTCTTAGGTGCAAGAAAGGAACGACGCGGTTCACCCTACTCGGGCTTCCTATATATATATATTTTATTTAGAGCACCTCGCAAACATGTTCCTTCCTTACTATGTTGAAGGCTTGGAATTGTGAAGATGGTTTTTTATGAATCATTTTGCACTCTCGCTTCCTCCTGTTATTTGATGAAAATATATGGCTTTCAGCACCCTGGTTAGAAACCCAGGGCTCTAATAGCGATAATAACCCGCTGTGCCTCACTTCACTCAAGGCTCCAACGTGGGTCCCCGAGCCATATTGCTGCTTAAAAAAGGAAACGTGTAGTAAGCAGCAGAGGACAAAAGAAGGTTGTTTCACAATCTGCACTGATGTAGGGATCTGCAGCTTCTAAGAAACAGTTTTGAGGCCCTCATGCACCAGTAGATAGCCATCTGGGTCAAGGAAACCATTACCACAGATCAGTGGGTACTGCATGTTAGTGTCAGAATCTTTCTCCAGGTTGCCCTCCATAGACCAAAGACAAAAAAATCTCATCAAAAACATCTGGTAGAGATTGGAAAATGTGGGCAAGAAAAAGAATACAAACATTCAGAGAAGTATGTGCACTAGGTTAATATGCCAGTGGCAATACACTGGTCACAGAGTAGGCCAGGATACTGCCACTGGTAGGAAACCTGCTGCACACGTAATGTGTCTGGAAGCTCATCCTGTTATACTGCATGAGTTGGACAGGGGCCAAATAAGATGAGTGAAAGGGAAACTGTTGTGGCAGGAGTTTCAGCCAAGAATATCTCTAGGTTTCCTGTTTGGCTTGGTGTGGGATGGTGGGCTGAGCCTCCCGGATCTAAAAAAAAAAATACTACTGGGCCCCACAGTTGGCAGTGGCAAATGGGTGGCTACATGGAGATAGGAACAGTCCACACATTGGGTTGGAGTGAGCCAGTATAGTTCACAGAGACCCATTACTGACGCTCCATGGACGTGTGACTAAGGGCGTATTGGCCCCTATCTCGCAACAAGTGGCGAGAGTATGAGACATGGCTAAGAAAGGAATGGGGCACGTGCGGGGGGGCGTTGGAGTTGTCGCAGCAACATTGCAGACCCTGCCATGGCACAACCATGATATGCCAGAATTGATGAAGCAGACATTCGCATCTCAATGGTATGGTGAAATTCCGTGGAAGCTATGGCTGCCCGGCAAAGTCACCACTGGAGGCTAATTTAGCCGCTGAGCTTTTGGTGGGGAAGGCAATCTCGGCCCTGTACCAGGTGCTCAGTTTTACCAGGCGTCCCTTGAAGAGTCTCCAAAATAGATGGAAAATGGATACAGGTCTCCTGGAGGCAGAGGAATAGCACGAAGCCCTTATGGCACCACATGAAATAGTGATATCAGCCAGATTCCGATTGATTCAATTGAAAATACTGTACAGAATATATTATACCACACAGCCACAATTCGGCTAGGGCCTCACAGGGGACCCTAACTGTTTACATTGTCGCACTTCACTGGGGTCATTCTACCATACTATATGGACATGCATGAAAATCCAGCATTACTGGCAGAAGGTCGAAAGGAGGGTGTCGGAGGTAGTGTTGCTGCTGGTCCTCAAAGAAGCCAATCTACTCCTCCTGGGAATTTGGGGGACACAGCCTTCTCAAGATATGACAAACTGTTCATTCCAAATGCCTTGATAATAGCAAAAAGGAATATTGCCATGTTATGGGCGGCGATAGAAGCCCCAAAATTATCCAAATGAGTGTTGGACGTGGACAGTTGTATGGCAATAGAGGAATGGGTATACAAAACTTGGGGATGTCCCGATAAATTTGGGAAGATCTGGAATAAATGGGCAGATGCCATCCTAATTAAACTTACAACTGTAGCAATGGGCATCTTTTCTATCATCGCAAGTAGAGATGTACGTTCCTGATTTGTAGTAACTGGGAAATGTGTGTTATTGCCTTGATAACGTTGAACATGCTGATATGTGTTTGTGCCGATTTGTTGGTTTGTTTTGAAATTTTTATAAAAACTGTTTTCTAAAAAAAAGAGTGCAGCTGGCAATGGTTGACCACCAGATTCCCAAAGATCTGAAAGATGCCATGCATGGTTTCATTTACGATATCCACTAATCCCCATAAAGAAGTTGGCAAGTTGAGGCCCATTACAAACCCAAAAAGTTCTCACCATGTTCATGAAGAAAACAAAATTCAGGATGCTGACTTTAAATAAAGCTATGTATAAAATAACACTGCCCTGTTTGACTACAGCTAGTTTACACACCCACAGAACATTGCTGTGCGTCTCTGGTCTGGAGGTGAACTGTATGACCACTAGGTGGCACTGTGCATGTGTACCTTTTAGGTGAAATGGCCTGTTCAACCATCACACTGCAGGTGGAATACTCTTTTTCTTGCTTCTTTGCAAACACATAACAAAATTTATGATGAATGGTTGACACCCCTAATGCACCAATCTCAAGGATGCAAAGCTATACTACACTAATGATCTCCAACGAGGTTGAAACGTGTTTGTGCTTGATTATCACTATAGCTATGTATACAATGGTGCTACCCTAATAGACTATGACAATTTCCACATAAGGGGGAAAATGCAAGCCTTTCAACTACTTTGCATACACATGGTGCATTGCTGTGTGGCTCTGATCTGGAGGTGAACTTCCAGTAAAGACTAATAAGTAGCACTATGCATTTGTGGCTGACATGGTATATTCTAGTATCCCTTTGGTGGTAGAAGACATTTATCTTGCTTTTTCCAAATCCATGATAATATTGAGTGAATTATCTTTTTGCTGTAATTCCCACCATGGATAGACTATCCAGGAAACAACACATACAACAAAGGCTTGTGATCCATCCCAATATTGAACTTGGACCACCAAATTATTTTGCCCAAGTACATGCCAATTTCTCAAACTCATTTGCTGAACACTTGCATTCCATAAAAAGACACAGGCAAACAGATTAGTGAGTTAATTTCTTGCTATTCAAGTTGGTACCATAACAACCTTTTATTACGGTCATGCATTGGAATTCCAGTTTGCTATAAGTGCAGAATGGAGTGGGAATTCAGAATCCTGATTTTGCTCCAAAGAAAACAATGTGCTGAGGAGGAGGGTTGTGTGACTTAACACTGTGTAGAAAGGCAGTTATTGACTAGAGAGCACGCTCAAGCTCTGCCCCTCTATGTGCCTCAAAAGAAACAAAAATATAAGGTTAGGAAGGATACATTTGATACCACACTTTGAACTCTCCTACAACTGCAGCTGCCGTTAAGTAAAGTTAGTTTCACCACACAAGTAGGAGACAAATAGGGCCTAGCATGCACAAGTAGTCTGCTTTAAATAGACAGACTAGGGGCTCGATTGTCAACTGGTGTTAAGTACCGAAAAGGTTGTTAAAAGCGTTAACGACCTTTTCGGTACTTAAGACCTATTCTGAAGGTGGCGCATTCTTCCGAAAACGGTAGGAATGCACCACTTTCGGAATACATGTGGCGGTTGCTAGGATGGGTTGGAAACCAACCTAGCAACTGCCAAATTTGGTACCTGCCACTTTAGACTGGTATTCTTGTGGCACTCCTCCAGTTTTATATGTGTACTAAAGTCACGCACATATACAGTACCATTTAGGTGCCGTTATTCTGGAGGAGTGCCACAAGAAGCCTTGTGGCAGAGCATGGTGTATTTCGTATGCACCACTGGTGTATATGAACACTTTCATATACACCAAAGCAAGCAGCTTCAACATTTCAGAATACAACGTTTAAGCTGCTTGCTTTGGTGTATATGAAGTTGTTCATATACACCCGTGTTCTCGGCAGCATTTTTGTAAAATAACAAATATGTTGTTATTTCACAAAAATGCTGCCAAGATTTCAGGATTGTGCCCATTATGACAAAAACAGGCGCAATCCTGAAGGTGCACTGTTGTGCACTACGAGGACGCCCAGGCCCACTTGAGAATACTGGTGGAGCCTGCGCATCCCGATTTGGAGCAGTGAATCATGCTCTTCAGCACGTTCACTGCGCCAAGTTAAGAATCGGGCCCTAGGTGACAGGTAAGCATGTACACTATTGAGGGACTCGTTACACTAATAGGGCAGATCATGCACCAGGTAGGCAAAGATGCTGGATACACGTAGGGGGGGGCATTAATGTATGGCAACCATGCATCAGGACCCGGTAGACAAGAAAGTAAAAGTGTCAGCAGAGAATGAACGCGACAAGCAATTGTCATTTTTAACTGCAAAAGCATAGCCGAGCATCAGGAAAGTCAGACAGGTCAAACAGCTCAAAGTAGGTCATTCAAACAAATACAGTTCATTCTGAGAAATCTGCACTGGCTGGACGATAGCTGCCTGAAAGGAATGTGAAGGCCAAGAGAACAGGAGGGGAGTTTTACATGAAGGAACAGAGCGCACAAGATATCGGTGTCTATGGCGGTGAGTGCCCAACCATTCAAATGAATTGTCATGGCGGCGATAACATGGGCTGTTTTATTTAATTAAGAACAAAAAGTGATACACTTACTCCTCTACCCCCATCTGCATCCATATTACTTCATATTCCAGCAGTCCTAGGATGGCCTGACCATATGCCAACCGATGAACACGTACCCTTACCTCACCGACAGAAGTAGTTTTAGAGCCAAACAATGATATTTAAGAATGGTGATGTAGCACAGTTACTGGGATGTCTCATGGGTGGGACCTTAAATATGAGGCCATCCAATCATAACTGGGGAACGTATAAGAAATATACGTAGCGCATCAGTGAGCCAATGAACAGTAGAGCTAGGTTTCTGTAACTTGGTGGTCATGATGACATTAGAAGTGACTCATTTGTATTATATAAACTGCTGTTTCGTGTTGAAACGTTGGAGCATCTTGAGTGAGAGCTTGGCTGTTAATCTTGTTTTTACACCAGCTTTTGAATATTATAAGTTGGGTTGACTCACAACTTGCATACCACATCCTCTGATATTGGCAAATATCAGATAGAGGGCTCTGCTGTCTTATGGGTCCCTGATTAACATCTGGTAGCAGAGGATTGTTCTTTAGGGTTTTTTAGCAGATTTCTGCGACCCCAGCCATCCTTCACTGTGGACAGCGGACCGGTCTGGAGAGCAGTGTTTTTGCGCAACTGAACAGGGGATCGACAGGATCCTGAATTTGAGTGAAATCCTACCCCAGTTTGGACCCACCGCTGGACTCAGAGGAGGAACAGGCAGACTGGTGGGGGGACTCCTGATGCCAGCAACCCTCAAAGATCCGCGGATGTGAGTATGCTATGTGCGGGGTAACATTTGGGGGTGGGGAAATGTATTATGTAGTATTTATGAAACCGAGAAGTGACTAAGGGATATCCCTTAGAGCGCAGCAGGACCTCTGAGGGCCAAACCTCCTTTTGGAGGATAGAAGAAAAATAAAGAGATAAAGATAACCCGTGGGTAAGATAGTTATATTTTATTTAAACTGTTTAAATTGTTTTTTTAAAAGTTTTTTAAATAAATTTCTTATTTATTACTAAAAACAAAAAAAGCAGTCCATCACACACTTGCCCCTCAACCCCTTGTTTTACCCCCACCCACATGACTAGCATAAGAATAAGAACAAGTCCAACCAAGTTCAAGTACAATCAAGCACTTCCAGGAGGAGGGTTCAATAGAAATTGGATCCCCCAGTGTCACTGTTACCATTTGACAGTAAAAATGCGACATGCAGCCTTCAGATGTCCTTAGGCTTCAAGGCAGGGTGCATCATTGCACCATAGCCTGTTTCCAGTTCATGACAATGAGTAATATCCGTCTTCCACTGTTCATATAGAGGGGGGTGGGCTCCTTCCCCACCCCATATCTAGCCTTCTTTTTGCCAGTAATAACAAAACCAGAAAACTCCTAACCTGCTTTGGCAGCTCATCATGGGTGGCCTAGTAGCACAGGGGATGGCACCATTCGCACTCCAGCTATTCCCTCGAGTAGTTCAAACAACTTTACACAGAAGCAATGTATTTGGGAACATGACCAGGCCACGTGTAAAAAGACTGCGAGAGAGGTGAGAACCACAGCCTTCAATAGTGAAGGAGCCATCATTGCCCTCTCAATCTATCCATGAGCCCGGTCTGGCTTCAAGTCAAACAAGTGGGGCAATAAGGATGTCTGTGCCGCTATGCAGTAAGCCTCCAGGTCTGGCAGGGTAAACCCCCTCATCCCCCCTCCAAAGGGGAGATTAATTTCTCCACCGTATTCTGGCCTGTTTCCCCTGCCATATAAATGTTGTCAAAACAGAGTTCAGGGTTTTGAAGAATTATTCGGGATCTGTATGGGCACGTTAAGGAAGGTATACAGAAATCTTGGTAAAATAACCATTTTAATTAACAAGATGTGGACAAATATATACAAAGGCAAATTCCTCCACCTCCCTAGCAAAGAATCTGTGTGCTCCAAATTCACTTCATAATTCTCCATAATTCTCCCGGTAGAGCAGTTCCAGAGATCTAGCCAATATTACCCCTAGGTAGTGAGTACGGTCGGGATGCCACTGAAAACCAAACTCGTCTTGGAACCCCACAATCCAGTCAGTCAGTAGAAACAGCACTGATGTGGAGGGATTAATATTGAGCCCTGACAATCGACCGAAACCCAAGACATCCCTGATGGGTGCCAAGTTTACCGGAGACTCCCTGATCAATAGTATTAAGTCGTCCACATAGAGCGAGACAAACAAGTTACTTACCAACTGGTAACGTTCTTTTGATTGGATGTTCCTCCAACGTATTCCTCATCTTAGATGTATTCCATCCAGCTTTGGCTGCTTTGGAAATTTTCTCTCAGCAGCCGTACGTAGATGTCATCGAGTCGATGGTCCCTCGAAGGCCTCCGTCGAGGGTGACGTCATCTGGTATACAAGTAGCACGTGCGGCGCCCGTTGGCCTCAGTTCTGTTTTTCCCCCTCTTGCTCTACTGTGTTAATTGTGTCGTAGTCAGGTATCAGCCTTGCGAGAGTTGAAGTGGCAATAACCTGGAATATCTACAGACGGCTAGGATGGGAGGGCGATGAGGAATACGTTGGAGGAACATCCAATCGAAAGAACGTTACTAGTTGGTAAGTAACTTGTTCTTCGAATGGATCGTGTCCTCCAACGTATTCCTCATCTTCGATAGACTCCCAAAGCAGTATAGAAAAATCTCTGGAGGAGGGAGTAGATTTTTGATACCATTATAAGGTGGAATATAGCACTGCTTTACCAAAAGCAAGCCCCTTAGACTGGGAAGCATCCGAACTATAGAATTTAGAAAAAGTGTGCAGCGATGACCAAGTTGCTGCTTCACAAATGGATTTATGGGAACACCTCTTTGAAGGGCTGTGGAAGAGGCAATGCCTCTAGTGGAATGGGCCCTTAAGCCTTCTGGTGGGTCTTTTCCCGCCAATCTGTAGCATTCTGAAATGCAAAGCACAATCCTACGTGATATGGTTTGTTTTGACACCGATTGACCCAATTCCCTTCCGTTGTAGCCAATGAAAAGTTGATTATCCACTCTAAGCTTGGAAAGTCTAGAAATGTAAAAGCTTAAAGCTCTTTGCGGGTCCAACCTGTGCAATCTTTCTTCCTCCTTACTAGGATGAGGTGGACGGTAGAATACGGGTAGAAAAAATGTCTGATTTAAATGAAAATCGGACACAACTTTAGGGAAAAATTAGGGTTTAACCCTTAATACCACTCTGTCCCTATGGAAACAGTATAAGGTGGCCCAGAAGACAGTGCCTGCAATTCGCTCACTCTTCTTGCAGATGTTAAACCAACTAGGAAAGCGTTTTTCAATGTTAGTAATCTTAAGGGACAAGTGTGCAGGAATTCACAGGGGGCACACATTAAGAATTTTAGAACCAGATTAAGATCCCAAATTGGTACTTGGAAGGGGTAAGGAGGAAACACATTGGTGAGTCCCTTTAAGAATTGTACTATTAAAGGAATTATGAAATAGGAGCATTCTTCTGAAGAGCGCTTGAAAATGGCAAGCCTTTAATGGTCCCAACACTTAGACCTCTATGTGCTAGGGACAAGAGGAAGAACAACACTTCCGGAATGGAATATAGAAAAGGATCAACATTCTTTTCTCTGCAGAACACGAATTACAGTGCAACTTGCAATTACCATTAAGGAAATAACCTTCTGGTTTTAATTACAACGCTCCAGTCTAAGCATTTTAAGATCGAAAAAGTTTCCAACCATACTCTGACACATTGGGGATTTACCTTGAATCTATTGTCAATCCATTAAAACAACGTACCGTCCTGAAGAGGGCTATAATGCAAACAGCGGAACACCAGGGAAGGTGTTGACGACATCTGTTCAGCTGAAACATATGTAGACATCCCACAGACACCCAAGCAACGTTGTCTTTTCTCCTAAATGAACTTTGAGTTTATGCTGCACACTGACAGTATTCCCCTGCCATAATAACATGTGGTAACAATCCTGCTATCATGGTGATAAACTATGAATGTCACTTACTAACAAAAGTCAAATTTTGTGACATAAGAATGCAATAAGTGTTGTACTGTTTTTTCTTTAATTTTGAAGTTCTAAGTATTTTTGAATGTTTGTGATGTCTTGTGGAAAGCACACATCATACCATTTTGTATTGAATTGTCTGTCGATTAAAATGTGTTTTTTATAATGATTACTTGTTTGGCACAACTATTTGGATAGATGAACTTGATAATCTATCCTTTTGTCTTCTCTTACTAACCACTTCTTAAGGTAGAGTAGGAGAGGGGTAATCAAGCAGTTTGTTCCTTTTTTAAAACTTTTCTCTGCACCAGTTGCAAAACTTTTTCCAACAGCAACGGTATAGAGATTTTGTTGCTGGCCTTGTTGCCGAAAGCAAAACCTCCATGACGTCATCTGGAAGGTCCCAATCCTTGTATCTCAGTCTTTCAGATACCAAGCATGAAGGTTGAGAGTCTTGACCTCTGGATGGAGAACCTGGCCCTCCATTTGTGAGAGAAGGTCCTCTCTCTGAGGAAGACGTAATGGAGGACAGATGGACATGTCTAGAAAGTCCGGGTACCACGTTCTCATGGCCCAATCCGGGCCAATTAGGATCATGCGGTTTCCGAACCGTCTCAATCTCCCGATGACCTGAGGAATGACGGGAATCAGAAGGAACACGTATAATAATGGGAAGTTCCACTCCACCACGAACGCGTCCCCTAGGGCTCCTCTTGGGGGAAATTCCCTTGAGCAATACTTTTCGCACTTCCGATTGATTCTGGTCGCAAATAGGTCCACTTGAGGGGTTCCCCAAAGGGCGAAGATCTCTTGAATGACTTCCTGAACCAGTTCCCACTTGTGGGACACTGTGCTCTGCCTGCTCAGAGCGTCCGCCATCATATTCTCCTCCCCGGCTAGATGAACTGCCGTTAAGGAGATTCCTTCTTGAATTTCCCAATATCCGAGCCGCATTGCCTCTCTGCACAGAGGTAGTGACCCTACACCACCTCTTTTGTTTAGATAATGCATGGCCACTGTGTTGTCCGTCATTATCAGGAAATATTTTCCTCTGACAGATGGCAGAAAAGCCTTGAGCGCTAGTCTGATTGCTCTCAGCTCTAAAAGGTTGATGTGTAGTTTGGACTCTGATGGAGAGCAACGACCGCTGATTGTCAGATCGTTGGCATGAGCTCCCCACCCATGAGTGAGGCGTCTGTCACTACTGTAATCTCTGGCCATGGTTGCCAAAACTGTTCTGCTTTTAGGATATTTTCTGTGCAAGTCCACCACAGAAGATCCTGCCGAACCTTGTTCGGAATCTGAACAAAAAAACGTAATTTGCCCTGAGAACTGGGACCATTGAGTCTTTAGAGCCCATTGAAGGAATCTAATCCTCAGGCGTGCCTCTGGCACTAGGGAGATGCAGGATGCAATGAGGCTGAGCAACCTTAAGAAGTCGTAGGCCTGGAGATTTTGGGCATTTTTGAATTTGGAAACCATCTGAAGAATGTCTTGAGCCCTCGACTTGGGAGGCGAGCTCTTTCCCAAGGATGTGTCTAGTACAGCCCCTATGTACTGGAGCTGTTGGGAAGGTGTCATTTGTGACTTCTTGAAATTGCGTGAGAAGCCCAGTCTGTGGAGGAAGTGGCAGGTGACTTTCAGATGATCCAGTGCTTGTTCGGCAGAACGTGCGGTGATCAACCATTCGTCCAGGTAGGGGTAGACGTGAATCCCCCCTCTCCTGAAGTGCGCTGTCACTATTACCATTAACTTGGTGAAGACCCTCGGGGCAGAGGTCAATCCGAATGGCAGGACTCGAAACTGATAGTGTGAGTCGCCAACTACGAACCTCAGGTATTTTCTGTACTTGAGATGAATTGGCACATGAAAATAAGCATCCTGGAGGTCCAATGACACCAACCAATCCTGAAGTTGAAGTGCCTGAAGGATCTGAGAAAGAGTAACCATCTTGAACTTGTCTCTCCTGAGGAGCTTGTTCAAGCCTCTTAAATCCAAGATGGGTCTCAGTCCTCTGTCCTTTTTGGGGATCAAAAAGTAAGGCGAGTACCATCCCTTGTTCCTCTCCACTACAGGCTCTATAGCACCTTTCTCCAGCAGGGTTAGAACTTCCTGCTGTAGCAGCGGGTATGAAAACTTCAAAGGGTGTCTCTCTGGTGGATTGCTTTGAGGTTGCATTAGAAAAGGAAGGCAGTAACCTTGGGCTATTATTTCTAGAGCCCAAACATCTGACATAATGGCTCACCATTCTTGCAGATGCTGTGACAGCCTGTATCCCACAGGCGTCTTGTGATGCAAGTCCTCAAAGTGGTTTTGTGGCGGTTGCTGCGGCCGCTGATGGCAAAGAGGCTGCAGCTGGAGCTGGCTTTGCACATTTTCCTCGTCCACCACGATCAGCCTTTCTCTGGCCTTTGACTGGCCATTCCTCTCGCCTTTCCATATGAGGAGAAGTAACTATAGGATCAACCCCTCCAAGATTGTCCTGACGCACGAAAAGGCTGAGATTGTCTAATAGCAGCTCCTAAAGACTTGGCAGCTGCTTTTGAGGTCTGCAACCTCTCAAGGCTCTCGTCAGCCTTGTTGCCAAAAACGTGAGACCCGTCAAAGGGCATGTTCAGAAGACGGTTTTGCACGTCTGGTGCGAAACCCCGACTTCCGTAACCACGCAAATCTGTGCATTACTGTGCTAGTGCCCATGGATCTGCTCACACTATCTGCAGTGTCCAATCCAGACTGAAGGGATTCCTGCATGGCCTCCTTTCCATCTTTAACAATGGCTAGGAATCCTTCCCTTTCATCCCCTTCTGGTATGTGCTCCGCCGCCATTGCAATGCACTCCCACAGAGTGTATGAAAATTCTGCCAAGGCACATGAGGAGTTGGCCGATTTTAACGCCATACTCCCAGCTGAAAATACCTTGCGTGCCCAACCATCCACACACTTGTCGTCCCTATCCGGGTGGATAGAAAGGTACACCACCTTATTTGAAGCTGTGGCTGCCTGGACCACCAGACTCTCGGGAGTGGGGTGTTTAGACAGGGTCGCTACTGGAAGGACGGTATTTTGAAGTCAGGATTTTATTTACCGGAGGAATACAGTCCGGTGTCTGCCAATTTTTGCCCACCCTATTTTGCAAGGCTAAATGGAAGGCTAAAATCGGATCTTCGGTGGGACCATGATCCAATATATCGTTCAGATCATCCTGGATGAATTGAGTTGGTGGTCTAGCCCATCCTAATTAATCGACCACCTTTGTCATTAGTTGACGTATGAGGGACTGGCATGTTCCACTGGTTCTGGCCTGCCAAAATCTGTTTCAGGCGAAGTATCAATGCCACTTGCATTATGTAAGGTTTCCACCAGGTCCCTCATCCTGCTTTCCTCAGAAATCAGGCATTCTGGGACTTTTTGGGTGCCATATTCCAGTCCAAAAAGAACATTCTCCTCATCAGATCTATCCTGTTCTTCAAATATTGTAGTTAAGGATTTGAAAAATTCTTTCCTTGGAAGATGTTTAAAAACCTTTTCTGGGAGAGGTGTATCAGTAGAACCTGAAGGCATTACAGCCTTTGTAGCCTTCTCTTTTGCTGTTATTTTTACAGCTTCTGGCTGAGTTAGCTGAATTGGAGCCTTTGGAATATTTGGCGCTGAGGGCTTCGGGGTCTACGTCGACAAAGGCGTTGATGGCGCCGGCAAAATAGTGGTCATTGACGGAGCTGCCTTCGAGGGCATCAAGGCGCTCTTCAAAGACTTGCCCTTTGAGGTGCGTCGGGTTTCAGACGGCATCTGTGACCTCGAACGGTCGACTCAAGCAGTCATTTTCGCTCGGCGTCCTGGAAGGTTCCCGATCATTCCTCCTTCGATCACCCGGGCTCGAGGGCGCGCGAGTGTCAGAACGATAACGCTTCCGGCCGGCTTTCAAAGAAGGCACGGACCGAGGCTTAGCTTTTTCAAACACCCCCATCATTTTTACCCTGAATGCTTCCCACTCATCGGAGGAAGAATGTTTTGTGGGGCATTTCATCCTTTTTGTGGATTCGTCCGAGGACGAGGTGGAAGGGGACCGGTGGCGTCTTTTCTTGGACTTTTACGTAGAAGAGGAAGAGCAATGAGAATCGCTTCGGGACCTAAACCGATACCTTTCGCGTCGAGGAGATTTCTCCTCACGGGACCTCGACTCAATGCTAGAGGCTTTTCGGTCGGGTTTACGACCTACCTGCAGTTTTCCCTTCCCCTCGAGCAAGGCCTTCCCCGTCATCGCCTGACACTTCATACAGGCCTCCATGTCGTGGCCTTCCCCGAGACACCACAGACATTCCCGGTGCAGGTCTGTGATGGACATTTTCAAACCGCAGGATTTACACTTTTTGAATCCCGATTGCGGCGTCGTAGTCGACGAGGAGGACATATTGAATATCTTCATGTATTTACTGCGTCACAGAACTACTCGAGGCACACCGAGTCTCCGAAGCAACAAGTACTGCGGAAAAACAGAACTGACGCCAACGGGCGCCGCGCGTGCTACTTATATACTCGATGACGTCACCCTCGACGGAGGCCTTCGAGGGACCATTGACTGGACGGCATCGACGCACAGCGCCCTCTGCCGAGAAAACATTTCCGAAGCAGCCAAAGCTGGATGGAATACATCTAAGATGAGGAATACGTTGGAGGACACAATACATTCAAATACCAGTTTATGCGCACACAGTTGAACTCCCTTATCAATGTGCCTTGTCCGAAACAGTTCCGCTAAGGGCTCCACCACAAGTGCGAACAACATGAGTGATAGAGGGCACCACTGCCTCTTCCCATTCCTATGCTGGCAGAAAGCTTTCCATTTACCCTAAGGCGCGTGACTCGGCCCTCCTACAGTAAAGAAACCATTTGTATAAAATCCTCCCCCATCCCTGTGCGGCTCAGCACAGCGAAGTGGAACAGCCACTCCACTGAATCGAACGCTTTCTCAGCATTGAGGAGGGTCGCCACCACCAAGGACTGTTGTTCATGAAGTGAAAGGAGGCCAAAGATTCTGTGAATCCCATAGGACGTGTACCACCCGGGAATAAACCCCACCTGATTGGCCATTACGCACCTCGGCATTGACCGAGCGAGTCTATTAGCCAACATTCTTGCTAGGATCTTATCGTCCAAGTTTATTAGGGAAATCGGGCGATATGACGAGCAGTATTCCACCTCATTTGCTGGGCTTCAGGGAAAGGGTGACCTCAGCCTCACAAATAGATCATGGCAGTTTGCCCTCTCTCAGCGCCTGATGATACATACGAAGCATGGGAGGCACCAGAACATTTGTATGGGCTTTGTAGAAGTCAGCCGACAGCCCATCTGTGCCAGCAGCCTTACTGGCAGAAAGTGATCTGATCGTCTCATGTATCTCCTGTTCAGCTAAACTGTTTAACGAACCATTCTCTTTCCTCCTGCACCAGCCAGTAAAGACCGACCTGGCCTAGAAATGTGTCCAGCATAGCCTGGTCCCCATTGAACCTAGATGAGTACAATGTTGTATAAAAGTCAACAAATGCCCCTATAATCCCTTTGTCAGTCTGCTTGAGCATCCCTGCTTGGTCCACGACCCCATTGAAGTGCAATCTGGAATTTTCAGACTTTATTAGGCGCGCCAAAGTGGCAGTTCTCTGACCCTCCCCATACCTCCTCACTGTTGCTGACCTATTAAGAAATGTAACCTCCCGATCAGCGGTACTCCTAAACACACGTGGCGCCTCTCTGAATCTGGCCTGCTTATCCTCATCCTTTAGAAACCCTGCCCCCAATTCCAATTCCCGCAAGCGAGTCTTGCAAGTGGCAAATTTGGTCCTAATATTTTTCAATATTCCTGCTTCCTTGGCGATGCAGAAACCCCTTATTACGCTCTTTAAGGCCTACCAAAGCTTGGAAATTAAAGTTACTCACCGGAGTGACAAGAGTACTCATAGTTCCTAGTCCCCTTTCCTCCACCTTTGTGGGTGTCCCCCAAAATGGGGCCGGTACCGGAACCTGTGGCAGAGAAAAATTGAGCTTTCCCTTGAAATTTATATAGCGCGCGGCCTCAAGCGTGGGAACACCCCACCGAGGCCCCGCACTCTGGCGCCTCACCTCAGTCCCCTTTGAACACATCAGATGCTTAGATACCTGCCTAGTCTTAGTATATATTAGCCCATGGACTACTAGAGGGGGAAGGCGGCAGGGGCATAGGGAGGAAAAGGGACTATGGACTATGAGTACTCTAGTCACTATGGTGAGTAACTTAATTGTTCATACGTCCCGTCCCCTTTACTCAATTCTTGCTGGCGATTCCACCGAACAAGAACATATGGTGGAGCTGTGATTACCGGCCTCATATCTAGGACGAAGGAAAAAGGTTCTTCAGTACCACCTGACCAAACTCTGCATTGCGCCTGGAGCTGGTGTCCGGTGAGTAGTGCTTACAGAAGGCCGGAGTGGCCCAAGTAGCCGCCTTGCTGATAAGAAGCATTTCTCTGAAACGCAACGGCCGTGGCCTTGGCTCTGACTGCATGGGCATGAATCAGTTCAGGAACAGGTTTGCCCATGGCCGTGCATGCCTCTGAGATGGCCTGAACCATGCAACAGGCGATGGAAGCCTTGGAAGCCTGAGATATGGGGGAGGAGCCCCCAAAAGTCATGGACAATGCCTCAGACCTCCTGAAGGAAGTCATCCTAGAGAGATACAACTTGAGGACCCTCTTGAGGTAAAATGAATGCCGGGCCCTTTCCGCTTCTGACTGTGGGTTCGGGACGAACACAGGCAGGCAGATCTCTCGATTCAGGTGAAATGGAAAGAGGATCTTGGGCAAGAAGTTTGGGTGAGTGCGCAAGATGACCTTGTCGTGAAACGTGGTAAGGGCTTGCACGAGGAAAACACCTGCAGCTCACTAACCCTGCGACCCGAGGTGAGAGCCACCAGTAAAACTGTCTTTAGTGTCACCAAGCGGATGTCCACAGAGGCCATCGGACCTAATGGCTTGCGCTGCAAAGCTGCAAGAACCACATTGAGGTCCCAGAGGGGGTCCGGCTGATGCACTGGTGGAAAAGCCTAGACAACCCCTTAAGGTGTGCCTTAACCACCGGGTTGGCCGCAGAAACACATGCTCAGGGGAATTCTTGTAAGCCCCAATGGCCACCAGATAGGTGCGGCACATATCCACCTGAACTACAGAACGAGCCATGGGTGCTGAAAAAGCCAGTACGTCATCCAGAGGACAGGTGACAGGGTCCAGACCCTTGTCCAAAGCCCAATGGTAGAACCTAGTACATTAAATATTATACTGGGACCGAGTTATGGGCATCATGGCCTGCTGAATGATGTTCCAATTGTCTGAAGTCTCAGCTGCTCAGGAACCAGGCCATTAGCTTGGCCGGGTCCGGATGTTCCACAGCCCATCCTGCTGCGTGAGCACAACTGCAGCAAATCCGAAAACCAGGCCCTCGAAGGCCAGTGGGGGTCAATCAGGATGAAGCTAAAACCCACCAAAGCCTGAAACCTGCGGAGGGTCCGTTGGAGCAGAGGGGTGGGCGGGAAACAACACCTGCCCCTGTGCCAACAGATCTGGAGGGCGTCTCCCAGAGATCCCCTGACCCTGTCCTGCCCATGAAGCAAATTGGGGGCACTTGGACGTCAGAGGGAATGCAAACAAATCCAGGTCTGCAAACCCCCAATGTTGGAACAGGGGCAACAAGGAGTCGGTGTCCAACTCCCACTCGTAGGTGTTGAACCCCAGGTGGCTCAGCTTGTCCGCATCTGCATTGCTGTCCCCCGGGAGGTGGACTGCTGAAATCCAAACACCCTCCTTCAAGGCCCATTCCCAGATCGATCCCACCCTCCAGGCAGAGGAGCGGGAACAAGTGCCACCCTGCTTGTTCAGGTAAAACATTGTGGTAGAATTGTCCGGCTTGTCCGGCCTGAACATAACTGACATGTACCGGATGAGGGGCAAAAACACCTTGAGGGCCAGGCCCACTGCCCTGAGCTCAAGCAGATTGATATGCAGTAGGGTGCCTGTCATGGACCATACTCCATGAATTGCATAGCCCTCCACAGTAGCCCCCTAGCCTGCAAGAGAAGAGTCCGTTGTCGCCACCAGGGTAGGCTCTGGTCGGGTGAAGGCGGCTCCCACTGAAACATTGCCATCTACCAGCCACCAGAGAAGATCGAGCAGTAGGAGCAGTTTTATTGGGATCCTGTCCGCATGAGGCCCTGTCTCCTGATCCCAATTGGCCGCCAGGTGGATCTGGAGGCGCGTCAAGTTGAGGCAAGCCGTGCTGTACAGTAAGCATGCAGCAGGCCATCAGGCCCAGAATGTGCTGGAACCACCATGCCAAGGTAATTGTATTGGCCAGAAATTGTCCCACCACCTTGCGGAGGACAGAAGCCTCTCGGGTGGAGGAAACACCTGCTGAATGGTAGTGTTCCAACGCGCACCTAGGAAGACCAGTTCCTGAGAGGGGAACAACTTTTACTTTCTCTGGTTAAGGGAGAACCCCAGATGATGAAGTAGATTCGGCAATCTCTGGCAGGAGTGTACCAACCATTTCGGGTGACCCCACCCTCACCAGCCAGTTGTCCAGATAAGGGTAGATATGATTGCCGTCCAAGCGGAGAAGACCCGCCACTGCATTCATCAACTTCGTCAAGACACGAGGAACCGAGTTCATGCCAAAGGGCAGCACCTTGTAATGAAAGTGGCATGACAATTGTGATCCGCAGAAACTTCTGATGCGTTTGGTTGAAGTGAACATGCAGGTACGCATCTGAGATCCAGGGAATGTATCCCATCTTCTGCACACAGAGACTCGGCTATGTGCACGGGAGTAATCATCTTGAAGCGTTTCAGCTGTAAAGACAGATTTAGAAATGAAAGGTCCAGGACTACCCTCAGACCAAATTGGTTGTTCTTGGGTACCTCAAAAATCCTGCCATAGTAACCGGAGCCCTCTGCTGGCTGTGTTGATGTGGGAAACCGAAGACTGCATGAGGTCCTGTGCAATGGCTCAAGCATCTGTCATACCTGCCTTGAAGGAGGCTTGCTTGTCCGAAGGCTTACCTGTCCGAAGGGAGGTGGGGCAGAAAGAGCTCCTGCCAGAGCTTATGATTAGCCGCAGTCAAGAAGGTGTCGGTATTGGCTTGCCGCAGATGCAGTGCTGAGATGGAGTAACAGCACTTTCCCAAGGACTCAAGGACTTTGTCCTCGCCGAGGCAACTGAAGGTGGCCCCCGTGGAGGAAGACGACAAAGACTATGGTTTAGAATATGAGGCCTCAGCCAGCACAGAGGAATAGGGCTGGGGCTGGGGTGGGAGGCAAGGAGGATTAGCTCCCCGTCCATCAACCTAAAAATGCTGTACAACTTCTTGTTCACCTGGGCGTTGGCCCTGGGCTTCTCCCAGATCTTGTGCGCCACCTGCCGGACATCCTTCTGAAGGGGGATGCCAGACCAGATTGTGGTGTGTTTCCAAAGACATCAAAAAATTAAGTGGCCAAAAGTCACTTAGAGACCACTGTGCTTTGCAAGTTACATTAGGCGTCACACAGGCAGCGGGCGACTGTGGGTATGGGTACTGGGCCCGAGTACTCCAATTGAGAAGTAAATTAATGCAAATACAGTCACTCTGCGCCAGTTGTAAAAAATCGGCTGGTGCTTAGGTGTCACCAATTAGTTTATTGGTTTTAAGGAAATATAACAAAACAGCCTGGCACGTGTTTCGAGCATTGCCTAGCTCTTCATCAGAGGCTTATGAGTAATTACCAATGTTCTGTCTGATACATAAGACCAGACTGACATAATTTTGCCAGCTGATGTCCGATATGATAACTGAACAACTCTATTCCTTTGCTGTTGCAGTTAATGGCTGAGGAAACTATTCTTTGCTGTTGAATTCAGGAGCCCAAAGACCTCTGCTAGCACGCCTGACCCCTGGGCACTTCCTCTGGAAATGGGACCCCCAAGAACTCTGCCAGGCCCTAAAAGGCAGTCATGAAAGCCCTTAACGGAATCCGAGGGCTCATCGTCATGGGCATCATCGTCATCATCGTTGTCATCATACCCCCCCAGCATTTCCTTAGACCAAGGTGAATCCGGGACCTGGGACAAAGGTGCCGGCAGTACCCCCCCACCATCACCCCCACCTCCCCTCAGGTCCAGAGCCACAAACAGAACCAACAGCAGCTCTTCAGTCACTCCCCACTGCACAGCGGTTCAGAGGCCGCCTTGCCTCCTTCCCCCTGTGGCCCTCAAATCACGGTTCCACCACAAATGCCTCTTTGAGTCTCCACTCCGCAGCGAAGCCACACTGGAGCTGCACACATCCAGCACTCGGTCCAGGGGAGGGGTAGCATGCAGCACACCGCTGTTACGCTCACCTGGTCTCTGCGGAGGCATTGGGGCAGGTTTGCAGCCCTCCCTGAAGTTGAATCACCCCCTTCAGGCCTCTCCCTCAGTAGAAAAGCTGTGAGCCGTGGTACGTGGTGATACTGCTCCTGCGTGGAGATGAGAGTGTGGGAGTGCGCCAATCTGAATTGTTTTACCTCTCAAACCCTTCACCCCAAAGTACGGTTTCTGTGAGCACATGCCGGCCCATAAAGCTCACCTGTGAATTATGGAAGATAAGCTCTCCGTCCTGCTACTTCTGGCAGAGGCATGTCAAAAGGATCTAGTTCCTTCACTGATCCCTGATAAGGATTAGTCCAGTCCAGTCCAGCTGCGACTATGCTTCTCCCTGTGATTGGTAAGTCTATCTTGAGCTCTTGTGATGCTGTTCGTTCTGTTTAATGTCTTTATATGTTGCTCCTATTTATGCCCGTAATAATGTCTCTCTTCTGTTTTCTTCCCTTAGATGGAAATGCGGCCTCAATGCAGCTGTGAGACGCGGCCGGATGGAAGATGGATGCTACGACAGCAGGTCAGTGATGGTTTAAGCAAAAGTATGGCGAAGCACAACTTTAAACTGACTGTTTTTTCGATGTCTAACCTTGTCTTCTACTTGCAGGCGCTGCTGTCGACGATGGAGCGTGTCGTGCTGCGGTGCCAAGATGATGATGATGATGATGATATCGGCGTTCCGGAAAGTGTAAAGATGAATATTTGGTTCGCTGAAGAGATGTACAGGTAAGAACAGCTTCCCCCAGTTGGTAAGTATGCTGGCAGGAAGCAGGATCCTCAAAAGTAAGTCTGACCTCAGGCGACGGTGAGCGTTACGCTGCTTGCAAGTGCAGAATAACGCAAAGCGTCTGTCTTGAGGATCGGGGCAGCTTATATAGCGGAGATCGTGGGCACGCCCATTAGGGCCAGTTTACCAACCACACCCTGCCACTCCTAGAGAGTGAGCACGTGCAAAGGCAATCCATTAGCAGCCACACCCAAGAATACACTTGGGGCTGCTTAATGGATGGAATGTTCAAGGTTAATGCATCCTGCTTAATGGATGGAATGTTCAAGGTTAATGCATCTGAAGTGCTATGTCCACAATAAAAGCTTTTTGGTGTTAAATGGATGTTCTTGTTTACTTTTGTTCATGAGCCTGGCGCCAAAGGCGCCAGGACAGTGTCCACCCAGGTCTTCTCTGCATGCGACCCCTGCATGCCTGTGCCCCTGACTCCATGACCATGGCAACCGCTGCCTATCTGCTGCAGCGGGGTTCCAGGTTGCACCGCTCCAGAGCCATACGGTGCAGTCGCAGTGTGGACCGGCCTCCACACGCCTCAAGGGCCTCTGCAGACCCTTGTCTGCAGGTCCTAGTTCGGATCTGCCGCCAACTCATTAAACCATTGCTTCTCAGCCCTTCTTAAGCTTTCCATCCGCCCAGCGCCACCTTCAATGCAACGCCACAAAGGTTTTGGGTAAAACGGGGGGCGTGGCTAAAAAGCATGTAGAAGGACGTGTCCGATCTGGGCTCCGGCTGATCCGAACAATATCCTTCGAAATTCGTGCTATACTGGTATTATTTAGCCCATAAAACATATGCCCATGCAGGGGAAGCAACGGAGCATACTCCGTCAAGACGAAACGTGGACCGCCGACGTTGAGAAGGCAACCGGAGCCTGCTTTGTAACGCGGGTGTCCGCGATACAGGAAGGGGAAAAGGGCCGCCGCCGGACCCGCTGATGAACAAAGGAGGGACTGGCCTGTGAGAGGACCGCACCGGGGGAGCACGGGGAGAGCCGGGTACCCGGAGCGGGGGCCCGTGGCTAGTCCTACAGTACGGCGTGTTAACCCCACACCGGGGAAGACAGCGAGCGCCTGCGTGAGCCGTACGAGGTCTGCCCGCGGTGTAGGGCGCTCCGCGAGGACTGAAGAAGCCGGGCCTGCTCAGAGAGCAACATTGTCTCAGTCATTGAAGGCCCAGCGAGCGCACTGTTATAGGGACGCGCGCTGGGAGGAGAGGCCGCCAAGAAGAAAGAGGAGCGGCCGCTACAAATGTATCCAGGCCACCCCATCACAGCGTGAGCAACAGAGCATCACAGCCTGGAACTTTGCTTGCAGGCAGCTGGGAGCGTGCAGGTCTATAAAACCTGATTGAACAGTGGAACCGTTTCACACATACGAAGAGGAATCCAGCCCTATGGGCAAGCCGGAGCTGTGCTGGAGCACTCGGGTTCAAGGAAGACGCCCACGCTAAACAGTCAAACACTGCTGACAGCCCCTTGGGATCATGCACAGTTGTTATATGGGCAGGGGGGAAGGAGACACCCCCTAGCCTAAACAGTAAACCAACAGGGGAGCACAGAGAAGTACGCCGGGCGCTGAGCTCCTCAACCATTACCCAGGCGCAGGAGGCAAAGGGGACCTGGCAGGAAGCAGGGTCACAGACGTTGGGCCAGTGCTAACATGCAGATAGACCCATAGGCACTGGGGTGTGGGCCTGTGGGCCTGGTCCAGCGGAGGCCTGGACTGGCAGCCAAAACGGACCAACTTGCCCAAGATCAATACGTGAGAGGACACAGCCCACTCCAGGAGTAGATTGGGCTGTACAAGGGATCTCCTAATACTGCTTGCCAGGGCCCAAGCACCAGAAGCAGTCTATCCCAGCAGAAGCCAGAAACCACAAGCTGCCAGGCCTGCATGCACAGCCTTGATACACTGAGATGTCAACCAAACTGCCTAGAGCGAAGGGCAAGCAGCCCACGCTGGATGGATTTGCTAGAACATCACCAGGTCCCCTCTGGTAGCACGGACACTATGGGCAGAGAACAGGAGATCCTTGCTGCGATCGCCGACCTAAAAGTGGCTTTGGAAACCAAACTGGGACTGGCCATGAATGAGCTGAAGGCGGCACTAGAGCTCAAAGTCGGGGCAGTACAAGTGGAGGTGAACCTCCTCCGGCAGATGTCAGAGGGCTGGCTGAACGCACAGGCAACCTAGAGAAAGAGGTGGCCCTGAACACAGCGGCATGCGCAGCCCACAAATCCGAACTTCATGCCTTAGTACAACGAGTGGGCAACCTGGAAAGTAGGGCGGAAGGACGGGCCCGAAGAAATAATATATGCATCGTTGGACTGCCTGAAGGAGCTGAGGGACCTAACCCTACGGAATATGTCGAATCAATGCTGCTGCAGGAGATAACCAGGGGAGTGTTTTCCCAGGTTTGCAGTGGAAAGGGCGCACAGGGCCCTGATGAGGAAGCCTCCCTCAGGAACCCCCCCCCAGACCAGTGATAGCTAAGATCTTGAACTACCGTGACCGGGAGAGAATCCTAGAGCATTTCCGGAAGGGCGGAACGATACGACGGGCTTCGGCAGGCATAACGGCATACCCGGACTACACCCTGCAGGTGCAACGGCAACGCATGAACTTTGGGGCCGTGAAAAGAAGGCTGTGCGAAGCAGGCCACAAATACATGCTGCTCTACCCAGCGAAGCTGAAAGTGATTCATAAGAGCAGAACATTGTTTTTTGAAACTCCTGGAGAGGCTATGGAATGGCTAGACATGCAAAGCTGCCCCCAAGAATCGAGCATCCAGAAGGAAGATGGCACAGATAAGTAACATGTGACTGCGGCACCTAGAGTGTCGCAGTATAAGACATTGGGACTTGAATATAGTAAGGGATATAGCCTGATGGAGGCACGTGTTTAGGGCACCACATATACGTATGATCCTCGAGCACGAGGAACCTAGCTAATGATGCAGGAGCCTAACGGAACTAGTCCTCATACCCCCACATTGAATCGACTAGTAGGGTCACCGGTAGACTGGTGACACCCTGCCGGATCCTGCCCTCGCCATTCCGAAGCTGGACCAAACGCGGGGGAGCCTGAGATCCAGGGATGGAGCTGGGCATTTGTTGGGGTTGGGTAGGGACGAGGGAGGGAAGGGGTTGTGTGCAGTGTTGGTAGCAGGGCAGGGGGCGAGTGGAGTTTAGTTGGGGAGTTTTTGCTGGGAGTGGGAGGGGAACGAGCCCAATCTTGTGTCAAATCAGGCGGAAAGAGGAAACTGGGAGGGGAGCTGGGACAACCCACAGATGGCGTTGGGTAGCCTTAGAGTGATGACCTGGAATGTGAGGGGCCTTAAAAGCTATTTGAAGCGGAATAAAGTAATGATGTACCTAAGACGGCTAAAGATCGATATAGCACTATTACAGGAAACCCACCTCACAAGAGAGAAGCTGGAGGTGGCCAGAGGAAGTGGAGAGGGTGTACCACGGGAGCCACATACTCAGCATATGCGAGGGGGGTCATCACATGGGTAGGCACCACATGTACCATTTCAGCTGCTTCAGACCACGACAACCCAGAAGGTAGAATGATGGTGGTGAGGGGGATGCTGGAAAACAGGGAAGTGAGCATTATAAATTTGTACTCCCCCCAACCAATACACAGCGGCCTATTTTAGGACCCTGTATGGCAAAATGGGCCCACTATTGGGAGGTGCAATTTTATGGGGAGGGGACTTTAACTGTACATTAAACCCTAAAATGGACAGATCAGATGGTAAACCAGACAGACCAACTCCGGCTGCAAAAGCATTACAGGCCCTACTGAGAGACTTGGAACTCGAAGATGTCTAGAGACAGTTACACCCTGCAGATAGGCAGTACTCGCACTATGCGGCCCCAAATAACCTGCATACGAGGCTGGATTACTTTTTCGCCGCTCCGGAGCTGGTAGGCGAGATGACGGGTGCGGAATACAGGGCCAGAGTGCTCTCGGACCACTCCCCCATGGTTCTGGAGTGGCGACACCAACCCCCTATAGCGAGAATCCTGACATGGAAGCTCGCGGCTGAGGCCCTGCAGGACTCGGGATTCCGGGAGGACTTGAGAGAGGCGATCACTGAGTATTTTTATACCAACACAGGTAGTGTCCAATCGTTGGGTACCTTATGGGAGGCATTCAAAGTAGTAATATGGGGTGTGGCAATATCAAAGTCTAGAGGGCTCCAAGAGGACATAGAACGAGAGTTGCAAGGAACAGAGAGGGAGCTGGAAGACATAATGCGTAAGGGGGGCACCTCACAGGAGGACGTGGAAAGGATGAAGCTGTTACACCAGGCTGGCAGCGAGCACTGGGATAGACTATGCAATCTGAGTTACAAGAAATATGTTGAAAAGCAACACGCGAGTGGAGACAAGCGGGGCAGGCTGTTGACCTGGCTATACAAAAACAAAACACCACGGCCAGAGATCAGAGAAATTAGAGGGGAGGAAGGCCAGTGCTGGGACACCCAAGAGGGAGTAAATAAGGGGTTCCTTAGATATTATGAACGCCCTGATGAAGACATAGGGGAGGGGACGGCTCAAGAGATCCAGGAAACACTAAAGGACATAGGCCTGCCGAAATTAGACGATCAAGAGGACCTGGACGCCCCAATCACGTTAGAAGAGTTGGAGTTAGTGGTTCAGCAGACGCCCACGTGCAAAGCCCCGGGGTCGGACGGGCTCCCCAGCGAATTCTATAAAACTTACAAACAAGAGGTGCTCCCCCAGCTGTTGGACATGCTTAACGAGGCGTTTGAGCACGACAGGTTGCCGGAGACCCTACGGGAAGCAGTGCTCATCCCGCTCTTAAAACCAGGTAAGCCAAGTACAGACTGCGGTTCATATAGAACCCTATCTATGCTTAATCAGGACAGCAAAATCCTCACGGCAGCGTTAGTGAACAAGCTTAAGCAAGTCATTAGCAAACTGATACACCCCGATCAAACAGGATATGTTCCTGGTAGGAACATAACTGACAACCATAGGAGACTCCACCACATCATTGACCAAACTGAGAAGGACCCAGGCGAATTGGCAATAGTCTCGCTGGATGTCGTGAAGGCTTTCGACTCAGTGAGATGGCCCTGGTTGATGGCGACTGAAGGAATACGGGATGGGGCCGGGATACCTAAGGTGGGTTAAAATGCTATACAGCTCCCCTATTGCCAGGGTCAAAACGGGTGCTACAATCTCTGATAAATGGCAACTCAGTTGGGGCACCAGACAGGCTGCCCCTTGTCATCCATGCTGTATATCCTTGCGTTGGAGCAACTGGCAATCTGTCTCAGACAACAATACGGGGAGATAGGGATCCAGACTGCGGGGGGTCGTATCTTATATCACTGTATGCACACGATATCCGCTTATATCTGCGCTTCCCAGAGGAAAACCTACAATATGTCCTGGAGGTGATGGACCGTTATGCCACCCTCTCGAGCATAGCAGTGAACCCCCAAAAATCTAGCATGTTCCCCTTGGGGAGATACAGACGCACCCCGCTTAGAAGCCTACCGGTCTTGCCAATACCCTGGCGGACCGAGACGTTCCAGTATCTAGGAATCAATATTTATCAGTCGACTGAGCAGGAACACAAACACAACACAGTTAAAGCAGTAGACGGTATTAAGAATAGTATGGGGTTTTGGTCCAGGCTGCCCTTGGCCATGATGGGTAGAGCAGTTTTCATTATGATGGTAGTCCTACCCAAACTGTTACATTGTTTTGTAAATATCCCGTATGCGATCCCCAAACGCCTTTTTGTTCAACACCACAGCTTGTGCAAGGGTTTCTTATGGCATAACTCCAGGAACAGGGTGGCCCTGTGGAAACTACAGAACTTGTGACACAGAGTGCCGAACTTTGAGTTATATTACTTGGCGGGACAGCAGCAATATGTGGCCAGGTGGCTGTCTGGAGAGGAGACGGCCGAGACCAGGCTGCTTTGTAGGGACCCCACCCCTTTCTTCCTCAGAGAGACAGTGTGGCTGCCGAAACCAAAGAGGCTAGGAATGGAGAGGCTGCTGGTGCTAGGCTGGGAAATGTGGCAAAGGGCTGGGAACCGGTGGGCCTGGCAACCCTTGGGGATGTATGGCAGGAGGGGGTGGCACTGGATTTTCAGAGGCTAGTGGAGGACACTGGGGTGCATAAAGGCCAACACATCACTTATACTAGGTTTATTAGAAGGGTGCGAGAATGTTGGCCTGAAACAGTGCTCATGGAACAACCCGATGTAACCATAGAGACGATGTATGATATCTCGGAGGGTGGACACGAAATATCCCGTCTATATGAGCTACTGGGGACTAGGGATTGGAGGGAGCCACTCCAACTGAGGCGTGACTGGGAGGAGGTGGTGGGAGAATCCATGTCGGATGGGCAATGGGTCAGAGGCCAAAGGTGGTATAAGAATGTGTTCCGAAATACAAGGTTGCAGCAGAAACAATTCTATGTCACTCATAGGGCATACATGACCCCTAGTAAAATTGCCAAGTCTGAAGGCCCGATAGTACAGAAATGCCCACGGAGTGGGGAGGAGGGGGCGGGGATTCTGCACATGTTTTGGGCTTGCCCCGAGGTGGGGAGGTTTTGGATAGAGCTGAAGACACGCCTTGCGGAAAAGGGAATTGCTTTGGAGGTGGAGTCAGCTTGGGCATGCATGCTGGGGATATTCACCAGACCACGTAACTTGAAACACATCAGAAAGATAAAAGACCTGGTTTATATTCTGGCTAAATGGAGAATTGCAATGGGCTGGAAGGCGGCCCAACGTCCTAGAATTGAGATCTGGTGGGCGGATCTCATGAAATGGGAAGAGGCAGAAACAGCTGCTTGGTATGAAGCAGTCAACAAGGGGGGGGGGGGGGGGGGAGTGGAACCCCTGGAGACAACTGGTGGCCTTGATGATAGGGCCCTCCCAGGCCGACCATAGCGAGGATGATGCGGAAGAGACAACCGAAGTAGCCACGCCTAGAGATGAGTAAAACAGTGACATTTAAGTAGGGGCTCGAGTTAAAGGGACGGGAGGGGGGGAGGACCAAAATGTTTAATTAGTAATATAATAATGTGAAATGCAAATGTGGAGGTCCTCAAGTTTGCAATGTTTGGAGTTTTTGTTGATAAAATAATAATAATAAAAAAATTATTTAAAAAAAGGTTTTGGGTAAAACAACAGAAGCGAAGCAGGATTTTGCTCGGATATACAGCAGGCTGCCGGAAGCTCACATATGATGCCTAAATCCAGCTGCAGGGAACTTGAGCTCCATGTACCAGATCAATTTGGCTGTCATACGGTGTGTGCGGAGGTAGCGTATTTGCTTGCTCTTTTTGAAAGACCTCTTGGTAATCCAGGTATTCAGGGGGTAGTGAACTGGTGAGGCCCAGTATGGTTTCTTTCTTCGGCAAACCTGGGTTGGTAAAACCTATAATGAGAATTCCTTGCTATAACAGGTGTCGGCACAGTCTTGGGGAAAGCTCAGAACTCGTTTACGCCAGTCAATCCTGGGATTGTGGAACTCCAGCCAGGGCATTCCCAATATCATCTGGAACTGAGGAGCGCCGATGAGATCATAGGTGATGTCCTCTTGGTGACCATCCTGACACAGAAGCGTGACCTTCTCGGTGTAATGCGTCACTGGTCTGGATGATAGCTGAGGTCCATCAACTGCTGTGACGTTTTCCGAGACCCGCTTCTGTCGGAGAGGAAGGCCTATCAGCCAGATCTTGGTCCATGTAATTTCTCATAGCCCCACTGTCAATGTATGCCTCCAAGGCATGTATTTTCAACAGTTGCCTGTGGTTTACCAGGAGCACAGGGATGACTAGATGTGAGGTCTGTAAAGGTTCCTTTTCACCACTCGACAAGTGGACCCCTACGCTTGCCGGGCGTTGGAGTTTCCCCGAGTCCTGTTCTTCTTCCTTGTCAGTTGCTCCAACTGCTTTCCTGGTTGGTTTCACCGGGCATTCTCGGAGATAGTGACCTGCCTTAACACAGCACAAACAAAGCTGCTGCTCTCTCCTTTTCTCCCTTTCTGCCATGGTGAGTGGGCTCCGCAAGGCTCCGATTTGCATTGCCTCGGACTGATTGTGTGATTTGGTTTGATTCTCACAGGGTCGCATGTAGACCGACTGCCCCTCGGCCTTGGCCCGAGCCATCTTCCGATGCTGCAATCTGTGATCAAGCTGCACTTTCAGGTCGATGTATTCAGCACATCTTTCAGGATTTACTACTTGGGCTAATACGTCCTTAAGTTCCCCTTGCAAGCCTTGGTTAAAGAGCGTAGTTCTTTTCTCCTCTGGCCAGTTAGTTTGTGCCATCAGATGATTGAAGGAAGTGATATATGTTATTAAGTCTTGATTACCCTGCGGTAGTGATAACAGTTCATTGTCCAGAGCCTGCCCTTGAGTATGCTGTGCAAGTAGTTTCTCGATTTCACGCTGGAAACCTCCGAAGTCTCGAAGCAAAGGATCATCCTGGTTTACCAAGGGTATTGACCAGTCTGCTGCACTACCTCCCAAATATGAGAGTACAAATGCCACTCTCGCTTGATCGTTAGGGAATGCCCCAGGTCTGCACAAGAAATGTAGGCAACATTGATTCCTAAAGATGGCGTACTTATTCGGATCGCCTGTGAAGCGTTCTGGTGGGGCCAGGGGAACCCCCCCCCCTGGAAGAACCACCTGTACTGGCGTGGGCTGTGGAGGCGCGGCAGGAGAGGCATACCCCTGCGCTTATGTGGTGACTGGTGGTAACAGGTGATGCTGCTTGGGCCTGCTTCTGCATGGAAAATAGGGGGCATGAGTATGCCAGCTTGTGCGCCTGATCCCCTTCCAGGCCCCTTCTCCCAAACCGTGGTACCCATGGGATGCGCTGTCCCTGGAAAGCTCACCTGTTGATTAGTTTTGGCGAGCACTCCGTCCTGCTGCTTCTGGCAGGGGCGCTTGCATGATCTGGGCCGAGTTCCTTCACTGGTCCCTTGCACGTGGTAGTCCAGTCCTGCTGCGACTAAGCCACTATACCTCAGGTAAGTGTTCCTGCTTGCCTTTGTCTTTCCTCATCTGTTTTTGTTGTATTGTAAAGTTGTCTTGTATTGCCGTCTGTTCTACTTATGAAGTTTGCTCTTTTGCTTTCTTGACTTGCAGGTGATGTTGCCGGCCCGGCAGAAGCTGCGGAGCTCGAGGCGGCAGCCGGAGGCAATGAGGAACAAAGCTGCAGCGGTACAGTAGCTGGTAAATCATTAACTAGGGGGCGCGCAGGGTTCAAATGCGGAGTGTCCCTAAGATGGATCTTCTAACCTTGTCTTCTTCAAAGGGTCCGAGTTCGTGGATCCGGAGTGCGGTGCTACGGCGTCGGGATCAAGATCACTGGATGTCAGGAGATGAGTCTGCAGATGAAGCGATGAAGCACCGGTTTCCTGGAGGTGAGTATGCAGAAGAACGCCTGGTTTGAAAGGTAAGTAAACTGGTCCAAACTTCGGAGAGCGTTACGTTGCACGCGTGTGCTCAGTAACGTGAAGCACTGGCCTTAAGGATGGAGCAGCTTATATAGCTGAACTTCTGAAGCCACGCCCTCCAGGTTCAGCCTGCTTGCCACACCTGATGAGTCAGCAAATGAAGACCAAGCCGAGGGAGCCTTACCCGATGAGTCAGCACATGAGGATTTTCTTTGGAATAAAGGCTTTCAGCTCCTGGAAAGTTCTTGTAAAATAAAAGCCCTTCCGCAGCGCAGTGAAATAAAGTGTTCCTGCTCACATCTTTATATGAGCCTGGTGCCAGGACTGAGTCCAGATAGGGCCCCTGTGTTTATGGGTCCCAAAGGGACATAAGTGAGTCAAGTGACCCATTGCCCCCATCACTAGATAGTGTGGTTTTAGTGTTCTGGTGACTGTGGCCATGACAGTTATCTATGAAACAATACAAATGCCCATGAAACAGGGAGTGACAGTGTATTCAGAATCTCCTTGCAACACTGCTGTATACCCAGTGAAAAAAATCTCAGGGAAGGTTGTGGAGATTTATACGAGATTTGCGCCCCTTGAATAACATTGTTGAGGCTGAATTTCCAATGGGGCCTAATCCTGCCACGGTATTGTACAATATGCCTCCCACGACCACACATTTCACAGTGATGGATCTGAAAAATGTGCTTTTCAGTATACCCCTTCATGAAGATTTGTGGCATTTAACAGCCCTTACCTATAGAGGAGTAAGACTGGAACATTGTTGTCTCCCACAGGGGTACTGTAAATCCCTCAGTGTGTTTAACAGGGTGCTACAGATGGATTTGGTAAACATATAAACTCCCCCTCAGGAACAGTGAAGAAATTACTCAATGCAGCTACTGATGTCGCTAGTGGAAAAAGGATACAGCGTTGACAAACAGAAAATGCAGTATTGCCAGAAAGAAGTTTACTTATTTGTGTCAAATAATCTCAAAAGGAAGCAGGAGAGTAATACCTGAAAGAGCAGAGGCCATCAGTAAAACAGACCGTTCAAACACAGTGAAGGAGTTGCAACAGTTTTGAGGATTATGCAATTATTGTAGAATATGGGTGTTTGACTAGAGCTCATATATCTGACCACTGTTAGAAGGGCTAAAGGAAGTACATAAAAGTAAAGATTGCATACAATGGACAAGAGAAATGCGCAGTTAATTTGATTAACTAAAAAAGATCATAAGTACAGCATCAGTATTAGGAATCCAAAATTTCAAAAGAAGATTTTTTTTATATTCTCCCATTGTAATAGAGTAGTGATGACGCTGTCCTCACACAAAGTACTGTGATGGGACATAAACCCATGGCATATTACAGTAGGCTGTTAAACCCAGTGATGAAAGCTCATTATCCATGTGAACAAGCTTTGGCTGCAGCACCATTTTCAATTGAGAAATAGTCCTCTGTGACAATGGGTTGCTCAGTAACATAAGAGCAAAAGACAATGGGAAGTTGAGACTGTTGAAATCATAAGGCTACCTGCGCATTTTTCAGCACAAGCAGCAGAATTAGTGGCAATGATTATGGCACGAGAGACATGAGGATGAGAAAGTTGCTGTGCATTCTGACCCCGCCTATATGACGTCCACAGTGGATTCTGGACTGTCACGGTGGACAAGATAGGGCTTCCTGTGCACTGACGGTACACCCATGCAGCATGCCGCAATGTTAGAAAAATTGATTTATGCATTATCCAAACCATCATAGGTCGCTGTGGTAAATCTGTTAATTTCATGCTGAAATGCACCAGCAGACACCGAGGCCAAACAAGCAGCACATTTGCCAGACATAATGGAGGTATCAAAGTCCATTAAACCACATGCATACATTATGTCAGTAACTGAAAGTTACAATGTACTGCCAATAGCACAGTTAATAGAGATACAAGGGCGAGCTTTACCAGAAGAACAGGAATAGTGCAAAAGAGGGGCTGTTCATTGTGCCACAGGGATCTTCTGTGGAGACAGGGAAACACAGGGAAGCCTGTAATGCCACCTGAGTTACTAATAGTAGTGCTGGATCAATTTCATTATCCAGCACATATTTCCAAGGAGTGCATTTGCAGTGCTGATTTCCAGTGAATGGTTTGTGCCCAACCTGCACGAACATGTGGAAAACTTCATCATTAATTGTGCAACCTGCCAGAAATATACAGCAGACCATACACTTAGGACTCAGAGGAACAACAGCCCGTCCAATTGGCCCATTCAGGCACCAGCACGTAGATTACATTGATATGGCCCAAACATGCAGGGGATACAAATATGTAATTGTGGGGGGTGTCCCTTCTCCATATGGATAAAAGCAGGGCCATGCACCTACCCAGATGCCATATCAGCCACGAAATTCCTCATACACAAAGTGTTGCCCCGATGGGGAGTGTGCCGAGATCCGATAATGCACCTCATTTCGCAAATGTGCTTTTTGCAAAAATAACGTGCCTACTAGTCATCAGGCATAGGCTCTGTTCGGCCTACCACCCACAAGTGAATGGTGTTGTGGAGCGCCTCAATGGCCTCAAAGGATTGCATAGCAAGATTACGTGACACGCTGCATAAAGACTGGCTGTACTGACTTCCGCTGGCTCTTTTTGCCCTGCGCAATCAGCCAGTCTCAGACCATCACCTGAGTCCTCATCAGCTGGTGACTGGTCAAAGAATGCATACACCCATTAACCCCCACGTGCAAGCAGATGCCCAAAGCGCTGTGACTGTTAGGTAATTAATTACACGACTTCCTGATGTCAATGACTAATTACCTCACTTCTCGACAGGTAAAGGAAAGGTAAGGGGTATCGCAAAAGGCACAGAAGTCGAGACAGAAATTAATCCTGCCACAGTTATCCCAACTCTTTAATTATTTCCTGGAGACCTTGTGTCATGCCGTAATTTTGTATATACGTGGTATCACTCAAGGCTCACAGGTCCCCATGTTGTGACTTACTGTACTCCCACATCAATGAAGCTGCAAGACCGTAAAGCTTGGGTGCACATCACTGATATAAAACCATACACAGGTGCCGTCTCACTGCCCAGCTACCAGTACTCAGAGGGAGAAGAGAACGATAACGGAACCAGGATCAGAGCCCAAGTGCGTGCTGTGCAGGAATGTGACAAGAATAAGGAACTCGAGAATGAAGGAAACATACTTTTGGTTGTACCACTTGAGGAACATGAACTATCACTAGAACAGTAAATAAGGAGTTTGATGCTGACACTTTCAAATATATGACCAGTCTATTATACAGGACTATTTTTTATATTTGCTATTATATTTTTTGGGGAGTATTTTATCATAATCATTATTATTGTTGTTGAAAAAATATACAGCTCACCTCACTCACTATTGCATGGTATTAAGCAACCTGTAAAAATGTTTTGGTATCCTGATGTTCCACATTTGCTCCTGATACCCGGATCAACACGCCGCAGGACACATTTACAAACAGTTGATATTATGGTTATGATCCTTCTGTTTTACTTTTTCTTTGGTTGTTTTTATTTTCTATTTTATCTCGCACTTCATTTGATTGATGATGAAAGTGTAACTATGTCCCTATGGCATAACAATAACTTGCCTGTTTCTTTTTTACTTCTTCACTAGTTGAAGAAGTAAAAAAAAACAGGCACATTTCCAGTTAGAGCATGAAATGGTATTTTGCCCAATTGGGAAGAAAGTAAGGGTTAGAAGTAAAGCAGACTATGAATATTACAGGAAAATGTACTTCGATAACTCCATAAATATTGAAAAAAAAACTTGTGGTATAGGTCAGTAGAGAAGGTGGGAAGAGCGAGATTGAATGAGAGCTGCTTTGTTTGTTCACTTATTCCCTATGCCATGACAGCCTTTTGAGTACTTATACCTCAAAAAGTATCTCAATCCAAAGCACACAGCTTGGTACATCTTGCAGTGTGCCACAACAGAGGACAGTTTGAAGGACAATCAGCCATGATAAAGTATTTCACAGGATCAGAATTTCCAGACAAATGCACACGATGGATAATATGAGAACGAAAAGTAAAGTGCTCAAGTAAACGTTATCAGGCCCAAATAGAGGAGATGTCCAAATAGTGTATCACCAAATATTAAATTGGAGAGATGCCCAGCGAAATGAGATACCTTATTGCCTCAACGGACCTCAATTGCAAATAAAATGGAAAGTGTACTCCTCAGGAGGATGAGTTGACAGAATAATGGGGGGCAAAGCAGAGGTGATATAAAACGTGGATTGAGTGTGCCGTGAAGAATGCAAACTAACTGCCAAATTTTTTACATGGGTGGAAGATGAAGCAGGACCACTCCCCATAACTAAACTACAAGCATCAACTTTATGCTTCAGAAATAATGGTACAGTGAAGCTTGGTAACAATGAAGGGTGCAAACGCATTATGGATATACCATGTCTCGGGAGGATAGCTCAGACGGCAACATGCTTGCCTTGGAAGCAAGACGACACGAAGCAACTCAGGTTCGATCCCCGGGTCTGCACTTAGAAATCTCTGGGTATAAAGCGCATTATAAATATCATATCATACCAGGTATGAAAGTTGACCCATCTGTACTCACGGACCATTACTGGGCCTGCAGTATAAAAGCTTATAAGCAGCTTCCACCCAACTGGGATGGCATATGTACAATAGCATTACTGAATGCACCAGCATTGGTTGTACCACAAAGTGAGGTTGACATTTGGACTTACCCTTCAAAGGCACACAACAGGAAGGAAAGAGCCATAGGCTGAAAACGCACAAAAAGAACCAACTACTTTTCCAAGAAGGCGAATGCTTCATTCGATGAAATACCAGAAGAGCATACATTATTTGGTAAAACACCAACGTTCTTCACATCCTTTCTAATGCCTGCAAGTGGCACCAAATGCACACTTGATAACTAGGTGGGAACCGTTACAAACTATTAATGACACAGTGAAAGGCTTCAATGCTATTAAAGAGGAGTTAAGAGCAGACTGAAATCGACATGAACCAATATGTTCTGGACCTCCTCACAGCTATGGAGGGGGGAGTGTGTGCAAAGATCAGCCCAAGTTGTTTTACATATGTATCCGCACACAATGAGGAGAATAGGACCTTGACAGAGGCCATGTACACCTTGCAAGAGCAGCAAAACAAAATGGAGGAGGAAGTGAATGCTATTGAGGACGAGAGCTGTTTCAGTTATCTTTTCTCCTGGATGCCTAACTGGCTGACAGATGCATTCAAATCACTGTTGGAAATCTTGGTGCTGGTCCTAATAAGTTTTTGCATTCTGAGAATAGCGATAGGCCAATGTAAAAAGGCTGACAATAAGACACTCCAAATGACAATAATGGTTAATGTGGGTGACACCATACATCAGTACACTCAAACGGATGACAAAGATTATTGTCACATGCACCAATTGGGTCATCCAGTTATAATACCTCAGGCATCGTTTACATGTTCAAAAGATGACCACAATTACACTGAGCGCCGGATGAAACGTGACGAGAATGGCTAGTGTTAGCTTATGACATGCAGTTCAGCAGCATAAGCAGCACAAGGAGGTAGCTTGAGGGAGGGGGGGTCACCAAAGTGTGGCTGTCCGAGGTTGGCTATAATGTGATGAGAAAGAAAAATGAAGGAATGGTCGATGACAACCATAGGGGGGAGTGCAGAGAGGCAGTTATTGCCTAGAGAGCATGTTCAAGCTCGCCCCCCCCCCATGTGCCTCAAAAGAAACGAAAATATAAAGTTAGGAAGGAAACATTAGATACCACACTTTGAACTCTCCTGCAAATGCAGCTGCCACCAAAGTTAGTTGCCCCACAAGTAGGAGGCAAATAGTGCCCAGCATGCGCAAGCAGTATGTTTTAAATAGAATCAATCAGATGACAGGTAATCGTGTACACAATTGAGGGACTCATTACGCTAATAGGGCAAATCATACTGCAGTTAGGCAAGGATGGTATTGTTTATTTGGTATGGTATTGTTTATTTATATAGTGCCTATACACAGCCAAGTGTTTCAAAGCGCTCAAGGAGGGTGGGAACATGGGGAAAAAACAACAGTCGCTCAGAGTCCTTGAAATTCTGAGACGTTAATGGTCTGCACAGGCAGAGTAAGTGCGTATAATACATTCAACAGGTTGAGACACAGAAAATAGGCCTGACAGCGATTCTGCAGTTTTACCAGTACAAGTAGGGGTGAAGACAAGGGAGAAAAGAAAGACAATCTTCGGGCACGGTGCATTCGGATCATACAAATGCAAAGACGGTGGCAGGGAGTGGGGGGTCCAAGTGCACCGGGTCGGTGAGAACTGGGGTAAGTGCAGAGAGCTACTCTCATGGTTAGTTTCTCAAGTGCTGTGAAGGTGGGTGGGGTGGAGGGCCCTGAGGTAAGTGCAAAGAAGGGACTGGTGGGGAGCCCATGATCGGTGAGAATCTGAGGTACACCAGGCAGCCAGTCAGCAAGCTGTTAGGGGAGGGAGGTAGGGAAAGAGTAGATACTAGGTTAGCAGGGCAGAGGAAGAGAGAGAAGGAAGGAGAAAATTAAGGTCTTGAGGAGTTTCAAAACTTAAAATCAGGCTCAAGATGGAGGACGGCAGGGAGGCTATTCCAAAGGGAGGCACCTGCTGAGGATAAGGGTTGGTGAGTGCGAAACTGGGGGCTACTAGATTCTCGTGGTTGACTTATGCCGACGACTTCCTCCTGTTTGACCAAACCAAAATCGGGCTGCAACGGCTGATTAACAAATTCCAACAATATGCTGAACTTAATGAGTTAAAGATTAACCCTAGTAAAACCCATATTTTGGTGATCTCAAAGGGAAAAAAGACCAAATGCCCAGATTTGAAAATAGAGGGGAAATCTATTTCGAGAGCCAAAAAACGTTGTACCTAGGCTTTCCAATCCTAGCCCAACATTCGGTATCTGTATTTAAATTGGTCATTAAACACAAGGCGATTCCACTCACTACTCAGATCATTAAATTAGATAGAACATACGGAAGAATTTCGTTAAAGCCAGCTGTGGATTTTTATGAGGGGAAAGTAGTGCCTAAATTGTTATTTGGTATGGAGTTACACTATAGGGACATACATCCTTACTGGGACACCATAGAAGGAATAATTTGGAGAAAGGTTCTGAAACTATCCAATAGTATTCCTGTGGTAGCCATCAGGTACGAACTAGGTCTGGTTTCACTTAGAGCCAAACCCCTGTGGCGGTATATGGCCCTATTCCGTTCACTTCTCTGCCCCACAAGTGATTCTCTATATGTGGATTTAGGGAGAGTTCTCCAGCTGCAGGAGGGTAGTGCTAGGAACGACTACCTAAACAAACTTAAGGACTTATTCGATAAAACCCTCACTGACCTCTCCACAGATAGGGAAACACTTATGACCAACCCAGATAGGGTTAAGAAACTTTTTTACTCATAAAATTGGATTAATAAGACTGCATGTCTACATTCCTATCCCTCTATGAGTAACATCAAATACGAACATGGAAAAAGAGGAACCCTATCATTCATGATGTTACAATTCCCGAATTGGTTCTACCGTTCGTTGCTATTGAAACTCAGGTGGAACTCCCTATTAACTAAAGAAGTCCTGAAGAGAAGGAACCGGATTGATGAATCAAATCTGCATTGTAGATTCTGTGACAAGACAGGGGTCTTAGAAACAGCAGGCCACCTTCTCCTAGACTGCCTCGAATTAACAAAAAACAGGAACCTATACCTGAAGAAATTCTGTATTTCGGGGCTTTTGGGAGATGACTATATATGGTCAAGATGCGTATCAGTCTCCAATTTGTCGGAAGGTTTAGCGGTGGCCAGCTTCATTAAATCACTGGAACTTGGCTCTGCTTTGGCTTGAGGGGGGATCAGGCTGCTCTGTATGGATACTATGGCTTGGCTCCAGCTCCTCAGGTTGGCCTCTCTAGTCTAGGCCATTCTGCATATCTTTCCTTCGGCTACTCCATATATAGGAATTCTTGCTATTATGTTTCCTCTCTCTGGTAAACATACAATGAATTAACTGATACTATTTTGATCTAATATGCACCAAATCTTTGCCACAATTAACTTGTATTGTATTGAATTTTTTAAAATATTTTTATATGATCTTTTTTTTTCTACCATTCTTAATTGTCAATTGTCTTTTTAATGTATTAAATATGAACGTAAAGGTTTCATATGTAAACCATATATAATAAAAATTCAAATAAACTAAAAAAATAAGGATCTACTTCCAAATCTCTGCTTGGAAAACCTGCTCACTCAAAGAAGGTTGGAGGTGGATGAGCGGAGGGCTTGTGAGGGACAGGATGCTGCATACACATAGGGAGCAGTATTAAGGTATGGCAGGCATGCATTAGAACGCGGTTGACAGGTATGTAAAAAGTGTCAGCAGAGAATGAACGTGACAAGCAATGGTCATTTTTTCCTGCAAAAGGATAGCCGAGCATCAGGCTTTGGAAAGTCAGATAGGCCTCACATCTCAAAGTAGGTCATTCAAACAAATGCAGTAAATTCTGAGAAATCTGCAGTGACTGATATATGATATGGCATTTATAACACGCTTATACAAAAGTGTTTGAGTATAGGCTGGACGATAGCTGCCTGCAAGGAAAGTGAAGGCTAAGAGAACCAGAGGCGAGTTTTATATGAAGGAACAGAGCGCACAAGATATCAGTGTATGTGGCAGCGAGTGCCCAACCATTAAAATGAATTGTCATGGTGGTAATAACATGGGCTGTTTTATTTAATTAATACACAAGAGTGAACCACTTATGACTCCACCCCATCACTATCCATATGTCTTCATACCCTGGCAGTTCAAGGATGGCCTCACCACATACCAAACAGATAACCATATACCCTAACCTCACTGCAGAAGTCATTTGTGTGCCAGCCAATCATATTTAATAATGGTGATGTAGCATAGTTACTGGGATGTCTCCTGGGTGGGACCTTACATAGGAGGCCATCCAATCATAAATGGGGAACATATAAGAAATATATTTATCTCAGCAGAGTTAGCCAATGAGAAGTAGAGTTAGGTTTCTGTAACTTGGTGGTCATGATGACATCAGAAGTGACTCATTTGTATCATATAAACTGATGTTTCTTGTTCAAACATTGGAGAATCTTGAGTGAGATTTTGGCTGTTAATCTTGTTTTTCCCCCAGCTTTTGCATATTGTAAATAAAGCCGGTTTGCCTCACATTTTGCATACACATCCTCTGTATCACCTCTTTATTGGCAAATATCAGACAGGGTTGTGCTGACTTTTGGGCCCCTGATTAACATCGGTCTAGCAAAGGATGTACCTCTGCTCTGGCTCTTCACCTTTCGGCCAGATATAGGTACCTTGGCACAACTCAATCCACAGACTGGGAAGGGAAGAGGGCCCTGAGAACACCCTGAACTGATCTGCATGGTGATTCCAGGTGCCGGGCCAATCGTTCAACCAGCACATGTAAGACTGCAGTCACTAATCGATTAATAGACAAGGAGGCATTAGACTGATGGGGTTGCGCTAGGGATCATGATAGGCCATGCTGAACAGAGTGGACTTTGCTCTTCTTGTAGCATGAACGCAACTGCTAGGGTGTAATCAGCAAGAGACTGCCATGCATTGTTGGAAGGGTGTCTGGTTTCACTGGGGTCCCACTGGGGGATGATGTGGGTGGATGCAGTGATGCGGCCTGGAGAAAGCAAATTACTTACCTCACTGTAATGTTCCTTCTGATGGATGTTCCATCCACAGATTCCTCATTTAGGATATGCCAATCCGAGGACAGTTGTTCTCTGGAAACATTTCTGCTGACAGGGGGGCACAGCGCGACTCTGCGTCAGCTCCACCCAATGCCTCTAATGTCCCGTGATAGATATGACGTTGGGGCCAGTGTAAATAGCGGCACTCTGGCCCGTGACCACAGTTCTACTGTTTTTTCCTAGCACTTTGAACCTGAGGGACCGTAGAACCGATGGTGTACTAGCTTCCCACAAAGAGGGGTGGGTAGGTAGGGTATTAAGGACTCAGTGAGAGAAACATCCATCAGAAACAACCTTACAAAGAGGTAAGTATTTGTTCTTCTAATGGATCATTTCCTCTCACAGATTCCTTATCTACGATATACTCCTAAAGCAGTATGTAAACCTGGATGAGAGTGGAAGCAAGTACACCACCTAAGCCAGAAAAAAACAGAGGACTGCCCAACCAAACCAGGCATTTTAGCATGCAAGGGAATTCATCAGTAATGCTAAGCAAACATGTTTAAAGACACTCATGTTGCCACCTGGAATATCCAGGACATGGACTCCCCTCTGCAGGGTAGAGGTAGCAGTCACTGCTATGGTAGTATAAGCTCTGAGACCCTCAGACACATTCTTCCCAGCCAGATTGTAGTATTCTCAAACGCAGAGAATGAGCCACCTAGATAGGGACTGTTTGGTCAGAACCCTGCCAGCACGAGTGCCAGCATAACCAACGTAAAGATGGTAATCTTTCCTAGCCTCCCTAGTACGACAGACGTAGAACTTAAGGACCCGTACCAGGTCCAGCCAATGGAATCATTTCCTCTGCCTTGGAAGGGTGAGGCAGAGGGAAAAAACACAGCAAGATGGATCTTCTCATAGAAATGGAAATCCGAGACAGCATTCAGCAGAAGGGAGGTGTGGTGGGTCAGAAGGAGGATATTTTCACCATCTCTTTATTAAAAAATAAGAATAAGGCCTATCTTTCCCTATCACTATGGGGTGTTCCCTACTTAATTTAGGTTCTCATCAGTGGTCAGCGAATGACCAACAGGAATAAGTCTGCTGTCCAAAACTAATCCTAACTCCCCCTACCACTTCTACTGATGGTTGTGCTTTTGCACTTGTCTTCCCTTCTTTTATAGTTCTCGTTGATATGCAATCTTTAAATAGTCTCTCGGTATCCTTTGTATCAATTCCTGTAACTCCCTTATGGGGATGGTAGTTGTTCACTCCTCTTTTGTATGGGTTTTCCTTGTCTCAATCCTTCACCGTGTTTAAGAGGATTCTGAATATTCGTGTATAGTGCCTTCTCCTCTGGACATATGACTTCCCAAATAATTATAGTTCACCTTTTCCTGGTATGGACTTTCTTGTACAATGTTTATCCTAGGGATCCCTCTGGTCTTTAGTTCATAATTATCTCCCCGTTATGTTCCACCCATGGTTTCTTGTATAATGGGTTATTTTCCCCTCTTCCCAAGGTAGTGATACTCCAATTCAATTTCTCTCACTCTTTGGGGTTTCTATGCTTCTCTTTATGAGATTAACACACTTAAAGTTCATCACTCTGGTTTTCATACTTTCGTCATTTGTACTGGTACGAGTTTCTCTGATTCTATTACGAGTCCTTTTTGGCTTCCCGGTATTCCAATTCTCTCTGTTACCTTCAGCATTACAGGGGAATGTCTCTGGTGCCTGTAGATACCGGGGACCTTCTCCTTCCTTCCGTTTCTATCTCGGTTCATTTTCTGTGCTGTTTTTATAACAAACACCTTTTGGCTTCCCAGTATTCCAGTTATCCTTGTTACCTTCAGTATTGCATGGGAACGTCTCCGGTGCCTGTAGATAATGGGGGCCACCACCTTCCTTCCATTTACTTCTCGGTTCGCATTCTGCACTGTCTGTTGTGAGTTTCTCCTTCCTTCTTGGCTTCTCGATACCACAATGGGTAACCGGTCCGTTAGATGCTTCCTCCGTGGGGTGGTCTCAGTATCGTTGAATGGGCAGCCTGCTGACGAGAATTGCTTCATGGCCATGCCACCACTGAACTCTTTGTTCCAGCAGTCTCAGTTTCTGGTACACATTGGGGTTCCAACATTTCCTTCTCCTGCTCACAGCAGTTCTGAAATGTGCGGGCTTTGCAGTCTGCTTCAGCTTTGCATTCTTCAGGTGTTCTACGCACAGGGGACCTCCTCTGGTGGCATCGGGCTGCCCCTTTCTCTCTCTCTCACACTTTCTCTCCTCTTCCTTTGGCATTTCCTCTGTGACGAATCATGGGATTCAGCTACTTCTCCCCAGTGGGGAGCCTTTCCTTGTGAGGCGAGCCTGCTACGCAATATTCACCCTAGGGGTGGCGGTAAGCAGGACCTCAAAGGGAGAGACTTCCTTCCTGGGGACAAGTTCTCCCATTCCACACAGGAACTCCATAAGGCCCTTTTCTCTCTTGGACCAGCAGTGAAATCAAGGCTTAAGAAAGATTCAGAAGATCAAGCCGCTGTTTTCTACTGCAAGTTCCAAGATTCAATCTAACAAAATCTCTAGTGGAACCACTTTGAAGAATGAGCAAATAACAACGATTTCTCAGTGGTTGGAAACTAACAATACTGTGACGAGGAGGGATGAGCGAGTAATAAAGAGTGCTCAACTAGAAACAAAAGAGGACTATATTTCTCTGCTGGGGAGGACACAGCAATTTAACATGAAAAGGAAAGGACGACTACTGTCGGGGAGATGTGAAACCCGGGAGTTTCGAACCAGCAGCGTGGTGAAAGCTAAGAGACTGGGATATCGTCCACAGGGAGTAAGCAACCAGCTGACATGTGCGGGAGGCAGCAAAGGAGCTGAAGGAAGAAGAAAGCAGGCAAAGAGAACCATGAGAAAAATAACCCTTCGTTAGTGGTGGCATGAGTCAGGAGAGGTGGACTGTGCAGTCCAGCAACAACGCTGAGATCGCTGTAATGCTGGCTCCACAGAACCACAGAGAAGAATCAGAGAGACACTGAGTGTAAGCAGAAGCCGTCCTGAACAACCAAAGCAAGATCCCTATCCTGAAGGCAGGCCCAGTGATGCTGACCCATGAGAAGCAAGTTAACAGGGAAGGCAGGAGACCTGGGAGGGAACACAGAAATAACTAGTACATGCATCATAAACGTCCTAGTAAAGAGCAAAATATATCACGGGACCCATTCCAATAGCCCCAGTGGTACGATAAGGAACCGAGAGAGTGAAATATATACCAAGACTTATCACACTCATCCAAGTTGTACGGTAAAGCGCAGAGAGTGAAATACATCATAGGACTTCTCCTACTCATTCCTGTGATTTGACAAAGAACCGAGAGAGTGAAATACATCATGCGACTCATCATACTGGTCCCAGTGATACAAGCAAGCAACTATTTAAGAATCATATATTGAGGCTTGAGGAAGCCTATCCAGGACAAGGGAGTAATTTCCCTGGCCCTTGTGTTATTTTTTTTTAGTGGTCGAGTCAGTGTAACTTAGCTTTGGACGCAGGACAGACATATTGCTGTGATCTTCCCGACAGACAACGAGCACCCTAGTTACTTGTGTTAGCTAGGTAAACCCATAGAAAAGGGATAGTGAGGCCTTTTCACATTTTATTTAAATAAAACATCAGCAAAAATATCAAAACTGTCGAAACTGTCGCCTTATTCTGACCTACCATACCTCCTTCAACACACTTGTCGCAGCTAATTTGAGATTTTGATTTAAAGAGACAAATTCTCTTTTTTTCTGGTAACGGCAGAAGTTCACCTTCTATTCATCCCAGTCTTGGAAGTTGTAATTATTTTGTGTATATGCCATCATGTGGAGGGCATCAGGGTGTTCCTCCCAGGTAGGTGAGTCCTTGTCCCCAAAGGGGGAGTCTCTCCAAGTGAGCTCCCACTTGCCTCAACAGCTAGGGAGGGTGTTGCAGAGCAGGATCATTTGCATTGTCTCACGGGGGGCTCCCATTTGGGAAGAAGGGACGAATTCCATCGATTCATCACAGAAGGCCCTGCTCTCAATGTCACCTTCTCTTAGCAAAAAAACAAATAGGTAGGTAAAAGAGACGACGCCTGGTTACTTTGAGAAACCTGAGGGTATTGTAAGGAACTCATTGTGGCAACAGTAAAGAGACAAGTGATCATAGTTCAAAGGTGTTTATTAAACTGCAAAGGTAGGTTGGATAAACACCTAATCTAAACCTAAATCTAAAATGGGAGCAAGCTTTGACCATCAAATAATAATAAGACAGTCCTAGTGGTGTCTTGTCAAATAAAAGAGCCTATACTAAAAAACAAAGGATAGGGATGTTACGCTAAATACAAAAGAAGTGTGGGATAATGTTCATAAGAAAGAAGGAAGTGTTCACAAATAAAAGGTCAGGATGCAGAGGTCAGGCGTCTCCGGACCCTATGTTTTAAGCACGGGACAAGGTAGGATTTCGGAGCACAGCACATGCTCGAGCTTTCCCAGCACGAGCCAACAGTTCCGCTTTCGGGTATCAGGGCCTTCAGTGGTTAAGTCTCTTGTCTAAAAAACTCTCTTGCCTCTGTGGGCCTGATGTATTCAAAATAATAAACAAAAGTTCCTTTCTGCTTGCACGTTGGGTGATGCCTTTCACCCTTGGATCCCCCTCTTCCGGGCGCAGATCCCTAGAAAGTTCCTTAATGATACCAGGACCTCTGATAGTTCTGTTTTCTTGCTTTCGAGGGCCTGACAGGTTCAAAGTATCAGAACAAAGATGCAACAAAAAGTTGTAGAGTTCTTCTCTGGTTTTATTTGGGTAATAGCACTTCACCCCTGGCTTCCCCCTCTCGAACATCAGCTTCTCTTTGTTGGGTTCATATGGCATGCATTCAAAGGCTTTCCCTCTTATACTTTTCTTTGTTGAATTCACGGGTCAGTGGGTGTTGGCTTCTCACCCTTGGATACCCCTCTTTCGAGCTCAGATCCTACTAAACTGTTCACATCCTTCAATTGGGTTCACTATAACTTTCAATGCAATTTTGTTGCTGACATTCAGAAATCTTAATGTCTTTTTGTACAATTCACTGTGGACATCCATCGGCCGGGTTCACTCTTGTCAACACTGCATTTCGGGACTTCAGACTTCACCCCCTCTTCATCAGCATCCCTCGTTCATGTTCACGCTTGCCAATCTATCAATCGCGCCTTTTCCATTCAACTCTTACGATGCAGGACTCACTTCCCTTAGCTTCACAATCATCTGTGGGTTAAAGACTTGACTGTAAAGAGGATTTTACAAGACCCCTGTAAGACCACTTTGAACCCCTTCTCGCTTTTCCAAAGGCCTTCTGGTTATTCAACAATCGGGTAATCGGCCTGAGTGAGCACTCACGTGGTGCCGGACTTCTCTGTTGCTGGTTTTCCCCCTTTTCTCATCAATAGTTTTTTGAAACTTTCACAGTTCAATAAGCCGTTTGCTACTTTTCGTTCAACACAGTTCTGTTTCTTATCGACTCTCCCCTCGACTCACCGGCTGTGATGAACCACTTGCCTTTCCTCTCTCTGGAGTCAAGGTTGGTGCCACAGAGACAAGCGTCTCTCCTCAGCTTGGTTATCAGCAGAGGAGGGTCTTGTGTACCATTGACATCTGCTGCAACACATGCTGGCTATTGTTCACAGTCTTACGATTCCTTCTGCAGACGTTTCATGGGCCATAGTCGGAAAGGGCAAGGTAGATTCTCTCTTGGTCACCCTCACGGTTCGCGTCGTATTTCTCCTCCTCTTGAACTGGTGTGCCGAGTTAGCTCTCTCGACGTGTGGTCTGCCTTGCTTGTATTGCGCTCTTGTGCTCCACCTTTTATCACTGCCGGGAAGAGAAAGGGCTGCCAGGTATGTGTGATTCTGGTTAATTGCCTGGTCCTGCCTGACCCTGGTGTGGGGACATGTTAGGTAAATGGCTTGAGTGTTAGACCGTCATCCTTCATAATAAGCGAAAGTGTTTGTGTATCCTACGTGGTAGGTTGGGGAAAGGTTGCACGAAGAAGAGGAATACTTTGTCTCTCCCGTCGGTATCGCACTTCCACTCCCTGAGGACCCCCACCCCCATCCAGGTGATCCTGCCCGACTGGTCCACCCAGAGGAACTGGATCCAATAGCGATGGCCGTGGCCTGGCAACCTGGATGACAGACCTCCGGGGACAAGTCAGTGAGACACCTTCAGGTTTCTCACAGATGAAAGAAGGAACAAGTTACTTACCTGTAACTGTTGTTCTCCAGCATGGGTCTGGCATGGATTCACATGCTCATGAATATTCCCCGTCGTCAGGCTGGGAATCCTCGGTAAAGAAAAAATCAGTATCAGTTTCGTTTCTGATCTGTCTTTCGTAGTAGTAACCAATCACTGATCTCTGCGTCATACTGACCACAGCCAATGACTGCCCTCTACCTAAGCCCCGCCTCTGGCAGCCATCTTCAGATTTGGTAGCACGTGAAGTGGCAGTATGACCAAGTGAAGAGCCGCAGAGGGGTAGGCGGGAGGGTTCGCATGTGAATCCATGCCAGACCCATGCTGGAGAACAACAGTTACAAGTAAGTAACTTGTTCCTTCTCCAGCATGGGGTCTGGCATGGATTCACATGCTCATGAATAAAGAATACATAGCAGTACACACATGCACAACCACGGGAGGTGGCAAAGGCTCAACATTAAGCATTACATCAAACTCAACATTAAGCAATTCTTACCTCCTCACCAGGCTCACCTTAGGCGAACAGGTTGCGCAGCACTGCTTGGCCGACCCTGGACTCCTCCCTGGAATCCCGATCGACGCAGTAGAATTTCGTGAAGGTGTGCGTCGACCTCCACGTAGCAGCCCTGCAGATGTCCAGCAAGGGCACACCAGATAGGAACGCCGTGGTAGAATGGGCTCTCGGACGGCCAGGCAGCGGTCGGTTTGCCAACCGATGACAGTACATGATACAGCCGGGGAGCCATCTGGAAATGGAAGCCTTCGAGAGAGCCTTCCCCTGATTGACAGGTCCAAAGTTCACAAACAGTTGTGACGTCTTCCGAAAACACTTCGTGCGGTCCAAGTAGAACTTCAGCGCTCTAGCCACATCCAGCGAGTGCAAAGTCCTTTCAGCCGGCGACGAAGGCGACGGGAAGAAAACAGGCAACACCAAGGGTTCGTTGAGGTGGAAGTCCGACGGTACCTTGGGCATGATGGAGGGGTGCGTCCTGAGCACTACCCTCGTGTCGTGAAAAGTCAAGTACGGGGCCTTGCAGGAAAGGGCCTGGATCTCTCCCACCCGTCGTGCGGAGGTGATGGCCACAAGAAACGCTGTTTTCCACGACAAGAACTTCAACGGAGCCGAGTGCAGAGGCTCGAACGGAGGTCCCATGAGCTTGGTCAGCACCACGTTGAGCTCCCACGCCGGGGCCGGAGCCTTCACCGGCGGGAACGATCTGAACAGTCCCTTCATGAACTCTTTCACCAGACGATGAGACCACAAAGACGTCCGCCCCGTGGTTCTGGTGTATCAGGAGATTGCAGCAAGATGAATCTTGATGGACGCGTGCGCCAGTCCAGCTTTGGCCAGCGTCAGTAGGTACGGCAGTACTTGGGGAGCCGTAATCCATAGAGGGTTAATCTTCTGTGCGTGGCACCAGACAAAGAACCTCTTCCATTTGTGTCCGTAGCATTTAAGAGTTGAGGACGCCCTGGCCTTTGCAAGAACCTCTCTGCAGTCGGCCGGTATGTCGTATCCTCCAAACTCTAACGCTGCAGGAGCCAGGCCTGCAAGTTCAGCGACTTCGGGTCGTGATGGAGGATGGCGCCTCCTTCCCTGAAGAGAAGATCCGCGTCCACTGGCAGCTTGATTGACGGGGACGCTGACAAGTCCAGAAGGTCCGGGAACCATCTGCCTCGGCCACGCAGGTGCGACGAGGATCATCCTGCACCATGACCTCTTGAGCTCGTTGATGAGCCGGATCAGCAATGGCAATGGAGGGAACGCATATAGAAACAGGCCCTCCCAGGGGAACGAGAAAGCATCGCCCATGCTCCTCGGCTGGGGAAAACTGCTGGCGAACCTCCGGCACTTGGAGTTCGTCGCCGTCGCGAACAGATCGATCTGGGGTGTGCCCCACCGGCGGAAGAGGCGGTCCACTAGATCCTGTCGTAGTTCCCACTCGTGGCACGAGCGCAGCTCCCTGCTGAGTGAGTCGGCGATGGTGTTTTTTATCCCTGCCAGATGAAACGGCACCAGAAACATCCCGTGGGCGACGGCCCAATGCCACAGATCCTGCGCCTCCATGGACAGGGCTAGGGACCTGGTTCCGCCCTGTTTCCTGATGTAGAACATGGTGGTGGTGTTGTCGGTGAAGATCCTCACCACCTTGCCCTTGAGGGACGGAAGTAAGGACCTGAGGGCCCAAAACACTGCACGGAGCTCCAGGACGTTGATATGGAGGGACTTCTCTGTCGGGAGCCAAAGGCCTCTCGCGTGCAGATTTTCGGTGTGCGCTCCCCACCCTTCCAGGGAGGCATCCGTGGTCACTGTCTCCTGGTGGCCGGGGGTCTGGAAGTCCATGCCCGCCGTCAGATGCGCGCGGGTGCCCCACCACCGGATCGCTCGTCGGAAACTCTCGTCGAGTGTGATCCTCTCCTCAAAGCTGCCCGTCGTCTGGATCCAGCGCGCATCCAGGAACTCCTGCAACGGGCGCATCCGGAGCCTGCACAGGCGGATGAGGTAAATGCAAGAAGACATCATTCCGAGAAGGGACTTGATGGACCTCACTCTGGCCGCGTCCGCAACCAGCATCCGCTGCACCTTGCCCAAGATGGCCCTCGTCCTTTCCTCCGACGGAGAGGCCAGAAGCGACACTGTGTCGAGCTTCGCTCCCAGAAACAGTGCGTCTTGCGCGGGCACCAGGTGGGACTTGGCGTAGTTTATGGAGAATCCCAGGTCCGTGAGAAGTTGGACGGTCCTTGCCGTGTGCTCCACGGCAAGCTCCTTCATCTTCGCTCGGATGAGCCAGTCGTCCAGGTAGGGGTAGACGTGGATCCCCTCTCGGCGCAGCTGCGCCGCCACCGGTGCGAGGCACTTGGTGAACACCCTGGGTGCCGACCTCAGTCCGAAGGGAAGGGCTCTGAACTGGTAGTGACCCCCTTGGACCACGAACCTGAGAAACTTTCGGTGTCCCTTTAGGATGGGAATATGGAAGTAGGCATCCTCCAAATCCAACGACGACAGGAAATCGCCCTCCTCCAGCTGACCCAGAACGTGTTGGAGGGTGACCATCCGGAACTTGTGCCTTGATGAATTTGTTTAGTCGTCGTAGGTCCAGGATGGGACGCCATCCTCCCGTCTTCTTCTTCACGAGGAAGTATCTTGAGTAAACTCCGGAGCCCCGAAGCCTCTTTGGGACGAGCTTGATGGCGCCCTTCTTGAGCATCGCCTTTACCTCCAAGAGAAGTTGAAGGACGTGATGTTCTTTCCTGGCCACAGGGGGGACGCGTGGGCACCTCTTTAGAAACTCGAGCGCGTGACCCTGAGCTAGGGCGTCCAGCACCCAACGGTCGGTGGAGATGGACTCCCACACGCTGATGAAGCTCGCCAGCCGGCCTCCCACTGGGGTGCTACGGTGGGGGCCCGACCCCACGGCCGGTTCAGTCCTGCTTCGACGAGGCTTTGCCGCCTTGTCCTCCTTGGCGACGACGGCGGGGTCCGCCTGACTTGCCTCCTCCCCTGTAAGCTTCCTGCGACGACGAACGGGCCGCTTGACGGTAGGTGGAAAATCCACCGCCGGAACTTTTGGAGGCACCCTGTTTGCCTCCGCCGCTCCGAAAGGGAGGCCACCGTTGCTGGAGAACCCCAAGAGCCCGGGCCGTCTCCGTGTCTGCCTTGATGGCTTGAACGGAATCGTCAACTGTTTTCCCAAACAGGTTATTTCTGTCGAACGGCATGTCCAAGACTCTGGTCTGCACGTCCTGACGGAAGTCAGTAGCCTTGAGCCATCCACGCCGCCTAAGGCACACGCCGTTGCCCAACTGGCGAAATCCAGTGTCAGCGATGTCCGTCGCAATCATAATGGCGTGGTCTGACGCCACCTCTCCTTCCTGCAAGATCTCTAGGGCTTCCGCCCTCTTGTCGTCCGGTAGGAAGTCCAGTAGGGGGGCCAGTTTGTACCACAACTCCCTCTCGTAGGGGCTACGATAGCCAAGGCGTTGGCCGCCTTAATCGTCGTTGCTGCAGACGAGATGACTCTGCGTCCCATTGTATCTAATTTCTTTCCCTCGCCATCCGGCGGGGAGGTTGACTTAGAGGCCGCCGCCCCCCCGCTTTCTTCCTGGCCGCCACAGAGACGACCGAGTCTGGGGTCGGCTGTGCCTGAAGGCACAAGGGGGCCGCGCCGGGACCCGGTACTTCTTCTCGTACCGATCCCTTCTAGCCGGCGTCGTGGATGGGTTCTTGAGGAGGGCGAGGCCCTCATCCCAAATATCGTCCAGTAGAGGTACAGAGAGGACCGTCTATCTCTTGGTCTCGCGCCGTTGATAAAGGAAACCTTCCTTCTTCTCTTCCGGGCAGAGCTGGATAAGCTCGGATGCCCTGGCGATCATGGAGTGAAACGATCCAATCTCGTCGGGCGGGGAAGCCCGGGTGGGAGATGACGACGGCAGATCCTCGTCGTAAACCTCGTCGTCCATACCCGTCGCGGCTGTGTCAGTCCCCGTATCATCCCCACGAGTCGTGGACGGGGAGGAGGGCTGAACAGAGCGCGATGGCTGAAGAGGAGGTGGAGGATGAATCCTTCTTCTCTTAGGGGGAGGGCTCCCAGAAGGGCCTGGCTCCGGGTCCCCTGTCGGGAGCGGTTCCTCCGCTGGTGGTAACGGCAGTCTCGTCCTTATCTCCGAGCATAAGGACTGTATAGCCAACAAAATGGCCGCCGAGTTGTCTTGCGGCACTGGTTGAGGGGAGTCCGACGGGCGGTCAGGGGCCCCGTCGGCACCCTCGACGTTATCGTCGTCTCCTACGTCGGGGTCCCTCCCGACGGGCTGGTCTTCTTCCACGCCAACGCCGTGGCTTAAGACTCCGATCAATTCTTCCTCAGAGGTTGAGGCCGAATCCACGACGACCTCCTGCCCCCCCCCCTTTTTCTTCTCCGTCGGAGGTTTCACAGGGGTCCTGTCGATGGGCATAAAAGAGGACTCCCTCCGCGGTGGCAGGGAGACTCTGAGCCCCGAGGTCGCCACCACTGGTGTAGCCTCCACAGGCTGAGCCAGGGCCGCCGCGACTGTCTCGATAGAGGCCTTGGCCGGATGGATTAAGGCTTTCACCACCTTAGGTGCGCTCACCGCCTTCTGCTTGGGGGGAGGGTCACTGCCTCGCTCCCCCTCCGATGGGGCCTTCGAGCTCGACCGGGGTCTCTCCAGGAGCTTCGCCGGGTGCTCGGGCTTCCTCTTACCCGAACCAGAGCGTTGGCTCGCGGTTGATGGCGCCGGGGAGGATGCGCCCTGCCTGGCGCCCGTAGAGCCCAACCGTTCGGCGCTCCCGGTGCCAGCGGACTCGCGGTGCTTGGCCTTGTGTTGGACCCCCGTCGCCGGGGCGTCCTCAAAGGTCTTAGAAGACTGCTCGGACGACTTCTTCTTGCCTGACGGGCTCTTCCCTTCCAGCCAGTTGGCGAGACGTTGATGGCGGTCCTTCATGGTCCGCTCCGACATATTGCCGCAAAACGCACAGTCCTTCTCCACGTGCGTCTTGTCCTCATGTAGGCAGTAAAGACAAAGGGAGTGTTCGTCCTCAAAGACATTCTGAAGCTGGCATCCAGGGCAGACCCTGAACAGCTTTCCGGGCGTCGAGCTTCCCTTCTCCTGGGCCATGTCCGAGATGGGCCTGAGAAACTTCTGGAGTCCTCCAAAAGCGTGGCTCGACGAAATCTTCACCCTTGAGGGGCGTAGACGAATCCGACATGGGTCCCCGTTGATCGGATGAAGAAACGGTGGAGCTTGAGGCTCTTTTGACCGAAAAATAGAAGTTTTTTGAGAAAAAACGTGAAAAAATAGCACTAACGCTCGAGAGCAAAAGCACGAGGATCCCAACACTTGAACGTGCGGTAAAAATCTGAAGATGGCTGCCAGAGGCGGGGCTTAGGTAGAGGGCAGTCATTGGCTGTGGTCAGTCTGACGCAGAGATCAGTGATTGGTTACTACTACGAAAGACAGATCAGAAACAAAACTGATACTGATTTTTTCTTTACCGAGGATTCCCAGCCTGACGACGGGGAATATTCATGAGCATGTGAATCCATGCCAGACCCCATGCTGGAGAAAAGCAATTAACATGACTGGTAAGTTATCGAAAGCAACAAAGGTCTGGTTTGTGTTAAAAGCAAAAGTAACTGTAATCTGAAAGTTGTGCGTGTGACGATAAAACGCAAATGGAAAGGACAATTGCTGAGTTGTAAAAGGAAAGGATACAAAGTAACAATTGTCCTGCGAGGCGAAGTTGCACATTCAAAAGTCTCTGCGAAATGTTATGAGAGTAAGATATTATAGCGGGAACCGAAGGAAAGAAAGTAACCGCAATAAGGAAAGAGAGCTGAATAAGAGGAAAGCAAAGTATGTGAACTCTGAATATGCCAAGAGGGCCAAGTATATCAACTTTGAAAAAGGCCAAGAGGACAAACTAAAGAGAATAAGAACTACAAGTACCAAAAGGCATTGGTGAAAAAGAAATACCAAGATGTATTGGTGTTGCAAGATGAAAGTATCAAGAGGGCAGAGTAAAGGGGATAAGACATTACTAATACCAAGAAGTATTGGTGTTGATGAACTTTGAAAAAGGCCAAGAGGGCAAACCAAAGAGAATAAGGACTACACGTACCAAGAAGTATTGGTGTTACAAGATGAGGCAGATTGTGAATTGCAGAATTGTTGAAAGAGAGGTTGAAGTGGTCATGCAGAGGTCTACGTAAAGTCCTTGCAGTTTTGAAAGTCTTCGACAGTGAAAAGATACCCAAGATAAAATGTGGGGAAGGGAACCCCCACAAAACAGACAGGGTCGAGCCCAGCAGAGGGAAGCCAGTGCAGAACTGGGTGATAAAGTGAAAAGGAGACAGGCTCGAGAACGGCAGAGGGAAGCCTGTGCAGAAGTGTGAGAAATAGAGAAAGTGAATGTGAACTGAGTATTGATGACAAGGCGGACGAAGCCTAAGGAAGTCACTGAACTACCAGAAGTTTGAAGCCATAGACTGAACTGTGCAAGATTGAAAAACTGTGCCATCCATCTATCCTTTTTAAGAAACTCTCTAGACCCTGTGGGGCTGAACTTGGGGAAGTTGTTAAATGAGCCATTCTGACATTTCTTTTGAGACACTATCTTCCTTTTGTATTCCCTGAACACATTTGTCATTTTGAAAAGGAGGGCAAGGTTAGGTTTTCTTAGTAGAGGACTTTCTATTTTGATTAGACTGACCTGGACTTGTTTGTTATTTGTTCAATGGTCGAGACTGCTCCCATTCTATGGTTAGGGCAGTGAGGAATTCTACCAACCCAACCAAAATACTAAAGGTTTTTCAAAACTTGTATCCATTGCGTCTGTGTCTACTGCTCGATATCATACCTTCCTTACACCGCCCTAAAGATTGGATGTTGGCTACAGGTGTGAGTCTTGCTTTTATCTAGAGGCTAAACAGGGGTGCCCAGTTTAATCTCTCAGGTTTGCCCTCCCTTTGGAAACATTTGCTACAATGATGACACTGAATGACACTATAAAGGGGATCCTGTTTGGTCACCTGGTACCCACAGGAAGGTCTTAACAGATGGGATTCTTCTATTACTGAGCCTGCCAATCCATACCCAACCTAAACGAGGAGTTACAATCCTACCAAAAGGCTGACGGATTTAAAACAAAGATACTTGAATCAAAATCTAAATCGGGCCCCTTGATGAGGACATAGTGAAACAGGTGGGTCACCTGTTCATATTGGGCTGGGCGCAAGGAAGGGATTCAAGTGACCACGTTCTTAAACTCACTATACTCCACAAATAATCTCGAACTCTTTCGACAAATTAAGGGTACCTGATGAAGTAAGGACCCTTGGAGATCTTCTAGTTGGGACAATTATCCACCACATAAATTAGCATCCTTCAGCAACTTTGTTTTCAAGGCCACTCCCATTTCAATTTCCAGATCTTTTATTATTCATCTCAACAATACCAAAGCACAATTTATGTGGAAATGGAAGATACGTTGAATATCTAATAAACTGATGAAATCACCTAAATCCTGAGGCGGTTTGACCCACACCAATTTTGGAGCTTACTTTGATGCAGCCCAGTTGAGGATAATTTTGAATGGTTGTAGAGGGAGTCGGTTAAGATATGTAACCACACAGTTGTGGGCTCCTCCTTGGCTGAGGTCCTATGGCTGGACCAAAAATGTATACTTTAGCAAAATTACTAGCACTATTGACAACTACTGGGAAACTAGTAAACTTACCTTTCTCTCTTTGCCTTTTCATCCATTATATTTAATCTACGCTTCACTTCTGTCTTGAAGGGGGATGTTAAGAGGTGAAGGATATGGTTACAGAGCTGGTGATGAAAATGCTTTAATAATGTAAAGGTGACTTCTTACCAGGGGGAGGGGGTGAAGACAGATTCACATATGCACAAATAATTATTTGGGATGCTACCAGACCTGTAAGCAGCTGTGACTAACTTTGAGACATTGTTTTAAAACCATTAAGGGACTAAGTATTTGATTTCAGCCTTCTACACCACCAATTGATCTGCAGAATGCCACCTGAAGTGGGGTTTCATGCTAACATGGAAAATATATTAGGTAAGGAAATCCCACGAAAGACTGGTACTTCCTGTGGGGGAATGGAGTTATTTAACAGGTCCATCCACCAAAGAGTGTCATGGGTGAACGTTTTATAGAACTTACGCCAGCCAGGATGCATAGTATAATTCTGACCATAACTGGCAAAAGGTGAGGGGCTGCAATTGGAGGGGCTGTAGGGTGTTACACATTTGGTGGCCCTTTCTGTTGATAAGGGGCTCTGGTAGCAAATTCTGTCCTCTATGAGGGACATTATGGGTTTCCAATACCCGAGGAGCCAGCTTTTCTGCTCTTAGGTCTCAGGATTTACACTGTTGCAGAGAGCAGAAAATGTTGGCTACTTTGGCCCTCACAGCTCGCATGGCGATTGCATCGTGGCGGTGGAAGGCCGAACCTCCTCTATTCATTATATGGATCCAAATGCTGTGGGACCGTGTGGTCACTGAATTTATTACTTCTTCTCTGACGGCTACACGTCTTTCTCTTCAGCACTGGGTCCACTTTATTCAGGCCATCTGAAACTTACATAGCCACAGAGGCTGAGCATTCTGGAACTGTTCTGGGTTAACTGAGGACTTTGTGGTATTTCTGGCTCTGGGGGTATACAATTATTTTGTATGAGGTGGATTTACTAACAATTTATACTGAGCTGCCTAGGAACCTTTCAGAGATAGGGTTGGGCAGGGATGGTATGAACCAATTTTTGATGCTGGTATTTGCCTTTTTTGTTGTTACTTCTTTCTTTTTCCATTTTCCTGCCGTATAATGAATCTTGTCTTGTGTGCATTGTCTTTAATAAAAAGGAATTATTTTAAAAAAGAAATCTTGCTGGTCATCACACAAATTACATTTCTTACCCTTCTGTAAGCGGCAACTGAATAGTTCTAAAATACTGACAATTTTCACCATCACCTCACAGTCAATTTGAATAATTCTAAAAAGTATGATAATTAATCCCCATTTATTAGTGCAAGTGCAGAACACATGGCCCCCATTTAGCACAATTTTATTATAAGGGCATCCCCCATGAGTGGGTGACACAAATAGTAGATTTCTATAATGCACAACTTAAACTCACTCTTTATACGTGTCAAACCGCAAAGTCGTAAGACACTTAGCCATACAGTTCAGAATACCACAAAAAAATCCAACATGCATGACTACCAGATTCCTCAAGTGCTGAAAAACACTGTTGAGGCCAGACCAAAGAGCATCCTTGTGGATCAGTAGGTGCAAAACCATGTGATAAAATCAGTCAATGATCTAGATTCTGCACACTGCTCTACTTGGTAATAAACAGACTGTAAACCTAAACCTAGAGTTCAGAAGTATCAAAGCAGCTGAAAATTAAATGCAACTCAATTGCATTTTGCACGTGTGGGTTAATAGCCCATAATCATCGCCACATGTAATAAAGCGGTGAAAACCGAAAGTTGGAAAATTAAATACTCCATTAAGTCCAAAGCATTTCCTTTCTGCTCCTAATATTCCACCAAAGTCATTCCAACTGCCTATATACACATTCCATAGAGCAGGGGTCTGCAACCTGCCGCTCTCCAGACGTTCTGGACTACAACCAACTTGGATCTTCACTGTAGACTATGCTTGCAAGCGCTGATGGGAATTGTAGCACATAACATCTGGAGAGCCAAAGGTAGCAGACCCTGCCATAGAGACATCACAAGGTGACAAAGAATTGATTTTGCATGGAATGTGCACAACAGCAGGGTATGACCAACGGGGAAAATTCTACTAGATATAGTTCCATCCTGCTTTTCTTCCAGTTTCCTTAAAATGTACTTATCCCGCCATTCTAATCCTCTATTGGTCTTTCTGGATCTTGCAGATTTCCTTCACATAAGCCCACCAAATGAAACTTTTCTATGCCCCTTCCCCTTTTCAACAACAATCTTGTTTTTGGACTCCCTGCCAGATTGTTTACATAATTATGCCCCTACATTCTTATTCTCTTATCTTATTACTGTCATCTTCTGACCTATATTTAGCCCTCTGTAATTCTAAAACAAACCTAAAACTAAAACATATTGGTAACAAAACAAAATAGGTTTTTAATACAGATTTACCTCCATCTTCTTCTGTATCCGAGTCAGATTCCTCACTGTCGACTGGTTTACTCTCCAGATTGCCAAAAGCCTCTCGGGTCCAGATCATCAAAGCAGTGTCGGCACCACCAACAGTCAGCAACGTTGAATCATCCTGCAGCCATCTGACATTCGTTACATGAGCACTGTGGCCAATGTACTTCTTGAACTTTACATGCTGTCCCTGTGACAAGAAGAGTCCCCATGTCAAATACAAAACATATATATATTTTTTAACTCTGAGCCTGTTTCGCAAAGATTAGTACTCAAGCAAATGAGCAGATGCCAGAGAGGATGTCAGGTGTGTACCTGCTACCTTATAGCTGAGTCACAAAGCATCAGCACATCTGGAGATGCCTAGAGCATCTCTAGGAAGCACAACTGCAAATGGTATTCACAAATATGTTCTGAAGGACATCTCAGAGATGCTCCAGGCATCTCCAGGTTAGCTACAGTTTTAAGATTTGTGAATTTGTTACAAGGTAGCAGATGCAAATCTGAGACGCTCACTCTAATCAGCTGATTTGCTCCATTGTAGTTCTTTGTGGCTCTAGCTGTGTGATTATTTCGTGCATTGCAATTATGCCATATTTGCTTCCTGCAGACATAGCAGATTACAAAATGACCAGGAGAGATGGGCACATGTCTTTTTTAAACAGAGGTGGCAAAGTCATTAACTGCAAATATGCAGCCTTCACTTAGAGCCCACTGATACTGTCAGATGTGCAGTTAGACAAATATAAGAGCCACTGTTATGCAGGAAAGGTTTACTGAGGGGCATGGCCCCTTTCCACCACCCATAGGCTTCAAAGTGTTGGGAACCGAGATATTTTGGAGCAGTTCAGGACCTCTTGCACACTTGGTGACTTTATGAGAGTCGTCCTGAGAGCCATGCAAGTGGTGAAAAGTGCCCAGCCTCTCAAATTGACCTTCCAGGTGACAAACTCTTTTTCCACATTGTAGCATTTATTTTTTTAAGGGATGCATTTGTAATGGGCAACGAGTGTGGTGGAGTGTGCTTTCCTGGTGCCTGAGTCTGCAGGAGAGTCGGTCTACACTCTCTACAACGCTGCTTTGAGTCACTCCTTAAAAACCACAGCCGCACGCGGAGCATCACAGAGGGTCGTGGAGTGTGTTTTCTGTGTTCTCCCCCGCCTCCACGTCTCCATTGGAACTGACTTCCTGTCAGAAAGGTGACACTAGGACTCGGGAGGATTGGATACCCATAACTGTTAACTGTTTGAACATTCTGTGACTGCATTCAAATTTTAGTGGTCCCTCTTAAAAATGCCAGGCAAAGCACTATATAAAGAACAAATGTATGATCTTCGAAAAAAAAGAGCAAGCCATATGGAAAAATGAATGTATATAAGAGACATGAACGGTGACCCACCGTACTGACGACGGTGGATGTTACAGCAAAGTCGCTGAGTGAACAGCAAGGAAATCTGCCAGCTGGGTTGTCTGCCAGGGCCGGTCAGATTACTGACTATGTTAAACCTCATACTGCCAAGCCTGTTTCTGGCACTACGGGGATGCATAAATCCGCTGAAAAAGCCAATAGCCCTGTAGGGGGGGCCTGGGGTTCGTTGTCTGCAGATTCAAATACTACTTTTGGAGACATATACAATAAATCCTTGTTGCATTTGTGGTACTCGTTATACAACAGTGCGCGTGTATTCGATACCATTGGTCCAGCACTTCTCGTGAATTCAAAGTTAAATGAGGATGAGCCCGCTGCCCCACATGGTACATTGGAATCAGTATCCATTTCTCAGCGCCTATCCACATCCCCTAATTTGTTTAATTCCCATCAAACATCAGCTGAGGTGGATGTAAATTTAAACGCAGATCTTTTTTCCCAGGAAAATGGGCGGTCTGTGTGCCAGACAAATCTATGCAATCCAATGGTGACCACACAGGCCGACCCGATGCGCCGTCTTCCCAGGATTTTTGCACTTTGCCGTGAAAAGTCTTTTAAAAACTGTGTGGGCGCATTCACGAAGATGTGCAAAAACAATCTAGATATATACTGCAACTACAATCGTGTTTTTTTACAAAGGATGATCCATGCCCAGAGGGAGGCCCACCTATCATTTTGGCTAGTCCAGCCAACAAGGTTACGCCTATTACAATTCCATCTCAGGATTCCGTTGAAGGTAAAGACAAACCGGATCCATCCCTGCAATCACCCTTTGCTACCTAACCCATTAACAAATTTGGTGGAGGGAAAAACAAAAAAGGGTTGCTACACGGAAAATTAGCTATGAGGTTGTCGTTAGTGATGAGCTTAATCAACCTTTGAACTCTGCGATTGTCACAGCGTTCAACCCAAGAAAGAAGAACAAGCAAGCTATGAAACTAGCAGCACGTCAAAAGAAAAGACAACAACTAAGTGTGGAGACTCTGACAATTTGGCTTTTGAAGGACAATGATGCTGCTATAGTTGACGGACCGGTATTGCGTGAAAGTGCCCCCCAGTTATTGTGGGGGAAACAAATTTGGTGTATCCCCAAAGTCCAAGCAGAGGCAATGAGTCTATAACAACAGGTCTTCTTGTGAAGAGGTATTTGCAGTTCCTTCACAATCAAGTTGCATAAATACTCCGACTTTTTTTAGCATTCACAACAGGGAAGAAACTGACCACCGGCCAAAAAAGGCATATCAACAGAAGCACACTGCTGAGAGCATGCAGCAAAATTCCCTCCCTGTGCATCTTAAATTCCTTTCGACTGAGTTAATTGAGCCACTAAAACATGGAGTGGGCGGTACCTCACAGGTTCACTGTTGTCTACCTATGACAGCATCGTTGTAAGAGCTCAGTACGAATCTCTTGAATACTTGGGCTACGAACTGGACAAAGTCTTTTCATCTTCTGAAGTTGCAGCATGCTACAACCTCTCTAAAAATACATTGAAAACTAATGTGCCTGGGGCAGTAGTCAAAAATTATTCGTTTTGGGAAGGTTTTGATAATGCGCAAGGTTGGCTATGGCTAAAAAGCATGTTGCCTAGGATTGAAGGGAAGGTAAAGTGAGAATTCAAGTTGGCCTCATGGAATACCAGAGGCCACTATCACTTTATGAAGAAGGGTCCTTCCTTGGAGTTTCTGCTTGACCACTCAGTGTTTATGTTCCAGGAAGCCTGGCTAATGACACATTTTTGTTGTCGACAGCTTAATAATACATCAGGTCATGGCTAATAAAGGTGCTATGTGGAGAAAGATTGAAGGGTTAATAGAAGTCAAAAAGTTCAAATCTAGTGTGTTGTTTCCCCTCGATCCAGATGGCAATGTACTAGCTGTTGAAGTACTATTGGAGGGATCAACTAAAGTGAAAAGGGTGCTGTTGATCAATATCTATGACCCACCTAGGAGGTGTGTGACTGCCGACATATTTGCTTACCTAGACATGATGATAGCTAATTGGGTAAAGGTGCCAACTGAAGATGGGATTGTGTAAGGTGGTGACCTTAACGCTGGATGTGGTGAGCATTACAGTATGGGGAAGCACCAGACTATTGCTGTGGATAGCAAAATGGTACTAAAAATGCAAACACGAGGAGTATAAGATGGCTGTATTTTCTGAGAGACTGGGAGTTGGTGATTCTAAATGGGAGAACAAGCAGTGATATTCCAGGGAAGCCCATCTGGTTTTCGAGAGCAAAGAGGGCGACCTTGGACTATCTCTGCTGTAACAGCATACTGACTGAAAGGGTGAGTACTTTGAAAATGTGTAGAAGGCCTATGAGCGACCGTGCAGTATTGAGCCTTTAGTGGTTCCATGAGATACAAGAACAAGTACTAGGAGGCCCGGCTGACTTAATACCGACTCAGGTGGGAAATAGGTTGGCTTGGTCTGAATGTAATATTCAAAAAGCATGCACCATTCTCAGATTTGAATTGAATTTAAGTGCAATGTCTGACAGCCGAGGAAATAGAACAATGGCTGTTCAATCTTATGCATAGAGCTAGTACTATGCAGGGTAAATCTATCATAATCTCAGCCAAAAAGGCAGTGCACCCACATGATGCAGAAATTAATAAAGCCAAGGAACTGTGGAGGAAAGCTTTGCGAGATTTAAAAAAGATCTCTAACTTTGTATATACATTACAGAGAGATTTGTGTAGATTAAAAAACAAATCTAGAAATTGGCTCGCAAGGAGACGCCTTGGGGGCCTAACGGCAAACTGGCAGTTTATGATGGTACAGTGGTAACTCTGGGAGTATTAGGAAGGTATTCACTCTAGCCAGGGGCTCACCCACTCTGTCCATATTAACTCACATTATGGAAGGGGCATAGGTTTCCTATATTGAGGAAAGAATGTTCAGTTTGGCCTATATTGCAGAAGTTGTTGTACCTAGCAACTATGCTTGGCCTATTGAGTTTACCACTGAGAATCTGTGTGACCACAAAGACAATTTAAAATTCTAGGGCACCAGAACCGAATGGGTTGTCGACTGCAGTTCTAAAGGGGACCACATTCTTTGGGCAGGGATATTACGTACTATTTTCCAGAATGTGTGCAGTGCCCACGAGATACTGGGTCCTTGGGGGAAATAAATAAATAAAAATAAATAAAAAATAAAAAAATTGATCTTGGTTCCTGTTTTTAAAACTGGAGACCGATTATTTCCTGAGAACTACAGGTTATTATCCCTCCAGGATATATATGGTAAAGTGTTTGCAACCTATGTGCTGGAAAACCTACAGGCTTGGACCAGCAGTTAGAATATCCTTACCCCATTTCAGACGTTATTCCGGCTGGGTTCTAGCATGACGCATAATATTCGATTACTGGACACAATAATTTCTCGGGCGAAACAGCACTATAACCCATCCGTATATATTACATCTGTAGACTTTCGCTCCGCTTTTTACCAAGTGGATCGCAATATTTTATGGAAAAAAATGAGACAGTGGGGTTTCCCTGGTTGGTTATTGGAGATAGTTGGCACTACACTATGACAATACTCCCGTTGGGAGACGATGGACTGTTGTCTGGAGAAATTAGAATAGGTAGGGGGGTAAAGCAGAGCTGCATGCTAGCTCCTCTGCTTTTTAATATTTACATTTCCGATTTGCTGAGATGCTTGATTGGCAGCATGAAACGTCCTCCAAAAATCGGGAAATGTCTGGTCTCGGCAATGCTTTATGCTGACGATCTAGTAATATTTGACCAGATTTTGTCAGGGATGAAGTCCATGTTGAATGAGCTGTGTCCGTACGCAAAAGAAAATATGTTATCGGTGAATCTGAATAAAACAAAAGTTATGTTGATCTCTACTAAGAAAGTTAATAGGCATACACTAAATACCAGCTTGGGTTCTATTGACTATACATATTCATATAAGTATTTGGGCCGCAAAATGTTGTCTTGCCTTGGGTATAGTGCTATAATTGAAATTAGATCTAGAAAATCTAAACAAATTACCCATTTGGTGAGTTAGTTCACGACTGAGTAGGCAGGGTTCTTGTTAAGGGGTGTGCTGGCGCTTTATAAGCAATGGTTGTGCCCGACACTCTTGTACGTCTGGTGCTAAAGGACCTGAAATGGCTGGATGTGTTGGAGGCCTCCTTCTCGCGAAACATATTGGAGCTACCTCGGTCAGCCTCAATTGAATATGTCTGTCTTGAATTAGGGTTGATTTCACTGAGAGCGCAGCTCCTGAAATGCAGAGGCGTGCTGTTCTTGAAGGCAATAATGTCCCCTTGGTGCCCTTTACTGGCTAAACTTGGCGACAGCTATTGTCTCGAGTCGGATACAGCCACGTTGAGGCCTTATGTGACATGCTTTAGAGAACTCTGTGTCTGGATAGACTGGATACCCGACTTTAAGCGATACTCTGAGTTCCACATATTGAAGGGGGCCTTTATTCGTAGGCTGATTAAGTGGGACTGGCAAAGCAATTATGACCATCTAGCATAGTTGCACGGACATACTCGTGTGTCTCAGGTGGTTCATAGCTATATGAAACCACAGCAATATCTTTTACTGTGCCCTGGCCCGGCAGTGCGTAGCTTCCGCTTAGAAATGCGTACTAATCAGCTACCTGTTTGTGCGGTATGCGGAGCAAAATGGAGGTTAACGCAGGAAGCTAGATACTGTAGGATATGCAGGAATCCATCCATTGTTGAGACTGTGAAGCATGTTTTAACTGAATGCCCTTGTTTGGATGCTTTGTACATGACGACTTTGGGATGTCTTGTTCATGACTATAACACCATTAAATCTTCTGAGTTCTAGACCTATTGTCTAAATACAGATTCGGGACAGCAACTTGCCACTTTACAGGGTTTTGAAAGATGTTCAAAAATACCGTCATGTGTAATAACAAAAATAGGTTGGTACATGTCAATGTGATTTTGAATTTTAAGAGATGTATGACATGACGATCCGATTATATGAACATTTACAAAGACGTATTGTATTATACCATAATCATGTGATGTATTAATTATTTTATATTAGGATGATTGAAGTATTTGGTAAAATGCTGTCATGTCGGTGTTTATGTGTTTCTATATTTGAAAGTATTGACATTGTAAAAGTTCTTGTGAGAACAAGAAACAATTAAATAACTTAAGATCTTCAGCAGACACTGGAGCGTAGGAGTGTTGTTTTTCTCTGCCAAGTCTAAGAGCATGTTTAGGGTTAATATAGCAATAACAGTCAAACCGGCTGGCCGGATTGGTTGGTAACAGCAGGATCGAGAGTTATTGCTATTAGCACCCCGGCTATTTAACAGGCTCACACGCTCGCAGAGCCCTGTTCATTCAAATTCAATACTTACATAAGATGGCTGCCATCGAAATGTAAGGCTGGGCTCCATGAGGAGCCCCTCTTCCATTTCCATGGTGACCCAGGAGACTGGAGTGGGGGCGGTCGAGGTGCTGCCGCCCAGAGGAATCAGGTAAGTGAAGAAGAGTGAGGAAGAGAGGAAGGAATGCAGGAATATGGAGGCAGGAGGGGGAGACTCAATAGGTAGAGGATCAGGAGGTGAACACCAGGTGGTGGCAGACAAGTATCAGGATATGATATATTTTATTTTTATCGTGCTCATACACAAGTGTTTCAGAGCGTGACCAAGCAAAGGGAGGGGAACAGGGCAGAACAAAAATACGATCGTACTATGCCCAGTGCAGAGAGAAGTGGAAAGTGCCGGAAGAGAGTAGAGAACAGAATAAATAATAAGTGGGAAAAATAAATAGATAAATGCAGGGAAAATGGCAGTCCAGCCAGACAAATGACAAGTTCATGATTAGCCAGATAGGGTATATCTGATAAGTGCAGAAGAAGAGTGGGGGGCTGCATGGGTACAGATACAGATCCCAGTTCCAGGGGTGGTGCCCCGCAGGCAGTGCAGGAGAGAGGCGGGGTGAGCAGGTGCCTGGGCCCGAAGGACAGAGGGTGGCCAGGTGCATAGTGCCGAGAAAGGGAAACAGATCAGCAGGACAGAAGAGGGGAAACGGCAGAAGCAAAGAGGAAGGTCTTGAGGTGCTACCGGAACCGGAGATGGTTCTCCTCAAGTTTCAGGGTGGTCGGGAGGCTGTTCCAAAGGGAGGCCCCAGCCGAAGACAGATCTGCCCCCAGCTTGTTTCTTTGAAAAATGACTGACCGAGGAAATTAGAAGTAGAGGAGCGAAGGGCTCGAGAAGGGAGGTATTTACGGAGAGATAGTTGAAGGTATTTCGGACCCAGGCCAGAACATCATCTACTGAGAATCAGGAGGTGGTGGAAGAAGAGAATCAGAAGATAGCAGGAGGAGAGAATCAGGATGCGGCAGGAGGCAAGAATCAGGAAGTGGCAGGAGGTGAACATCAAGAGGTAATCCTTAGAAGGTAGTAGGAAGTGAGAATTAAAAATTGGTAGGAAAGAAACAGTAGCCAAAGCTGGGAAACATGAGGAAGCCAGAACCAGTGAGTTGCTAGACAGAAAGAGCAGGACAGGAAGGAATGAGATGATCAGCATCAGTCAAGGCAGGAGGAAGGTAGGAGACTGATCAGAAGCGGATGAACCCACGTGGGAGGAACGACGAGCATGTGGCATGATGTCCAGGAGTGCTAGGAACAGGAGAGTAGAAATAGGGAACGAAGAGTAGAAACCATTAAGATGGATTTCTAGACTCTGGCCTGGTGGACAGATGTTAGGAGGCCACCCTAGTCATAGTGAAAAGGGCAACTCTGAGAAGTTAGTCAAAACCCAATCAAGGTAGCAATGGAAAGCAGTCAAGGCTATTCTCTGGAAAGTGAGAGTCAGGGGTCCGAAATGAGTCCTCACAGTCAAGCACACAACAATTGAACTTAGATAGGAATGTACACAAATACTATTAATTCTAGGACCAAAACAAACACTAACAAAATGAAACAAGCAGGTGATCATATCGCACTGTTCTCAATAATAAGCATAAATACAGTCACCATAGGTTCTTAAAATGGATTGAATGACTTAAATCAATAGAAGGCAATTAAGTGATGCAATAAGATGGAACCAAGTCACAAGAAATATTTCCCTTGCTTCAGAAGTCCAATCCCTGTGAAGAGTGGGGCCTTGTGCCCAAAAGTCACGATGCTTCTCCCCATAATGTATCTGATGCAGGTAAAGTATTTGTGCTGGTGAAATCTTAAAGAGAAGAGATGCAACAAAGTTACTGGTAAGTAAAAATGTGTTCTCATCTTTCAGGTAAAACTGCTCAGGTGCGGCGACCAAAAAGCAGTGGAATGGAAGCATACAAAGAGACTTATTCTCAATGTTATCCTATGGAGGACAGGGGAGACAAATACTTTGCATTTACTTAGCCCCCTGACCCCAATTTTCCCAGAGGACTGGATGGGTCGACTGGGGATAACTGGAGGCTGGATTTCCCACTGTTGGTTCTGGTAAGAGGTGCCCAAAAGCTGTGGGTGCAAGGATTCTTCAGGAAGAATCCAGGACCAGAGTGCAACCCTTGGCGATGGAGAACTGCAGAAAACACTGATGCAGACCTCTACAGGACACTTTGTGGGAAGGCGTTGTGACAAACCTCAAGGTGCATCACCCGCTAGTCCCCAGAGATCTGTCATTCAGGTGGCCAGGACACAGCCATCGCTATTGGATCCAGTTCCTGGGGGTGGACCAGTGGGGGAGGCTCACCTAGATGAGGGGCTTCGGGGAGTGGAAGTGGGACTCCAATGGGTGAGACGAGGTATCCCCTTCCTTCTAACACCTTTTACCCATGCTACACCATAGGATACTTAGAAGCTCTAAGCCCACCTTTCCGACACCAACACTTTCTTACACCGTGAAAGACACCGGACTAACACCAGAGCCGTTTACTGGACGTGTCTCAACACAAGGGTCAGGCAGAGACAGGCAATTGACAATAACTACACACCTGACGGCCCTTTCCCTTTCTCACAGGGAGAAAAGGCGGCGCACAAGAGCACACTGGGCGTCCATTCCAAGATTCTGGCGGGTCGCTTTTTCTTGTGAATTATAAAGTAACAAGAGGACGTGGGAAAGGCTGACATACCGAGTTAAGGTGGTCATACGAGAGTCGAGCCAAAATCCCCAATCGAAAGTCCTTAACCCATTACCAAAGTTGTGACAGTGTGAAATAGGCGTGTTCGCCCAGCTGAGGGAAAATGCTGTATGAATGATAAATGTGGACAGCCTGACTGGGGGCTAGAAAGCTAAGCGAAGTGAATTCTGAAAGGCATCACGAATAAGTGAATTGTTTGAAACTGGCAAATGTGAGCCCGGCTGAGGGAAGCCAAGGTTACAAAAAGGATCGGAGCCCGGTTGAGTGGATCCACAGGTGGAAGGAAATCCCCGGACGAGAAGATTACTGAAAGGAACTTTTTGTTTGTTGTTAATAGTACATCAGGTACTCTGAGGCAAGAGACTGGGTGTAACAGAGACTTGGCCACAGTAGGCCCTGATATTTTGGAAACAAACTGTAAGCTAATGCCGGAGAAGCCCAGGAGCGTGCTGTGCTCGAGAGTCCCGCCTTGTCCTATACTAAAAACGTGGGGAAGGGAGACCCTAGTTATACCATCCTGACTTAACATTTTATGAACACATCTTTCTTTTCTGATGAACATTATCCCACACTATTTAGTAACTTAGCGGTAAGGATTGGCAATCCTTTTTTGTTTTTTAGTATAGGCCCTTTTTTATTTGAGAAGACGCCACTAGGACTTCCTTATTATTATTTGATGGTCGTAACTTGCTCCGATCTTAGATTTAGGTTTAGATTAGGCATTTGTCTCAACCATTTAAACATTTTTATAAATACCCTTGAACTGTTATCACTTGTGTCTGTCTTTGCTGTTGCCACCATGAGTTCCTTACAGCAGATTCCAGTGACTGCCAGCGCACACAGACAACGGCAGACGTTCTTCAAGTTGCGTTTGAAGAGGACCTTCCAGAGCAGAATCCGTTGATGCTGGGATACTGAAATTCAGCTTCAAACATGGAACGGGAATTGCTCCAGCGAGGGAGCCCACTGAAGAGCTGGCCAGCCCACCGAGTGGTCCAGGGACCATTCCAAATGCTCTAGACAGCTGTATTCCCGAGAACACGTCGAGACTGGTTGGTCCCATCAGTCCAGGGGTTGAAGCACCACCAAGGATTCACAGGGTCAGATGTAGAAAGGGGTGCTGGGCCTCTTCTGGAGTCTTCTTTGGATATTCAGTTGGCTGTTTCTCTATGCAGAATTCTTAGCTCCAAACCTGAACTGAATATATGGTTGCAGGAGTCCTCCTCGTATCCCAAATCCAGCCTAGAAGAACTCCAACCCCACCAATGGTAAGATCTGCGCCATTCAAACAGCCAACCACTCATGTCCCACACCCTTCCTAAACTGCACACACACAAAGGCATCACTAACCCATGAAGCTGAGGCTTTCCTGGGCAAGTGCATGACCTTAAATGGAAGCTCCTGACAAAGTTGCCAACCACTCATGTCCCACACCCTTCCTAAACTGCACACACACAAAGGCATCACTAACCCATGAATCTGAGGCTTTCCTGGGCAAGTGCATGACCTTAAATGGAAGCTCTTGACGAAGGCAGGAAGCATACCAAACAACAACAACAAGGCCAAAGAACAAACGAAAATCTCGTGGCCTGGCCATTTTAGGGCACTAGCTACATTTGGTAGCCATATGTGGTAAACGCGAATGTGCACATTAGAAATAACACAAACATTGTAAACATATAATTGCTGCCACCAGATCTTCTTTAGGCACATATAAAAGTAACCAAAAGTCCCCAAGTATAAAATACTAGGGTGATACAAAAGTATCCCCATTGCACTGCATTGTAAGATGCTGTGTGCAAGGTAAAAACGTTATAATGTGCAAAAAGTCAAAAGGGAAACAGTTTTCCAGTACTGAAAGTCTGAAGGACTGATCAGTTTCCCAATAACAAAATCAGCAAAAGGCCAGGGAAGTGAAGCTGAAGGTGGTGATAAGGCCTTCCTAAACTCCTCCCAAGAAAACACAAACAGAAACCACAGTTCGCTCTCTCCAGAAACTAAATGTCAGAGGGAACACAAAATCTTAGGAACTATGAGAGAAGACCTTTGGATTTAAGAATCCACTCGGTGAGTGGCGAGCCTCTCTCCTTCTGGGTGCTCTGCGGGGGCCTGTCTGCACAATTGTGCCCATCATGGACACAACTTCCTTTTGGAAGGAAAGGCCGACTCTGCTGGCGACAAGTTCCTGTTTTAACTGGAGGTTTTGTCCATAATATTAATAATGTTGTCTTTTGCCTACTCGTCCTCTCCTTATTAAGCTCTTCATCATTGTCTGGGCTGAAGAGTTCGTCCCTGTTAAAAGGAAGGACCATGATTCAATTATGGGTATCAAGTTGGAATTTGGAAGTCCTCAGAAGGTCTCTGCTCCGTAAAGCTGCTACCATTGCAATCCCACGAGCCGCTGTGTCCAGGTGGTGATATGAGGCCTCCATAAGATCTTGTGCCACCTATATAGCTCCTGACAACTCAGAGCGGAATACTACCTGATACTCCAGGGGTAAGAGTGAATCATAATCACCTAACTCTTCCCAAAAGTTCAAATTAATTGCAGCTAAAATTGCCTCTGCATTCACTTGGAGGAAGCGTAAAGAGGCATTTTGATACAGAATTTTTCCAGCTGCGTCTTGAGACGTGGAAAAAGAGCATAATGAGCCCTTTCCAAACATAGCAGCAGGTTCCACGAATGTTGAATGGGCTGGAAGATGCCCTGCCACACACAGTTTTTCTGAGGGAAGTTGACGATAAGGACGCCCATTTTATTTTAGAAACAGCCTGTACTGAAGCAGGCTTCTGACACTTTTTTAAAGCTTCCCCCATCATATCAGATTGCAGATGGATGCTTATTTGAGTGACAACACTGATGAAAGAATGCCCCAGTCTGATTAAGAGTTTCTGAGACAGAAATGCACAGGTGTTCCATTAGTCCCTGCACCCTCTCATGAAACACTTTCGCCGACATGGCAGTTTCATCAGAATCAACCCATAGTGTCTGGGTCAGCCAATGGATCCATGTCATCCAGAGGGCTAAAGGGGTAGAGGCCAGGGATCTTTAGGTAATGGTGGAGGTGGTGGGACAGGAGTATCCACTAGAGGTGATAATGGTGAAGAAACTGAGGGTTATCTGTGATGTTGAGGGCGGAGGAGTATTTCTTGTGACCATACGGCTATTTTGGGTGTCTGGAACCCGTACCTCCCGAATAAGGGTCTTAAAGTACTGCCTCATAGGTTGCGAGTGCATAAACTCCTGAAACCGATCAAAGAAAGTCTTCTTTTAATCATGAACATGCACAGTCGAAGTCCCTGGAGTGCCTCTTGGTGCTCAATTTCTTGCTCCTAACAGAGTACTCAAGGATTCAGGGAATATCAGATCTATCCTGGGAAATTAGCATCTTTAGAGAATCTAGTTCCATCACTTCCTGAGGCTTCTTCCCTGCTTGGGGTTGGTTTCTCTTACGTCAACGAAATCAACAACGAAGGAGGAGGCAATGCAATAACCTCACCTGAAAACGGTACTGCTAATGATGCATGCACTGATATCACAGGAAGGCTTTAAGCAGGGATTGGCGGAGAGCCCAGTAAATGTTGAAACCTGTATCAGAGAGAGCAGGAGAGCATCCAACCAACAGTCTGACCTAAAACATCTTTCAGCAAGTTACCACCACACAGAGGGGGTCATTACGAGGTTGGAGGTAGCCATGGCGCTATTAGCGCCATGGCTACCCCCTTACCGCATACCGGGTCCGGGTTCCCTGAATGGGGAATTACCGGGCCATTCCAACCTTGGAGGACCCGGTACTTCCCCATTCAGAGAACCCATCCCCATCCCCATTCCAGCCCCCATAGGGCCCAATGGGAATGGGGACCATGCTAACAACGGGCCCGTTAATAACGGGCCCGTTGTTAGCATGCTGGTCCTTTAGCGGTTCCCACTAAAGAACCTCGTAATGCGGCGGTAAGGGGTTAACGGCACCGGCATCTTTACCGGTGCCGTTAACCCCTTAGCTCCAAACTCGTAAGGACCCCCACAGAACAGAAAGGGGGCCCTGAAACATTATGGGAACCTCACAGTGACTTTCACCCATGGAACAGGAAGGCCCTGGTTCTGATTTTCCCAAGATCAAATTGTCAGACCATAACCAAGGCCATGTGTGGGAACCAGTGGAGAACAGGCAGAGGCAATACTGGGGCCCACCCTATCCACTGCACAGGACAAGCTTGTGATAGGCCAACTAGGTTTGCGAGGCCAATTACAGACTTTAATTCCTATCCTATCTGTTTTCCTGTTACACTATTGCACCGGCCGTGAACCAGAGGTTTTCTTCCAAAACTTTAAAAAGGGATCGTTCAAGCAGCAAAGAAAACCAGCTGGCACTATTAAGTCACATATCTCTTGATGCGGAAACTCCAGGTCTCTTCCCCAATTTGGAATGCTGATATACAAACAGTATATGATATTCTAAGTGTCAAAGTGTTCACAGTGCGTGGATACCACTCTCTTACCTGGAGGAGTGTGGTGGTTGGTGGGCACCGATGCCCAAGACCAAGCCGCCCCATTTCGGTGACACTCACTGGCAAAATGTGTCCTCCCAACAGGAGAAATCATGTTGGGGATGGCACAAATGCGTGGAGGTCCAGTTTACTTGTTCCCTGCATGCATGTCTGTTTTGTTTTGGATGGTTGCCCTTTGTTACATAGGATGCAAAGCAGAGTCTCGTTTTCAATGTGGTGCTAGTAAAAGCACCAGTGTTTCAGCGTTGCTCGCAACCTTTCTCAGTCCTCAGGGAGAAGGTCTTCCTGACGCTCACCCAGTTTGCCTTTTACCGACGCGTGGGTTCTTCCACACCTCTTCCTCCTAGCCTGTTCCCTGTCCTAGTGCTGTACCTCTACTTTGGCCAGCTGCCACCTTTACCTTGGCCTGTTTCTGCCTCACTATTTTCCCCTTGCCATGTTACTGCCTCTCTGCTCCACCTTGGCCAATCTTTGCCTTTCTGTTAATTTCTGGCCTACTACTTAGGTCCTTCTTACTCCATCTAAGAGGACCCACTGCCCAGACGACTCTGGACAGCCATCAACATGACACCTGCTGCCAGTCTTCGCACTGCCCTGATGCCACGTTAATAGTGGGTGACACAGGAACCGTGGTGTTGGGAGATTGCCTTTTTCGTGGGCCAGTTGGTGTTAGTACACCTGGTCCTTCCGTAGAGGTCTTTCCACACTGCTTGTTCTCAAGAACAAGACTGACACTAAGACATAGTGGCCACCTCCGAGCAATCCTTGACCCGGCTCCCAGGAATTCAGGCACAGCAAGAAAGACAGCGAAGGGCACACCTTGACAGACTGCGCACCTACCTACTGGTTCTGGTTGAACTTCGCAATTCACTACATGCCCTGTGCACGGAAGTGGTGGATTTACGTGCCGAAAACACTAAGCTGAAAGAGACCTTGTTGACTATGATGGGGACAACAGGAGGGTGACTGAATTCTGCAATCATTGTACTGCACAGTTCAGGTTTTGCTCTAAATACTTCATGAGCGACAGACAATATAGGTTACATCCTCAGTCACTTGACGGGAAACGCACTGGCCTGGGCAACCACATATGTAACCGCTGTAGCCCACTCCTTGAAAATGTTGCTGAGTTCGAAAAGACGTTTTTTGAAGACTTCAAAGTACTTAAGCGGAAACGGCACAAAACCAACTGATTGAAATCAGATAGGGAAACCAGGAATTGATTTCCTAAGTGAGTTGCTTTAAACAGTTGACCACCCAAAGGGGGTACCAACAAACTACCTTTTGATATCCTCACACAAGGTGACAACTGGGTCTCACACCAAAACCATGTATTCACAGACCATCAGTCTTTTAGGAGATATAAAGAGATGGTAGGCTCAAGTTTAGCAAAAAATATCTTTGACACAAAGATATTGGGGATTGTTTAGCAAAATGAGAACAGGCTAAATTAAAGTCACCCATGTGCTACTAACACCACTACTTTTTTTGATTATATAACATTATCTGAATGCAACACAAGATTCAAATTGTAGATCAATTGTCTCCTTTTATTTGTGTTTTTTATGTACAATGAGTTTTTTGCAAAACTGTTTTATGAGAAAATATAATAAATATATAAGCTATTTTTTGCTAAACTTGAGCCTACCATCTCTTTATATCTGCTAAAAGACTGATGGTCTGTGAATACATGGTTTTGGTGTGAGACCCAGTTGTGTCACCTCCGGTGAGGATATCAAAAGGTAGTTTGTTGGTACCCCCTTTGTGTGTTTCTCTCTGTACCTAGTCCTTTTCCAACAAGCCCCTACTATAAAAAAAAAAGAGGACTCATGCTGTAAAAGCGTGCTCAGTGTTGTGTATAAGTTTAAACAGTTGACTACTGAGACTTGTTGGTCAGAAGTCAGACAATTGACTTTGTTTAGAATGGGTCCGTGAGATGAACTCTAGGACGAGCTTGCTCACAGTCCCAAAGCTACCCCTCTACAGGTGCTAATTTATCAAGTGATATTGATTCTTTACCTTTGTGCTCTATCTGCGACAGAGAAGCCATGTCGACAAGGAAACAGTCTATGTTTGTAATGTGGCCTTCAGCTCATTTTTTGGGAAGCTGCCGATTTCACCCCTCCAAGCCGTCAGAAAACAGAATCGCCTGTTGTCACGTAAGACGGCTACAACAGGCTGCCCTTAACCAATGACTACCTTGCAACCAGATCTTTGCAGCCATTGCCCCTGTCCCTTCTTTTTAAATTGGAAATACAAATGCGTTTGCTCTTCTAGACAAGAGATGGTAACCACTAAGGCCCTTCTGGATAGTGGGGCCTCAAGGAACTTTGTGGATCGGGTCTTCGCTCAGCAGAAAGGAATTCCCATGGCACTCAAACAATAAGGTCTGGTTTAAACATGTTATCAATGGCACACCTCTGGCCCTCAGACCTGTGATTCACTAAACTTTCCTGATTAACAAGTCTACTGCTTACCATCAGGAAATAATTGTGTTTGACGTCATCTCCACACTGGTATATCGGGTAGCTCTTGGATTGCCTTGGCTGGCCACGTACAATCTTTTCATGAAATGGAACACCGAAGTGGGGATATTCAGTTCAGACCTATGAACCATAAAATGCTGCATGGACAAGGAAGACACTGCAGTCACAGTATCCACTGGAGGTGATCTTGCCACTCATCTTCCGAGGATCCATGCATGCTTCAAAGTGCCTTTGGAATACCAGGACTAACAAGTCTTGTTCTCCAAGCCAGAATAAATACTCTTGCTGCCTCACTGTCGCTTTGGCAGTTAGAAGAATCTCACAGTCAATCAACTTTCGCCTAACTCCTGTGTTTACTCCCATACTGAGATGGAACACCAAGAACTGAACAAGTACCTCACTGATTGCTTGAAGTGTGGTTATATCATCCCTCCGAGGTCTAGGATGATTATTATTACTATTGTACATATTGAGAGCGAACTGGCTTTGAGAAGCAACAGAGCGCTTTACAGAGATCAACAACCGTACAGATGCATAACAGAGCGCTTTTCAGAGGCAACAACAGAACAGATATACAGCAGGGGGTGGTATACAGAAGGTCACAGAGGAGGGGTACAGCTATACCGGGTGGCGGGGAGAAGAGGGGCAGGTGGAGTCCAGCGAGTTAGGCAAGGGGCGATGTGATGTACTAGGTGTTGAGGAGGAGAAATTCCTTGTGGAGGTGGGTCTGGAGTTCTTTTCTGAATTGTAGGAGCATGGGGGTGACGGGCAGGTGGTTCCACAATCTTGGGGCATAGGCAGAAAAGGCTTGTTTTCTGGTCCTTTCCTTTTTGCAGCAGTGAATATCAAGTATGCACGTTTCCTGGCTTCTGGCGGTGCGCTGTCCACTGGCGATCCAGAGTTCCTCCACGAGGTACCTGGGTGACTTCAGTGTGACTGCCTTATAGATGATGCAGCAAGACTTGAAGAAGATTTGTGCGTGCAGGGAGAGCTAGTGAAGATCGATGAGGGCCTGGGTGATATGGTTGTAGCTGAGTAGACCCTTAATGAGGCGTACAGCCGCGTGTACAACACTTTTCAGGGGCACAAGGGTGGAAGACGGGGGGCCTTGCAGGAGTGCATTGCACCCACCCAAGTGGGATAGGACCAGTGCTTGAACAGTGTATTTAAATCTGTACGGTGGGAGGAAGGGCTTGCCTTTTCGCAGGAGGGAGAGCTGATACCGTTTGAGCTTTCTTAGCTATGTGTGTCTTGAAGGAGAGGTGTTTGTCGATGTGGAACCTTAGACACTTGGCGCAGGAGGTGAGGTCAGGTGTAAATCCCTCAGAGTTCATGTTTGAGAGCCAGGTCTTTATGTCCGGGAGTTTGGTGAGGGGTAGGAATTCGGCCTTATACGGGTTGTGCTTCAAATATGCACTGGACATCCAAGACTGGATCAGCAAGAGGCAGGTTTTGAGCCTATGGATGCCCTTGATGGAGTCGATCTTGAGGTATAGCTGTGTGCCGTCAGCATATTAGTGGATGTTGATGGGTTCCCAGCATCTCAATGTATATATCGAAAATCACTGGGGAGAGGATGGAACCCTGCGGGACTCCACAGCTGACAAGTAGCATTGGCGATCTCCAGGAGTCCATCTGAACAAACTGCTGGTGGTCGGCGAGGTAGAACTTATACAGTCATAGGACAAGGCTTCTGATCCCCATGCGCCTATGTAGGGTGTCCGTAAGCGCCTGGTGGTCTATTGTGTCGAAAGCAGCCGAGAGGCCAAGTAGAACCAGGAGGCAGGGGTGGCAGTCATCAAGGATGTTGAAGGCGTCGACCACCTGTATGGTTGCTGTCTCTGTGCTTCATCTGGGTTTCAACCCGGATTGGTAGGTTTGGAGGAGATTGTTGGTGTCGATGTGTTGCTACAGTTGTGCGGCTACCACTTTCTCGATCTTACCTAGGAAGGGAAGATGGGTGATGGGGCGATAGTTACCTAGGTTGTCGGGCACCAGATGCTGAGTTCTTTGTACCTAAAATGGATGGCACCCATCGGATGTGTGTCGATTACTGGTAGTTCAAAAACCTACCCGTCAAAGATTGTTGCCCGCAACCCTTAATCCAAGACATACTGGAGTCCCTTGACTCAGCCATGATCTTTATCACTCTTGAACTCTGAGGTGCATACCACCTAATTTGTATTAAGACTGGCCACGAGTGGAAGATGGCGTTCAAGATGCCTTTGGGTCATTACAACTACAGGGTGATGGCCTTTGGCCCGGGCAGCGCCCCTGGAGTCTTCCAGCGCTTTATGGAATCCATCTCGGGATTAAAAGGTACAGCTTTGCCAAGGTATGCTTATCTTTTGCTTTCTTGATTTTATTTATGCCCGCCCACGATTTCTCTTCCTTTTAAGCACTGGGTCATAACCCGGGCTGCAGCGCATGACTGGGCACCACTTACTTGCATTCATGCTACTTCGTTGTGAGTATATTTCTTATTTTTAATATAAATTTAACTGTATTCTACTTTTAAATGTATTTCTCCTTGTATACCAGCTAGTGGCAGAGGGTGCCTGGCCTCCATCGTACACTGAGGCTCGAGTGTACAGGTCTCTCTTTCCTTTCTGACAGCACACACGTTACTTAGGGCAGTCTGTCCTCATTGTCTCTTCACAGTGGGTGCGGATTGCCTCTGGTAATACTTCCTTTGGTCATATATTTAGATATGGCAGACAGCGAAGCGTTCGGGTGCAGCGGGACAGTGCCTGTTGCACCACAGTTGCGCCAAAGTTAAGCCCGTCCGGGCTAAGGAAGGGCCAGACGGGCCTGGACAATCAGATGGTAAGTACCATTCAAGGGAAGAGTTGCTTGATTTACTGCCTCCAGGTACAATGCTGCCTAATCACTTTAATATTATCAGTTAGCTCTCTCTCATGCCCTTCCAGATGGTTACAGCATCATTCACCTTGAGCTAAATAGGTGATCTGGTCAGATCAAAGCCTTATACCTTTCAAGGTATGGGGGTCTGCACTACCTGCCAAAATCACCCCGATTATGTCCTTAAGGCGTAATTGACACACTGTAGATCCTCGGTGCTTATCATGCTTGATTCTGGATAAATGTAGAAGCCCCGCTAATACTAATTTGTTTTCACTTTCACACACTCACTTTCACACACTCAAAGTTAGGTACCTGATCAGGTAGCCCCACTCAAACTTGTACAAGCACGCAGGTGCCTTTCGGAGCTCTGGTTTACAGACCAATCGACAGCTTCCCATATGCTTGTAAAACAGGGGAGCGCAAATGGCACTGTTCTTATGGTTCGTTAGAGAAAGCTAAATTTAAACGGGTCACAAAAATACCATCAGGATATTCGGACTGTCAAACCTTTTTTTACTCAGAAAGTTGAACAAGCTCTTAATCAGTCAAAGGAGCTCTTATTGGTGGTGAAATCGTTTTCTTCGACCACTCATATCTCACCAGGGGTCCTGCCTACCCAGGCATTATGTGACTCCCGTTCAGACTTTTTTTTTTATCACCAAGGTATTTGTATTTATTGTTTCATATAGCGCCTTAATCCAAGGCGCTTTACAGTTAACAAGAATACATAAACATGGAACAGTAGAAGCAATAACAGCAAAAATGAATCAAACCATAAAATTGGCATGTAGAACAATTTGCATGAGAAAAGGGGAAAGGAGAGGAAGGGGGTGTGGAAGGAGGGAAGGGGGAGAGAAATTAGTGAGTAGAGTGAGTAGTAGGAGGAAGGAGAATTTAGAAGAGAAGGGGAAAGACAAAGAGAACAAAGGTAAGGGTACTAGTGGGAGGGAGAGAAGGGAGAAAGGGGGAGGAAGTCAGGGAGGGGAATGAAGAAGGAGTGATTTCAAAGAGGAGCAGGAGGAATAGGTGAGGGAGGAGCGGACAGTAAAAGGTAAGGAGTTCCAGTGTAAGGGGGCAAGGAGCTGAAAAGAGCGGAAACGAGAGGTGGCACAAGGGGGTTGGGAGACCGAGAGTAAGAAAAGATCAGCAGAACGAAGAGAGCGAGAGGGGGTGTAGAATGAAAGAAGAGAGGAGAGGTAAGGAGGAGCAAGGTCGTGAAGAGGTTTAAAGACAAGACAAAGGAAGTGAAATTTGAGCTGGGAGTGGAAGGGAAGCCAACCTAAGTGAGAAAGGGAATTGGAAATAGAGTCGTGAGGGGAGAGAAGACGGAGGGTGCGGGTGGCAATGTGGTAGAGGGATTTGAGGGAGGAAAAATGGGAGGCGGGGAGACCTAAGAAGAGAGAAGAACAATAGAAGAGGCGAGAAGAAATGAGGGAGGATATTAAGAGTTTAGTAGCATGAAAGGTGAGAGAGGGACAGATTTTACAGATGTTAAAAAGATGGTAGCGACATGCACGAGAGGTGAGGGAGATATGAGTAAAAGGGAGGGAAGAGTCAAACTAAATGCCAGGATTACGAGCATGGTTGGAAATAGGAAGATTAGAAGGGGGAAATAGAATAGAATAGAAGGAGGTGGAGAGGGAGGAGGAAGTGTGTTAGAAGGAAAAAATAAGACTTCAGTCTTATCAGTTTTAAGAGAGATAGTGAAGGTGGAATCTATTTGGAAAATTATCTCCATGGTCACACTTTCAGGGTTGTCCCTCCTCCCCTGGTGCCACTGTAAAGGTGTGGGCTAAATTTCCTGTTTTTTCTGTGGATGAGGTTGCACAGGTAGCCTCTCGACTCAAATCTGCTACCCCCTTGGGCCCGATTCCGCTGATCACCCTTAAAGCAATCATACCTGGTACGATTTCTATGGTTACTGAAGCCGTGAATCTTTCCTGTCAATCAGGCTCTATTCCTATCGAACTGAAGCAGGCGACTGTTATCCCTCTCCTGAAGAAACCATCACTGGATGCATCAGTGTTGGCTAACTTCCGTCCCGTTTCACTTCTGTATTTTATGAAACTGCTTGAATCTTTGGTCTCCCTTCTTCTGTCCTCCTTTCTGGAAACTTCTTTATTTTTTCACTCCTTTCAGTCTGGATTACGTTCGAGGCAAGGAGTGTGTCCTGGTGTCAGTGGTCGACGATCTGACCATGCTGGTTGACCACGGTGGAGAGGGGGCCCTGTTTTATTAGATCTGTCAGCGACCTCTGACACTATCGATCACTCGTTTCTGTTTTCCAGGCTAGAAGCGGCAGGCATCTCCGGGCACATCCTGGCGTGGTTTACTTCTTTGTTAACTGATAAGAGTCAGTCATTATTATTGTAACCCTTTTTATCTTCACATGCACTAACTTGTGGTGTTCCTCAGGGCTTTGCCATGTCCCCTATGCTCTTTAATATCTATGTTCTGCCGCTGGTTCGTCTCATCCGCTCCCATGGGTTCTGCTGTTACTCCTATGCCAACGAGACCGCGGTTCTGGTCCGATTAGATCTGGACCGGGCTGGGGTGTCATTGGGGTTGTGCGAGTGCTTGTCAGCGGTCAGAGGGGGTGGATGAGTGAAAACTGGCTTAACCTGAATGGGGAAAAGAACAAAGTCCTGGTGGTGGGCTCCCCCTTTGGTTCTGCTTTGTGGATGTCTTAGTTTTGGCCCTCCACGCTCAGTGATCCCCCTACCCCTGTGACGGTTGTTAGGAATCTGGGGGTGCTCTTGCCATTCTCGCTGTCTATGACCCCGAAGGTGAGTGCAGTGTGTAAAATGGGGCACTTTCTGCTTAGAGTACTTCAGAAAGTGCTTCCCTTTCTCCGGAGCCATTTGCAGCCGATGCCACTACATCACTCATCACCAGACGCATTGATTATTGCAATGCCCTCTATCTGGCACAACCTCTTGGTTCCGTTCATTGGCTACAGCTGCTGCAAAATCTTGCAGCTTGGGTGGCCGCCAATTTCCAGTATGGAGCTCACATCAGTCCAGTGCTTTGGGCTTTGCACTGGCTTGCGGTGGTCCGGACAATCAAGTTCAAGTCTTTGTGTCTGGTCCACCGGGTCTTTTATGGCCAGCAGGTAGAATATCTCAGAGAAAAATGCCGCCGATAGATTTCAGGCCAATCGCTTTGCTCCACTGAAGCCAATCTGCTGGTAATTCCTAAAATCTGATTGTCTTGAGTTGGAGGACGAGCAATCTCCTTTGCGGCCGCAAAGCTGTGGAATGGTCTACCTCCTGATCTGAGAGAAACTGAGAACCACCTTCATTGTAGGCTGGCTTTGAAAACCATCCTTTTTTAGCAACCTGCGGAAGGGCTATGATTTTGTAATCCTCACACCAAGATGCCTTTTGGTGAATGTGCACGCTACAAATCGCAATAACATAACATCTTTGTGGACCTTTGCGGCCCTTTGTCTGGGGGTACTTGGACGATAACCTGATTTTCCCTTGTACGCTAGATGCGCCTATAGAGCATGTTTTTCATGACAGCGTCATTCATGAAAACGGTGCCCTGTGAAAAGTCGCCATGAATTGCAAAAAAGCAACTCTGCTCTCAGAGCCAAACACTTACACTCATGTGCACAAGAATAGTGTACCGCACAATCATGACTCTCAGCTGCAGATTCTCAATTCTACCCTAACCCAAAGAGAGAGCATTTCGGTCTATTAAAACCCCTGCCCTGTAAATAGATTTTGGAGCAAGTCAGCAATTCAGGAGAGAAGTAGGGGAAGAGGGCTGGTGGGAGAGGGGAAGAAGTGGAGGAGTCTGGAGACAAGAGGGGGAAAAAAGGAGGTAAACATCTGGCGTGGTAGGATGGGAGAATTAAGACCTGGCAAGAGAAGATAATCAGGAGGCAGAAGGAGGAAAGAATTAGGATGTGGCAGGAGGAAAGAATCGGGAGGTAGAAAGAGGTCATCATCAGGAGCAGCCAGGAGGCGGATACCCAGAGGTAGTTGGAAAGAAAGAAACTGAGAGGCAAGAAAAAGCCAGAATTAGGAAATTCCTACACAAAAAGAGCTGGGAGGGACGAGAGGGCAAGCAAGGCATAAGGCATTGGACAGGGGGATACCCTAACCAGAATGGTTTAAACCCAAATTACAAGGACGAATAAGCATGTAGGTGGGCATTGAGGAAGGCCAGGAACAGAACAGGAGTAGAAATCAGGACCCTAGTGAAGGAGGTGGGAAGACCCTCTTAAATTTCTCCTGGGGCATCTCCAACAGAGATCATAATTCACTCTATCCCCAACTAAAAAGGTCTTCTAGAACCCACTGCAGAGACACAGCAACAGCTGCAAAACCTGCCAGAATAATGGGAGCTTACTGTGTACCAACACTAGGAAGGAAGCCGAAGGCCAGTCTTCTTCTGTGAGAAAGAACCAAAGCGATATTGAGTGTCAGGGAGGAACTAAAAATCTTGGGAACTGCTGACAAAAGACTGTCTGGCTGACTTTTATGCTTAATATTCTTTGCTTACGTTTTGAGCAAAGAAAAGTTCTTTGAGTTTGGAAAAGGGACAGCGTTGAGTTTAGTGCTAGTCCTGCAATTAAATGATTGTCTTTTCTGTTTATTAATTTGTAAAGAATGAGACTAAACCTCTTTAACAATCCACTCAGGCTAGTTGGGTCTGTTAAACAATGTCCATGGTTTGACGGCATCCAAAAATACAGGTTAGGTCTTGCTTCCTTCATTAACCACACATTAGGAGAACCAGAGTCGCACAAAACAAAAGGACTTTTCCCATAGTTTAACCGCTCTCATGCTGCCCTACTGGATAGCTGCTGGCGCAAGGAGAAATGCATTCTTTAATATTGTACAAATAAACTGGAAACAAAATGAAAAATAAACATTCAGTTGAGTGCTGTTGGCTGGAAGACCCTGTGTTTGTTTCCACCATTAGGCATCAGATCTTCAAAGATCTGCAGGTGGCGTGGAGCGCCAAAGAGTGCCATAGGCTGATGTTACACTGCTGTTGGTTTGCTGGAGGTCCACTTATAGCGACCAGGTGAGTTTTTCATCACTCTTGATCCTCATGTATGATTTGCAGAGTAAGGGCATAAGTGGTGATAAGGCCCATGAAATAAACATACTCTAGGCAATGAGAGAGCTGCCCCGCCCCGATTTGCCTCATGAGTCTACATCAGCAGGATGAGTATCTATGATAGCTGACTCGGTGAAACCCATGGAAAAAGCTAAAAAGACAGTGAAAATGATAGCCTTTAAAACCGTCAGCAAAGGTGCCAACTCCATTAACTCAGCAGATATTTCTCGACTGCTGAGCCCGAATATCGATGTGAGAGGAAATAACTCTATAGCAGACTGAGTTGTTGTGGTTAAGTAGCGAATGTAGAGATAACAGGATCAATGATTCATATTTAAATGCGCAACCTATTTTTGCTGATTATGCATCAGACAATTCAGACAGTACTGAAACTACAGCTGGTCCTTGGGCACGCACTGGTTTTACTTCAGCGAATTGCGAGCCAGCGTGAAATTCAGTCAGCATTACAAGCCCTAACCTACATTTTCACCTATTTTGTGTCTCTATATGAGAATATTAACACTGAGGTTAAATACACTCTTTGATGCTTGATTCCATCTGGAAATAATTAGAACGTATGATGAAGGGAGAGGATGTTTGCTCTCTGTTTGCAGTGAAGAATTATGACTGCCCGGGGGGCTGCACCGGGCAGCGAAAAGACATCTTCCTACCAAATATAGGCGAGCAAGAGTATTTTTTTTAATAATGTCATGTCGGATCTGCATCAAGAGGTTCAGCCTATTGTTATTCCACCTGATTCTCCCGCAATGGTTATGGTCGTACAGGAAACAAATCGTATGAATGGTTGTGTTAGTGGAAAGACACCTCTCAATGACATGGAACCCATTATGATACTGGCAGACGTCACTGCAGCACAGAAAGGGAAACAATGTATGCAGACACAAGAGAAGAAATAAAAAAATATGAAGGCAAAGAAGAAGCGCAGGAGGGCCTCAAGAAAATTCTTGCAGAACTTCAAATTAATTAAATCTCGGGACATGGCCTCAATGTGGACCGCTCACATGTGCTGGAAGATGAGTCACAAGGTGTTGAGGTTACCTGTATAGATTGTGCGGGCATAAGGAAGATCCTGTGCTTGTTAATAATGTTCAACAGGTTCTCTTAAGTGGACCTGTTCACTCTCACTGTGTGAAACATCCTCAGATTACTCGAGATGGGGACCTAGATTTGTTAACTTTGAAGTGTGATAATAATACTAATAAACCCATTAGTGCACATGATTTGGAACAACCTGGTTTTAAAAGTAGTGGGGGTGGAAGGTAGTGTGACCGCGAAGACTAAAGTATATAGTATTTTGAGAGGAACCATTTCCTTCTACTGTTTCCACTGGGGCGTTTCATCAGGTCCAGAGGGTACAGGATAACACAAAATGGTCTACTAAAGCTCGGTCTAGGGATGAGAGCACTAGACAAAATCTGCTGCTTTTAGAAAGTCTTAACCAGGAAGAACAGCCACAGTTGCCGAATATATCCAACGTCCTTGCCCTGTTCTCAGAGGTTCCTAACCTGAGGGTGATATGGATGCGCGATTTCGCCACATAAAATTCATTGATAATAGGACTGCTGTAGGTGCCATTTCCAGTAGAGTTTATCTCATCATCTTGCGTGAGACCACCTCACTGAGGCAATTGGGGTATGATTCAACACCTTACAAGTCGGTTTGTTTTGTGAATCAAAACAGGGCCCACTACGCTACATCTGACTTGGAATATAAGGGCATTCAGATTTCAGTTGCTACTGCTAACCAGGATGGAAGAGGAGTGCATATGGCCCAACAAAGGCAATCTGCCCCGCACGATCGACAGGCTTGGTCGTGGTTGGAAAGTGCATTAGCTTCTGAAACCCATAAAAAAGGTGGCGCAGAGTAATATTTTGTGATGTGAACTTCTTGAAAACTGTTTGTTGGAATACTAGAGGTCACCGTCAACTGTTTACTAACTCCTTGTTGGGTCAGGAATTAAAAAAAAATAAGATCATTTTACTTCAGGATCAAAATCCCTTGTTGAATGGGTATACTATTTCTTTTGAAGCTGCTGGGAAGAAAACTGCGGGTCGACCGTTTGGGGGGGGCTTCTACCTGCAGTTAAATTGGGTGTGGGTTTAATAGTCGAGAGGCAATCTAATATCCAGAGAGATCCCTGGCAACAGTCTTGAACATTTCTTGGTGCGCAGTCCGTATCAGGTTTCTCTTGATAAATATCTATTGCCCCTTTAAGCGATTTTTGGGCGAAGCTAGCCACATTTCTATATAATTAGATCAATCCTATTTCTGAGGGTCAGATTCTTTTAGCAGGGGATTTAAACTCCTCCTGCAGCTTTGTGAAAAAAGGTATGGTAATAATTTGGAATTCCTTGATCCCTCCCCTCGTCTCCCTCGCAAAATTGTTCCAGGGTTTAGGTGGGTTTCCAGCCTTAATGCATTGGGGTTGACAGTTTTGAATGTCAATATGCCTGGGGATGCTAATATGCAAGCAAATTGGCATATAGAGGCCAACTCAGCTGTGTTGGATTATCATTTTGTTTATAACTCTTTGCACAATTTATGTTCCCACTTTAAAGTTATTGAAACCGAGTTGAGTGATCATAACTTGGTATTTGCTGGTTTGAACATTGAGGTCAAAGCTAATGATGGAAACCTTTTATGAGGGCAAGGATATCCTCAAATTAATATATGGGTTGGAAACTCTTCAGTCTTGGGTCCTGGATTTGTTAGATTATTAAGAGAGCTGGATTTGGCAAAGGGTTTTGAGTTTGAGGCTACTCAACTGTATTCTGATGTCGACAATACATTATGTGCTGGGCTTAAGATCATTACAAGTTAGAGCAAAATGGTATTATCTTTTGTTATTTAGGAAAATGATAGATCCATCTAAACATAGCCTATTTGGGGACCTGGCTCATACATTGCAAATCAAAAAGGTAAACCCAATAAACAACTTTGCTGAAAAATGCATGGGAATACTGTTATGTTATTTGGCATTTATATTAGCGTATATATCATTGGTATGACCTAAAAGCGCTGGTAGGTTGAACACCATCGGGGACCGTAATCCAGGTCAGTTGAGAGAGTAGGGTATCAAAGGGTGCTTGGGTGCACCAGTTAAGTGTGCAGCAGGTGCAATTGCCTGATGGTAGCTGCATCCTAGCATTAGGTGTGGTGGTATTGATATCGGTTCAATGTGTGCAGTCGGGCAGGTGGACAACAAGACTGGGTGCTGGCTGCACTACGCTTATGTGTGCAGCTAGGCCGGTTTGTCGTGGGGTATTGGTGCGTTTTATTAGAATGAGGAGGTGTTCATGGGATAGTGTTCGTATGTGAGCAGCTAAGCCGAATTGATGAGGGATATAGCTGCACTCTAATTGTGTGATGGTGTACAGTAGAGAGTAAGCATAGTGATATGATATATGATATGATAATTTATCTATACAGTGCCCGCACACAATGTGTTTCAAAGCACCCTACGACATGGGAGGGAACAAGGGAAAACACAGAAACATTCTCATAGGCCATGAACAACAAGAATGCGAACGTTACTGTCATACTCGGCCTAGCGAGGTGAGAGAGAGGGGTGGAGCAAGGAGGGAGAGGATCAAAACGATCAACACTATGCCCTATAACACCTCAGGCAGTGCCGGATGGGGTTAGGGGGAATAGCAAGAAAGGAGGGATGTATAGGGAACACACTATAGACAGATGATTTTAACAGGAGGAGACAGACAATTTTAACCATCATACTAGGTCCAGGGAGAATTCCGATAGAGCAAGTGCAGAGAAAAAGTAAGGGAGGGGAGATGACCGAAGAAGGTTTAGGAGTGGATGATCTGGTACTAAATCCATCAATAACTAAATTGACACTTTACCAAAAAGATTGGGTTACCACTATGAAGTCCTTAAACGCGTATGGATCTTTTTCCCATCTCAGATTTGAACATAAGAATTTGGCCCCCTATCTCTGTCTTTTCCCCCAGCAGCTATTCATGCATGGAATGTTTGAGATTTAGATTTGACATTATAAACACTCAGCAAATTTTAGCCAGGAGGAAATTAATTCCCGACAATCAAAGTTTTTGTAGATATTGCGGTAATCAGAATTCTAGTGCAACATTGAAGCACCTTATTATATACTGTCCATCATTGATTGCACATTGCACTTTTATATTTTAGCAAACACATCCAGGACTATGATGTTATTGATTGTGAAAATCTGTGGCAATCCTTATTGGGTGGATTTCCTTCCATTTCAGTTCCCATGTTGGGGTTTTTATTAGACATTTTATTGTTTTTTAGAAAAAATAAAACGTACAAGATTGAGCACATTGCGTCCGTACCCTTGTAAGTGAGCAAAGTGATACCTTATCAAGTCAGCAACAAGCCTCAATTCACATATCATTAAACAGAGAATATGCAGGAACATCACTTGGCAAGCCTCTTGTTTGTTGGGCTTTTTTTTAATTGTTTGAAGCTTTTAGATTGTGATGAATTTATAAAATAAAATGTATATTTGTACTGGGATGGTGTTTATATTTTGATGAATTGTGGATAGTACTTAGTTGTATGTTTCAATATGGTTTTAAATTGTGATGAAATATTGAGAGGTTTAGAAGAACAAGTCACTCTCTTAACTGGTAACGTTCTTTCGATGGGATGGTCCGATGACGTATTCCATATCTATTACAGTAATCACCACAGCTGTGCTGCTTCAGAAAATCTTTCGGCGTCTGCGTCCTGCGTCGATGACGTCGATACGCCGCCCTCGAGGACCTTCTCCGACGGCCGACGTCACTGGATGTTATAAGTAGGACACACGACGCCCGCAGCCTCAGTTGTAGATTTTTCCCCAGAACGTGTGCCACCAGTCTTCTGCCAGTCTGACACACAAAGCCTTGCGGACACGTAAGCTGCGATCGTATAAGAAATTCTGTAGCGGGGAAGGTAGGGAGGGAGCGATATGGAATACGTCATCGGACCATCCCATCGAAAGAACGTTACCAGGTAGATGAGTAACTTGTTCTTCGAGGGGATTGGGTCCTCCGACGTATTCCATATCTATGACAGACTCCCAAAGCAGTACCAATGCAAGGAGGTGGGAAAAGAATTTTAGAAAACAGAAATTTAGCATGCCCAATCAAATTGCGGAGTAAAGGACCGCCTTGTCAAAGGCCAGATCCTGCCCCCGGATGGAATTGAGGGAATAGTGACGCACAAATGTATGTACCGAAGCCCAGGTGGCTGCATCACAGATGTTGCGAATAGGAACACCCCTCTGCAGGGCAGTAGAGGCAGCCATACCCCTGGTAGAATGGGCCCATAAGCCGACCGGTGGGTCCTTACCCGCCAATCGGTAACACTCAGAGATAGCCAAAATAATCCAGCGAGACAGTCTGTTTTGTCACAGCCTGTCCCAAACGCTTTCCAGCATAACCAATAAAGAGCTGATCGTCCACTCTGACCCGGGACATCCGTGAAATATAAAAGCTTAACGCTCTCCTAGGATCAAGCCTATGGAGCCGCTCCTCTTCCTTACCAGGATGTGGAGGAGGATAAAATGCCGGAAGAACAACCTTCTGGCCTAAATGAAATTCCAACACCACCTTCGGAAAAAAAGGACGACGAACTCGAAGGACAACCCTGTCCTTATGAAACACAGTGAAGGGTGGCTTAACTGAAAGTGCCTGTAACTCACTCTGCGAGCGGAAGTGACAGCAACTAAAAATACAGTTTTCAGAGTTAACAGTCTCAAAGGGCACAAATGCAAAGGCTCAAACGGAGCACCCATCAGAAACTTGAGAACAAGGTTCAAATCCCAACCGGGCACCTGGAAAGGTGACGGAGGGAACACATTAGTGAGCCCTCTCAGAAAATAAGAAATTAAAGGAATTTTAAAATAGGAACACACTTCAGACGAGTGCTTAAATATTGACAGCGCCTCCAGGTAACCTTTAATGGTACCCACTTGAAGGCCCCCGTGAGCCAAAGAAAGCAAAAAAGACAGAACCAAGGGAATTTCACATGCAAAAGGATCCACATTCTTAACCCTGCACCAGTCGCAGAACTTTCTCCAACGGCAACGGTACAGGGACTTTGTTGCGGGCCTTCTGGCCGAAAGCAACACCTCCATCACGTCTTCAGGGAGGTCCCAATCCTTATAACTCAACCTTTCAGAAACCAAGCGTGAAGGTTGAGGGACCTGACCTCGGGATGGAGAACCTGACCCCCCTCTCGGGAGAGCAGATCGTCTCGGTAGGGAAGACGACATAGGGGACAGATGGACAAGTCGAGAAGGTCCGGGTACCACGTCCTCCGGGCCCACGCCGGAGCAATGAGGATCATCCGGGAACCGAACCTCCGTAACCTCCGCAGTACTTGCGGAAACACGTACAGCAGTGGGAATGACCACTCCACCACGAACGCGTCTCCTAAGGCTCTGTTTGAGGAAATTCCCGTGAGCAGAACCTCTCGCACTTCCGGTTGACACTCGAGGCGAAGAGATCCACTTGAGGGGTCCCCCAAAGGGCGAAGATCTCCAGGAGAATCTCCTGAGCCAACTCCCACTCGTGAGAGATCACGCTCTGCCTGCTCAGAGCGTCCGCTGTCTCGTTTTTGTCTCCTGCCAGATGAACCGCCGAGATCGAAACTTCCTACTGGATTGCCCAGAACCAGAGCTGCATCGCCTCCCTGCACAGAGGAAGTGACCCTGCCCCCCCCTTTTTGTTGAGGTAGTGCATGGCCACCGTGTTGTCGGTCAGGATCAGGACATTCTTTCCTCGCACAGTCGGCAGAAAAGCCTTCAGGGCTAGCCTGACAGCCCTCAGCTCCAACAGATTGATATGGAGTCTGGACTCTGACAGAGACCAGCGACCGCTGACTGTCAACTCGTTGGCATGAGCTCCCCATCCCGTGAGGGATGCGTCCGTCACGATCATCACCTCAGGCCAGGGCAGCCAAAATGGAGCCCCCCTCATCAGATTGCCTTCATCGGCCCACCACAGAAGGTCCCGGCCGACCGAAGACGGCACCTGAACAGGGTCCGACATCCTGCCGGAGGACTGAGACCACTGGAGCTTGAGTGCCCATTGCAAAGATCTCATCCACAACCTGGCCTCTGGCACCAGAAGAATGCAGGATGCCATGAGGCCGAGCAGTCTCAAGAACTCTAACGCTGGGGGAGTCTGGGCAAGTTGAAAATTGTGCACCATCTGCAGAATGTGATGAGCCCTCACCTGGGGAGGAAAACACTGCCCCAGGGACGTGTCGAGCACTGCTCCGATGTGCTGGAGGCTTTGAGTAGGTGTCAAGTGGGACTTCTTTAAGTTGCGGGAGAAGCCCAGCTTGTGGAGGGAGTGGCAGGTGACTGACAGATGATCCAGGATTTGCCCGGGAGAGCGCGCCCTGATCAACCAATCGTCCAGGTAGGGGTAGACATGAATCCCCCCTTTCCTGAGGTGCGCTGCCACCACTACCCTCGGGGCAGAGGTCAATCCAAACGGCAGGACCCTAAACAAAGTGCGAGTCGCCAACCGCAAACCTCAGGTACTTCTTGTGCTTCGGACGGATCGGCACATGAAAATAAGCGTCCTTGAGGTCGAGAGACACCAACCAGTCCTGAAGTTGAAGGGCCTGGAGGACTTGAGAAAGAGTAACCATCTTGAACTTGTCCTTCCTGAGGAGTTTGTTCAAACCGTGCAAGTCCATGATGGGTCTCAATCCCCTGTCTTTCTTGGAAATCAAAAAATAAGGGGAATACCATCCCTTGTTCCTCTCCGCTACAGGCACCAGTTCTATGGCGCCTTTCTCCAGCAGGGATTGAATTTCCTGCGCAAGGAGCGGATCCGGACTCTTCAAAGAGAGATTCCCCGGTGGATTGTCTTGTGGCCTCTGCCGGAAAGGAAGACAGTAGCCGTGGGTTATGATCTCCAGAACCCACACATCTGAAGTAATGGCGCGCCACTCTGCAAGATGCTGCGCCAGCCTTCCCCCAACCAGCAAACCATGGGACATGGCCTCATGACTGAGCTGAAGCGGTTGCGGCCTTGGCACCTCGAGTACCTTGTTTTTCACCTCTGGCACTCCTACGGTGGCCCATTTGACTGGCTGCTCCTCTCGCTTTACCAAAGGATGAGTAATAACGAGAGGAACCTCCCCTCCATTGCTTTCCCCTAAGACGAAAAGGCAGAGGCTGCCTTACTGCAGCGCCCAACGACTTCGCTGCCGCTTTTGAGGTCTGCAACCTCTCAAGGCTCTCATCAGCCTTGCTGCCAAAAAGATGCTCCCCGTCAAAGGGCATGTTGAGGAGCCGGGCCTGCACATCAGGAGCAAACCCCGACTTCCGCAACCACGCAAACCTGCGTATCACGGTGCTCGCCGCCATGGACCGGCTGACGCAATCTGCGATGTCCAAACCCGACTGAACGGCCTCACACATAGCATCCTTGCCATCCTGAACCATGACAAGGAAACCATCCCGTTCATCCCCTTTGGGAATATGTTCAGCCGCCAAGGAAACACAGTTCCACAGAGTGTGCGTGAAACGAGACAAGGCACAAATGGAGTTGGCCGCCTGAAGCGCCATACCCCCTGCAAAAAACACTTTCTTTGCCCAGCCGTCAAAACGCTTGTCGTCCCTATCAGGAGGGATGGTAGGGTACGACGCCTGCTTTGCCGGGCCGTAGCCGCCTGCACCACCAAACTCTCCGGAGTAGGGTGCTTGGACAAGTAGCAGGGGTCGCTACTGGCTGGGCGGTATTTTCGCAGCAAAGAATTGCTCCCTGCCGGGAGACTCTCCTGAGCAGTCCAAGCCACCGCCACCCACCTCTGTAGAGCCATATGAAACTGCAGTACCGGGTCAGTTGGTGGATCAATGTCGAGGATATCCGTAAGGTCATCCTGAACAAATTCCCCTGGGGGAGCAGACCATCCTAAGTACTCGGTGACCTGTGACATAAGGCGCCGGTACGAAGAATCGGCATGAGTGCCAGGCTCAGGCCTACAAAACTCCACCTCCGCAGAGGTGTCCAGCCCACTAGCATTATGCAGGGACTGCCTCAGGTCCTCAAACTGGCTATGGCCCGAGAGAATCTCGTCAGGCACCGCGTCAGGCACCATGCCATCATCAGAGCCCTCATCCATCTCTGAAATTAACTCTGATGGCGGTAAGAAGGCACAGAACTGGAACCAAAGCCATGCTTGACCTTGGCCAGAGCCTTTCTATGTGGTTCCCCCGAGCCACGGGGTACCCCTGTCGACACAGCCCCGAAAGTCGTCGAGTGAATCGGCGCCGGCGTCCAGAGAATCGGTGTGGAAGACAGACGTGGCGCCGACAGCATCGACACAGGCCTCGAAGGCGGAGCCCCGAGCGTGTCCCTCGACATGCTGGGCGCCGAAGGCGTCGACGACTTCCTCAGAGGCAGAGCCTCGAGAGAGTCCGTCGACGACCGCAGCACCACAGGCGTCAACGTCTTCCTCGAAGACTTCACAGGTTCACGCGGTCTCGAGCGCGTTGAGGACCGGGACCTGGACCAGCATGCCGAGAACGACTCCCCTTGTCCGAGCGGGACCTTTCCCGCGAATCGTGACGACCACCCGAGCCCGAAGGTGTGCGAGCGGCGTCTCTCGGCTGATCACGACCGACCCCATTTGGAGGCGCGGACGGACCAGTGCCCTGCGATTCGAGAATCACCCACATTTTTTTCCCGAAGGAAGCCCATTCCTCCGGTGTCGCATGCTTGGTGGGGTAAGCGACCCGCCGACGGGCAGAGTCCTCTGATGAGGACGGGGAAGGCGACCCATGACAGCGCTTCCGAGAGTGCCTCGAAGAGGCAGAGGAGTGGCGAGACCGACTCTGGGACGAGACCCACTGGACTTCCGACAATGACGCGGAGAGTCGCCCGTCGAAAGCCCCGCAGACCTCGACTTCCGGGGCTTGGTCACCTTACCTACCGATAACAACTTCTTGTGCTCCCGCAAGGCTTTCGACGTGAGCGACTGGCAGTCGACACAGTCATCCATGTCATGGGCCTCCCCGAGGCACCAGAGGCAGGCGTCGTGCGAGTCCGTGACCGACATCTTGGACCCACAGTCCCCGCACTTCTTAAAGCCCGGACGCGGTGTGGAAGACGAGGTAGATATCTTCACGAAGAAATATTTCACAAACAGGTTCAAAGAACCGAGAAAGCAACAGAAACTCCAAAGAGTCGAGGCGCGCCCAGATTCCTGAAGCGAACACGTTCGCGGAAAAAACAGAACTGAGGCTCCGGGCGTTGTGCGTCCTACTTATAACATACAGTGACGTCGGCCATCGGAGGAGGTCCTCGAGGGCGGCGTATCCACATCATCGACGCAGGACGCCGAAAGATTTTCCGAAGCAGCACAGCTGTGGGGATTACTGTCATAGATATGGAATACGTCGGAGGACCCAATCCCCTCGAATTTATTTTTACTGTTTTGTTTGTTTTCTTTTTTATCTTTTTTTTCCATTTACGTTATTATTAGCATTTATCCAAAGTTTTGTCCAGAACTCTTTAGTTGGATTGATTCTGTGAGCTTTGGTATGTTGCCCCACAAATACTCCCATTCTTCGTCTTCTATCTGGCATCCCACCTCTGCTTGCCATAGATTCATATATCGTCTAGGACCTACTGCCTCATTTTGCTTAATGAATTTATACAAAGCTCCTACCAGGTATTTTCCTCCTTGGCCTATCCTCCTTGGGCAACCCTAACACAACTCTACGAGGCCCCCCACCAATGCTTGTTCCATATGTCTCCACCCCCTGTTTGTCGTTTTTTAATCCAATCTCTGATTACTCTGGTCTGGGCGGTCAGATAATAGGCCCTCATGTCTGGAACCCCAAGAACCCCCTGTTTCTTGGTGTTTGCATCAGATGCCTTTCCACTCTGGGTTTAACATTCCATACAAATGTCCCTATAGCCACCTGAAGTGCCCTAAAAAAGGCCCTTGGGACTTTCGTCGTGATTGTTGTAAAGTAATACAAGACCTTGGGGAGTATGACCATTTTTATGACATTGATCTTTCCCAGCCATGATATTCGCAGCTGGGTCCATTCCTGCAGGATTCTTTTTAAACTGGTCAATAGGGAGGGGTAGTTTTCCTGGTACAGTAGGTCAATCCTCTTAGGTATCTTGGTCCCTAGGCATTTTATGGCGTTTGGCACCGAGGTGTATTGGGACGCCTTTAATAACTCCTGCTCCATCCTTTTTGGATATCTTAAGATTAAGGGCCTCTGATTTGTTCAAGTACATTTTTAATCCAGCTACCTCTCTAAACGTTCCTAATTCCCTATACGGAGCCCCTAAGGATCTGTCTGGTTCTGTGAGGGTTAGCATCATGTCATCAGCAAAGGCTGATATCTAATGAGCCTGGCCCCCGAACGGGATACCTATTATGTCGTTGGTGGCCCTGATTGTGGCCAGTAGGGGCTCTAAAAAAATTGCGTACAAGGGGGGGATAATGGGCACCCTTGTTTCTTACCTCTTGTTACCTGAATGGGGTCGGAAATATGCCTGTTTATCAGTAAGTGTAAGTGTCATGATAAAAAAAACAAATCTCCATTCCATGTGATCAAACGCTTTCTCCGCATCTAATGTGAGGAGGAGCGCTGGGACCTTTTTTAAGTTAACTTTTTCTACTAAGTGTGTTACCCACTTTGTATTGTCTGCAGTCTGTCTGCCTCTTATGAAGCCGGATTGGTCTGTATTAATTAGTTTCGGTAAGAGGGGGTCAAGTCTAGTGGCCAAAATGTTTGTGTATAGCTTAGCATAAGTGTTTATTAGCGCTATCAGTCTGTAGGATTTGCAGCTTTCTGGGTCTTTTCCCGGTTTAGCAAGGAGTACCACTTTAGCCTCTTCCATTGTTGGGGTCATCTTCCCTACTCTCCCAAACTCGTTAAATAATTGGACTAGGTGGGGAGTCAGCTCTTCGCTATATATTTTGTAAAAGTCAGCTGTGAAGCCATCAAGTCCTGGGGCCTTGTTGGTGGGCATCGAGGCAATAGCTTTGCGCCCCTCGTCTGCCGTTATGTCCTGGACTAAGGCTTGGGCCTCCTAGGTTGTTATGGTTAGAAGGGGTACCTTATCCAATCACTTTAGTTGGAGGGTGTCTACCGGGGCTTCTGATTCATATAACTCTCGATAAAAGTCGACGAATTCCCTTTGTATCTCAGACTGAGCTGAACTCACTCCCCCACTGCTTAATTTGATTTTAGTAATCATTCGATCTTTTTCTTCCTTTCTTAGAAGCCTGGCGAGCAACCAATCAGTCTTATTAGCTTTGACGTAGTACTTGTGCTTCAGATGTAACAATGTCCTCTCAGCCTCCCTCGTTTGTAGTACTTCCAGTTGGCACCTAATCATTCTATATTCCCTCCTGGTTGCCCCTCTAGCCCCCTCCCCCATCTTTCCCACGACCTGTTGCAGTTTGCTCTCTAAGTCCCTTTCGAGCTGCCTTTTTTCCTTATCCCTTCTCGCCTTTACTGCGATGAGCTGGCCTCTAATCGTGGCCTTGAACGCGTCCCATCTCGAGCCAAGGCTTGTGTCCTCCGTTTTATTGAGGAGAAAGAATTCTACTATCGCTTTCTTTAGCTCTTTCCTAATTAAGCCATCTTCGACAATGTGTGCCCTAAATTTCCACTTCCATAACCCACGGGAATTGGCTGTTATACCCAGAGATAGCCTAATGGGGGCGTGGTCCGAAAGAGCCATTGCCCAGACTTCCATGTCTGCTACCTCCCCTAGCAGACCTTGTGAGATCCAAACGTAGTCAATCCTTGAGGAGGATTTGTGAACATGAGAGAAGAATGTGTATCCCTTTGCGTTCCCCTTCTTTTCTCTCCAGGCATCCAATAAAGCCAACCTTTCCATTCTATCCTTTAATTCCCTCGATGATCCCCCCCCTGGGTGCCCAGTCTTTCTCAGCGTCTGTCTGTTAGTGGTTCCCACGTGAATTCTAGGTCCCCCATAAGAATAATAGGCCCTCTAGCGAAGCCCTCCAACTTGTTCAAGGCCTTTCGTATGAATTTGTCTTGGCCTGAATTGGGTACGTAGATGGTAGCTACCATGTATCTCTCTCCCTCTCCTTGCAATAATAAGGCTAGATACCTCCAGCTGTTGTCCTTTTACCAACTTGTTACAGCGACATTCATTGAGGATCGTATAGCTAGGAGAACTCCCCCTTTCTTCCTCTCCAACACCTTGCTGTACCCATTTATTCTGACCCTGTGTGCGTCTGCTGATCGTATGTGTGTCTCCTGGAGTGCTACGATGTCTGTTTTTTCTCTCTGTAGGCACCTTTCTAGTTTTTTTCTTTTTAACAGGGAATTCAGCCGCCTAATATTCAGTGAAATTAAGGCTACATCTTTGAGTCTAGTTGTCCCCATTGTGTAGCTTGGATTTCTTAATTTCCCCTTTTGTTTTATGGATGGGTTCCCTCTCCTTCCCTTAACACCGATCAACCCTCTCCATCCCCCCCCACTGGGTGGACTCAATCGGCCTCTAGCCCCTCCCACTGTGGATGCACGGGTATTGAGTCCTTTCCTAACCCCAACCCATTTTGAATTCCAAGACCCACTTCCCTCCCCTTATGTCCCTGCCTAATGAAGTGTTTGCCCTCCCCGGGCTTACTTTTCACCTCCAGGTTTAGCCTCCCTGCTGTTCTTAAGTTGGATCTGGGACTCTAGGGCCCCTCTTGTCGCCTCTGCATTTAACTTTGGTCCATTCCCACGTCTTCTTTGTTCCTGGCCCTTTCCGCCTCTGATGCTGGGCACAGTTTCCTCTTACTCTATTCCCAGAATGGTTGCCCCTTCCCTGCACGTTGTAATTCAGTGTTGTTTTCCCTCACACTCGAACAGTAGCCCAAAAGGAAATGTCCAGCGGGACCGGATGTCTTTCTCTGTCACAGACTGTGTTTCGGGGGACATTTTCCTCCTTTTAGGTAATGTTGTGAATGACAGGTCTTGGAAGAGTTGAAGCTCGGAACCATTGTATTTCATTTGCTTTGCCCTCCTCGCTGCTTTGAGGATCTCTTCCTTCTGACCATAATCGTAGAGGGCCGCTCGGCTATCTGTATACCTGGCTCCTGGTTCTTTCCTTAATGGGCCCACCCTGTGTACTCTGTCCAGTCTGAGGTCGGAGGCCCCATCCACATCTATTAGATTGGTGAAAATCTTCCTGTCCGTGTCCTTGAGGTCCCTGTCTAGGATTTCTTCAGGGAGGCCTTTAATCTGAACAACGTTCGATCTCCTGGACCTGTTTTCCAGATCCTCGGTCTGGAGCTCCAGGTTGTACGTAGCGGCTGCCAGTTTTTCTGCCAGTTCCTGAAGGGCTGTCTCGTTCATATCCGTCCTTTCTTCCAGCTTGCTTATGTCCCCTTTCACCTCGTGCAGGGCGGAGGCCCATTCCTCTCTAATCTTGACCAGTTGGGATTCCACTGTACTCGCTATCATGGTTTCTTGGGAGTCTTGGGGCCCGTCGCCCACAGGCTGAGCCCTCATCTCCCTCCTCCATATTTTGTGGATGGGCCCTCCTGGGTTTTCTTTGAGGTTTTTTGAGTTCACTGTTATTTGACTTTTTTTCTCCCTACCCCTGGCATGGCCTCCACGCTTGTTCTGATGCATTCGGGCGTGGTCACTTGCTGCCATCCTGCTTGTCGGCTTCCTCTGGGCCTCCAGGTTGCCTTCTCTGCTGGTCCTTGTACACGATTATTCAGTGGGCCCTTTCCCGTGGAGATCCCGGAGGGAATGGTCTCAGCGGGTGGGCGCCCCCCCTGGGTTTGGCTCCGCTGGGCTTTCTTATCCCAGACGCCCCCTCCCTCCAGGGGGAGGAATACCCCTCAGGTCCCGAGCTGGGCATGCGGCAACGTCTCCCCCGTTGTCCGCTAGGATCTGAAGGGCCTTTTGCTCTTTGTTATTTTCGTTGTGATATGATAAGAGGGGACGCTGCCCCCTATGCTCCTCCAGCTGGTACTCCTCTGTTTTGAATATTAGGCAGCAAGTTGTTGGGAGCACTCTCAATGGGCCCCTGCTCCGAACTCCCTGGGGCCCCCTTTCTTGATAACTTGGTCCTTCCTAGGCACTTTCTCCTGCCAAAATGGATGGGGGTGCTCGCCTCCTTTATAGTTGTGGGCGCTAGTATGCGCCCTCGGGCCTCTCCGTCTCCTCCTCAGACCTTCTCTCCTCTGTCTGCGGGCTTGTTTCCAGTGCCCCGCCTTCCCAGATGCTCGAGCGGCTCACCCGGGCCGTTCATTCTCCCCTCCTCCTGCTGTCTCCCTCTCTGGCTATTGTAATGCTGTGAGGTGGGGGAGGCAGCCGGCCTCCCCCGGTTAATTCCTCTCTCCTCCCACCAGTCGGTTCGGGGGCTGCAAGGCACTTCTCCCGCCAGAGCGCCTCCTCGCTTTCTCTTGTGGTGGGCCCTGGGTGGGACAGCCCCTTTGGGACCCTCTTGATTTCAGACAGTGCTACTCCAGCAGGGAGGGGACTCCCGCCTCACCCAAGTGCCGCAGGAGGTGGCGGGCCGCCGCTTCCAGTCACGGCGGGGGTGCGGCCCTCTGCTCTCCCAACTCGTTTCTCTGCACCTGCCCCGGGGTGGTGGCGCCTCTCTGGGCTTGTGATGTTCAACAAATGCTGAGCAGTTTAAGCCCTTCCGTTCCCGCTCTTGAGCTATTCTTGGCACCCGGGGAGGAGACACTTTCTACGTTAGTGCTCACGGTGCCGCGAGCACTACATTCAGGGTGCTTCCACAGATAAAGCAACAAATGGCCACCGGGAGAGCCTGGAAGAGGTCGAAAAGCCTAGGGAGAGAGACCATTTTCACAGCGTCTATTCTCCCTACCCAAGATACCCTTTGGGCGCTAAATTAGTGGAGTTCGGTTTTGATAGTTGTCAGTGCTGGGGGAAATATTCAAGTTAAACCATTCGGTCAGTGTAAGGGAATGTTTTCCCCCCAAATATCTAATCACCTTGGGTCTCAACAGATATGGCAAAGACTCTTACCCCGGCCCTCAGTGTGAGATTGAGAAGCTTGGATTTCTCTAGGTTCACCTTCAGAACTGACAGTTCCAAATTTCTCCAGGATTCTCCTGACCTCTACCATGAATTTCCTAAGATTCTCCAGCGTAAGCAGCATGTCACACTGCCACCTTATGCTGGGTTCCACCAAAGGGAATCCATCCCTTCCATCTCCTCTTCCTCCCGTAAGGCCTGCAGCAGTGGTTCCAAAAAAAGGGCAAATAACAGAGGGGAGAGTCTTGTTTTGTGCCCCTACTCAGGCAGACTGTCCCAGATAAGTATCAGTTCACTAAAATCCTGGCTGTTGGAGGTTTGTAGTTCGCTTTTTTTTTCTCCATGACCCTCAACAGAAAGGACCACTCCACCTGGTCAAAAGGGAGAGTAGGACAGCTGGGGTTTATGTACTCTGCGCTTTTTCTACCAGATGTGCAATCCTGCATATATTACCAAAGGTCTGACGACCCTGAATAAATCCCTATTGGTCAGGGTGCATTATGGTGGGAAGGAGGCCTTCTATTTTATTGGGCAGGAATTTTGTATAGAGCTTAGCATCCACATTGATTAAGGCAATTGGCCGGTACCACCCACAGCTAGTAGGGTCTTTATTGGGTTTACGAATGAGTATGATTTTTGCCTCCTCCATTGACGCAGTTATTTGGCCGGTGGAGCGGAAGTGATTGTATAGCTCCGTGAGATGTGGGGTAAGGGCCCTAGCAAACTTGTTCAAGGGTAGCGACTTGATAGACTCACGGACCTCCTCCTCTGTGATTTTGGCCCCTAGTGCCTCCCCTATCGACTCCTCTAGTTTTGGTAACTTGATCTTGTGCCGCAGTACCACCTGTACCTGTTCTCGAGTTGAGTAGAGTTCCAAATAAAATTGCGCAAAACAATCCTGAATGTGCCATGGTCGAGAGTTGCTGTCCAGTCATTTGGTCGACTACAAACTGGTGGACTGCAATTTGGTCGACGTCATTTGGTCGCAAACCAAATGGTCGAATTTTTTTTTTTAATTTATATATGTGTTTTGTCGGTTTTCGTGTAGAAAAAAAAAAAGAAAGGAAAAAAAGGGGGTTGGGAGACCCCCCCCAAAAAAAGCAAAAAAGGGGTAAAAATAATAAAAAAAAAAAATTCGACCATTTGGTTTTCGACCAAATTGATTCGACCAGTTGTCCAGTCGACCAATTGTTTTCCACCAAATGACTGGCAACCCGAGAGTTTCAATTCCCTGGTCGTCGTCCACTGCCGCAATCATTTTTGAGCCAGTTGCCCCATGCAGGAGTCCGGCCAGCAGCTTGTCTACCTTGTTAGCTTTGGCATAATAGTGCTACCTCACGAAAAGCAAGGACCTTTCTGCCAACTTCGTCCCGAGAAGATTTAACTTGCCATGTTCGGGGCATATACTGATACCAGGGTGTAGGCCAGGGCTTCAACCTCGCTGGTGCTGTAAGAAATGTTACGCTCTTATCTGCCTTTGCTCCCGTAATCCTCAAACCACAACCATCTCTGAAAGCCAGTGCTAGTCCAGCCTTTTTGTTGGGATCCGACGCATGTATGATATGGGAGAAGCCTGCAAGTCGCAGCCTCCCCATATCCTTACGCAGAAGGTGAGTTTCCTGTATGGCCATTACATCAGGTTTTGCCGCTTTTTTGAACTGCTCCGGTTTTTCCTCTTTAGAGGGGAGTTCAGACCCCTCACATTATGCGTCATCCACTTGAACTAGGCATAGCCTGAACTCCTGCCCCTCTTTGAGCTAGCAGCAGAGTGGGGAGCCTGTGCTTCACCCTGTCCCTACCTTGCCCTCCGGAACTCTAGTCCTGCTAAGCATCTCATCCCGCCTCCCCCAACCATCCCTCCCCCAAACCTGGATCCCAACCTTTAACCTCTCTCTACCGATCTTCCCACCCAGATGGAAGGCCTCTCCTCCTGCACTACTCTGGCTTATAAAACCTCACCCCTTCTTCTGCCACTCCTATCACAATGCCACCGCCCCCTCTCCGCAACCCATACAGTCGATTTTCAAGGCCCTTTCAGAGAAACCAGACCTCCCTCTTCTCCCCCACCTCTCAAGTTGGGCCACTGTGGCGTGGGCCTCCTGCATCTGTGGTTCTCTGCTGTTGACCATCCCCAGGGCCTAAGGCTTGCTTGGGCCCCTGGGTGATAGCCCCAGCTCCTCCCGCTCAATGGAATTCCAGGTCAAGTTGAAGAAGGGGACTGCCCTCTTGGGCGGACGCGATTCATCTCTGCGATCCCTCCCAGGCAAACACCAACCCAAAGGGAAAAGTCCACTTGTACTTGATGCTCCTTTTTGTGAGTTCTCAGACCACCGGTCCCATATGTCGCCTTTTTAACAAGGTACTGCAGGCATGGTCTTGATAAAGTTGGATCTGCATTTCTTGGTAATGTAGAGGCTGCTGTGCTCTTGCGGCCCGCAGAACTATTTCCTTCTGTGTATATCGGGAGAATGCTGCTAGGACATCTCTCACCCTGCTATTAGCTCCTCTCCCCATACAACAAGTTCTGTGAACGCGATCCAGGTCCACCTCGTCTGGCAAAATGCCCCCAAAATGTTGGCAAAGATACCCTGGTCTTGCTGATTCTTTGTGACCTGTTCTCAAGGTCCTCCGTCTGCAGCTCCAGGTTCTGTGTGGCTGTGTTCAATCTCTCGATGGCTTCACTGTGATCTCATGTCCGTCGCCATCTCCTGCACGTCGCGTTCCAGAAGGTCTGTTCTTTCGCCAGGTTGGCCCAATACCTGCTTCATCTCGGTCAGCACCGATTTGAGATCTGCGCGCATTAGTTGGAACTGTTCCTGGCAGGCCTTGGTTATACAGGATTGCAGCTTTTGGATGTCATTATGTAGATCCTGCCCTGAAAAGGCCTCTCCAGATTTGCCAGCCCCTGGGCCCCTGTCGCAGCCATCTCAGCTCCCTCACTGCTGGAAGGACCGGTCCAGGAGTGTCCGGTTTCATCCAGCCCCATAGGGTAGGGAGGGTGCCAAATGGGGGTCCAGAACATGCAAGCTGCTAATGCACCTTTGAGCAGCCCTTCGACATTCAGGTTGCCTTCCCCAGAGCCTGGGCTGACAGCGCTGCAGTTTCGGTCATAGCCCTCCTGAGGGTGGGGAGGTTCTCGTGGGGATGGGTCTTATATGCCACTGTTCTAACTCTCTCACTGGTCCAGGGGTCTCCTAAGAGATAAGGCCCCATCAGCTGCTTGTGGGAAGTCCCTGTGAAACAAGGCCTGCTCTCTCTTTGCTTCTCTGATGCCTGTGCTTCAAAGATGGTGGGCTGGTGAATGGCGGTGAGGTGCACTCCTCTCTCAATGTCAACACCCCAGCTCACACTCTCATCCCTCCACTGCCTGACTGCTGCAGCGGGGGAGGTGATTTACCGTTGTCCCCTTTGGGGTAGATGTGTTGTGCGCAACCTTTTTCCCCCACACAGCTCTCCAATGTCAGCGCCTCAAGATGCTGCAGTCTGGCTGGAGTGCCCCACCAATGGCTGCACCCCTGTTGGCTGGTCCTCCCAGGTCGCTGTCTGCCTGATCTTGCTGCCAAAAAGCTCCCTCCAACAAACTGTCATTCTGGACCACACTCATGACCAGCTGCGCCCTGTCTGCAGTCTCAGGGGCTTCTGCTGTTCTCGTCTCCCCCCAGCTGCTGTCACGCTGATTTCAGGGATGCCTCATGTGCGGCGGACTGGGCTGAGAGCTCCACACGGGTGCGCTCATGCAGGCGCAGACGGCCCACCTCTTCTCTCTACTGGGAGGCTTCTCCTGAAGCTTGGGATATCAGCAGAGCCGGCCTTTGGGCAGGGCGTGCCGGGCGACCTTCTGGGGTGCCATGCCCTCCCATGGCCCCATTATCACCCTGCCACGCCAGCTCTGGGGGAGTCTTTGAAGAGCTCCCCCGAGCTGGTGTAGTGGGAGAATGTGCAGCAGGCACCCTTTTGTTATTAAATGTGACCGCAGCGGTGGGATGCATTTAATAACAATAAGGTGCAGTGCTGATGCTTTAATTACCTCCCCGCTCTGACGCGGGAGCGAGGTGCTTTGCATTGGAATAGGGCGCTCATGCATGAGCATCCTATTCCAGTGATTAACTCCCTGCGAGGCACCGGAGCGAGGAGGTAGAAAGTTTTGGCGCATCCTTACCCCCCCCACCCTTCCCCCTGTTGACCAGGGGTGCGCAGGGAGTGGGGGGGAGGGCAATTCGCCCAGGGTGCTACTGCCATTAAGGCTGGCCCTGTGTGTTACAGGTGTAACTCCGGGTGCAGGAGTATCCCCGAAGGGCAGGGCTGTCACATGGTGTGGTGAGGCCCGGGGCAAAACTTTTGGCAGGACCCCTTATAATGTTTTGCACTGGGCCAGCGGCGGCGCCGCAAACAAGAGATGCGAGAAATCTCCAATGGAGTTTGTGTGGAGGAACCCAAATATGGTTGATATTATGACAGCAAATCAAAGTTATGATTCTGTACTGAAGACAAGTTCACTCAAGACTAACAATTTCATCATATGCGTAAATGTATATAAGATGGCGTGACGACGTGTGGTGCATGACGCCAGCTTTAGGGAGCGCCCTGCCCCTTTGTGCGCATTAAAACACACATCATACATAGTGACAGATTATGTTCAGTGGTGGTGGATACCATATTGAACTGGAGAGGCCTACATTTTTGCACCCATTATGTGGGATTGAAAGAGGGGGAGCCCAAACCAAACAAGGGGGGCTTGAGAGGGTTTCTCGCCCCAAAATTGCTTTGTAACAAATTAAAACGGTTTTACAGCACCTTCTTGAAAAATTAGGTTAAAAAGCCATAGAGTTTGCAATTGGTTTTGTATGGTGGCACATGGAAAAAACCCAATAGATGTAAGTCACAAACCGCGCCCAGGAGGATTTTCCTTTGCATTTCATGCCGCCTTTGCCGCCAATATATGCCAGTAGTAAAAATATTTCATGTTGGCTGTTCCCATACATGTCCATGCAGGCTGCACCAATATATGCCATTATTACCATATAAGGACTTGCAGCCAGTAAAAAATACCATGCCACGAAAGTATATCCAGACTGGCTGTGCCCCATAACTGTTATTACTGGCTAGACTGGCCAACATTCAATGTAGGCCAGTCTAGCCACCTGATAACACTTATGTTTTCTTTACCTAGGCCTGGCTGAAGAGGAGTTGGGGCCCATTTCAACTTAACGGTTGGGGGCCCTCAACTGCTTAGAGCAGACTCAGGCACCCGTTGGATGCATACATTATAATGGATGCAAAGAAATACAGCCAGGAGTTAATAGCCGCTGATTATCACAAGACGGCCAGCCAGCAAGGAGCTGAAACACTAAATACCCAGTGAAAATCTTTAAATCCCAGTTGTCAGAAGTTGGCTGATGTGGAGGAACCTGTGTTAAAAGGCAACAAGGTGATAACATTTCAGTATACCCCATGGAAGTGACAGTTGAAAGGGCTCCAGCAAATGCAGCTGTAAGGCGATCATTTCAAAGCGCTCATTTTATGCCCCAGAACAAAAGGAATATAGAAAGGAATATATTGCTGTGTTACAAGACTGATGACTGGCAACATGGGGGCATTTGCTGGTGTCCCCAAAGCCACTCAACTGAAACAGATAAAAGGCCCCAGCGAGACTGCCAGCTAGCAGGGAGCTGAAACACTAAATACCCACTGCAAATCTTTAAATCCTCCTTTGTCAGCAAGTGGCTGATGTGGAGGAGCCGGTGTCAAAAGGCAACAAGGCGATAATACTTATGTGTACCCCAGGGAAGTAACGGCCTTAAGGGCTTCATCAATCACAGCTTGCAAGGTGCATTTGAAAGTGCCAATTTCAAGCCCTAGAATGAAACAATATAAAAAGGAATATATTGCTGTGTTACAAGACTGGTGACTGGCAACATGGGGCATTTGCCCGCTGAAAAGTCTGAAAGGCCATGATGCTGTCCCATAGCTCTGCCCTTATGTTCGTTTTACCCTTAATGCATGGTTCCAAGCATCCTGGGTAAAGCCACCCAGCAGCCCCCACCCCTTCATTTACAAAACTTTCATCTGCCAGTCACACAACTCCTTGCATGCACGCATACATAAAAACAAACACATCAGTGTCGCCAACATATATACACACATACATACAGTTCATCTAAATACACATCCACAAACACATATTTAATTTTAAAACAAAACACCTCCATAAAGCAACCCAGCAGCCCCCTGCCCCTAAATTTAGTGTCCCCGTGGGACAGTAAATTTAGGTGTGGGAGCTGGCTCATATATATATATATATATATATATATATATATATATATATATATATATATATATATATATATATATATATATATATATATATATATATAAAAAACACGTTCACCTATGCATTCTTCCCCACCAGTCACACAACTCCTTGGAGCGGCCTTCTTCCCTGTCATTCAGTGTCTCTGAGCTGCCAGCACAGTAATGAGATGTGGCATTATTTCTAAGTTTGTTGCGGAGCCAAATGCCTCTGCATACAAACAAAAAAAAGCATTTTGCAGGGGGACAGGACCCTTCTGAGAGGCAGGCTGCACCGTCCCCCGTGTCAATGAAGAACACAGGTGGACTGTGCTGCCTTCCACTTCGGTGCAGCGGGGTGCCACGAGGTCCCTCCCACGAACGAGGCCCGGGGCAGATCGCCCCCTCTGCCCCCCTTGTGATGGCCCTGCAGGAGGGTTGTTTTCGAGTCGCTGCTGCCTTACGCAATGGTTGCACTGTATCTGCGCCCGATGGGCGGCGTCATCTGCAACGATGGGGACTCTCCTGCAGGCACCTCGTCACGTGATGTGTAGCTGCATTTGTGCGCTATAACCGCTGTGCCACCAACGGCCAACTCTCAGAAACCACACCCTACTGTCACTGCCTGGGTGTGTTACAACCTGGGTGGCGGGCAAACTATGCCTTGCTGAAGGGTGCCCGGAGCACTCATCACTTAATACTGCTTTTTCTGAATGAAAACAGGGCATTACAAATGAATCGCACCAGTGTTCTAGTTCAAGACAATTTATTTTCTTATTCAGATGAAGATTAGTCTGAGTTTTTAAAAACACAATTCACACAAGAAACCTTGTCTACAGCTCAGCCTCTGATGCTGATCTTCCTTCCCAATATCCCTGGGGATTGAAATTGCTTGGGATGGCCCTCCAGGTGCTTCATTCCAGTGTTCTGCATCCCTTTCAAAGATGGCAGCCGCCTGCTCAAGCAACCCTGTTCTTCTCATTTACTGCCCTAACCATCTGTGCCCATCACCTATGCCCCTATTTTATCAACTATAACCTACACCACTGGCCTCTTTCTCCTGCTTACGTATGTCTCTCAACCTTTCCTACCAATTTATTAGCTGAAAGCATAGTACAGCTGGGCTTGGCCCACTGCAATGCATGGTTCTCCTGCCTGCTCCCTCTTTGAAGCTTGTACCCCCCCCCCTTCTCCTCCCTCCCGACCACACATTCGGCATTAACCTCACCCAGCCTCGGCCTAGTGGCACTCCCGACCTTTGTGTCTGCATTCTAAGCCCAACAACATCTTTAAAAATTGCTTTGCCTCTTGAAAACTGCTTAATCGGAATTGTTAACTCTCTAGTCGCACCTTCAGCCTTCTTTTCAGATTTTCTATGGCTTCCATTGTTTGCTGTAAATTTAAAAAGGAACCAGTTACTTACCTGTAACTATTGTTTTCCAGCATGGGTCTGGCATGGATTCACATGCTCATGAATATTCCCTGTCGTCGGGCAGGGAATCCTCGGCAAAAGAAAAAACAGTTTCACTATAACTTACAAACTGTATTTCTCCTTTAAACCAATCACAGTCCTCTTGGTCATACTGCCCCCATCCAATGACAGTCCTCTCCCTAAGCCCCTCCTCTGGCAGCCATCTTTGGATCTGGTGAGCTTTTAAAGTGGCAGTATGACCAAAAGAGGAAAATGAGGAAAAGGAGGAGGGCACCACTTGATAGTAAGAAATGTAAATAACTCTATTGAAAAAGGATTTATCAAAATGTTTTAACCTGGAGCTGCCAGTCCATAAAAGGTCCCTTAGCACCGGGATCTATTCGAACCAATATTCTTCAAAAAACAAAGTGGATCCACTTCGTTAGGAAAGGCGCTTCTCAGTTAGCCCCAATAAATGGTTGCTGTTTGTTGAATAAATACTCATAGTATCAGAAATCTCAGTTAAATGAGTTAAGACAGAAAATGTTTAATACACATTTCTGAACTGTTGGATGAAAATCTTCTTAGTAAATAACACATCGAAAATTGCCCCTAATACTATGGTGTTAGTGCCAATGCATTTCGGTGAAAACCTTCATCAGGGCAGTATTATAGCACAACATGATATATTTCTTATCAGTTCTATTAACAATGATTAAAACAATTAAATTGACAATGATCGCAAAATGCATTTAAATGTAATAAATGAAAGACACATACCCATTCGTGAAAACACATCCGTATGTGAATTTAGAAGGAAAAAGAGAGGCATTTCAGTTAGTATTCTACGTTACGAAAAGATGCGTGAGTTGTTCGTCAATCTTGCAAGAACTCCATACCTTAATTGAGTTACTGAACGCCCGGTTGGCCTCGTCACATGATGGCGAAACGTAAAAATCTGAAACAAATCATAGTTTCAGAACCAGGGAGATTCCCTCCACGATTCACACTAACATATAGATACTGGGGAGTATCAGAACTTACCCATCGACTTGTTGGACTATTCGCTGCACTTGCGGTCGAATAGTCCAACAAGTCGATAGGTAAGTTCTCCCTGGTTCTGGTTCTGAAACTGATTTGTTTCAGATTTTTACGTTTCGCCATCATGTGACGAGGCCAACCGGGCGTTCAGTAACTCAATTAAGGTATGGAGTTCTTGCAAGATTGACGAACAACTCACGCATCTTTTCGTAACGTAGAACACTAACTGAATTGCCTCTCTTTTTCCTTCTAAATTCCCATACGGATGTGTTTTCACGAATGGGTATGTGTCTTTCATTTATTACATTTAAATGCATTTTGCGATCATTGTCAATTTAATTGTTTTAATCATTGTTAATAGAACTGATAAGAAATATATCATGTTGTGCTATAATACTGCCCTGATGAAGGTTTTCACCGAAATGCATTGGCACTAACACCATAGTATTAGGGGCAATTTTCGATGTGTTATTTCCTAAGAAGATTTTCATCCAACAGTTCAGAAATGTGTATTAAACATTTTCTGTCTTAACTCATTTAACTGAGATTTCTGATACTATGAGTATTTATTCAACAAACAGCAACCATTTATTGGGGCTAACTGAGAAGCGCCTTTCCTAACGAAGTGGATCCACTTTGTTTTTTGAAGATTATTAGTATGACCAAAAGAGCCACAGAGTGGACAGCTCGAGGGTTCGCATATGAATTCATGCAAAACCAATGCTGGAGAACAATAGTTACAGCTAACCAACTTGTTTCTTCTCCAGCATGGGGTCTGGCATGGATTCACAAGCTCATGAATAACAAATACATAGCAGTACAAAATTACACAACCACGGGAGGTGGCAAGGCTCAACAGAAGCAATTAACTCTTACCTCTGAAACAGACTAGCCTCAAGCAAACAGGTTGCGCAGCATTGCTTTGCCGACTCTGGACTCCTCCCTGGAATACCTGTCAATGCAGTAGAACTTCGTGAAGGTGTCCATGGGCCTCCACGTAGGCGCCCTGCAGATGTCCAAGCAGACGGGAATACTGTAATCGCAGCGATCGCTCTAGTGGAGTGTGCTCTCAGACTGCCGGGCAGCGGTCAGTTTGCCAACAGATGACAAAGCATGATGCAACCGAAGAGCCAATTTGAGATGGAAGCCTTGGACAAGGCCTTCCCATGGTTCACAGGACCAAAGTTCATTAACAGTTGTGAAGTCTTCCGAAAACTCTTTGTGCGTGTCACGTAGAACTTTAAGCACAAAAGTTAAAGAACTTCAAGCAACGTCCAGCGAGTCCAAGGCCCTTTCAGACGGTGATGAAGGTTTCGGGAAAAAAAAACAGGTAACGCCAAAGGCTTGTTGAGGTGGAATTCCGATGGAACCTTGGGCTTGAAAGAGGGGTGCCTCGACAGCACCACCCTCGATTCGTGGAAAGTCAGGTATGGTTGCTTGCAGAATAGGGCCTGGATCTCGCCCACCCTCCTGTCAGAGGTGATGGCCAATAGGAAAGCCGTTTGCCACAAGATGAACCTGAGAGGGGCCTGATGCAAAGGGGGCCCCCCAATGAGCCTCATCAGAACCACATTGAGTTCCCACACCGGGGCAGGAGCCTTCACCGGCGGGAAAGATCGAAAAAGTCCTTTGAGAAACTCATTGACGAGTCGGCGACACCAGAGTGAAGATCTTCCTGGGGACCTGGTGTAGCGGGAGATAGCCGCCAAATGCACTTGATAGAAGCTTGTGCCAGGCTGGCCTTGGCCAAGGTGAGCAAGTATGGAAGAATTTGCAGGGCCGTGCCCCTCAGTGGGGTAATCTTGTGACCGTAGCACTTCAAAGTCGACGATGCACTGGCCTTGACGAGGACCTCTCTGCAGTCCGCAGGCAACTAGTATCCACCAAATTGTAGGGCTGCAGGAGCCAAGCCCTAAGGTTCGGCGATCCTGGGTCGTGATGCAGGATTGCGCTCCCTTATCTGGTCAGAAGATCCGGAGGCAGCCTGACCGGGGGCGATGCTGACAGACTGAGAAGGTCTGGAAACCAAATCTGCCTCGATCACGCTGGGGCGATGTTAGGGAGAATTCTCTCTTTAGGCTGAATTTCCTAACCTAGTGAGTACCCCAGCAGCTTTGCTGGATTTCTGGAGTTTGTTTTTTTCTCCTGCTAAGAGTGAGACTCTCTTTCTCCCACTCTTGGACATGATTTATGGTGTTCCTTCGACTGTTAATGTGTTTTATGGGCTATGGGGTCCTTTACTCAATAGGGTCTCATGTGTTTTTACTATGTGTGTTACACAGCACCCTCCGTGCCGTAACACAGGGGTGTCATAGTGACACCCCACCATAGACTCCATACCCTGGGAGGGACTACCGTCTCCCAGGGCATGTAAAGTCACCATTGGCTTTACTACTCCCAAATTATTAACAGAAACCAGTACAAACCATCATATTGCGGACATACTGGTCGGGGCAATTCGATTGCCCTGGGGTCTGTTAGTCGAGGGGGCACGTCCCCGTCCCCCCTGATCTTGTTTTGGCTGGTGGCAGTGTAAACTACTTTTTATATTCGACCGCAAATATTTCCCTATGGGATTTTCCCATTGTTCGAGGCTACCAACTTTAATTATTTAATTCTCATAGCCTCGAACATACCGCCGGTTAATTTATTTAATATTAATTCGCCGGTTGGTATTTTTTGCCAAGACTTGATTCTAAAATGGCGTTTGTGTTCTCTTCTGTGACTCCAACCCAAGTCGAGCCCTTTGTTCCACTTTTTGGCGGGCTTCTCCACAGAAGTCTCCAAAAGTGGTGCCACTCTGTCTGGGTACCACAGGGGGTATGGGAGGGGGTTAAGGCACCCTGGACTGAGTTACCTTGGTAACTCAAGTCGCACTCTTGTGTGATTGGCCCCTTAGCATGTTTGATTGACAGCTAGGCTGAGTGAATGGGGGTATGCTGCATAAAAGCAGGGCTTTGGGGAATGGAACTTCAGAAGTCGCCACAGGACCGGAGAATCCGACGAGGGAGAAGCTGAGCCGACCTACCGCGATGACACCACCGGTGGAGCCCTGCGGGACCGACTCACCACTTCCCGACGACAGAGAAGATCTCCCGGCTGGAGAGGCTTCTTCCCCTGACTGGTGGGCACAACCAGTTTACCTTCTTTCTTCGCACCCCAGACCGGTTTGTGGTCGAACTGCCCGTGCCAAGCACCCCGGCGGCCGGATAGCCACTCAACACTGAACCGCGAATCCACAGACCGCTCCTTGTACCTGAGAAACTCAGCGGCTGGTTTCTTCCCTGGCAGTGCAACGGACTCCTGTCTTCCTCCCCGACGAGATGCTCTCTTCCCCCGGACGAAGCACCGACTTGCACCCGCTGCCAGGAACAACTGCCCCCGCTGGAGTGTTCTCACCACTTCAAGGTACCGTGTCCGCCAGGCCTCCCTTTCTAAAGATTGCTACAAGGTAATAATAACCCCTTAACCTTCTGGACTGGGCTGGCCGCCTTGACCCTCGAACTGGTCCCGCTCTTTGATCCAACTCCTTTTTGAACCGTTACAAGACTTTTGTGCATTGGAACCGTGTGACCTTGGACATATTTCGTTTGGATCCTCTTAAGCGGATGCGGCCTACTGACTGAATTCCTAGTGTTACTTTGCCTTCCTCCCTTGTTGTGTTCGTGAAAAAGTGTTGGGATCTGTTTCAATTTATTCTCTGCTTTTCTCCCCCTTTTAAAATGAATTATTAGAGTGCCATCTGCGTTAAGCGCTCACCGCTGTCTGAAAATAAGTGGGGCTTTACTTAAGACTTGTCTAATATTCTTTTAAGGGAGTGTATATCTTTTAGTGACCGTGTTTTTGAATTGCTTACTATTAGTGCCTGTGTGTTTTTTATAGATGTGGTTTTAAATAAATAATTATATCTCTTTTACACCAAGCCCTGGTCAGTGTTTACCTGTTCTATTGTGTTCTCTTGACCTATTGTGAATACTCTGTATACTGCCTAACTCTTCTTGGGGGAAGTCTGACTGCTCAGCCACAGCTACAAAGTGAATCTGTGTGGTACAGACTGCTACCAAGTGGGTTTACTGCCAAACACCTGTAGTCCTAAATCTTTTGCAGTGGTCCCAGAGGGAACTGCACAGGTTTCTGCTTAAGAGGCTATGAGTATCGTCTTGCATGGACACCGTCAGAGTGTGCTGATGACTCGTAGCAGGAGAGGGAACGGAGGGAACATGTACAGGAACAGTCCTTCCCACAGAAATGAGAATGCGTTCTAGAGGCTGCTCGGCTGGTGGAACCTGCTGGCAAACTTTTTGCACTTGGAGTTCGTCGCTGTCGCAAACAGAGCTATCTGGGGCCTGCCCCACTCGGCAAACAGGCGGTCCACCTGATCCTGACCAACTCCCACTCGTGGCAGGAGCGCAGTTCTATGCGGAGGGAGTCTGTAATGGTAGTCTGCAATGGTGTTCTTGACTCCCGCCGGTTGAAGAGGGATGAGGAACATCCCCTGTCCGACGGCCCATTGCCACAAGTCCTGTGCTTCCATGGAGCGCACCGGGGATCGAGTGCCCCCTTGTTTCGCGATGTAAAACATGGTGGTGGTTTGGTATGTGAAGGTCCTTACCACCTTGCCTTTCAGGGACGGGAGGAACGACTTAAGGGCCCAGAACACTGCCCCTAGCTCCAGGATGTTGATATGAAGATCCTTCTCATGTGGCAACCACGGGCCACTGGCATGCAGACGTCCGTTGTGCGCTCTCCATCTCTCTAGCGAAGTGTCCGTGGTGACTGTCTCCTGGTTTGGCGAACGCCCCACCATACTATCGCCGCCGGAACTCGTTGAGCGAAATCTTGTCTGTGAAGCTTCCGGACACCTGTATCCAGTGGGCGTCCAGGAATTCCTGGAGGGGCCGCATCTGCAACCTGCAGAGCCGGACGAGCTACATGCAGGACATCATGCCCATCAACGACTTGATGGCTCGCACCGCAGCCCTTCTCGTCGACAGCCGCGGCACCTCCCCCAGAATGGCCACTATCCTCTCCTCTGAGGGAGACACCAGGCCAGACAGTATTGAGCCTGGTGCCTAGGAACAGCGTGCTCTGAAATGGTGTCAAGCAGGACTTTGGATAGTTGACAGAGAATCCCATATGTGTTAATAGCCAGACGGTCATCTCTGTGTGTCCCAGGGCCAGCTCCTGCTAGCGGACACAAATCAGCCAGTCGTCCAGGTATGGGTACATGTGTATGCCCCGTAGGCTTAGATGGGCGGCCACCAGTGACAGGCACTTCATGAACACCCTGGGGGCTCACTTCAGGCTGAAAGGTAGGGCCTTGAACTGGTTGTACTGTCACTGCCCTACGAAGCGTAGAAACATTCAGTGTTTCCTCTGAATGGGGATGTGGAAGTAGGCGTCCTCCAGGTCCAGCAACATCAATTTCCAGTTGGCCGAGCACATGTTGCAAGTGACCATCCGGAATTTTTGGGACTTGAGATATCTGTTCAGATGTCATAGTTCTAGAATGAGCCTCCAGTGCCCTGTCTTCTATCTGACCAAAAAGTATCTGGAATAGACTCTGGAGCCCCGTAGTCGCTGGGGAGGGAACTAGCTCTATGGACCCTTTTTGCAGCTTGGCCCGTACCTCCTCCAGCAGCTGAGGGATGTACTGCTTCTGACGGGCCACCGGAAGGATCCACGGACACCTGTGCTGAAACTCCAGGGTATGTCCTTGGGCAAGAGCATCCAGCACCCATCTGTCAGTAGTGATCTTTCTCCACTCGCTAATGTATTTAGTCAGCCGGCCTCCCACCGGGGTGCATGGGTGGTGGCCCAACATCCTGGATGGTTCAGGCTTGCTTTGGCGCCAGCATCCTGCTTTGCATGCGACAAAGATGACGCTGTCCTCCGCTACCGCAGGCCTGTGAACGGCCTCTGTAGGCTTCCCGAGTCGTGGATCTGGAAGGCTGACAGTACGATAAGGAGAAACCTTTGCAAGACCTGCTCGACTTTCCTCTGGAGGAGCGAACAGAAGAGCAGTGCTACTGGAGGGAGCGCAGGGAATGGGTCATCCCTGTATTCGCCTTGATGGCCTGTAGGGACTCGTCGACGACCTTCTCAAATAGGTTATCTCCGTCAAAGGGCAAGTCCAGTACCTTTGTTTGGACCTCCTGATAGAAATTTGTGGATTTCATCCTGTCTTGGCGACGGAGGCAGACACCGTTGCCCATCGTCCGGAACCCCGTGTCGGCGACGTCCAACGCCACTGTGATGGCGTGATCAGACGCTACCTCCCCTTCCTCGAAGAGAGTGATTGCCTTCATCTTCTTATCACAGGGAAGGCTCTCCATAGTCAGACCCAGCTTGTACCACAGCTCCCTGTTGTACCTGGCTAGGATCGCTAGTGCATTGGCCACCTTGATGTTGGACGCTGCAGTGCAAATCACCTTCCTTCCCATGGTGTCCATACTCTTCCCCTCGCTGTCCGGAGGGGCCCAAGATGAGGATGACGGGTTAGCCGACCATTTCCTTGCTGGTGCCGATACCACCGAATCCGGCAATGGTTGCGACCTCAGGCACTTTGGTGTGGATTCCGGCACCTGGTACTTCTTCTCCAACCTATCCTGTTTGGCCAGAGCTGTGCAAGGGTTCTTCATGAAGGCCAGGCCCTCCTGCCACACGTCGTACAGAAGGGGTACAGCCATGATGGTTTTCCTCTTGGCCTCGCGCATCTGGTACAAGAAACTCTCCATCCTGGTTTCTTTCGGGCACAAGCTGGAATAGATCGAAGGCTCTGGCGATCATGGAATGGAACAACCCCACCTCATCCGGTGGGGACGTCCTAGGTGGCGTATCCAAATGGGCAGAACTGCCACCTGCTGCAACAATATCCTGGTCGTCTGTCCCAGTCGTAGCCTTATCCATCCCTGTACCCGTGTCTGTGTCCGCTGGGACAGACACTTCCTCTTCGTTGCTGGCGGCTGATCGGGGGACTGGTGGACCATTGGAAACAAGCCGGGTGGCATACTCTTCTGGCCCTCACGACATCCAGCAACCTCCTCAGTCTACGGGATAAATGTTTTGCAGTCCAAACCCAATAGGCTCAAGAAGAAGGGATGAATATCCCGAAACGCGTCAGCCACGAATTGTATAAATGGACTATCATTGTTTACTGTTTTCATGTTTTTTTGTAGACAGTCATTTTGGCTTTTTCACTTCAAATCTGTATGGTGAATTTACTGTGACATTAATTAAAAACCTCCCCCTGTTTTTGGGTTTTTTACAAAATCACTGAGTGTTCAGTCTTACTACTAACTTGATCAGATTATTATTAATTAACTACAACAAATGCATTTAAAATTGCTGAACCATCAATTGATGGACTTATGATAGAGAGCAGGGGACGGGAGGGTTCCTAATTTTGGATCCTCGTCTTTTGTTTCTACTTATATTGTTATTGTGATCCTGTGCCAGGTTCACGTTTCCTCCCCCGCACCTCAAAAAAATATGTATACTTCTACACATTATTGAATAAATCAATCTCTAATTTTAGAATACCAGGGAGTGCTTCTACTGATCTACCCCTTAACCCTTCACTGAAACCCAGAGACGCTACCTGCATTCTTTCCTGCTTCATAACCTCTGTGGAACGTTTACCTGAACTACTGGGCAAAAGGCCTGAGACAAATTAGGGCTGGACAATTTTAGTTAAGGATCATCTCTGTGGACCTTAAGTACCTAATACTAGTCTAACATATAGGGAAAAAATGGGTTTTACCCTAAAAAACGGGTGTTTGGGAGTGGACCCCCCAAGAAAACATGCATTTGATTTTTTTTTTTCGGTCCTTTTGGTTCGGAACAATTGCAGTCGAAACAATTGCATTCAACCTTTTCACCCTAAACCATTTAGTTTAATAATCTTGTGTGATACCTTTACTTGCTAGTAATCATTTTTCATAGTGTTTTGGCCATAAATAAATAACTATTTTTATACATCCTGTCTAAGGAGGTCATTCCGAGTTAAGTAACGTCCTTTACCGGCATGGCGCAAGTAGCGTGTCCGTGCTGACAGCAGTCCGCTAATAGAGGACTATTACGACTTAGCAGGCACAAGCTTTATGCCATGCCGGTAAGGTATCTAGCGCCATGCCATAAAAGGCTGCCAAAAAGCCCTTACCGGCATCAAGCATAGCGCAGATAACACTACCGACATTGTCCAATGCATCATTAGCGGTGACCGCAAATAGCGGTGACCGTAATTAGCATTCACCGCTATTTACGGTCACCGCTAATAAGCGGAACAGGAAGGAGCGTCATCGCACAGGAAAGGAAGGAGCACAGCGGCCATCTTTAAAAACACAATCCATTGCCATCCTTGCCACACAGGACCCCTGGGACACTGATTGCTTGAAAAATATCCACCTCCAACGCCACAATGCCTAGGGCCCTGAAGAAGGGAGCTGCCCGCCTGAGAAAAGAACATTTCAACAAGGATGAGCTCAAGATGCTGGTGGACACACTGCAGGAGCATGCTGCCACAGTCTTTTCTAGCAACATGAAGAGAGAGGCAGTGCTAAGGAAGAAAGATCTGGGCACTTGTTGTCACTTACGTTTACTTTGTTACATTTAATACACTAGTTGTGTGAAAAACAAGACCTGAGTGGACATTCATCATTGCGCATGTGTCATTTATTCAGTTACAGCGCATGGTGTAGATGTACCCCCACACCCAGTGCCCTCTGTCCAACCATCATGTCACCCTCTGCTGCCATGTGTCACAAATATTGTGCAATCACTGACTTGCGCACAGTACAGCCCTCCTGTGCATCGCCACCGCGATGATGTCCAGCCACATCATCTTCATCCCCTTCATCACCAGGTGTTAGGCAGAAACCTGTGCAGTTCCCTCTGGGACCACTACAAAAGATTTAAGACTACAGGTGTTTGGCAATAAACCCACTTGGTAGCAGTCTGTACCACACAGATTCACTTGGTAGCTGTGGCTGAGCAGTCAGACTTCCCTCAAGAAGAGTTAGGCAGTATACAGAGTATTCACAATAGGTCAAAAGAACACAGTAGAACAAGCAAACACTGACCAGAGCTTGGTGTAAAAGAGATCTAATTATTTATTTAAAACCACATCTAATAAAACACACAGGCACTAATATTAAGCAGTTCACAAACACGGTCACTAAAGATATGCACTCCCTTAAAAGAATATTAGAGAAGTCTTAAGTAAAGCCCCACTTATTTTCAGACAGCGGTGACCGCTTAACGAAGATGGCACTCTAATCATTCGTTTTAAAAGGGAGAGAAAAGCAGAGTATAAATTGAAACAGATCCCAACACTTTCACCAGAACACAGCAAGAGAGGAAGGCAGAGTCAAACCGTGAAGTTAGAGTTCAGAAGGCCGGATCCACTTTAAGAGGATCAGAACGAAATGTGTCCAAGTTCACACGGTTGAAAAGTGCACAATAGTCTTGAAAAGGTTCAGAAAGAGTTGGACCAAAAAAAAGGGACCAGTTAGATGGTCAAGGCGGCCAGCCCAGTCCAGAAGGTTAAGGAATTATTATTACCTTGTAGCAATCTTTAGAAAGGGAGGCCTGGCGGACACGGTACCTTAAAGTGGTGAGAATACTCCAGCAGGGGCAGATGTTCCTGGCAGCGGATGCAAGTCGGTGCTTTGTCCGGGGGAAGAGAGGATCTCGTCGGGGAGGAAGACAGGAGTCTGTTGCACTGCCAGGGAAGAAACCAGCCGCGGAGTTCTCAGTTAAAAGGAGCGGTCCTTTAGTTTGTGGTCCAGTGGTAAGTGGCTATCCGGTTGCCGGGGTGCTTGGCACGGGCAATTCGACCACAAGACGTCCTGGGATGCGAGGAAAAGGTAAACTGGTTGTGCCCACCAGTCAGGGGAAGAAGACTCTCCAGCAGGGAGATCTTCTCTGTCGTCGGGAAGTGGTGAGTTGGTTCCGCAGGGCTCCACCGGTGGTGTCGTCGTAGCAGGTCGGCTCAGCTTCTCCCTCGTCGGATTCTCAGGTCCTGTGGCGACTTCTGAAGTTCCAGTACCCAAAGCCCTGCTTTTATGCAGCACACGCCCATTCACTCAGCCTAGCTGTCAATCAAACATGCTAAGTGGTGAGCCGGCCGGCTCACCACTTGGGCCAATCACACAAGAGTGTGACTTGAGTTACCAAGGTAACTCAGTCCAGGGTGCCTAAACCCCCTCCGACACCCTCTTTGGTACCCAGACAGAGTGGCACCAGTTTTGGAGGCTTCTGTGGAGAAGCCCGTCAAAAGTGGAACAAAGGGCTCAACTTGGGTTGGAGTCACAGAAGAGAACACAAACGCCATTTTAGAATTCAGTCCTGGCAAAAAATACCAATCGGCAAATTAATATTAAATAAATAAGCCGGCGGTATGTTCGAGGCTATGAGAATTAAATAATTAAAGTTGGTAGCCTCGAACAATGGGAAAATCCCATAGGGATATATTCGCGGTCGAATATAAAAAGTAGTATCCACTGCCACCAGCCAAAACTCAATAAGGGGGGACGGAGACGTGCCCCCTCGACTAGCAGACCCCGGGGCAATCAAATTGCCCCGACCAGTACGTCCGCAATATGATGGTTTGTACTGGTTTCTGTTCATAATTCGGGACTAGTAAAGCCAATGGTGACTTTACATGCCATGGGAGACAGTAGTCAGTCCCAGGGTATGGAGTCTATGGTGGGGTGCCACTATGACACCCCTGTGTCACTACACATAGGGTGCTGTGTAACACACATAGTAAAAACACATGAGACCCTATGGAGTAAAGGACCCCATAGCCCATAAAACACATTAACAGTCGAAGGAACACCATAAATCATGTCCAAGAGTGGGAAAAAAAGAGTCTCACTCTTGGCAGGAGAAAAAAACAAACTCCAGAAATCCAGCAACGCTGCTGCGGGACTCGCTAGGTTAGGAAATTCAGCCTAAACAGAGAATTCTCCCTAACACCAGGTGGTAGCAGTTCAATGTCAGGGGGCAGGAGCACGTTCCGGCGGATGCACATATCGTGCAGCTTGACACATGCCATGATGATCTTTGCCACCTTCTCATGCCTGTAGCGGAGTGCCCCACCCGACCGGCTGAGGCAGTGAAATAGTGCCTTCAACAGGCCAAAGGTCCGCTTGATGTCTACACGGGTACGGGAATGGGAACAAATGTAGTCCTTCTCGTGCCTGTTCTGTGGGTTTCGGACAGGGGTGGGGAGCCACGGCTTCAAGGGAATCTATCACCTGCATGAGAGGCAATTAAAGGTAAATGTCATGCGAATAATGGACAGCTGTACCAGTCACACATGCCAGCAGATTATCGTTGGTCACATGCACATGTCCCTGGTTGTATGCAAGCTATTTTCTGGCCCTCAATGTGTCCTGTGCCATGGAATAATGGTGTGGGTTGCATCTTCAAGATGATACACAGTGTGCTCTGCCGTATTGTTGCTCATGCATTCTGTACGCATATTGCTGTGTTTGTGTGAATTTAGTGATTTGTTGTGTTGTGTAGGATTTTCTCATGGTGAGCGTTGGCAGTAGGCTCTGCAATTTTTGGCATTCTGTGCTGATTTTTCCCATGGTGACATGCAGCATTCCTGTGGTTGATCCGGGATAATGGCCACCACAATGTGTGAAGATCTTGCTTGTGTCACCTTCAATCTCCACCTCTTTGTGGTGGTATAGTTTGTGATTGTGTTAAGCCACCTCCATGAAATGGAGGCCACCTTTTGTTTCTATCATCTCCTGGGGAGTCCGTGGTAGAGATATGTATTCCGTTGTGTGCTTGAGGTGGTGCACCAACACTACCTTCAGTAGAGGGGGGATGGCGGTGCATATTTCTATGAGACGGACAGTCGTATATCATGTCCATAATGGTGTTGATGGTGTCACGGTCCAGACGGTACAGGGTGTGGTTGTGCTGCGGGGTTGGAGGGACTGGCTCTGATGTTTGGGATTGGGGGCTGCATGCGTGGTTAAGCTGGCTGCACTGGTGGGGCATGCAGGGCCTGTCTCGCCCTCCTTCTCCTGCTGTGTCTCCTTTGTGATGCCTGCTGTTGTCGTTGGTGTTGTTGCTGGTGTTGCAATGCATACATGTCCTCCAGCTGAAGTGTTGATGCTGCTACTGTATTGATTTTGGTGTGGTAAGGGGTGTGGTGTGTCGGTGTGCTCATTTTGTAGTTAGGCAAACTCCATTGCCTCCACCTGTGCTGATTGTGCGCACCTGTGGCATTTGGGATCACTGCAAATGGCATTTTACGGTAGGTCTGCGATGCCGGTATTTACGGCATGCCGGTAGGCACTTTTAACGCCCTCATGAAGCCGTTATTTGCATGTCCGCTTACCTTGTTGTTAGGGAGAATTCTCCTTCTAGGGCTAATTTCCCTCACCTAGTGAGTCCCCCAGCAGCTTTGCTGGATTTCTGTAGTTTATTTTTTCCACCTGGTAAGAGTGTACATCCTTTTGCCACTCTTACATGTGTTTTGGCCTATGTGTTTTTACTCATTCTGTGATCTTGGGCACTGGAGCACACCACTCCAGGTGCCCCTGTTCTTGTATGGGTTACACAGCACCTTTAGACTCCATTTTGCTGGGGCTGACTACTGTCCCCCAGAGAAAGGTAAAGTTGCCATTTACTTTACATAGTCATTTTTTTTCCACAGACCCAGTACACCCCATCTTACATGGAGTACTGGAAAGGGCTAAAGGGCTAATCTGTACCCCTTTACTGTCTGTACCTCCCTGAGCATTGTTTTGCTCTTTTAACATTCAGACTTGGCTGGTGGCAGTGGTATCTACCCTAACTTTTCTACTGTGATTATATTAGATAAATGTGGTACTGTTCTTGGCTATTATATTAGCCTCGAACATAAACCCGCTTGACCAAATCGTCTTTCTTTTGGCTCCGGATGGGTTTACTCGCCATTTCTTTTTGTTAAAGTCCTTCTTGTGTTTTACTTTGCGCGGCAAACTAGATTTGCCTTCTTTGTTCACCGTCTTTTGGAGGGCTTCTGCAGAGAAGCCCTCCTCAAGGCGCCTGGGTGTCTAGGTGGCCTGAATGTGAGGGAGGGGTGTAGTCACCCCCTGCACAGGGTATCCTAGGAAACCCAAGTCGCACTTTGCCATGATTGGCTGCGGTGGTTGTCCCGGCTGGACAACACCCCCTGCTGCGTGATTGACAGCCAGGCTGTGTGAATGGGGGTTTTGCGCATAAAAGGCAGGTCTCTTGGGCTAGAAGTCAGGGTCGCCTCTGGAACTACAAGGAACCGAAGAGAACGACGGCTGCTGCAACTACCCCGTCCTGGTGAAGCCCTGCTGCAGTCCTGAGCCATCTACCCTTCGACGACTAAGAGGAGATCCAGTCCAGAGTCTTCTTCCCTTGAGCCTGGTGGGGATAACCAGCTCATCATTTTCAGCCGGAGATCTCTGCCGTGGTCCAAATCGCTGCACACTGCTGTAGTGGTCTGGATAGCCACCTGCTGAGCCTCTCCCGTTTTTAAGGAACGCACCTTTTATTCGTTGTCGCTGCTGCCGGCTTCATCCCTGTGTGGTGCAGACCCCCTTCAGACGTCCTACTTCACAACGAAGCTCCAGGAATCGTGGGTCTGCGGGAAACCAACAGGAACAACTGCCAGAGCACCAGCTGCATTGTTGGAATAAGGTACTGTTCTCTACTCGAGGAAACTGGGTGAATCCCTTGTTCTTCATCCTCAAGGCTCGCCCTCGTCTTCCCTCCTTCTTATAACTTTTGCTTCCGAACATTGACAATATCAAAGTACTCTTGGCCTACACTGAATCGTGAACTGTCCAACGGTGTGATCTTTGGCAACAGGTCTCCGGTGTCACTTAACCCTGGCTCCGACCCTTTGACTTTTGAACTACTGTTTCTGAGTGTTTCACGATACTGTCTGCCTAACCTAAATATTGCCTGTGATTTTTGCCTCCAACTCCCTCTGGGTATCTCAGGTGCTAAGTGTGTTTTTGCCCAGGTAGCATTTCATGTCACAGATACGCGTTTATTGAGTAGACCAACTGTCAAAAAGTGATTGCAACCATATCCGCGGTATCGTGTTTTGTTCATAACACTGGTTCATTCAAACACAGGGTACTTACCTTGAGACATACTGTACAAAGTTAATTGGTTAGTTGTAGTATATTTAACGTGTGGTTTTGTTTAAAGTTTAATAGAGGTGTTGTGTTTATAACTGATGGTTTAAAAATAAATGTACTTATATTTTTTTGCCTGAAACCTTGAGTCAGTGTTTGCTTGAGTCACAGTAATTGTGGTCCCTTTGTGTAATCTCTGCTACTGATCATATACTCTTGAGATAAGCCTGGCTGCTCTGCTACCACTATAACTTAGTAGTACAGGCTTGTACCAAAGGTAAAACTTGTATTCCCACCCGTGGTCTTAATTGTGTGTCGTGGTCTCTGAGGGCACTGCACAGGATTCTGCCTAACACTTGTGATCTCCTCCAGTTTACAGCATGCCGCTATTGCCGGCATCGTGGGTCGCGTGATAGCGCCCAGACCGCTATTACCGGCACAGTACTTTACGATGCCGTTAATAGCGGTCGGGCTGGTCAGAATGGCCCGTAGCGGTATTCGATGCTGGTATTCCTTTACCGGCATCTTTGTTCCCTTAGCACCAACCTCGGAATGACCCCCTAAGTGTAATTTCTGATTCCCATTGTGTGACCTCATTGTGGACCCTTTACAAGCTCACCACCTCTGAAGAACTTAGCCTAGACGACCTGTCACTGCTACCAAAACTGTTTTGGCTATTGTTCCTGTCACAATATAGGTTGGCCTTCTATACATCTGTCCACCAGGCCAGAGTATAGAAAATCAGTCCTAACAACGGGCTCTTTCGAAAACACTCAAAAACGTCGAAGTAGCTCACAGAGCAAACTCGAGGAATCCCAACACTGGAGCGTGTGGTAAAAATCTGAAGATGGCTGCCAGAGGAGGGGCTTAGAGAGAGGATTGTCATTGGATGTGGGCAGTATGACTCAGAGGACAGTGATTGGTTTAAAGGAGAACTACAGTTTGTAAGTGAAACTTTTATTTTATACTGAGGATTCCTAGCCTGACAACATGGAAAATTCATGAGCACGTGAATCCATGCCAGACCCCATGCTGGAGAACTGTGATTCTGTAGTCTATCCACACCCACCCTGCTACAGCTTGATGCCATCTAAGAAAAACAAAGCAAATCTCGTCAACTGCAAATTTATGTTTCCTAGTGCAGATTCCTACATAAATGCCACCTCAGAGGAAAATGGCACAGATACACTAATTAATTCCAAAACCTAACTCTGGGATTCTATCCTCTTGGACAAACTCTCTCCAGCTGGGTACGTGAAGACAAACGGTGGGTAAAGGATGGCACACCACACATGGACCACCACCCTTCCTAAAGTTGGTCATCAATGCTTACAAGAAAGGCAATTCAATGGTTAGCATTAACCATACTAATCTCTTCATTATTCCATCTCTTTTTCTTGCAATGGCCATTGTTATGAACCCTACTATTCACTTGCCACCTGTAGAAGAATCTCATTCTATAAATACTTGGGAATACTTTGCCTCTACACAGTCTGTCTCGGCCCCAGGTTATACTCGCTCCTCGTCCTAAACAGCACACAAAGACAACCCATGTGTCCCCCCTGCCTGTCCCACCGGAAGACAACATTAGACAAAATCTCAATTCAACAAAGGCACACTCAACACAAGAGCAGCTAATTAACATGTTGCCAGTATCTGTGAATTTATTGAAAACACTAATACAAGAACAGAGTGCTATGTTAATGGACACTCCCGTCCCCTGCACACCTGTAGTACTGTCTATGAGGGCAGTCAATATTATAGTACTGACAATATACCAGGGTATTTGGGGTGGGGGAGGCTTATTATTGAATTCATTCTTTAGGCATAATGTTCAAGAAATTAAAAATATTGTTTAATTAATGTTAATCACAGTAACACTTAAATTTCAAACTACAACCATTCAAACATAAAAATAGCTCATCGCGTTTCAGGAGATTCCCTTCTTCAGAAGCTGATTAATCTTTCTTCCATGAGTTTCCAAAAGTATCCAAAGAATACATTAGAATATTTTCATAAGGATTTCTAGTCATAACATTTTCAAACTGTACACAATTGTCTACTTTTCATATGAAATCAAAGAATTGTTCACCTGGCTAGACTATGCCATGTGCCTGCTTCAGGTAGGTTTTCAAGAATCACAGTGTATGGGTCTTCACTATCCACTCCATATAACCAAAGTAATGTATAGTCATATATAATCATGTGGGATATTCTCATTAAGTTCACTGTGTTCATCTTTGTCTTAATTGGGTTCTGCAAACTTGCTTACCTAATCTGAAGTGTTTCCATTAGGGGTACTCAGTAGTTTATATGAATGCCTTAATTTTCATTTCACGCATCCCCCTGTGGAGGTAGGTATAAACAAATGTGTTTTACAATCTCACAACACATTATGAAAAAAGCTGGAATTTGAAAGAAGGCTATGTAGCTAACTCACATGAGTTTGAATGTCTTCCCAAGATTCACTTCTTAATGGTGATGTTATAAGTGCAATCCAGTAAGCAAAGTAGGTTGAAGTCTTTTGAATTCATTTTAAATGTTAATCTGATAGAAGAAATGTATTTGAAGTAGCAGGTCAGTAATCCTTTTCTCATCTAAATTACATACAGGATGGCTGAATTTAGGTCCTTGCTGGTAAAATGGAGGGCTACTTACCGCATTTCTCGTGCTGGCGTTTGTGCGTGGTCCAAAATGGCCGCTTTTTGTATCGTGGCACGCTCATGCCGCTGAAACGTGATGTCATCACCTTTGTTGTTGTGGATGATGTCATGTACCATAACATTGTGCCGCTATATTGCAGTTCTCTTTAATAGGTTCCTGGTTCAATTAAATGTATACTTTACAATTGCTTTATCAACCAGATTCCATGTATAAATGTGTTGTAACAGGTGACCATTATCAATATTTGTGTTAATTCTATTTACGGGTAATATACCTAAATATCCTCAGTTTTATTTTTAAAAAACAGTCTCAAGATGTTAATAAATGGTCCTAGTAGGGTAAATATTCCCAATCTAGTTTGTGTGATTCTGTCGAGTCAACGTTCTGATTATTGAGCGTGGAAGCATGGCATTCGCCTTTCCGCGATCGAAATGTACACGTTATTCCATAATCATAATCTGGGATGTCAAAGTTCATGCTTTTAAATACAAGAAAGTATGTCGATAGTCATAGACACTTAACTCTAGACTGAAAAGTACTAAAATGGAAAATGTAGGCGCGCCCCAACGAGTACTCAAAGGGTACACAAGGCTGGAGAAAATGGAGGAGGGTTCCCCGGGGCAAATATGGGTAGGTACCTATCGCCGGGTATTCATAGCGGTAGTCGGGTACTCCTGAGGAGGAGATAGGGGAGGGCCTTCTGATAACACCACAGGCACTGGGACCTAGATACCATAGAGTGGTGGGTCGGGGGTTGGGGGGGGGAATAGTCCTCTGCTCTCTAGCTAACTGTAGTTAGGTTACTAATTGAGGTTTGCCAGGGGATGTTTGTTGTTTATGGTTTGCTTTTAATGGCACAGGAGTCGTGTAGGTTCATCCAATTCCATTTGTTTCCCCCTAGATCTTATTTTCTTTATTTCCTTCTCATTTCTCTCTCTTATTGCTATTACTTGACATATACTGCACTTTACTTATATCACTGCTTACATTTATTTATCTACTTATAACTTTCTATATGTATCGTTTTATTTTCCTCCTACAGCTTATAGTACTTATCATACATATTCACCCTGGCACCCATATGGCTCATCAACTGGACCCTCGGGGTGAGGGCGGGGGGGATAGTATTTCTCTCTTTCTCTCTGCCTACCACACACAGAGCTATCCTAAATGTGCAGCACCAGTCGAAGGAGTTTGGGAAGGGTAGTGGTAAATGCATGAGGCAGAAAGGACAATGAGCAAGATGGGATCTTGAGGGGGGAGGGTGACAGTGGATGGCAAGCTCATGGAGAGAAGCAGATGGGTGGTGATGATCAAGGAGGGGCAATTAAATTACAGGAGGGAAGGAGTACTGAGGAGTCGTCGATGTATGCTTATGCATAAAGATGTAACAGGGTGCTACTGTTCCTATGATTGATTGTTATCTCTAATGTGCTGTTTATTATGACTTTCTGTGTTGAGGATGCTTTATGACATAAAATGTTCAATGAAAACCATGATTCCAAAAAAGAAAACAATGACAGACCTCCTGGCTCTTTCTGAAACGTTGTCCTCTGAAAATGTCGCCACATAATTTGACACCGTCGTGCCACCCAACTGCAAGATCTTTGTTAAGAACAAGCAAGAAAAGGTGGAGAAGGATCCAGACTACCAACTGCTTTTCTTTAAAAGTATCACCTGGAAATGTCTTCTCAACCACAATACCTGAATCACAGTGGCTACTATCCATGGACCTCTGGGAAACCCCTTCTCGATTCCTTGGAGAATGGCCGGACAATAGAATTACCACTTCACAGCAATTTTAATCTCTGGCTTGACTGTACTACAAACCTACCTTCCTCGCCATTCTGAAACACAGGAGCCTCTATGTACATAAACATCTGGATATCAAGTTCCCTACACTCACAGGAGGACACTACCTGGATGCCATCCTGTCTTTTCAACTTCACTTAGCTGGTCCTCAAATCACTCTCTCTTATGATCAGCTCACAGTCTACTGCTAACAAAACTTGCCGAACCTGAGAGGTTCCATATTTAGTCTTGCATGAACAACCTGCGAAACATGCAAGTCAGATCCATGAAGCTGGTCTCCCCAGAACTGTTTGCAGCAACTTTCATTGTCCCTGTTGCTCGTGTTCCTGGCTACTAACCCTTTCGCTCTTGCCTCTAATTCTTGAAGCTTTTGCTTGAGTTTACAGACTTTCTGTTAAGCTAGCTAACGTTCCTCCATGAAGAACTCACCATAACTCTAAACTTTTGCCCCCCCTTTTACCACTAAGAAACTCAAGCCTTCTACAAGAACTAACCATCAGTTTAAACTGACCGGGACCCTACTTCAAAGAATTAAGAGTCTTAGAGAGTTACTAGCAAAAAACAACAAACCCAGAGGACAGAAACATGCCAGAGACAACTGAAAGGGCACTACGCTACTATAGCTAGCCAGAAGAAAACCTTGCTATAAAACGACATCGCACAATCCAACAGCCATTCTGCTGAATGGCTCTACCACGAAATGAGGTCCCATTCATAAAGGGGCTCTTCACTGGCTGCCATGCAATCCATGGAGACTCCCTTTCCTCATTATTTTGTGAAAAGTTAACAGCCATACAAGGCTCAATCCCTGGCCAAGTGAGATCCTCTGGTGCTTTCCCATATATCAGATACAAAGACTGAAGTCCCCTTCTCAAGCTTCTAGCCTATCTCTATTGCAGATTCTATCACTTTGGTAAACGGAAGGAACGCATATACAGACCAGGTCTTCCCATGCCAAGTTAAAACCATTAAGGCCAACATTGATTATTTAGCTCCAGCAATCACCCACCTTATCAACTGCTCTCTTACAGCATGCATCTTCCGGCCCCCGCATGAAAACCTCTATCATACCCCTTGTAACAGAATCTACTAATAAGCCTGATAGTCCATCAAAATGTCGTCGCATCTCCAATTCTTCCTTCACTGGAAAGTATCGGGAAAAGGTAGATACTCAACAATTGGAGGCCTACAATGAAGCTTACCTGCTCCTAGATGACCTCTAATCAGGTTTCTAGCAAGCAAAAAGAACAGGGCTGTCCCTACTGTAACAGGAAGGGTGAGCTCCTGAAGTCCTTGCACTACGACAATTCAGTCATCCACATCCTCTCTGAACATTATGCAGCTCTTGAAAATGTAAGTCCTCCATCCTATCAAATCGCCTCATACCACCATTGGAACTGAAGGCATTGCTCTTAAATGGGCTTCTACCTTTTGTCTCCGACAGGGAACTTCAAGTTAGGTCTGATTCTTTCCTTGCACTGCCTACCCTTCTTACCTACGGTGCAACACAACAATCTATTCTCGCATCATGGCTATTCAACACATACCTCAAATCTTTGACATATCACGTTTCCCCTGTCTCTGCTACCTTTTAAACTTAAACAAATGAAAAGCAGATTGCCTTGAGGCTCCAAGGTTCCACCATCTATGAGGAGCACACCAGCTTGTTCCACCTGTGAATTCATAACTGGATGATCGACAATAACCTCTGTTCAAATCATCAAAAACAGAAATCCTTTTTTGGCTCCACCATCGTACCAGACCTGGTGTTTTTTGGCCAACTTTTCTGGTGTACCTCCCTCTCAACCAATGTTCACTTTAATTATTTTTCTGTATGTGCGGAACTGGTTTGCTGTTGTGAACACATTATTTTCCATGTGCGCAACTGACTAATGAGATAAGCCACTTTGTGAGCATGCATGTTTAGTGATTTAGCGTTGCAGAAGGGTTTGGAAAGGAATTTCCTCTTCCCAGCCACTGCAATTCTTGACAAATCTTACGACACTTTTTCCAAACATATAGGCTAAAATAGAATATGTCATATGTGATTTAACAGAAAACTCATCAACCAGCGCAAGACTTCAAAATCTGCAACAGTACCTTGCAAATGTTTTATACCACTGGAAAATCACTTGTGTATTACAAAACAAAAATATCTCTGGTCATAAACAGATGTGGCTGTCTAGAAATTCAGACAGAATACTTTTGTAGATGGATTAATGTCAATTAAAAGCAATGTGTCAAAAAAGAACAAGTTACACTCTTACCTGGTAATGTTCTTTCGATGGGATGGTCCGACGACTTATTCCATATCTATGACAGGTAATCACCACAGCTGTGCTGCTTTGGAACATTTTCGGCATCTGCGTCAATGACGTCGATAAGCTGTCCTTGAGGGCCGACGTCACCGGATGTTATAACTAGGACGCACGACGCCCGTTGCCTCGTAGGGTAGGGTTGCAATCGCATAAGAAATTCTGGAACGGGGCAGGTAGGGAGGGAGCGATATGGAATAAGTCGTCGGACCATCCCATCGAAAGAACGTTACCAGGTAAGAGAGTAACTTGTTCTTCGAGGGGATTGGGTCTCCCAACGTATTCCATATCTATGACAGACTCCCAAAGCAGTACCAACGTATGGAGGAGGGAAAAGAATTTAGAGTATAGAAATTTAGAATCCCCAATCAAATTGCAGAGTAAAGGACTGCCTTGCCAAAGGCCAGATCCTGCCCATGGATAGAATCTAGGGAGTAGTGTCTTACAAACGTATGAACCGAAGCCCAAGTGGCTGCTTCACAGATGTTACGAATAGGAACACCCCTCTGCAGGGCAGTAGAGGCAGCCATACCCCTAGTAGAAATCAAAGGAATTTTGAAATAAGAACACTCCCCAGAGGAGCGCTTAAATATGGACAGCGCCGCCAGATAACCTTTAATGGTACCCACTTGCAGGCCCTTGTGGGCTAATGAAAGCAAAAAAGACAGAACCACAGGAATGTCACATGAAAAAGGATCCACATTCTTAACCCTGCACCAGTCGGCGAACTTTCTCCAACGGCAATGGTACAGGGACTTTGTTGCAGGCCGTCTGGCCGAAAGTAACACCTCCATCACATCTTCAGGGAGGTCCCAATCCTTATACCTCAACCTTTCAGAAGCCAAGCGTGAAGGTTGAGGGATCTGACCTCTGGATGCAGAACTGGCCCCCCCTCCCGTGAGAGCAGATCATCTCGGTAGGGAAGACGGCGTGGAGGGTAGATGGACAAGTCGAGAAGGTCCGGGTACCAGGCTCTCCGGGCCCATGCCGGAGCAATGAGGATCATCCGGGAACCGAACCTCCGTAACCTCCGCAGCACTTGCGGGATGACGGGGACTGGAGGAAACGCATACAGCAGTGTGAAGGACCACTCCACCACAAACGCATCCCCTAAGGCTACTCTTGGAGGAAATTCCCATGAGCAGAACCTTTCGCACTTCCGATTGACACTGGAGGCCGCCGTCTCGTTTTCGTCTCCGGCCAGATGAACTGCCAAGATTGAAATTTCCTGCTGGATGGCCCAGAACCAGAGCTGCATCCCCTCCCTGCACAGAGGAAGTGACCCTGCCCCCTTTTTGTTGAGGTAGTGCATGGCCACTGTGTTGTCCGTCAGAATCAGGACATTCTTCCCTCGCACAGTCGGCAGAAAAGCCTGCAGGGCAAGCCTGACGGCCCTCAGCTCCAACAGATTGATATGGAGTCTGGACTCCGGCTGAGACCAACGACCGCTGACTGTCAACTCGTTGACATGAGCTCCCCATCCCGTGAGGGATGCGTCCGTCACGATCGTTACCTCCGGCCAGGGTAACCAAAATGGAGCCCCCTTCATCATATTGCCTTCGACGGCCCACAACAGAAGGTCCTGGGCGACCGCGGACAGCACCTGAACGGGGTCCGACATCCTGCTGGAGGACTGCGACCACTGCATCTTGAGAACCCATTGCAGAGATCTCATCCACAACCTGGCTTCTGGCACCAGAAGAATGCAGGATGTCATAAGGCCGAGTAACCTCAAGAACTCTAAAGCAGGGAGAGTCTGGGCATGTTGAAACTTGTGCACCATCAGCTGAACGTGATGAGCCCTCTCCTGGGGAGGGAAACACTGCCCCAGGGATGTGTCTAGCACTGCTCCAATGTACTGGAGTCGCTGTGTTGGTGTCAAGTGGGACTTCTTTAAGTTGAGGGAGAAGCCCACCCTGTGAAGGGAGTGGCAGGTGACTGACAGATGATCCAGGACTTGCTCGGGAGAGCGCGCCCTGGTCAACCTATCGTCCACGTAGGGGCAGACGTAAATCCCCCCCTTTGGTGAGATACGCTGCCACCACCACCATGAGCTTGGTAAAGATCCTCTGGGCGGAGGTCAATCCGAACGGCAGGACCCGCAACTGAAAGTGTGAGTCGCCAACCGCGAATCTCAGGTATTTCTTGTGCTTGTGTTGAATCGGCACATGAAAGTGGTCGTCCTTGCGGTTGAGAGACACCAACAAGTCCTGTAATTGAAGGACCAGGAGGACTTGAGAAAGAGTAACCATCTTGAACTTGTCCTTCCTGAGGAGCTTGTTCAAACCGTGCAAGTCCATGATGGGTCTCAATCCCCCGTCTTTCTTGGAAATCAAAAAATAAGGGGAATACCATCCCTTGTTCCTCTCTGCTACACGCACTAGTTCTATGGCGCCTTTCTCCAGCAGGGATTGTATTTCCTGCGCAAGGAGCGGATCCGGACTCTTCAAAGAGAGATTCCCTGGTGGATTGTCGCGAGGCCTCTGCCGGAGAGGAAGACAGTAGCCGTGGGTTATGATCTCCAGAACCCACACATCTGAAGTAATGGCACGCCATTCTACAAGATGCTGCGCTAGCCTTCCCCCAACCGGCGAACCCTGGGACATGGCCTCATGACTGAGCTGAAGCGGCTGCGGCATTGCTTGAGGGTAAAGAGGCAACTGCCCGAGCGGCCTTGGCACCTCGAGTACCCTGTTTTCCACCTCTGGTACTCCTACGGTTGCCCCTTTGACTTGCAGCTCCCCTCAATCTACCAAAAGATGAGTAATATCAAAAGGAAACTCCCCTCCATTTTTGTCCCCTAGGACAAAAGGCAGAGGTTGGCGAACTGCAGTGCTCAACGACTTTGCTGCAGCTATGGAGGTCTGCAACCTAAGGCTCTCGTCAGACTTGCTGCCAAAAAGATGTTCACCATCAAAGGGCATGTTGAGGAGCCGGGCTTGTACATCAGGAGCAAAACTCGACTTCCGCAACCACGAAAATCTGCGCATTACGGTGCTTGCTGCCATGGACCGGCTGACGCAACCTGCCATGTCCAGACCCGACTGAACGGATTCACACATGGCATCTTTGCCATCCTGAGCAAGAGCAAGAAAGCCATCCCGTTCCTCCCCTTCGGGAATGTGTTCAGCCGCCAAAGAGACAATTCCACAGAGTATGAGTGAAACGTGCTAAGGCACACACAGTTGTCAGCCTGTAAAGCCATACCCCCTGAAGAAAACACTTTCTTCGCCAAACCATCAAAACATTTGTCGTCCCTATCAGGAGGGATGGTAGGGTACGACGCCCATTTTGCCGGGGCCGTAGCCGCCTGCACCCCCAGACTCTCCGGAGTGGGGTGCGTAGTCAAGTAGCTGGGGTCGCTACTGGCTGGACAATATTTCTTTGGCAAAGACTTGCTCACTGCTGGGTGACTCTCCGGAGCAGTCCAAGCCGCTGCCACCCTTCTCTGCAAGGCCATATGGAATGGCAGTACCGGGTCAGTTGAAGGACCTTGGTCAAGGATATCCGTCAGGCCATCCTGCAGAAAATCCACTGGTGGCGCAGACCACCCCAAGTATTCCGTTACCCTCGACATAAGGCGCCGGTACGAGGACTCGTCTTGGGTACCAGGCTCAGGCCTACCGAATTCCACCTCCGGAGAGGTGTCCAACCCACTGGCATCGTGCAACGACTGACACAGATCTTCAAGCTGGCTATGACCAGACAAAATCTCGTCAGGTACCTCAGCAGGAACCAAACCTTCTTCCCCAGACCCTTCCTCCACCTCAGAAACATAATCCAGAGGCTGGAATGGGGGCACAGAAAAAGGGACAAAGACATTTTTGGACTTGGCCAGAGCCTTTCTAGGGGGTTCCACCGTGCCACGGGGTACCTCTGACAAAGCAGCCTCGAAAGGTGCCGAGGGCGTTGATGGAATCGGCGTCGACGTCGAGCCTGGCGCCGACGGCTTCGACACAGTCTTCGAGGGTGGAGCTCCGAGTGTGTCCTTCGACAGCCTGGGCGCCGATGGCGTCGACGGCTCCCTCGGTGGCGGAGCCTCGTGAGAGTCCCTCGACGACCTCTGAGGCTCCGACGGTCTCGAGGGACCTGGAGCCGGCATGTCTAGAGCGATCCACCTTGTCCGATCGAGACCTCGAAGGTGCTCGATGATCGGGCCGACCACCCGAGCCGAAGGCGTGCTAGTGGTGGCTCTAGCACGGTCACGGCCAGCGTCTTTCGACGGCGCGGACGGAACGGAGACCTGCGACTGAAAAATCGCCATCATCTCCTGCCGAAATGAATCCCATTCCGCAGGAGTGGAATGCTTGTTGGGACAAGCAACCGGCCGATGGGCAGAATCCTCACACGAGTACGGGGAAGGCGACCGATGACGGCGCTTCCGTGAGTGCCTCGAAGAGGCGGAGGAATGGCGGGACCCGCTCCGGGACCGAGACCCCCCCCCGGACTTACGCCGACGATGCGGAGAGTCACCCCTCGAATCGTCAGTCGAAAGCCCACTGGATCTCGACTTCCGGAGCTTGGCCAACTTACAGACAGAAAGCTTCTTCTTATGCTCCCGCAAGGCCTTTGAAGTTAACGTCTGGCAATCGTCACAATTGTCTGTGCGTGGTCCTCACCGTGCACCAGAGGCAGGCGTTGTGCGGGTCCGTCAGCGACATCTTGGAACCACAGTCCCGACACTACTTGAAACCCGGCCGCGGGGTAGAAGACGACGAAGACATCATGGATTCACAAACGAACAGGTTTGAAGAACCGAAGGAATAGAACTCAGAAGAATCGAGGCGCGCCGAGATCTCCAAAGCGAACACGTTTGTGGAAAAAACGGAACTGAGGCTACGGGCGTCGTACGTCCTACTTATAACATCCGGTGACGTCGGCTCGACGGAGGCCCTCGAGGACAGCGTATCGAAGTCATCGACGTGGGAAGCAGACGCCAAAAATGTTCCAAAGCAGCACAGCTGTGCTGATTACCTGTCATAGATATGGAATACGTCGGAGGACCCAATCCCCTCGAAACATGCTGATAGGAGTTCAAGTGCCACTTTAATGAAGTAATTCAACGGCCAGGAGAATATGCTTCTAATAATTTGTGTAAGGATGATAAATGCATCAGAATAAATGCACCTCAGAATATGATGATCAAATATTCCTGTGCCTCTGCTTACTATACACATTACGTTGTCTAATGGGTAGTGATAACACCAGCCTTACAGCTGAGAGACATATACACCATCCATTTTTACTCCCTAAAAATAAATGAAAATGTGCCCAACAAAAACGAGAAACTATGAACATTTTGTTGCTTCAACCTACAAAGCTCCACTGATATTTTTACGAATTAGTGACCAGTAGAGCAGTGGCATAGGAAGGAACTCTAATAATATTAATGCTTGATCTCAACAGGAATTTGAAGGGGAAGACAATCTTTTAATAAGTAGAAAGTATCCCTATTGGCAAAGCCAATTACTTTTTCACTCCCTGAAAAATCATTTGACTGCAAGTAGGGAGCAAAATCTGATTAGAGCCCTGCTTGTTACCCTGACATAGAAAGTGAAATGACAGGGAACATAAGGTAAGCTATAGTTTTGCCCACCCTTCCGCACCAGAGTCTAGACAAATTAAACAAGAGCTTTATTGAGGTTTATTATGGATCCCTGTGCAAGAAAATCACATATATATCCCTTTTAAATTAATGGAATCAAATCTCAAGAGATACAACAGATTGAGTCCCTTCTTCTGTAACTATGGATCCCTCTTCATGAATTCTTTGTTATAAATTAAATAAGATGCAGGGAGATGCTAGAGACGATAAGGGCACATGGTTATATTGAACAGCCCTCAGCAGCTGAGCATACATAGAAAGAAGAAAGGTGCTGTTGTCTAGACGGGTACTAGAATTTCCTATCCTTTAGTAAAGAAGCAACACATTTCCTTCAGTGTACTACCGAAACGGTTTTTGAAATGTCCTGCTTTGCTCATCACCCGTAAGGAGTGATGATCTGTGCTCTTCCACCCATACCCTTCCCGGGCCCCTGTGCTAGCCTCCAATACCAGTTGATGGAGCACTGTAAAAAGTGAGGGATTGTAGCAGTAAACACTGTGTGGGATATTTGCAGACCCACAATACTTTACAAGCAAGGCATATTTAATGCCTCACCATATTATGTGCATTTTAAGAATGTCATGACTCTGCATGTACACAATTCTTTTGCAGTGCATACAAGATTGTTTGCAACATACCCCAACCTGATATCATTGTGCAGGATTAAACAGTGTTCAGTGAAATTGTTTTTGCATAGCAGCGAGTTACCATATAATGTGTGACGGTCTATGCCCAAAGGATCTCTGAACACTTGGAAACGAGGCAGATTGTGTGAAAAGCATTCTCGTGTCTGAATATCCGGTGCCCTGATACTATGAACGAGTAATCCCAGGCATAGTCCATACCCATTATCCATTGTAGGCAAAGTAAATGATATTGCAATGTTGCTCTCCACTTATAGGGTAATGTTAGTAATGCTAAAGTAGGAGACGCTGAGCATCATATTTGTCTTCACAAAATCCTTACAGGGCAAATTAATATTTGAGTTTTATAATGCGTTAACTTGCAAGGGGGCCGCTTCAAAGCACTTGCGTGACATATGTACAAAGACGAGGAAGTATGGGATAAGGTTACACATCCAGGTAGCCTGCTTACTTACAATGAGTATCTAATATTTTAGCTGGTAGTTCAAATGTATCATGTGAGTGATGCTTTTGTTAAGGCACAATGAGTAACAGAAATTCTGACATGTGAACGTTATTCATATTATTCATAATACAACGAACATAAAACAAGTGGATGTAGGTACACGTCTGCTAACCTTTCACAGAGCTAAGAGAGGAGGAGTCAAGGGTGTGCGGTACTATCTTAATATGTTCTGTGGCAGAGTCATATGTTCTGCAAGGAATCTTCTTCCCTTGAGCTGGAGGGACCAACCAGTTCGCCTAACACCAAGCAAGGCCTCCCTCCCCTGGTCGAATTTGCTGTGCACAGCTGCAGTGAACTGGATAGCCAGGAGGACCGGACCCTGTTTGGGTTTTAAGGAGCGTACCTTTTATTTGTTGCTTTGCTCTGCTGCTGGTTTCTTCCCTGGGCAGTGCATGACCGCCCAGTCTTCCTCCTTCGTGTCAGTCCGACAGTTGCTTCAGGAACCGTGAGCCTGCAGGATCTGCCAAGAACTTCTGCCTCAGCTACAGCATTATTCTGCTTCTAAGGTATTATTCAAACCCCGTTGTTCGTTCCGTCCGACCGCAGTGAAAGTGTTTTAAATCTTTCGCCAATCCGAGGGCTTGTCCTTCTCTACTCTTTTAAGTAACTTTTCTTCTGACCAACTTCGTTTCGAACTCTTGGCAAAGGCTTAACCGCAAACTACTCTGAACTGTGTGATCCTCTGCAAAGCCTTTTCTAGATTGCCCTGCCTACCTACTTGTTGGTGCTGCTTAATTTTGTACAACCTTGTCTTTCCCTCAATTTTTAAATTGCTGGAGTGCCATTTTGCTCACAGCTCATTTTGAGCTTAACTTGTCCAGAATTCATTGGGTGTTGTGTAGTATATCAAGGTTGTGATTTTTCTGCTGGTTTATTTAGTGATCTGTTTTACCAATGAATGTGTAAATAAATGTTTATTGTTTTACTCAGAAACCTTGAGTCAGTGTTTGTTTGAACCATAGTAATTGCTGTCCTTTGTGTAACTTCTGATACTGCTCACTATATTGTTGAGATAAGTCTGGCTGCTCAGCCATCGCTACCATTTTACTGTGTAGTACAGTCTTGTACCAAAAGTGAATTTGTACTTGCACTTGTAGTCTTACTTTTGTGTGGTGTTCCAAAAGGGTACTGCATATGATTCTGGCTAACAGCCCCTCACACTTATAGATACATGAACTCAACAAGGTAATATATATGGCAATTCAAAGGCAACAAATAAAATAGATTCACCATATGAGAACTGTCTCGCCTTATAATCCGGGTGAATTCACCTTCCCCAGTTTCAAACAGGATTTGGTTTAACAGTTTCAAAAGAATAAGGAAATCCTGTCTTGTATTTAGGTTCCAATGCAGTTCTTTTGCCACAAAATGTTCAAATAATTCAGGCTCGTTCAACACTGTTTCTTTCTCTTCCACTTGTAATATTATGGAAAATAATAATCTTTGCATAAACCCAGAACAATCACTGAATTCAGTAGAATGGACATAAATTGTCTTTGTCAAAATGATTTTTTAACCACACACCTATTTAGAACCAATTACACGCTACTGTAGCAGTTTATACAACTCTTTCTTCAGCAATGAAGGTTTGACAGGATTTGTGAATATAATGTTGCTATATAAATGTAAATTAGTATACACATCTGCAATTTCCACCTGGTCTACTTCCATGCCAGGCCTACTATATCAAAGTTCTCTGTTCGGGTATACACCCCTGCCCGGACAGGATACAACTTCAACCTTAGAGCTGGTAAACTCCCCTGCCAGGTCAGGAAATTATGAACAACAAATGTTTGTGTCATTAAGGTCAGCTTACAACAACTTCAATGTCTCTTGCTTCACAACACCACATTTGAGAATTTCTTCAGGGAAGACAAGATTCACATTGGTGTTCTTCATTACCTCTCTGATTTCCAAGACCTCTGCAAGGAATGCTCCACTGCTTCTGAATCTCCTTTACCAGAAGGGCAGCCTTCTTGCCACTCTTGTTTCCCCACTTCTTAATGAACTGCATACAGACAATAATATGGTCTCACTTTAGCTCTTCTTTGGCTATGGCATTGTGGGTTTTCACCAGCTTTGTTTATGCACTTATTTAAACATGGACAAAACACTTTACAAACTTTTGGATTCCTATTCGCCCCTCAATTACTTTGGCAATATGGTTTAGTTTTGAATGGCCTGGTTTTAACTTTCTTTTGGCTTGGGCAATGGTAGTTTGTATTGGGTTCTAAGATAATTGTCACCTCTTGCGGCTGGTTCTCACATAACCCTGTATGCTTAAAAACACAGTCAGTTTGTTTTACAAAATAATGCTTTCTCTGCTGTTAGGGAGAATTCTCTGTTTAGGCTGAATTTCCTAACCTAGTAAGTCCCCTAGCAGCTTTGCTGGATTTTTGGGGTTTCTTTTTTTCTCCTGCCAAGAGTGAGACTCTTTTACCCTCACTCCTGGGCATGATTTGAGTGTGTTTCATTGACTCTAGATGTGTTTAATGGGCTATGGGGTCTTTTACTCCATAGGGCTTCATATGTTTTTGTGATGGGTGTTACACAGCATCCTCAGTGCAGTAACACAGGGGGTGTCATAGCGACCCCCCCAATATAGACTCCATACCCTGGGACTGACTACTGTCTCCCAGGGCATGTAAAGTCACCATTGACTTTACTAGTCTCAAATTCTGAACAGAACCAGTACAAACCATCATATTGTGCACGTACTGACCGGGGCAATTCGATTGCCCCAGGGTCTGTTAGGCAAGGGGGCACGTCTCCGTCCCCCCTGATCGAGTTTTGGCTGGTGGCAGTGGATACTACTTTTTATATTCGACCACGAATATATCTCTATGGGATTTCCCATTGTTCGAGGCTACCAACTTTAATTATTTAATTCCAATAGCCTCGAACATACCGCCAGTTTATTTATTTAATATTAATTCCCCGGTTGGTATTTTTTGCCAGAACTTGGTTCTAAAATGGCGTTTGTGTTCGCTTCTGTGACTCCAACCCAAGTTGAGCCCTTTGTTCCACTTTTTGGCGGGCTTCTCCACAGAAGCCCTCCAAAGTGGTGCCACTCTGTCTGGGGTACTTAGGAGGGGTGGAGGGGGATTTAGGCACCCTGGACTGAGTTGCCTAGGCAACTCAAGTCGCACTCCGTCCTGATTGGCCCAAGTGGTGAGCCAGCCGGCTCACCACTTAGCATGTTTGAGTGAAAGCTAGGCTGAGTGAATGGGGGTTTTCTGCATAAAAGCAGGGCTTTGGGGACTGGCACTTTTAGAAGTCGCCACAGGACCTAAGAATCCGACGAGGGAGAAGCTGAGCCGACCTGCTACGACGACACCACCGGTGGAGCCCTGCTGAACCGTCTCGCCACTTTTCCCAACGACAGAGGAGATCTCCAGCCCAGAGAGTCTTAATTCGACTGGTGGGGATAACCAGTCTGCTTCCTTTTTCGTTTCCTGGAGCATCTCGTGGCTTCCTTGCCTGTGCCAAGCACCCCGGCAACCGGGATGCCACGTTTTACCACTACCACGAATCAAAGGGTAGTACCTTTAACCGGAAAACTCTATGGCTGGTTTCTTTCCTGGCAGTGCAACGACCTTCATCTTTCCTCCACGTTGAGATCTTCTCCTCCTCTGGACGACGCCGCGACTTGCACCCGCTGCCAGGAACAACTGCCCCCGCTGGAGGACCCTTTCCACATAAGGTACCGTGTTCCGCCTGGCTTCCCTTGCAACCAACTGTACGGGGTAGATTTAGCCCCCAGCTTCCGAACCTGGGTTAGCCTGGGACACCCTGGCTAAACTTTTCTGAGCCTAACTAAAACCTTTCTGAACTTTTTAAGCCTGTTGTCATTGTGTGATCTTGGGTGCATTTGTGCCCTGCTCTCTCCAAGAGTGGGCCCGGCCTATGGACTTTGGCTCACAAGTAACTTTTGACTTTCCTGCCTTGTTTAAGAGTTCCTAAAAATTAGTGTGGTGTATTTTCCTACATTCTGCCTTTTTCCCCTCCCTTTTTCGTTAACTGATTGGAGTGCCATCTATAGTTAAGTGCTCACCTCTGTCTGGAAATAAGTGGTGTTAACTAAGACTTGTCTGATAAGGAATAAGGGATTTATATATAACAATAGTAACTGTGTTGAGAGTGATTTACAATAATAGTGCTGGAGTGTTTCAATCAGTGTGTTTTTAAATAAATAATTATATACCTTGATACCAAAGCTCTGGTCAGTGTCTGCTTGTGCTATTGTATCTGAGTGTCTATTGTGTATACTTTGCATACTGCCTAACTCTTCGTGAGGGAAGTCTGTCTACTCAGCCACAGCTACCAGGTAAATATGGGTGGTGCAGACTGCTACCAAGTGGGTTTACTGTCAACACCTGTAATCTTTTGCAATGGTCCCCAAGGGAACTGCACAGGTTTCTGCCTAACGTCTGCTTTTTGCCAGTTCAGTATTCACAATTGCCTTCTTTCATGGTGTTATCTCTACGCGGTTGCTTTTCATTATTCAAGTACATGTTCTGAGCATGCAAGAGGTTACGGAGCGCTCCAGGGTCCCAATTGCCTAGTGAACTTGCCGGGAACGGCGTGTGCATCCGTTTCCCTTGCTGCTCCCAGGTCCTCCTCCTCAGTGGTTTCTCACGGTCTAGCAATCTGCAACGTCCAGTCTACCATTGTGTGATGTGAAAGCAGTAGCGGCCGCCCTGGATCACGGGAGAAAGGAGGGGGTTGCGCAAGAGATCAGCCGGGTGCCAATGCTGGCCTTTAAGGGAAAGGAAAACAGGCAAAAGACTACAGATCCCAAAATGCCACACAGAATACTGCATCAGGGAGGGGGCCCACTGATAGGAAAAGAAAGGAAACTAAGGAAAGGGAAAACCGGGTTTCCTTATCGTATCAGACCCACCAGAACAGACACGAAGTACAGGGTTAACCCACAGCAGGCGGAGCAGGGAGGAGGTGGGGAATCGGGGTCAGGTATGATAAAACCGTTGCTGGGAACACCCGAGGCTGATTACGGGGGAGGAGCGGGGCAAGGATTAAAAAGCAACTTCAAGAGACTCAGAGGGGGTCTTCTCTTGCAGGAACAGCGCGTGGCGATGGGCGCCGCACCCAATTGAAGTGAGACCAGCGGAGAGTGCAAGTGGGCTTACCAGGAAGAAGCGGAAAACCCACAGATTGACGCTGTACCTGGTCCGAGGCTCAAGACAGCATTTCAGAGAAGAAAAGCGGCAACCGGAGGAAAAGTATTACGAGGTGTGAATTGTGGACAATTGCTATTTTAATTTATTTCGTTTGCCCGGCAGGCGAGCAGGTTGAGGGGTGGAAGCCTATACGCACCGGGGAAATATAGGAGAGTATTTGGGACTTATAAAAGCATAACCGCTGAATTGCAAGTAAAGCAAGTCGCAGCGCCAATGCCTGCGAGGTGAAAGGAACCATCATCAGTTTGTCTGAATTCAATGACCGGTGAAGTGTTGGTTGTGAAAATAAACAATTTTGAAAGAAAACCTGGTTTGTCTCCGGCTGACTACTTCACACACTGTCCACGCCACTCCCGCTCCAGAGGCCCTATGGTGCTCCCCTGCCATGGGAGACAGCCTTACCACAGGTAAATCCCTTCATACCTTTGCCTCCCGCTGCGCACTCTGTAATTCTGGTTTCTTGAAGGGAAGACCCTCTCAGTATCGGCTACTGCTCGACACTCGACAGTGGTCCCGGCATTTTCCAACTCCTCCACCTAGGACTACTGCTCTGCTCCTTCTTTCCAATGGCCTGCACCTGAGGGGGCCTTTGAGCCTCACAGTCTCCTTCAGGTGTGGGTCACTTTCCTTAACAAGCTGCACTTTGCAGTTTTATTCCTCTGCAGCACTTTTCTTCATCCCATCGCCTTGGGAATTATGGTACTTTAAATCCATAATACACTAATCTGTTTTTCTAGCTACTTCATTTTTACAATAAGCCATTAGAAGACTGAGGTCTCAAGGGAAGTTGCAAAAAGGGGGTTGTCCATTCCTCCTGACCTGCTCCCCCATCATGTGATCCTCCCCCATAATGTCTGCCGTTCCCTGGCCCCATGAGAAGGGTCCCAGGCCAGGTTTTCTGGGAAACTCATCGCCGATTCATCACACATCCCTCAAAAGGAGAAATTGTTTTACGGTAATGTTCTTTCCATGGATTCTTCTGCCACGAATTCTTTTGCTACATATTCCTCATCCGATATTCCTTCCAGCTTCGCTGCTTTGTAAAATTTTCAACAGGGGGCATGGTGGAACTTGACCCAGCCGTCGACCATCGATCCATCTTGCTCGGCGTCTGGTCGTCAGCTCCATGCATGACGTCAGGTGTCGTATATATAGCGCATCACTACACCCTGATCTCAGTTCCCCCTTTTTTCCAGAGCACTACACACTGCGTAGGAAACAAGGAGAACAAGCGGGCTAATGAGTCCTTTTCTAAAAAATAGTCATTAATTACAGACCTCCGAAGGAGGAACAATTGAAAAAGAAACACTAGTAGTAGTCTCAGAAAAATGAAATGATTTAAGGATGTGGCACGAAGGCAGAACAACGGGACACAGAGGATCATTTCCAAGTCATCTTTATTTGAAATAGAAAGATGCGCACCAGCCACCAAGTTTCTCAGCAGGGAAGATGGGAGGGGAGACGAGGAATCTGCGGTAGAAGAATCCATAGCTTTTCTCCCGCAGATTCCTCATCTGATAGACTCCCAAAACAGTAATGAAGGAGGCGGGCAGAAAGTCAAACTAAGATTCTGCAGAACTGCCCTGCCAAAACGCGCATCGGAAGTGCGAGCCACATCGAGGCTATAGTGCTTTGTGAAGGTATGTAAAGACAACTATGTCGCAGCGCAACAAATCTCCCGGAAAGGGACTCTCTCTGCAACGTGTAATGGGCCCTGATGCCTACTGTTAATTCTAGCTGGTCACCTCTCCTAAAATCAGCTGTTTTGGCAACATAGTAACTCAGTGCCCTCTTAGGGTCAAGCCGATGAAACCGTTCCTCCTGTTTAGAAGGGTGAGGAGGTGTTATGCTCACCTGGTCTCTCGGGGGTGAGGTCGCTCAGGTCCGACTTTGCCCTCTGCGCTTATGTGGTGACTGGTGGTAATAGATGATGCTGCTCGGGACTGCTCCTGCGTGGAGAATAGGGGGAGTAAGTATGCCAGCTTGTGCACATGATCCCCTTCCAGACCCCTTCTCCCAAACCGTGGTACCCATGGGATGCGCTGTGGCTGGAAAGCTCACCTATTGATTCGTTTTGGTGAGCACTCCGTCCTGCTGCTTCTGGCAGGGGCGCTTGTATGATCTGGACCGAGTTCCTTCACTGGTCCCTTGCACGTGGTAGTCCAGTCCTGCTGCGACTAAGCCACTATACTTCAGGTAAGTGTTCCTGTTTGCCTTTGTCTTTCCTCATCCGTTTTTGTTGTATTGTAAAGTTTGTTGTCTTGTATTGCTGTCCGTTCCACTTTTGATGTTTGCTCTTTTGCTTTCTTCCCTTGCAGGTGATGTTGCCGGCCCAGCAGAAGCTGCGAAGTTCGAGGCGGCAGCCAGAGGGAATGAGGAACGAAGCTGCAGTGGTACAGTAGTTGTTAACTAGGGGGACTCGCAGGGTTCAAATGCGGCACGGCCCTAGGACAGATGTCCTAACCTTGTCTTTCTTCTTCTTCACAGGGTCCGAGTTTGTGGATGCAGAGTGCGGTGCTGCGGCGTCGGGATCAAGATCACTGGATGTCAGGAGACGAGTCTGCAGATGAAGCGATGAAGCACTGGTTTCCTGGAGGTGAGTATGCAGGAGAACCCCTGGTTTCAAAGATAAGTAAACTGGTCCAAGCGGCGGTGAGCGTCACGTTGCACGCGAGTGCACTGTAATGCAAAGCACCGGCCTTAAGGAGGGAGTAGCTTATATAGCTGAGTGTCTGAAGCCAAGCCCACCAGGTTCAGCCTGCCTGCCACACCCGATGAGTCAGCACATGAAGACCAGGCCTAGGGAGCCACACCGAATGAGTCAGCACATGAGGATGTTCTCTGGAATAAAGGCTTTCAGCTCCCGGAAAGTTCTTGTAAAATAAAAGCAGTCCTGCACAGAAATAAAGAAAAAGCACGTCTGCACTGAAATAAAGTGTTCCTGCTCACATCTCTATATGAGCCTGCCACCAAAGGCGCCAGGACTGAGTCCAGCCAAGGCCCTGTGTTTATGGGTCCCAAAGGGACATAAGTGAGTCAAGTGACCCATTGCCCCCATCACTAGATGGTGTGGTTTTTGAGTTCTGGGGCTTGTGGCCATGACAGGAGGAGGATAGAAGATCCGAAGGTCGATGGATTGTGACAAATGAAATTTTGACTCAACCTTGGGTAGGAAACCAGGCCTTATCCTGAGTGAAACTTTTTCACGGAAAAAGCGTAAGAAAGTTGGCCTACTGCATAAGGCCTGCAGTTCACTCACCCGCCTAGCGGATAAGATGGCCACCAAAAAGGCTGTTTTCAATGAGAGAAGCCACAATGAGCAAGAGTGGATAGGCTCAAAAGGAGCCACCCTAAGAAATGTAAGGACCAGATTAAGATCCTAATCTGGGACAACAAAGGGAGTTGGCTGAAACTTAGTTACAAGGCCCTTCAGGAATTGTGCTATTACCGGGATCATTAAAAATGAACCTAGATCCGGGGATCTTTTAAACACAGACAAGGCCGCCAAAAATCCTTTGAATGTGGTAACCTGACAGCCTGCAGAGGGTAGTGCCAGCAGAAACTCCATGACTGCAATGATGACTCCATGATGGGGCAAGAGATGGGTTCAATCTCGCTTTTCCTGCACCAAACCTCAAATTTGCCTACGTACAAAGATCTTGTAGATGGTCTGCGTGCAGCCAGCAACACCACAAGCACTGCCTCAGAGAGGTCCCAGTCAACATGTCTCATCCTCTTAAGAACCATGCATGTAGGTTGAGGGATTCCGGGGTGGGATGGAGAATCCAGCCTTCCAACTGGGTTAGGAGATCTGGTGGCCGAGGCAATCAGTGAGGTGGACAGATAGACAGATCCAGGAGGTCTGAGTACCACGTTCTCCTTGCCCAGTCAGGGGCGATCAAGATCATAGTCGCCCGAAACCTCTACAACCTCCGGAGAACCCATGGAATGACAGGAATCAGAGGGAATGCGTATAGAAGAGGGAAGGTCCAATTCACCAGAGAATAAGTTACTTACCCCTGGTAACGTTCTTTCAACTGGATGTTCCTCCCACATATTTTTCATCTTTGATATTCGACATCCAGCTTCAGAAAACATATTTTTGACAGAGGGTGCTGTGCGTCGACTCGATGTCCCTCGAGGGCCTCAGTCTCGTGGATGTAGTCATCAAAGGCATACATAGCACGCACAGAGCCCGTTGGCTTCAGTTCTGTTTTTTCCCTTACCGCAGCAATACCCGCATAACCACAGAACGACTGCACTCAGCCTTGAAGAAACGAAATCTGGAATAGCATGGGAAATTCTACTGTCGGGTAGACTGGGAGGGTGATGAGGAATACGTGGGAGGAACATCCCGTCGAAAGAACGTTTCCAGGGGTAAGTAACTTGTTCTCCGAATTGATTGTGTCCTACCACGTATTCCTCGTCTTTGATAGATTCCCAAAGCAGTATTTGATTTGGTGGAGAGAGTAGAATATGATTTTAATGGTTTTCATGAACCAAGTGCAGAACTGCTTAACCAAAGCTACCATCCTGACCAAGGGAAGATTCTAGGCAGTAATGCTTTGTGAACGTGTGGATAGTAGTCCACGTTGCCGCTTCACAAATATTTTTTATAGGTAGACACCTTTGCAGGGCTGTAGAGGTAGCCATGCCCCTGGTGGAATGGGCCCTTAAACCTTCCAGAGGATCCTTCCCTGCTAAGCTGAAACATTCTGAAATGGTCACAAGGATCCATCTGGATAAGGCCTGCTTAGAGACCACCTGACCCAGTTTGTGGCCCGTAGAACCAATAAAAAGCTGATCCTCAATACAGAGTTTTGACATTCCATATATTTAAAAGCTTAAAACTCTACAGGGTCCCAACCTATGTTATCTCACCTCCTTGCTAGGATGGGGGTTGGAGGGATCGAAACAAGACAAAATAATGTTTTGTCCTATGTGGGAATCAGAAATGATTTTGTTTGTTTGTTTATTTTATTATTTATAATGCACATTTATACCCAAGGGTATCAGGGCGCAGCATTTACAAGAATATGCGAAGCTTAGTTGCAGGTATAAAGTGTACACATTGGCAAAAGGGAGTATATACCTTTAGGTAAAAATGAAGATTTAACCCTTAGAACAACCCTATCCTTGTGAAAGATAGATAAGGTTGTCTTGGACGAAAGTGCCTGCAACTCGCTCACTCTACGGGCTGATGTCAGAGCTACCAATAAAATGGTTTTAAGGGTTAACAACCTTAAGGGACATGAATGTAAAGGTTCAAAAGGTGCACACATTAGACATTTTAGGACCAAATTAAGATCCCACACTGGAACATGGAATGGAAATGCGGGGAACCCATTAGTGAGCCCCTTTAGAAATTGTGTCACCTTTGGGATATTGAAGTATGAGCATTCTGTTGTAATTAGTTTATGGCTCATGGGCTCGAGGCATGGGCTCGTGAGGGGTTCCTGGGTAGAACGTGTGTGCGTGGTTGCGTGAGAGGATTCTATCTTTGACAGTTGGGGAATGACTGTTACTGCCGGGTGGGGTGCTACCGGTGTCGTTTACGTACCTTCTCTCTTGATGAGGGATGGCAATGTAACATGGAATAAAGTTCTACCATATTACCTACTTACGTGTCACGGTGAGGTTACTTCACATTCCTTTGACGAGCGCTTAAAGATGGACAGCGCCGCCAAATAGCCTTTAATAGTACAAATCTGGAGCCTTAGATTGGCCAAAGATAGCAGAAAAGATAAAACAGTGTTTTACATGGAAAAGGATCTACATTATTTTCTCTGCATCAGTTGCAGAATGTATTCCAACGGCAATGGTACAAAGACTTTGTTGCTGGCCTTCAGGCTGAAAGCAAAATCTCCATTACGCCATTCGTGAGGTTCTAATCCTTGTATCTCAGCCTTTCAGAAACCAAGCGAGAAGGTTGATTGTTTTGACCAGTGCATGGAGTACCCAACCCTCATCTCACGAGAGAAGGTCCTCTCTTTGTGGAAGATGTATTGGAGGATGGATGGACATGTCCAGAGGATCCGGGTACCACGTCCTCCTGGCCAAATCCGGAGCAATTAGGATTAAGTGTTTTCCAAACTTTCTCAACCTCATGATCACGTGAGAAATGACGGGGGACTGGAGGAAACACATACAGCAATAGAAATTCCACCAGTAACGGGTCTCCTGGAGCTCCTCTTGGGGGAAATTCCCTGGAGCAGTACAGTTTGCATTTCCGGTTGACACCGGTCGCGAACAGATCCACTTGAGGGGTTCCCCAAAGGGCGAAGATCTCTTGAAGGACTCCCTGAGCTAGTTCCCACTCGTGGGAGACTCTGCTCTGCCTGCTCAGAGCGTCCGCCGCTGTGTTCTCCTCTCCGGCTAGGTGAACTGCCGATAGGGAGATTCCTTCTTGAATTGCCCAGTACCAGAGCTGCATTGCCTTTCTGCACAGTGGTAGTGACCCTACACGTCCTCTCTTGTTGAGGTAGTACACGGCCACTATGTTGTCAGTCATTATCAGGACATTCTTTCCCCGTACAGAGAGCAGATAAGCATTCAACGCTAGTCTGATTGCCCTCAGCTCCAAAAGATTGATATGTAGTTTAGACTCTGATGGAGACCAATGACCGCCGGCTGTCAGATCGTTGGCATGGGCTCCCCACCCCGTGAGTGAGGCGTCTGTCACTACTGTTATTTTCTGCCATGGTTGGCAAAAAGGTTTTCCCTTCAGAATGTTGTCCTCACAGGCCCACCACAGAAGATCTTGTACGACACAGCTTGGAACCTGAAATATGTCCGACATCTATCCTGAGAACTGGGATCATTGAGTTCTGAGGGCCCATTGAAGAGATCTCATTCTCAGGTGAGCTTCTGGCACCAGAAAAATGCAGGATGCCATAAGGCCGAGCAATCTCAAAAAATTGAAAGCCGAAAGACACTGAGCACTTTGAAATTCGGGGACCATCTGAAGAATGTCTTGAGGCCTCACCTCGGGTGGCAAGCTCTTTCCCAAGGATGTATCCAGAACAGCTCCGGTGAATTGGAGTTTCTGAGAAAGTGTCATATGGGACTTCTTGTAATTGAGGGAGAATCCCAGTCTGTGAAGGGAGTGGCAGATGACGTTGAGATGACCCATGACTTGTTCGGGAGAAAGCGTTCTGATCAGCCAATCATCCAGATAGCAGTAGACTCGAATCCCCCCTTCCTGAAACTCGCTGCCACCACTGCCATCAGTTTGGTGAAAATCCTTGGGACGGAAGTCAGCCTGAATGGCAGTACTCGAAATGGATAATATGAACCGCCGCACCTCAGGTATTTTCTGTGCTTGAGATGGATTGGCACATGAAAATGAGCATCCTGAAAGTCCAATGACACTGTCCAATCCTGGAATTGGAGGCCCTGAAGGATCTGAGAAAGTGTGACCATCTTGAACTTGTCCTTCCTGAGGAACTTGTTCAAGTAGCTCAAGTCCAAAATGGGTCTCAGTCCTCCGTCCTTTTTGGGTATTAGAAAATAAGAGGAATACCAACCCTTGTTCCTCTCCGCTACAGGCACCGGCTCTATAATTCCTTTCACTAGCAGGGTTAAAATCTCCAGCATAAGGAGCAGATCTGGGCTCCTCAAAGAGTGGTTCCCCGGTGTATTGTTCTAAGGTCTCTCTATAGAAGGAAGGCAGTACCCGTGGGCTACGATTTCGAAAGCCCAAGCATCCAAAATAATGTTGAAGTGGGAGAATGGAAGACCAGGCTCCCGCCCTTCCCCTCTCGCGCTTGGCCTAGAGGATCACAGCCCAGACACCCGCCACGAGAGGAGTTTGCCTATCTACCGGACGACCAAATACCCTGGTACAGGAACATACGGATGTGTCCATCTACCTGCCCAGCAGCCCGTCCTGTCCATGCCGACACCTGCGGCACGGATCAACTCGACTAAACCTATATGTCGTTAGAGATGCCATGACGACCTAGCCAACGGTCAGCACACCTGTGCAAATATACACACCGGACACTCCCGCACCAATCTACACGAAGAATATACTCAGTGCTATGACGTAGGTGACAGACATACTCATGGACGTACATCTTTATTATTTTCCACATAGGCTCTCAAAATGCAGAAACGCAAGACGCATCATGAACTTATATAAAACGGCTTGCTCACGCTTCTTCTAAGAGCCATGTACTATAATGAAGAATATAACGAGGACACGATACTGAGGATAAAGCAATATGATACCGTAACCTAAAGCGCCCTGCATCAAACGGTTCCACCTATGCACCAAGCCCAAGTAGGCCGCAGGCAAAAGCTTCCATGAACATTGAATGAGCAAGAACTGGGTTGCTGACCCTGCAAAATGAGCCCGGCGAAAGCACACCGCCAAGGGCACGATGTTGCAATCTCGCACGCTGCAAGCCAACGCCAAGGTCGCACCTGCAAGATAAACCAGGCACACAGTAGGAAAAACAATATTAATTGTGTTGAATTTTGCCTCAAACACGGTCCCACCTCACGTGACAAAGCCAAACTTGACAAGATGCCAAGCCCAGGAGGAAGGAGACGCCTGAATCTCACGTTTCAAGACACAGGCAGATACAATTAAAAGACTCATTGGACATCTGCAGCAGTGGGAGTATTCGACCTCCCAACATATGAATAAATCCTCACATTGTTTACACCTACCCATATTAAAACATTGTTGCAAATGACAGGTGCACCGCGAGCTGGGAACAGCGATAGTCCCAGACTGGGAGGCTCGCGAGCGGAACAATTAGAACATGGGGTTCTTATCACTGACGCCATTCACATTGACCAATCCTCAGAGGTCTTCATGTAACAATTTTCATGTATCAAATTGAAGGGGCAGCCCAGGTATACCACCTGACTAACCCTCAGCCACTAACACCGTTCTCTATATGTGCGCTATACTAACCCTACCACTCGAGTAACCAATCCAGAGTGGAGATAGGTTTTTTGCTAAACTTTCCAAGTGACGCAAGTAGCGCGTCATACTAAGGTAAAAAGGGCCTGCGAGCCCCACGATTGTGTGTGTGTCAGGACGGACGCGTACGCTCCTTGACCCATCCCTGCCGTTTTGTCTAATAAACAGCAGAGTCATCTTGCTTCTTGCGTGTGTCTCATACTCCATCTCTTTTGGGATATACGGGAGGAGTTGGGGCCTCCCTGCCCGGAGGTCTGCAGACGGCCCGGCCGACCCCGGCAGAATTTCCCCCCGACAATGTCTCGCCATTACTCTAGATGCTGAGATAGTCTGCCTACCACCGGTGAATTGTGACTCAAGACCTCGAGAGGTTTTGATGCAGGTGATGTAGTGGCAGATGGTAAAGATGCCCCTGCTTGAGCTGGCTTTGCACCCCTTCCTCGTCCACCGCAAGGAAATCTTCGTTGGCCCCTTTGACTGGCCATTCCTCTCGCCCTTCCAACTGAGGAGTGGCAGCGAAAAGATCTACCCCATCAAGGTTGGCCACTAGGTTGAAAAAGGCTGGGGGTGCCTAATAGCGGCACCTAAAGATTTGGCTGCAGCCTTTGAAGTCTGCAACTAACTTCTCAAGACTCTTGTCAACCTTGTTGCCAAAAAGGTGAGACCTGTCAAAGGGCATGTTGAGAAGTCTGGTCTGCACATACGGTGCAAAACCTGACTTCCGCAACCAAGCAAACCTGCACATAACGGTGCAAGTAGCCATGGCTCTGCTGATGCTATCAGCAGAATTCAGACCTGACTGGAGAGACTCGCACATGGCTTCCTTGCCGTCTCTAACTATGGCTAAGAACCCGTCTCTTTCATCCCCTTCGGGAATGTGCTCTGCCAACATGGAAATGTAGTCCCATAGAGTGAATGTACATTTTGCAAGGGCACAGGGGAGTTGGCAGAAAATACTTTCCTTGCCCATCCATCTCCTCTTTTGTCGTCCCTATCTGGAGGGATGGTAGGGTAAGCCGCTTGCTTAGATGTTACAGTAGTTGCCTGCACCACCAGACTCTCTGGATTGGGGTGTTTCGACAGGTAGTCGGGCAACTACTGGAAGGGCGGTACTTCTTGGTCAAGTTTTGATTTACAGCTGGATTGCTTTCCGGTGTTTCCCAATTCGACTGCACCCTTTTCTGCAAAGCAATGTGAAATGGTAATATGGGATCTGACCGAGGAACCTTATCTAAGATGTCTGTTAGATCATCTTGTTCGAATGGCAATGGAGGCCTACTCCACCCCAGGTAGTCCACTACCTTGGACAGAAGTTGTCTGTAGGAAGCATCTACATGCTCCCCGGCCTCTGGTCTACCAAACTCCACATCAGGTGAGGTATCCACCTCACTTACAGCCTGCAGGTTGTCATAGAGGTCTCTCAACATTGACTCCTCTGCAATAAAACTCTCTGGTACATTTGGCATACCAAATTGCAGGCCAAAGGAAGCCTCTTCATCTGAGGGTTCATTTTCCTCATATATGGAAGAAAGAGAATTAAATAGTCTTTTCAAGGGAGTGGCACATGGGTTTTTTTCAGGTATGAGAGGTTTTGTAAATAATGGGTTAGATGCTGGAGGTGCTGTCGAAACTTTCTTCATTGGAGCTATAGGTTTTACCAGGAAGCTCTGCGTTGATGGCGCATCTGGCAATGATGGCGCAGCTGGCGTAGATGCCTTCGATTCGAAGTCGGGGGTTCGGATGGCATCAAAGGCGGCGTTGATGACCTCGACTTATGCTTTCGGCTCGGCTGATCCTTCGATGTTACTTCATCAGATCGAGGCCTCGTCGGCTCTCGATGTGGATCGGGCCTCCGTCCCGGGCTTCAGGGCGCGCAGGATTTATGTCGTGCCCTTTCCTTTCTGGCTTTTTTCAAAGGCGTGGTAGGAGGCGTCTGGTCTTCAAATATTTTGAGCATCTCTGCTCTGAAAGCCTCCCACTTGGCCGCAGTGGATTTTTTAGTTGGGCAAAAAACACTATCCGGGGAAGCATCCGACGAAGTTGACGAAGGCGACCTATGGTGCCTTCTCTTAGACTTCGAGGACGAAGAAGAGTGGTGAGAGCAACTCCTTGATCTCGACTGTTTGGCCTTCTTCCTCCGAGGAGTGTCACCTCTCAACTCGTTGGTCGAAGGTTTCTTGGCTGGGGTAGGAGATTTAGGGATTCGACCAACCTTCAATTTCCCTTTTCGTTCCTTCAAGGCCTTTCCAGACATCGACTGGCACTTGGAGCAGTCCAAGGTGTTATGGTCTGCCCCAAGGCACAACAAAGATATACAATGGGGATCCGTCAAAGAAACTTTTTTAACTCGGTCTTCAGGGTTGTCGGTGTCGACGAAGAAGACATTTTCTCAATTCTTTTTCGAAATAACAAAGTCATCACAAAAGTGAAGAAGCACGCTGTATTTCTCGAAGCTAAAGCTGTCGCAGAAAAACAGAACTGAAGCCAGCGGGCTCTGTGTGTGCTATATATGCCTTCGATGACATCATCTTCGAGACAGAGGGACATCGAGTCAACGCCATCGACACACATCCCCCTCTGCTGAAAATTGTTTCCGAAGCAGATGTAGCAGAATATTGAATATCAAAGATGAGGACACAATCCATTCGAAATGCATGCCCCAGTGCACCGTTCACTGGGAATTCCCTTGAGCAGAACAGTTCACATTTCCTGTTGGACTCCGTTGCAAACAGATCCACTGCTGGGGTACCCCAGAGAGAGAAGGCCTGCTCTAGGACTTCCTGGCACACTTCCCACTCGTGTGAGACCATGCTCTGCCTGCTCAGAGCATCCGCCAAGTTGTTCTCTGTGCTGGCCAGATGAATTGCTGAGACCGAGATCTTGTTCTCCAACAACCAGAACCAAAGCATAATCGGCTCTGTGCACAGGGGGCGGGAGTGCACTCCACCTTGCTTGTTGAGGTAGTGCATCGTCACTGCGTTGTCCGCCAGAACAAAGACCTGTTTCCCCTGCAGAGACGGGGCGAATGCTTTCAGGGCTAGCCTGATAGCACATCATTCTAGCCTGTTGATGTGCTACCTGGCTTCTATTGCTGACCAGAGGCTGCTCACCTGCAAATCCTCGCTGTGAGCACCCCAACCCTTCAAGAATGCATCCGTGACGACTCGGATCCGAGGCCAAGGAGGCCAGAAGGGTTCCTCCGCCAAAGAACTGCAGCGGTCCACACAGCAGGACAGGTTGTTGACGACCGGAGCGGACACTTTGAGGAGATCTGAAAGAGTTCTGAAGTACTGAGATCACTGATCTCTCAGTGACCATTGCAGGGATCTCATGCGCAGCTTGGCCTCTGTCACCAGAAAAATGCAGGAAGCCACAAGGCCTAGATGGCGGAGGAGGGAAGCCGCTGGAAGGGTGACATTGTTCCGGAATAAATGAACCATCTGTGTCAAGCTGAGTACTTTCTCCTCGGAGGGAAGGCCGTCCCCACCCGGGTATCTAGGACTGCTCTGATGAATTGGAGCTGTTGGACTAGTGTCACCTGTGACTTCAAGTTTAGAGAAGCCTAGCCTGCGCAGCAGTGAACAGGTGTCCTGGAGATGGGACAAGACCTGCTCTACAGACTTCCCTCAGATCGTCCAGGTATGGGAATATGCTGACTCTGTATTTCTTGAGGTGGGCCGCAACTACCGCCATGAGCTTGGTGAAGACCCTTGAGGCGGAGGTAAGACCAAAGGGAAGCACCATGAACTCAAAGTGCATGTCTCGTATGGTGAACCTTAGGAACTTCCTGTGCTTTCGATGTATTGGCACAATGAAATAGGCACCCTGTAGGTCTATAGATACCAGCCAGTCCTGAAATTCTAGAGCGTTGAGAACTTCTCTCAATGTCACCATCCTGAATTGGTCTTTTCTTAAGAACTTGTTCAAGGCCCTAAGGTCCAGAATGGGACACAGACCTCCTCACTTCTTGGGAACCAGGAAATACTGGGAATACCAACCCGATCCTCTCTGTTTGGAGGTACCTCTTTCATGGCACCCTTCAGCAACAGGGCTCTCAGTTCTTCCTGGAGCCCCTGTCCCGGTTGGACTGGAGGTGGTCTGTCTGTTGGTTTTCTCAGAAAAGGCAGACAATAACCCCATTGAATGATCTGCAATTAATTCCCTGCCATTTGAGCAAGTGCTCCGTCAACCATCCTTCAACCGGTGGGCTGTGAGAGGGGAAATCAGAGCGGCTTTGGAGGCTGGGTCGCCCCTGCCACTGACGCTGCCTGTTGGCCTCTACAAGCCCCTCTGCCCCTTTCGTAGACCGAGAAACGCATCTGCCCTTGCATGGCCAGTGGGACCTGCACTCTTCTGCCATAAAGAGCATATCTCCTGTAGCCCAGTGCTCTTTAAAGCAAAGCTAAAGGCAGGTTTGGCCGGCTGCCCGGCTAGGCTCACGGATTTGGCAGATAGTTTCGATTCCTTGAATTTCTCCAGGGAATCATCGGCTTCATGGCTGAAAAGAGGATCCCCCTTGAAGGTCATGTCCAAAGGTTTAATTTGGACATTGGGTGATAAACCAGAGGTCTTTAAATAGGCCCGTCTCCTTAAGGTTATGGCCGAAGCCATGGACTGGCCCACACAGTCGGCGATTTCCAGGCCCATTCGCAGCAACTGCTTGCCCACTTCCTTCCCATCTTCCATTAGCTGTAGGAAGCTCTCGCGCATCTCTCTTTCTACGACATACTGGGCAGCATTATCCACCGCCGTCCATAGGCCGAAGGAGTATTTGGAAAAACTGCTTGAGGGCCATGCTCCCCGACGTGAATGCCTTTTTTGCCAAGGCATCTACCTTCTTTGCCTCTCTGTCTGGGGGCAGAGTGGATGTAGATGATGCTTGTCTAGAAGAGACTGTAGCAGCTTGCATAACAAGCCCTTCTGAGGAAAGGTGAGAGGAGAGGTATAAGGGGTCTCCCCTAGCCGGCTTCTACTTTCCTGAAATTATGGAATTGATGAGAGGAATGGAACATGGCGTTTGCCATAGAGTGGTTAGCCGATCGGCAATGGCCGGGTTCAAGGGCATATGTCGGTCAGAGGACATTACTTTCCTCTAGGATGTCAGTGAGGTCGTAGCCTTGAGGGGGGTGCCACTGTTGAGTGTAAACCCAGGGTGTCAATGACCCTTTCCACCAGAGCCCTACATTTTGACACATTGTGTAGATAAAGCTCAGACTGTTGAAACGCTAAGTCTGGTGACGTGTCCAGAGCACTGGCATCATGGAGACCGTAAACCAGTTGCTGTAGTCTACTCTGGTCTTCAACATAGTGGAACCCACCAAAGCCCAAGAACATCGGGTCGACATTTTGCTCGTCGACGTCGTGATCAGCAAACATTCCCGTCATGGTCTTGAAAAATTTGGACCTGGGCTGGCGTGTAAAGACCTTGTCAACAACCGTCGCCGTCGAGGGCTTGCCCTTTGGCGCCATAAAGGTGGATGCCGGTGTCGACCGAGGTAAAAAATGCTGTAGCATCGACATCCATGGAGGCACAGGGATAATCTGGCTTCCATACAACATCTTTTTACTTCGATAGGTTAATCGGCACCGACTTAGTCGGTACCGGGGCACTAGAGGGGTCGGGTACACCGAGCGCCGCTCTTGGCTCCGAAGCATGCTACGTTGGGTGTGAGCCGCGCCGACTGCAGCATGCTGCTTGAACATTTCAAGCATGGAGGACTTAAATTCCTCCCACTCCTGGCAGGTGGTATGCCCCGCCGACGGCTTACCTCTTTCTGTCGACGATTCGGAGTCCCGACTATGGCGCCTTTTCTTTTTGCGGGATGAAGACGAGGAAGAGTGGCTCCTTGAGGGAGACCTTTTCGTCTTCCGTGTAAAAAAGGGGGGGTGAGGCGCGCACTCCAATTCCTTGCCAATTTACTACCTAAAGAAAGAAAAAATATATAACCGGGTTAAATCCCAAAAGTGTCCAATTCACTGGGTTAGATCCCAATTGTTGCCAAAACGTTCACAGGGTTGGATCCCTTCTGCTGCATTTGTGCTGCTGTTCTCCTGCTCCGAGCGCTTTCGTGTCCCAACACTCTTCAGGGAGGCTGTGTTACCTTGCTTTTCAGGTGAATCCAATTAAATTGCTAATGCAGTCTCTAAGGATTATGGGAGCTGTAGTGAAAAAATGTTGTTCAGTTCAGGTGACCAAGGAAAGACTCCCCTCCAGGAGCACACATCTTAGCCTTAGCAGGGGGAGGGGGGAAAACCATAACTCTGGTTCTCCACTGTAGGGCAAAATATCCCTGGTGCTGCAGCCTCTGGAGTCCGGATCTCCACAAATTACATGTAAAAAAGAGGGGGGAGGGGGGTGGGGTGAGGCGCGCACTCCAATTCCTGGCCAATATACTACCCGAAGAAAGAAAAAATATATAACTGGGTTAAATCCCAAAAGTGTCCAATTCACAATTCTTCTTCCGCCAGTGCTTTTCGGGGGCATGACCCTCGATTTCGGCCTTCAAGGACCGAACTGTCTACCGTGCCGGAGATTTCGAAGTTGGTCGTCCCAGAGCGAGTTTAGCAGCTCTGTCGCAAAGTGATTTCGGCTACATCTTGGCATACGACGGGGACACGTCAGTCCCGTGACCCGTCCCAAAGTACCAGAGACACAACTCATGTGGGTCGGTAAGGGACATCTTGGTGCCATAATCGGTACACCGCTTGAAGCCGGACGCTCATGCTACCGACATCTTGCGTCAAGAAATTTCGGAAAAAAAAACTTTCTGACGAAAACGTCTAAGAGACTAGCTGCTTGTTCCGAAAGCAGCGTGTTAGCGCGCAGATAAAAGGAACTGAGATTAGGGCGTAGTGACGCGCTACTTATACGACACCTGACCATGTCTGGAGCCGACGACCAGGCAGAGCGCAAGACGGAGCGATGGCCGGGGCGAGGTCCACTAAACGCCCAGTAGAAAATGTTCTGAAGCAGCGAAGCTAGAAGGAATATCTATCAGATGAGGAATCTGCAGGACAAAAGCAATCCATTGAAAGACTTCTCACTCTTTTACTACCAAAAACATTGTGGTTACTACTTTCTTTTTTTTAAATTTTATTTTTTTTAATTGTATTGGTTTAAAACACAAACCTTTAAAATGTTACACAAATGACAAATCAACAAATCCCCAATCCACATCACACACGTTCTTTACCACCCCACCCCATCTTCTTAGGCCGATTCATTTAAACGATCCTGGTCATCCTATTTACGACTCAGTCTCACTTCATATATTTCTTGCCAGGCCTTTAGCTTTTCTTCAATACATGCTAAAAAAGAAGTCAAGCGCAATATTAGCTTCGTATTGGTGCCATTCCACATTCGCCCCCACCAGTCATTTGCATCCAGCGCCGGATGGTCTTCATTCCAGCGTGCCAAGTGGACAGTTCGCTCATCCCTCAATTTTGGGCAAAACAAAACCAGATGTTTAAGCGATTTCGATCCGCTCTTACAGAATCTGCACCAGAGATTTATGTCTGCATTACACGCCCAATGACTGGACTGATCTTTGGTTTGTAGAGCGTTTAAACGAAACAACAGAAACAGTCTCCGCGCTCCAGGATTCGGAAATCGCTGCTGGTAATTTTGTAGCACATTAAATCCTCTAGACTCAGCCGGGGAATTTCGCATAGCTCTGGCGGCAGATCTCTCATTACATGTTACTTCCCAATCTCTTCGCCAAATCTTGGTTTTTGCAGCTAAGGGGTTCGTTTGGAGTGTTTCCACACTGATATCATATTCCAGCAGTAGATCTTTAGAATGTTTTACCCACAACGAAGCAATATCACTTCCATCGTATGGTACGTTGTGTAATACACGAAATTGCAAAATTCCCTCTTCAGGTCTGGTTTTTCGATATAGTGCCAGTAAATTCCAACTAATCCGTGCGTGCAAAGAGATCAAGCCCAGTTCATATCTTATACACGCAGTTGAAATACCTGGAAGAAGACTTAAGGCTTTGGTCCAGAACACGTTCTAACGAAGACCAATGGTTAGATGAACATCTCAACGCATTCTCTGCACCAAATGTTAGTATTGGTGCAACATTCAGTTCGTAAAAATTTCTCAAAGGTTGCAAGGAGAAATTACCAAACCTTTTATGCAGAATTAGTGCCTGGTTTGCAAGTTGACCGCATTTCCTTTTTGAATCATGCACCCAGGGAACGTTGCAAATGCTGGCATTTAATGTCATACCCAGATACTTTACACTGTTTGTAATGCGAAGCGTCTCGGGACCCAACCTCCGTGCGAACTTCAGACCTTTTGCCTTTTGTTTGTTCCTCATGTTGTGCATCACCAGAATTTCGCTCTTAGCTACGTTGATTTTCAGGTTGTTCATAGCCACATACTCCTGGACTGCTTCCAATTTTCTTTGTAACCCAATTGGGGTTACGTCTAAAATAACTAAGTCATCAGCGTATAGAATCCAACTTATCTTGGAAAGGTGGAGCTTAGGTGGAAAAGACTGCACCGCATTTATCGACTCGCCGATGTCTGAGATAAATAAACTGAATATTGCTGCAGCCAACGGGCATCCCTGTTTCACCCACTTGTGTGTCAGAATCTGCGACGACAGGGTACCCGTTTGATCCAGGCGGATAGAAATTGACGTATCTGTATGTAGCTCTTTGATAGCCTCCAGCAATCCAACAGGGCAGCCCCACGATCTTAACTTATGCCACAGCAGCTCTCTATCAACCATTTCAAAAGCGCAAGAAAAGTCCACAAAGGCAAGATAAACTGCAGTATTCGTTCGTAGCGCTTCCATCTTTAGCAGGTTTAAAATAAGTAGGTTCAAGGAACAGCCCACATATTTTACAAAACCTGCTTGTATTTCATCGATTCTGTTTGCAGAATGGGCCCAGGTAATTTGGTTTTTTTGTAGGACTGAAGCATAGATCTTGCCTAAGACGTCTAGCAGGGCTATTGGCCGGTAGTTTTTGGGAGATGTTCTGTCACCTTTCTTAAAAATTGGGACAATTATCCCTGTTTTCCAAGACGCTGGTGTTTGCTGCTGCAAACTGATTTTCTCAAACAAGTCAAGGCACAAGTCTGCCCAGAGATCTGGGAGTTGCTTAATTGTGAAATTCGTTAACCCGTCGGGTCCAGGCGCCCTAGAGTTTTTTGCTTTCACAATAATTTCACGAATTTCCTCTTTTGAGAAGTGCAACTCCCATGATGAAGACTTCACCACCTTTAAGGGTTCATTGGTCGAGTTTTTGTTATATAGGGTCGTAAAGTGTTTAACCTACTCTACCTCGTTGACCAAGCATCTTTGTAGAGCTTCTTGTGATGTTTCCAATCTGTTAATTAGGCGCCAAAACTCACCGCTGTTCTTGTTCGAGAGGGTTTTCATCATAGCCTCAGCATCATTTTGGTGAAGTTGGTATTTATGACTTTTTAACCAGTTCTTATAGGCTTGCTTGGTAGCTCTATTTTTCGGCTTCCTTTCCATCACCGGGCCTTGGTTATTTCGTCGTATCTCGGCACGCATCAAACGCTTACGTTGCATCACTGATAGATCAAAGTGGTGAGTCTTCTGGAACGACAATTGTTTCAGACCAATGTTTTTGACCTTAAATTTTTGCAGTAATGAGGCGTATTCTAACTCCTCCGGCAGGCCCTTAAATTGATTATAGAGCGTTAACACCTAATGTTCCTACAGTCTTAATCTTAGGCGATTTGATTGAGCCAACACCTTGGGTACCCACTTGCAAGCTTGGTCAGTGTCAGCGACGTGAAGTTTTAACTGCAACATTTCATGGTCACTGTTTTTCATGGGTACAATTTTGAAAGAGGTTATCCTGGCATGCAGGTCATTAGTTGTAAAAATGTAGTCAATATTTGACGTTTGACCTTCTCGGTGCTACGTTGCTCTCGCCGGGATATCGCCTTGCGTGTTTCCATTCAACATTGTGAAACCTCTTGCATTTAGCTCTTCCAACCAATCTTTCGCAAGTTGGTCTTTCTCCGGGTTAACAGACTTGGTGAAATCAATATTTAAATTGCCACAAACAATGATTCCACCTCTTTTATTCAAGCCCAGCAAGTTGTCGATGATCGTCGTTAGTTGGTCGATGAAGGGGTAGGTTCCCGTACGTTGATGGTTCCAGTACAGATTGATCACTTGAATTACTTCTGACTCCCTCCCTATGTAGTTCTTTTTGTCAATCTCCGAAACTTGAATATAAGAAGTAAAGTTAGTTGATTTTAACAGGCGGTAACCCGATGACCGTTTAATCATGGTTAACAAGCCGGCCATCGGGTGCCCCTTCACTGCCTTAATTGCTTGATTTAAGGCACATTCGTACTCTGAGGTGACTGGCATCTCACTCATCTATGTTTCTTGGAGGCAGACCAGATGTAAACTTTGCAGCCAATCAGTGTTTAACAAATGAAGAGCCCTCGAGTGTTCCATGACGCAAACGTGCACATTTGTGAATTTCCACTCAGTGGACGTTAGCTTTGGGCTTTTTCATTTAATGATTTGGCCAGCCATTTCCAATCCTGTGCGTTTTCAGATCCCCCCCGGGACAACTCCTGCAGTAGGCACACTTTCGTCCAGGCGGCTTCCATTATTAAATGTGATTTGAATTTTGTCGAGGGGCCTCAGTTTGACACTCACTTCTTGATCAGACTCCAATCTCTTGTTAGCCTCGCCAAACGGTTGTACCCTCTTGGGACCTAAGTCCATTCTACTATTTTGCACTGACGAGATTGATCTTCTACTCTCTGGTTGCTGCTTCCTCGTTGTTGTGTACTGGAAGTCCTCTTGTGGTATTAACCTGGTTCCTATGGCACCAATGTTTTCGCATTTTTTCTCAAGGACCTTTTCCATTATTTTGTAAATGTCAAAACCCACGGACAGAAGGTCTTCCCCTGCCTCCAAGACTGCGTTGGGGATAATATTGGATTCAATGTGTAGAATAACCTTGTCATGGCACAATTCATCGGGGAATTCCACAATTATTATGTCCTTAGATCCTACTGAACGTAAACGCGGAATATGATGGAGCAATCTTACAACGTTGGTACGATGCAAGATTAGTTTATCTCGTGACTCCACTCTCTCCAACATCAATTTAATCGTTAAGGCGTAGAGAGCACAGCTGCTTGCCCTTTAGTGCAGATCATTCTTTCTTCCAACACTAATGGCTGAGCTGGGGCACCATTACTCAGACCTCGACTGGCTGCAGACCGAGGGCTTGAATTAGACTTAAAGCTGTCCTTTTCCATTGGTGCATTCTTCATTGGAGGGTGACTTTGTAGAACACTGGATAACTTCTCTCTTTTTTCCTGTAAGGTGTAAAACACCGGACAGACAGTCTGGTCCTCCTTTATCCCCACCACTTCAGGCAAGATTATAATGCAGCTTCTTCCATGCTCCACTCCAGGTACTTCGCTCGACTGGTCAGGTCTCTCTGATGGATTGCACGAGGTTGGATTCATCATAGCCACATCTACGTTCTGTCCCTTCACCGCCACCTTCTGATTACAAGGGACAGTAATCCCACTCGGCGCCTAGCACCCTACAATGTCTTCGCCATCTTCGTAGACCGACAAATTCATCAACTCGTCCTGGACCACCTTCTCATCTTCAGTCATCTGGCTGGCACCTACTTGCGAAGAGCTGGGCATCGATTCTGGGCATACATTGCTGCCTTGATCCCTATTTGCCACAGGATTCAGGCGAGTGGAAATGGCTTCATCCACTATCTGCAGCACATTAATATTGCGTAGAAATTTGCAGGCACCTCTGTTTGTTCAACTTATGACTCGGCATGTGTTTTTGCTTCTTGGCTTGTCGGGGTTTAGCTCTCTTACTTTCCACATTTACTTGAGGGGCAGCATCAGTACTGCCAAAGATGGGAAACAAGGCCGCAGATTTTGGCCCCTCAGCAGCATCTGTTGTAAGACCTGTACACACTTCAGGCACAGGCAACGGCAAACTTGACCCTGATGCACTTTGACAGCCTGTTTGACCCGAATTTTCCACGCTTCTTTCTTGTAAGAACGCAGAGTGAAAAGAGGTCACTAGCGTGCTATCAGGTTCGCTACATTAATTGACCTGGGCACAATCTGCCCGTGGCTCAACTACCTCGCTTACCACCTGTTGGTGAATCCCCTTGTCTACTATTTCAGGGGGCTCACTCGACCACTCGAGTTATTTTTTTTTACTTACGATCTTTGCATCCTGGATCAGATCGTGCTGGCTAGTTTGCCTTTCAGATGCTACTAACTCTGCAGCTGAAACACTCTCTTGCGGTAAGTCGAGGGCCGCCGACTGCTCAGACCGTGGCATCGGCAGAACTGCACAGCCTCCTGGTGGGTCGCCACCTATTTTGCTATGTGGCTTGTGAAAGAGAGCAAGCGCTTCCCTTGCCACTTCTGCAAATAATTTCTTATCAATCATGTCGTTGTGTTTTGCTTCCTTGACTGCAGCGAGGCCAATCAACAGTTTCTGGTTGACGTTTTCTTGCACATTTCTCTGTCCATTATGCAAAGCTTCTAATTGCAATACCTTTGAGTTCATGAGTGCAATTAGTGTTGACAGATCTTTCACATTGTCGTTTATTGCTTCATACAATTTGGTAAACGGCGTTAGTGATATCGCCATGGCGCCGGTCAGTGATGAAAATAACTCGTTAGTGGGCACATGCACACAATGTGCTGCCTCGCTCCCATTGTCTTTTGACCTTGACTCCTGTGCAGCATACCTTGAGGCATAACGCTTCTGTCGTATTTTAGGAAACGGACGTTCCACAAGAGAAGAGTCTTCTGATGAAGAGTCATCTGTTGAATCCTCACTATGTGATTTATGTGGCCGCTGGTTTGGCCGACTCAACCTTATACCCTGGCCTTCATTGGGAGGGTTAGCCAGCCTTTTCTGGGATTCAGCCACTTTTCCCACAGAAGACTGGGAGGACTCCTCAGATGTCTCAGCCCCTGCTGTTCTAGCACACTTGTAGAAACCAACACCCCAAGTATCACAGTTTGTGTCCGTTAAATCATGCCACTGTCTCTTCTGAGGTATTTTATACGCCCCACTTAGTTCCGGAATGGAATCTGGCATTAGTTTATCAGCACGAGCTTTGTTCAGCTCAATTAGGTTTTGCAGGACAGATGTGACCACCTCTAAGGAGTTCCTTCGCTCAGCATAACATCCCCCTCCTGAAATCATCTGTACACCTACACCACATGGCTGATCTGAAGTGTACTCCGGCACCACCATTTCAAGAGACACTACTGGTCTATCCTCTGTGCTAACCAGGGTGTGCTCTCTACCTGCATTCACCGTGGGCACAGCGGTGAACACCTCATCCTCAACATGCCCGGAGTCGCCTGTCTCATGGCGATCCGGAACCTCCAAAGGTGCTCGCAAATCACTGGAGCTTACCTGGCTTTCATGCGTTCGCCCATTTACGCATTCTTCATTTGCTGTTTCGCTGACCAGCACAGAATGAAGGCCGGCGTGCAGACCCTGCTGGACGGTGGCCAACTCCAAGCAGCTGTCGCAGCGCGGTTCTGCCAAGCTCTGCGAGGAGCCCACCTCCTCGACTAGGGCTTCAGCCTCCCGGCGCCACACAGGTGACTGGCTCCGCCCCCACACTCCCAGGCCGCTCCGACGGCGGGGAGACCAAAGCAGCCGCTCCATCCTCACGCCGCGGCGAACACTCCGGGATCACCTCCCCTACCGGGGAACACCCCTCGGCTCCCACTTCGGCGGTAAATACAATGTTGCAGCCACTGATTTCCAGGTGTTCCATACCCCTCGGGAGCGCCGCATCACTCCCATCCCTAACCTCCTGCAAAGTCACGTGTGCACTCGATCGCACATCGCCGATCGCACATCCCGAGACCTCATCAACAATAACAGCTTGGGGGGTCACATGCGCTACACTCCATACTTAAATCCAGTACAGAGCTACACGAGGTACAGTGGCTCACCAGAGTTTGTCTTTTACGTTTTCTTTGAGTCTCCTCTTGCTTACTCAAGCGTTTTAATTGCGCTCTTGTCCTTGATGTTTGCTGTGGACCATCCATTTGAATGGATTCCTTTGGGCTGCAGTATGGATATCTGGAAACAGATCAACTAGACCACGTCACCCACTCGCCAAACAGCCAAACAGTGAGATTACAGCCCTTTGCACCTCAGGGTTTGGCGCCACAAGGGTGTGGGAGGTGGCCTTAAGTACCAGGTGTGCAGTCAGGTGACTAGATGACCAGCACAGAAAGTTAAAGGTACAGGCACACGCACCTCCAAGCTCTCAGTCCACTGCTTTTTCTCCTCCAAAAAGATGTTCCTCGTAGGTCAGTTCCCCTCGCCACAGCCAAACAGTGAAATTACAGCCCTTTGCACCTCAGGGCTTAGCGCCACAAGGGTGTGGGAGGCGGCCTTAAATACCAGGTGTGCAGTCAGGTGACTAGATGACCAGCACAGAAAGTTAAAGGTACAGGCACACGCACCTCCAAGCTCTCAGTCCACTGCTTTTTCTCCTCCAAAAAGATGTTCCTCGTAGGTCAGTTCCCCTCGCCACAGCCAAACAGTGAGATTACAGCCCTTTGCACCTCAGGGTTTTCATGAGCAAGAACTGGGAGGTTGAACACTGGAAGCTAAAGTGGCTGCACTTTGGAACATCCTCAAATGTAGTATTAAGGATGGAAGAAAATCACTTATGCGTCAGGAAGGGACTGAAGTCTCCTCTCTTTAAAAAATCATTTGGAGCCTGCACCCAGCCATGTGCCTACTTCTGCTTCTTCTTTCTGAATTCCCCTTTCCAATCCAGCTGTACCTCTCCCTCTCATGTACCCGGTAACTAACTCTTTTGCCCTTCCTTCTGTTTGCAGATTTCTTGCACTTCGTGGCTTATGGTTCAATCGCCTGCTGTTTGCACTTGCCCACAACCCTCTCCACTCACCTACAGAATGTACCCTCTCCCCTCTCTCTGCACTTATGGATCTGAATTGCTTTGAAAACATGTGTATTTTTTGTATGTTCCCTAGTCCCTCCCCTTGGAGGTGCCATGAAGAAGCTGCGATTGAAATTAGGTGTTACAAATCACCAATAAATAAATACAGTATGCTTTCCTGGCTTATCTTCTCCCTGGGATATTGCCCAGGCCACTCTCCTGGCTTGTCGCTCTTATTCCCCAAGTCAGAGCTTCGGCTTTCTTTTCTCTTCTTTTTCCTAAACTACTAATTGCACTTCACCATTTTCTGCCTTGGCCCTGACCAGGTTTTCATCTTCCTACTTTGTCTTTGTATAATATTTCCTTGTGCCATCTTTATGAGCTCTCCTCTTTATCGCCTTCCAGCACTCACTGAATTTACCATTCCTTACCACCTTTTTCCAGTTTCACTTTCACTCCTTCGTGGTCCTCTGGGTTTTCTCTCCCGCTCCACCTTCCTCTACTCTGGTAGTTTTACATTTGCCTCTTTCCTCCAGATCACCTCATTTTCAGTTTTGACTAAAAGGTGACAAGTCTAACTTGGTCAAAATGCTGAGATTCATGTAATAATAAAGCGTAGTTGGGTTTCTGTTTCCTTCCTGTAGAGTATTCATCCAATCAGGTTTTACCTGAACCTTACATGACAGCATCAGGAACATCTTGATTACAGTCATACTCCTTTTGCGCTATTAATAACACTTCTGCCGGTCCCCCCTCCTTCTCTTATACCTATATTTAGGGGGAGAGGAGGAGTGCAAATGTATACTATGTAATCAGGCTTGCCAGAATGAGCTATTCTTGAGCTACCTACGCCTTACAAGCTATATCACTAATTAATCATTCGTGTGAGGAGGTGATAGTTTTAAGGCATGACACAGGGGTGTAGGGTTGGGCAGGTTTAATGGAAGGGGTACAATAGGCAGATTGTCCATAAAACACAGCAGACTGTTCTGCAGCATCAAATGTTCCAGTGCCTGCTCCCTGTAGTTCACGGCCACCTTGATCCATGGGATCATTAATCCAATCCCTTGTGACAGTCATTTGAAAAATTGCAACCTTCTTTTCTTGGGCAGTGCTTCTGAGGGGGCATTCACAGTGGTGTGTGTGGAAGGGAATTTCTTTATAAATACATACACTGATGCAGCTGGAATGTTCTTTTCTGCATTAGGATAAATACACAGGCACGGAGGTGCTGCGTAACAATTCTTCTCCTCATTTTTTTGTGAGTTTCCCTGGCCAGCCGCCATGGTTGTTGGTTTACTCTGTCCTCTTCCCTTACTCTAAAGTTGTTGGTACATTGGCAGAGCCAGAAGGGAGAAGTGGAAATCACTTGTTTTCAAGTCTGGTTTAAAAAATACACAAATACAAAAACATCTATCCTGGATTCTCCTCCATGAGCTGTGTAGCGCAATGCAGGCACCGGTCACTGCAGCTCACTGGTTGATAGGCAACAAAGTTTAGATCCTGGCCAGGCCAGCATGCGTGTTATCTCTCCTACTGCCAAGCTTCCTGAATCCTAAAACTCCAGACAGGAGAAAAGACTGATCACTGTACATAAGGGTACTTTTTTTTTTAACCATGCACGCATGTATCTTTCAAACTGTATGCAATGTGTATGTGTTCAATGAGTTTTTGCGTGTGTGTATTTTACACTGGGGAAAGCTGACATCTATTGGGGGCACAGGCATGAAAATGCTGTAACTTGCTCCTGTGTACTGTTGGTGAAGTGGCATCTATTGGAGTTTTTCATGTGCTACCCTGCTGAACTGACAGCAAAATGCATGGCTTTTTATCTAATTTTTCCCAACAATTGTGCTGTAAAATGCACCATTTCAATCTATTACTTAAAAAATATTCTTGGGGCCAACTGCCCTGAAGCCTCTTACGTTGCTATATGCAGACCAATTCGGGGAATTTATTAATGGTACTTGTCAGCATGTACCCGCAGTAGGATAAGATCAGACTGAATTCGCTTTTGGTTTTTAAAATTAACGTCTATTCTGGGCTTTCTAAAAAAGAAAAAAAAAGGATTTAACTGATCAAGGAAGGAAAAACCACTCAAAGGAGGCTGAACTAAATTGGGACGACATCTCCCAGTAGGTAGTGTCCCCCTTTCTCCCCAGACAAGAATTCTCCTGTGTTTCAGTCTCTTTTCTCCTTTTTGGAAGGGATTGTGAATATGTGAAAACACAAGCAAAATTCCCAAACTGGAGCCAGGATGACCAGTCAAAAGGAATTTCTTTCAGGATGTCATTGGTGCCACTCACAGTCTCTTGGTCAGAGAACCAGTTGTCCAAGTCTCAGATCTCTCTGTACCTTACCTCTCTGTACCTTCAAGGCCCCTTTTTCTTGTGGGGTCATCAGCAGCACAAAATGTTCAGGGAAATCTTAGGTTCATCACAAGGTTCCAAGCTTTCTTGCATTCCAAATGTCTGCTTGAGTATGTGGCACAGCTTTGTCATAAATCTTCAACTTTTGCTTGAACTCAACACAAATCTTTCCAACCCTACATGGCTAAGCCAAAGAGCCCAGTTTGCAGTATCCTTTGGGGAACATGTATTTATGTGCTCTTGCTTTTATAATCTGTGAGACTCACCTTCCACCCTTTCACACAAGACACCCACATTCTCCTCAGATTGGACATTGATATTCTCTCAATGGCTCATTCTTGCGCCTCATGCACAGAAGTGATCCCCCCTAGGGGACACAACTAAGTGAAATACAAATTCAAATTCTAATTAATAACCACAGGAACACAGTGCCTTGATAACCTGCTTCTCTCTGCATCAGCCAAAATCCAGAACATTGTTTTCTGTTTCAGGCCACCTTACCCAATCAGCTAGTGAGCCCCTGCTTATGCTGCTTACACATGCTTAAGAGTTTTCCCTTGCATGACTTTTTCAAACAATGAAACTATGGTCAATGCCCTTATTTCTTCGAGACGGGACAATGGAAGAAGACTCTACTTTGGTCTCCATAGGCTCCAGACAATTTAGAGTGTACTTGTCAGTTTTTTGCTAAGATGTTGGGAACAAGGCTGAAACTCGCCTGCAATGGTCCCCACCAATTGTTCTCCTTTGGTTAAAACACTCTAGTTTAAGCCCCTACTGCTTGTTCATGATGCCTTGCATCAATGAGGATTCCTGTTGCCATCCTAAAGGTTTAAGCACTATATTTTGGCAAGACCTGTGGTTTTCATCTATAAAGCTCTTTCAGATTCTGCAACATTGTAATGTTAAAATTGGTATTTGTGGCTTTTCTGTTCTGACTCCACTTCTGTGGAATTTGAGTCATTCAGAACATCAATACTTTCCTTACCTTTGTCATGAACATCAAGACCTGGCTTTTCACCCATTAAGTCACGTCCTTCTTTCGTTTCTGCTCAGCTAGTGCTAAAGAGCAGGTTGGTCGCGTGTTCTTGCACTTTTCAAATAAATAAAAAGCCCCTTCCTGAATGTGAGACGACAGATTGTTTCTTTGGCTGTGAGAAACCTCACCATTCCCCTCAACACAGTGTACAAATTTCCTTTTAACAGTTTGCCATATAGTCAAACTAAACATGCATGTGACTGCTCCCTTTTCCAAGAAGAGAGATTAGACAGTTCTAATGCTGCTATTAAAAAACTACATTTCCTTACCTAAATCCAGTGCAGCTACATTACTGCTGGGATAAATGATGCAGGCTATCCATGACCAAGGGAACGAATAGGAAAAAAAACAGAATGTGGAAGGTCTGAAAAGGCGCCTGGCACCACAGGTCTCTCCTATTAGCAACTTAAATTTTTTTTTTTACAGTTCTTGAGACTGAAAGCCCTGACACACAAGACACTGACATCTGCAGAAGATCATTGCAATCTAGCCTCTGGTTCATTGAGACACCAATTTTCAAAATGACCAAAAAAGCATCTACCACTCTTGGATATGCTGTACTGCGATGGATCATAAGGAATCTAACAACAATGGGTCTGTGATCAGGCTAGGTAATGTGAGGTGTCAACAATGTGAGGTGGACAACTTTGTAACGAGTTTTCAAGATTAGCCGTTTGGTTAAATTAAAAGGTTGGATAAACATCTCACTATCCCTACAATGACGAGGATTTCCCTGCCTTGAATAAACCAAAGGAAACAATCTAACAAAAGCATCTCTGTCCCTCACACTTATGCATTCAATAAAGCAATTAGGACGTGAATGGCAGTTCAATTTAACAAATATATGTAGCATACAATCGAATTCACAATATGATCACAGTCTCTTCTCATAACGTGGGCGAATTCCCCTTCCCCAGATCGGAGCAAGGTATTGCTCCACAGATCAAAAGAAAATAAGGAAATCCTTGTTTGCCACAACGTTCAAACACAGTCTTTGAGGATTTAAACTTGATAACAAAATGTTCTGTTTCAATAACGTACCAATAGAAACAGTATGTTCCAGCTACTCCTTGAGTATGAGCAAGTTTCACATGTATCTTCAAGTAAACAACGCTTGTCTTTGTCAGCATGATTTACCACAACTTTGATTTCTGAAGAAATGCAACTCCTCCACACCAGATTTACACAATTCGTCTTTCAATGTCACAATTAGCATGAGTTGTCTTTGTTAGAAGCACAGTTCAGCACTTGTATCAACTACTTCATGATTTACTCCTGTACCAGGCTTTCTACAGCAACAACTTGACACATGGGTATACTCTCCAGCCCGCTCAATACTTCACAACAGAACAGAGTGTGCTTCAGTGGTAACTCCCAACTTAGAACAACAACTTCACAAGTTTTCTTTGGCATCAAACTTTAAATACTTTTCTGGAAAACAAAGAATTCCATTAGTGCTCTTTAGGAGTCCTATGCAACTATGCTCCCCTCCCTCTGGATAATGTTCTCCAGAAGGGCAGCCTGTTTGCCAGCTTTCTTTCCCCTCTACACCAACAACCAAATAGTGACCAGGATATGGTATAATATGTGTTTATGTCAGATGATTATCTGCATTTTACTGGCGCAGCAAGTCTTACAACTCTTGGGTTTCCCAATATTCCCCTCTCACTTTCAGCAATGTTTGTCGTATTGGTATTGCTGATTTTTTAAAATACTCTTGGCTTGGGTATTGCTTGTAGGCTTTTGCTATTCCTAGAGGTCCCCATAGGGTTTTTGGGCCTTCCACAAACTCTCACGCTTGCTTGTATAGCCACTTTGGTTCACAAAGTATAACTTTTGTTGTTTTCGATTAGGTCACTGTTCAAAATGATCATTACTGCTTCTTTCACTTTCACTCACGGGACCGCCGCACCCCATTTGATACTGCGCCGACACGAGTAGATTCGAAATCTGCTCTGTGTCACATAATTTGAGGGAAGCTGCTTTGAGAGTGCACCTTCCATAACCCTGCAAATGGTGCCGTGAAAATCGTGATTTTCTATCTGCCGCCATTAGCCTCCTCGAGGCTAAACCAACTCTAAGATGACCGGCCGCTATTTTTCGCCGGATCATACAGCCCCATCCAGACTGGGCTTGGCCTGATTGGTCCACCGAATCCTCTTCTGCCAAGCCCCTTCGTCGGCAGGCGAACGCCGGCCAACCCACTAAGGCCACACAACAGGGCTTCCTGTCAAGGAGACTGTTGTGAGCCGTCTGAGCTTGGGCCAGGAACGCTGCCCAAAAATCATATGATTCTCCCCTCAGTCCCTACACATGCTCATCTTTTTATCTATGCAAGAGCTTTTTACCCTGTTTCTCTTACGTGACCCCCATCACACTACTTTATCTGCTCTGAAGCTTCAAAGTAGTAACTATACGTGTGGCTTCTCTGCTGCGCCGCCTTTACTGTTGAACTTCCCCCATAAGTACTGGTGTATTACCTCCCGGCTTATGTCACGGCCGAAATAAACATGGACAAACGTACCTAATGCCACATCCATTGTCCTAGCACCTGTCCTGCTCTCTGACTCGCACCTTAATTGCATTATCTTGCTACATGTGCCTACAACCTTGCCGCACTCTAAAGTGCCTCACTGTGATTGTATGACACTTAGCCCAGCAGGCCACCTCTATTCCTTCATGCATTACTACCAAATGTCTGCCTCTTGAGCTATTGCGCCTTAACATTCAAATTCGGCGCCCAGATCTCGCAACATTATTTTCCACTCAGCACTAACCCACCATGGTGCCTGATACCTTTACTGAGCCTGGACCTTTGTACTTAGTAGCTAGCCCATTGCTGTGCCCTGACACTTTCACCTTGCATTAAGGTCATTGTTGTGTGTAGACATTTGTATTTTAGTATCTAGCCTACTGTTGTGCCCCGACACTTGAATCTAGCATTAAGTTCACTGTTATGCTTGGACATTTGTATATTAGTATCTAGCCTGCCTTCTGCTGTGCCCTGACACTTGAATCTAGCATTAAGCTCACTGCTGGGCCTTTCTACCCATCTCAATTACTGCTTACCATTGTGTGCCCATCTATGTCTGCCTAGCATGCATGTCCAGAACCCTTAGATAGACACGGTATAACTGCATTGTTTTTCTTGTATACGTCCCAGCGCGCCACCACAGAGACCACACACTACCTAATCTCATCATTAGGCCACTTGTGTCACGATATGATGCTGCGGCCTACAGCCAGCTTCCTCCTCACATACCTGGTCATTACATGGCAATTAGTCACTGCGCTCTGTGCACCATCCGTCGGCACCGCTGAGATTCCCCACCACCACAGTACATAGCCCACCACCATGCTTCAAAACACACTACCATCGACTCACCTCATCTCCCCACTTGTCACACCCACGCTCAACAGTATAACTAACCCCCATACCGACCTCCTCACCAACCCGTATCTTAATGCACCTGCCCTGTGGCTTCAACATTTCACAACGAAACCCACCCCAAATCAACCGTGCTCACTCCAATTTAGTAACACCAGACTCAGATCCAGATTGCCTCACATATCCTGCACCCAGCGCAACACACTCCACCACCACACCTCTAGCCCACGGCCAACCACGCATACCCCACCTGACCACCCTGTGACCACCCCTAGTAAAGAACTAAAGGGAGCCCTCATCAATGCTAGGTCCCTCACTGCCCACGCTCTCTATATCACAGACCTCATCACCGTCCAAACCCTCGATTTCATCGCCATCACAGAAACATGGCTACATGCCGCCTCAGGCCCACTCTTGTCCCTCACCATCGCAGATGGCTAGTCCATCCTCAGAAATGACCGCCAATCCAACCTCACCAAAGGGGACAGCGTCGTATTTATACATAGGGACAACATCAACATGAGACTCATTCCCCAACACCCAATTTAGCTCTGCCGAATCACTATCAGTTAAACTATCCTTGTCACTGACTAACACAGCAACATTACACCTTATTTACAGACCATCAGGACCCATCACCTCCTTCGCGGAGGATATTACATCCGTTCTTACTGGCAACACCAAGCCCAACTCCCAAGTGCTACTACTGGGTGACATCAACCTTGGTTTATCAGATCCTAAGGATCTCATGGCCACTGAGGTTGCCAATATCATCTCTAACTTAGGCTTCCTCCTTGAACCCACCCATAACAAGGGTAGAACGCTCAATTGGATTGCAGACTTAAACTGCAACAAATCGATAGGTTCCAACTCCACCTGTTCTTGGTCTGACCATCACATCATCATCTTTCACATACCAGCCACCAACCCCTCTCCTAAACCCAATATAGCTCCCCCTATTCCTACAAGGAACAAAAAGGACATCACTAGGGACAAACTACTTCCCCTCATCCTACCTATTCTTAACAATTGTGCCTCACAGCACAACGACCCCACCGTCCTAGTGGACACCTTCAACCAAACACTGCTCAAAGCCATAACACTATAGCATCGCTCAAACTACGGAAAGCTAAACAACGAGCCCATTTGAATTCATGGTTTACGCCATAACTCAGAGCTCTGCGTAAAGAAAAACGTAAGGCTGAAGCGCTTTGGAGAAGTCTCCCATGTGCAACTAACAAAGACAACCTCTTCATCGCATCCCTTAATTACAAGGAAGCGATCCTACAAGCAAAAAAAGAGATACAATCAGCGTATCCCGCAAGCAGAATCTAACACAAAGGAGTTATTTAAAATTCTCAAAGAATTTGAATCCCCTTCGCCCATCCATGACACATGTAGCAAAGACCGTACGTACATAGTGCAATAATATCCAAAATGCTCTCCTCACTAAAATAACCACCCTTCAAGCCAAAATCAATGCCAAACAAAATTCCCTTCTTGCAACCTCCCAATCTAAACTCTCTACACCTAAGACGGCCACCACCGCCTTCACCCATACCCCTTTTAGCTTTGCACCCCTCACCATTCCTGAAGTTGAAAAAATATTAGCAACCTAAAACCTTCCAACTGCCAAGGCGACTCTTGCCCTGCACCGATCATCAAGGAATCGGATCATGACCTTGCCCCCTTCATTACCGCCTTCATAAATTCTTTCATTCTGGAATTGTCCCCAACAATCTGAAGGACGCTTGGGTCATCCCTTTGCTGAAAAAACCCACACTGGATCCAGCGACACCATCCAACTACAGACCCATCACCACAGTCCTGTTCCTTCTAAAAATATTAGATAGAGCAGCTTACCTACAGATTCAGAAGTATCTAGAAACCAACAACTTGCAAGACAATCTGGCTTTAGACCTAAGCACAGGACAGAAACAGCCCTGCTAGATCTCAAAACTCAAATTGAGGATCTAAAAGACAAAGGTAAACTGGCCTTCCTTTTACTCCTGGACCGGTCAGCAGCCTTCGATTAGGTCAATCACCAAATCCTCTGCTATCACTTGACAAAAGCTGCCTTTTCTGAAAAAGCGTCTAATTGGATTAGCTCATTGTTGGACAATAGGCATATGACAGTATTCTCCCCTAACGCATCGGCAGATCCAACTCCGGTCCCCTGTGGAGTCCCACAAGGGTCTTGTGTATCCCCCACACTTTACAATGTATTTACCAAACCTCTGTTTGATGTGCTTGACTATCTGGGTGTCACCTATACCAATTACGCCGATGACACCCAGATACTCATCCCCATCACTGGTGACTACACAGCTGACTCCAAAGCCCTGAATGACATGTACCAAGTTATCCAAGCTTGGATGGCTCAACACGAGCTCTGTCTCAATGAAGACAAGACAGAGCTCCTCATCCTTGGCACCCAACAAAGACTCAATAAGCTTGACCCTTCGTTTAACACCTTCAATATCGATGGCAACTCTATCAAAGTATCCAAAGATACAAAAACTCTGGGAATCTACCTTGATTCCACACTCTCCCTCAACAGACAAACTAATGCGGTCGTCGCTGCCTCTGCTTACACATGTAAGCTGATCACAGCCTGCCGTCCATTCCTCTCCACTCAGAACTGCATTATTCTTGCTAGGACTTTGGTTACGTCCAAACATGATTATTGTAATGCTCTTTATCAAGGCACCAACCAACGCAACCTCAACAAACTCCAGATCATTCTCCAGATCATTCAAAATAATGCTATCAGAGCGGCCCGCAATATCCCTAGATCTGCACACATCACGGAAACGAGGAAGAGTCTACACTGGCTCTCAGTTGCCCAAAGGACATCATTGAAATCCCTGGCCATTACTTACAAATGTGTTAACCAGGCCCCCCATCTACCTAGCCTCTTGGTTCTCTCAGTATCTACCTACAGTGTCACTCAGATCTTCCCAAGCACAATGCCTCACGATCCCCAGATACAAACTACAGACAGCTGGCGGTGCTAGCTTCCCAGTCTTAGCTGCCAAACTCTGGAACACACTGCCACTCACCATTAGAACCTTACCCTCACCCACCTATTGAAACACAAAGCCAAACTATGGCTATCCGCTACACGTGACCAATTGCCTTCACATGCCATCTGATCCTATCCACCTTTATATCTTTCGTCTAACTACCTCCCTCCAATTGCTTACCAAACTGCATTGTTATGTACAGTACTTTTATGAACGTTTTTTGATTGATGTAACTTATTTGCTCGTGTGATTGTAATTGATTGATGTAACTCTTTCATGTACCTGTTGATCTAAGATATGCGCCCGGTTGCCGTCGGGCCTGGTGCGCTATACTAATAAATAAAATACAAATACACTGCCTGCCGTGAACACGTGGTCAGAGTCGGAGCGCTCCGGAGTCACTTGTAAGCTGTGAACACACCGGGTAATTCACTCGCTCATGCTCCGCTTGGTGTTCACAGGTCTTCTGTCGTTGTGGCTCTTTGCAATCTGGCAAACAGCCTCGACTGGTCCACCTCTGGTCATGCCACTTGGAAAGGAAGCTTCCACCGCTCCAGAGATGTTCAGGTGCAATTCAGCCACCTGAAAACTCTAAAGAGGACTCACATCCCTCACTACTTCTGCTTCCCACAGTGCAACATCTGCAAAGCAAGCCTTCAATGGGCAAGTGTCCTTTGTGCAAGCTTCCCAGGGACAACTCGAGGCAAAGACCCTCTCAGGACCCCACCACAGCTTCTGGCATTACAGTGGCCCTTGCGCCTTTTCCCGCCTCCAGCTTCACTTTCAACTGTATACGGAGCCCACGCTGCTTTGTCCTTTCCTGCTGCTCTAATGCCTGCACCTGAGGGGGCTTTTTAAGCCTCTCAGTCTCCCTCAGTGTTAGGTCATCTAAACTACTTAGCTGACCGCTCCTACAGCAGTATTCCTCTGCATCCCCCTACCTCGTACTAGTACTGAGGGAATTATGGGAATTGAGGTCCTTGCCAACAAAGTTAGTTTTTCTATCCTTTGATGATTTGATGTCCGCTCTCTACAATATTTATTGAAGGAGTTTCACACAAATTATTTGTCAGTTTCGTTTGGAAAGAGGAATAAGGCTTTCTAGACTTTAGGTGGTTATTATTTACAAACTTCCTTTCATTAACCCATTTGGAGTTAGGGAAGTAACTAGCTCTATGGGTTTGAGAAGGGATTTTATTCCTTTTAATACTACAGGAGTTCTGGCTGATTTTACCCACATTAAGGTGTTCAACATATGGAACAGCTAGGCTATTGTGGCAAGCGATTATATATTTTGGCATTTGTGATATGCCTTCCTTAAAGGAAAGCAAATACTGTGCTCCACTTCACAGAATCCTCTCACTTCCCTGAGCCTTTTCTCCTCACAGGTGATCCTCCCACAGAACACCACCCCCAAGTTCAGGATCAGGAAGCGTCTTCCTTTCCCTGGCCACCTGGGAGGAGACTTTAGGCAGAGTTTTAGCAAGGGATCCGTAGGATTCATCACAGTAGCTTCTCGTAACTGGAGCATTCTCACGTAAAATGTCCTTGGTAATTTGACTGCTACCAAGATCTGAAAACAACAGCATAGGAGTAATAATGGCATAAATATTGGTGATGTGAAAGTTTTTTTTTCATCCTTCTCAGATCAATACAATGCAAACTGTTAGGAATAGTGATACTAACACATCTTAGCACATGGAGATCATTATTGATCTCCTCTAAACCAATCAGAATGTTCAGAGCACAGCCAATATCTACTGGTATTGACTGAATACTGAACATCCTTACATCGCTCGATTTGGGTAGTGTCTTGAACCAAGTTGATGCGCTCCCGAAATATTTGAAGCAATTTCCATCTAGGTATCATCGGGATACGTTCCTGCGGTTACGTCTTAACCTCTATTACACCAAAGACATCCAATTGTTAAAACGAGACCCGAGTGTACATGATGCATGGTGCCGGTTTTGTAAACATGAAGTAGAATCTGTGAGACATTTAATCATCGAATGCGTGGCGATCATAAGTCAGCGCTCCCTGTACTTAGCTCAATTTGCACCTCTATCTGGAAATATGGACGCATGGTGGAGCTACTTGATCGGAGGATGTAACAATCAGTTAACCTGTGCCACAATAAACTTTTTGGATGCCCTGATGTTAAATAACAAGGAGCAGTAAGCTTCAACATCTCGGTAGTAAAATGACAATCTTACCAGGTGGAAAGACTTGAAAGATTTAATTAATTAATTAAAAGAGATTGTTTTATGGTTGGATGAACTGTAACAAAGTATTTCTTTTTGTATTAAAACTAATGTTACAATAAAAAAAAAAATCCTTACTTCAAAAGCAGACAAGAAAACCACAACGCAATTTCCTCGCAAATTTTCTTTCAACCCGACACTTCCTCTCTGGAAGGGCCTTTTTTACACAGCAACACCCTATTTAATACACAGTGAGGAAGCTAAAACATCAGAATATGCTTTCCCTCTCTTATAAATAAATTGTTTCCTTTTACATGACGCCTAATGCATGCTCATACTAAACCAAATTCAGTTTAACCAAGTTTGTAAATAAAAAACTTTTTTACTTCACCACCAAAACTCCAAAACATGCATCACTGCTACCAGTGATAATAGCCTTATTGATCTTGAAAGGGTCAATACCACTTCCGATAATGACCAGCTACCAAGTTATGGCTCGGGCGAATATAAGGCTATATTAGCACATGGAGGTCAGTATGGACCTCCTTTCAGATAATCATAACGCAGGTGCTAACATTTAAGAAACAGCAATGCAATTTCCCAACATGATCTCTTTCACCAAGACACTGCAACATTCAGTTTACCCAAGTGAAGGCAATAGCTTGGCAAAACGTTTTCCATTTTGTTGGGAGACTGTCGCACTCCGCCTCAAATCTCACCTGTTTATCCTTTGGAGTCTTGTTCTTCGGAGGGCTTTCCTTCTTTCTGGTGGTTCGGGACTTGTACAGATATGGGCGAGTATCCTCTGTCGTTAGTGTGCAGGTAGTGTACCAGCCTCGGAGGGATTCAGGCGTTCAGTATTCCAGGGAGGATCAGGTAAGTGTAGATCTGAGTCCGGGAAGGGTTTGGGAACCAGGAAGGAATTGGAAAGCTTGCACCGTGCCGAAGGCAGAATATGAGTGCAGTACGTATCTGGGCTAAGGGCCCGAGGAGAAGGCGCTATGAACAATTCCACACGCGGTAGGGGCACGCAGAACCGAATATTACATGGGAGGAATTGGAAACCGCTAAACAAGGGGGTAGCACGGGAGTAGAGGGAAGTTAGACACGTGCCGGAACTTCAGAAAGGTAGCGTTGAGACGCGCAGAGCCGCAGGGGCGAGTCTGTTTTCTAGGAAGTGGCAGGTCAGTTGAAACACTAGACAGGGAACTTCATAATGGCGTCAGCCATGTTGGGAGTATACTAGAAAGGATGTTGCAGTGTTTGATGGACCATGTAGTCCAGAAGGGGTGGAAGCGGTGAATCATGACAACATGCCCCCTCTTAAACTGTGATCCACCAGGTTTACCTGGATGGGTTAGATGGAACCTCCGTAGCAAACGGGGGGCATTCATGTTGGACACAGGTTCCCATATTCATTCGCTGGGAGGATAACCTTTCCATTCCACTAAGTATTGCAGTCGACCTCTTCGATATCTGGAATTGCATATCCTGGAAACTTCAAATTCGATTTGATCATTGATGAGTACAGGGGTAGGTCGTAGAGCTGTCTTGGAGGTTTGAGAATAGGGTTTAAGCAAAGACGTGTGAAAAACGGGATGGATCTTCTACCAGGATTCTGGTAATTGAAGACGAAATGCCACAGGGTTAGTGATCTCCTTTATCACAAAGGGCCCGTAGAATCGTGGAGCCAGCTTGTTGGGTCGTAAGTGTCGAGGCAAAAGTCTAGAGGAAAGCCAGACCTTGTCGCCGATGGCGTACATAGGACCAGGTCTCCTCCTGGTATCAGCATATCGTTTAACATCCATCCTGGCCTTTTCTAAATGTCCTTTCACGTCCTTGTGTACAGTGACCAAATGCTCCATCCAGGAATCAACCGAAGGAACCGGGGTGAAGTGAGGCAGGAGTTTTGGCAGAACAGATGGATGAAATCCTTGACTGCAAAAGAAAGGGCTTGTCTTAATGGCAGAGTGATTAGAATTGTTGTATGCAAATTCAGCTACTGGAATCAAAACTGACCTTGGAGGCAAAACATTGTAGGTATTGTTTTAGGGTCTGATTTACTCGTTCGGTTATCCCGTTGGTCTGAGGATGGTATCCTGAAGACAAGGCACGTTGAATACCCTACATTTGGCACAAGTACTTCCAAAACTGGGAAACGTATGGAGGTCCACGGTCTGAGATGATTTTGGAAGGAAGGCCATGTAGTCTAAAGATGTGATTCAAGAAAATTCCTGCCATTTCTTGTGCCGATGGTAGCTTATCCAAGGGAACGAAATGGCCCATATGGGTAAACAGGTTGATGGTAACCATGATGGTTGTGAAGCCTTTGGAAGGAGGTAATTCTACAATGAAATCGGTGGCAATGGCCTCCCAAGGTCGGTCCGGCAATGCAGGTTGATGAAGACGACCAGCTAGTTTTCTATTGTCGCACTTGTTCTGACTGCAGACAGCACAGGCTTGGATGTATGCCTTTATATCATCGACCATCCTAGGCCACCAAAAGTTTGTCTGGATGAGAAGAAGAGTAGCCGTAATGCCCCGATGCCCGGAATGGAATGTATCATGACAGAGGTTTGTTATCTTGGTTCTCAGGATTTGTGTAGGTATAACCAGACATTTGTCCTTGAAGAGGTAACCGTCCTTGGCAATGAGAAACCATTTGTTAGTCTTGGTGTATTCCTTCCAGAGTTCAGAGAGTGGGGTCTCAGTGCAGATGTTATCCAATAGAGAGTTGGTCTGGGCTACAAACACAGATTCGGGAAACATCTTTGGAAAGGCACAGGCTTCATCAGGTTCGTATCAGGATGTCTGGATAATGCGTCAGCTATTATGTTGGTTGTTCCGGGTACATGGTAGATGTGAAACTGGTATTGGGCGAAAAAGAAGGCCCAACGAGCCGGACGACTGTTTCTACGCTCCAGATACTGAAGGACCTGTACATTCCGATCAGTTCGAACTTGTATAGGAAATTTGGCACCCAAGAGTAGATGACGCCAATCTGTAAAAGCCTGCCGGATGGCGAGCAATTCGTTCTCCAGTACTGAGTAATGTGTTTCACTAGGATTCAAAGTTCGAGACACATATGCAATGGGATGTTCTTCCTTGTCCTCGGATTCTTGTTTTAGGACTGCCCCTATGGCATAGTCCGAGGCATCAGTTTCCACCAGGAAGGGTTTATTGATGTCAGGTTGAGCCAGTATGGGTCTTTGAGTAAATCTTTGTTTTAGTTCTTGAAAGGCGGTCTCTTGATCCATCGACCAGTTGAAGGGTATGTCTTTCTTCAATAATGAAACTATAGGTTGTACTATGGCAGAAAATGTAGGGATGAACTTCCTATAAAAATGTGCAATGTGCAAGTCCCAGGAAGGATTGCATCTGTTTTACTGATGTAGGGGCAGGCCACGAAAGGATAGAGTCAACCTTGGCAGGATCCATTTCTATTCCGTGAGGACTTAAAATGAATCCCAGATAAATAACAGTAGGGACATGAAAAATACACTTCTCTGGCTTGGCCAGCAGTTTATTCTCTCGCAAGCGTTGTAAGACCAGTCACGTGTTCCTGATGTAGCATGGGATCACTGGAATAAATCAAAATGTCATCCAGATAAACAATAACAAAAAGGAATAGCATGTCTGAAAAGACTCTGTCCATAAAGCGCTGGAAAACTGCTAGAGCATTGGCTAGACCAAATGGCATCACTAAATATTTGAAATGTCCCAAGGGTGTCCTGAAGGCAGTCTTCCACTCATCACCTTCCTTTATACGGATCAAATGGTAAGCACCCTGCAAGTCTAGTTTGGTAAAGTTGGCGGCGCCACGTACCGATGTAGGGTCGGAGTGCTTTGGTATCCTTCTTGGGCACAAAAAATAATGAGGCCCCCGCAGGGGACTTAGAAGGACGAATGGTTCCATTGGCGAGGTTGGTGTCCAGGTATTGACGTAGAGCTCTTTTCTCAGGTTCAGAAAGTATAAACATCCTTCCAAATGGTATAACTGCAGAGTTCTCAGTGTCAATAGCACAGTCTTCAGGACGATGGGGAGGTAGTGATTGAACAATAGCTGATGAGAATACATCTGAAAATTGTTGGTATTTCTCAGGTATCTGGGTAATGTTTGACACACAAATGGATGATTGTTCGGAAGCCTGGGTTTCTGCGGATATGGGTAGCATCATATTCTGGGACAGACAATATTTTCAACCTAGAAACAATGAACCGACTGCCCAGTTGATATATGGGTTGTGCTTTTGGAGCAGGGGCATGCCCAAAACCATCGGGTAAGGAGCTCCCTTTATTATGTCAAAACGTAGCATCTCCTGATGGTTGTTTATTGACAGTAGTAATTCCATGGTGTGTTGGGTTATGGGTCCAGAAGACAATGGTTTCCCATCTATCCATCGACTGCCTGGATGATCTCACTGGATTCTCGGGGTATATGGTGTTTCAAAGCCCACTCGTGGTCCAGAAAAATACCTGTAGCACCACAATCCACCAGGGCCAGGATGGAATTCTTCTCCCTAATGGCGGTTGACAAGAATACCTGAAGTATCACCAAGCTATTTGAATGTTGACATTTCACGGGAGAAGAATCGGAGCATGTACCTTTCTCCCAAAACTGGGCTCCATTCAAGATCGGGAGCTGGCGTTTCCCCGAACGCCGAGGTGGGGCTATTCGACAATTTCTTACGAGGTGTTTGTCAGAAGCACAATACATACAGAGTCCAGTGTTGAAACCGACAAATCCTTTCCTGTGGAGAGATAGGTCCCCGCAAGGAACCAAGTTGCATAGATTCAGGATCTGGAGAGTGAGGGGAGGCTGTTTCTTTAGGGCTAGGATAATCCAAGGGGACCATTGGTGGTAATGACCGTGTCTCTCTCTTTTCTGCCTTTCTCTCTTGGATGCGGAAGTCGATTTATAAGGACAAGTCTAACAAAGCCTGAAAGGAACCTGGACGGGCCACACTGGCCAGTTCATCCTTGATTTCGTCATTTAATCCATGACAAAACAACATAAAACCTGCTTCTGGAGTCCAATTCGCCTCCTTGGCGAATTGCTTAAAGCGGGTTACGCAAGACAACATATCTTGATTGCCTTTTTGGAACTCCAACAGTTTCTCTTGTGCAATGTATACTTGTTCAGGGCGGTCAAACATGGTTTTGAAGGCGTCCACAAATCCTTCATAGTTGTCCAGGAGTTGGTCTCCCGCATTCACTAAGGGAGTTGCCCAGGCTAAAGCATTTCCAGAAAGGTGAGAGATCATGAATCCCACTTTAGCACTGGGTGTAGAGAAATAGTAGGGTTTGAAGGTGAAATGCACCAGGCATTAATCAAGGAAGGAACGTAGTTCCTTGGTTGTTCCATCGTACTTGTCCACTATGCCCCCAACCACGGCACTTTCCTGAAATGCTGAGTCCCTGGATAGCACAAGCTGTTTTAGTGCTGCATTTTCGGCTTTAAGATTCTGTACTTCGGTTGTCAACTCTTGCATTCCCCTCATGAGGTCCTGAACAGCAGCCTCCATATTTGTTTCAATATCAAGCCCTTGGCGTCTCAAACTGTCACACCCCGCCTCAAATCTCACCGGTTTATCCTTTGGAGTCTTGTTCTTCGGAGGCCTTTCCTTCTTTCTGGTGGTTCGGGACTTGTACAGATATGGGCAAGTGTCCTCTGTCGCCAGTTTGCAGGTAGGGTACCAGCCCCGGAGGAATGCAGGTGTTCAGTATTCCAGGGAGGATCAGGTAAGTATAGATCTGAGTCCGGGAAGGGTTTGGGAACCAGGAAGGAATCGGAAAGCTTGCACCGTGCTGAAGACAGAATACGAGTGCAGTACGGATCCGGGCTAAGAGCCCGAGGAGAATGCGGTATTAACAATTCCACAAGCGGTAAGCGCGGGCAGACCGAATGTTACCAGGAAGGAATTGGAAACCGCTAAACAAGGGGGTAGCACGGGAGTAGAGGGAAGTTGCCGGAACTTCGGAAATGTAGCGTTGAGACGCGCAGAGCTGCGGCGGCGCGTCTGTTTTCTAGGAAGTGGCAGGTCAGTTGAAACACTAGACAGGGAACTTTGTAATGGTGTCGGCCATGTTGGGAGTATACTAGAAAGGATGTTGCGGTTGATGGACCATGTAGTCCAGAAGGGCGGAAACAGTGAATCATGACAGAGACACTGTTCACTTTTACATTGCACCTAATGCATGCTTATGTTAAAACTTTACAGTTTAACCAAGTTTACAATTAAAGCGCTTTCCATATAACAACCTTGTCTTTAAATGATTCAAAATAAAAATACATGCAATTTTACTAACATGTTTTATTTCCTCACTATTAAATGTGTTTTACTTCATTCATCACCATAACTCCAAAACCTATATAGCTATTAACAACCTGTGTTAACAGCCTTGTAGACAACAGAATCAGTAATTATTGCTTGGGATAATGTCCGCTCCCTAGCATATGACTAAAGAGAATCAAGAGAATACTATTCCTTTTTCAACCTCAAAATCAGAATATTTTGTGAGTGTCACTTTAATTGCAGGTGACTCTTAGCAATATACTTGTCCCTGAAGCAAACGCACAAATGTTTTTTTCACTCTCATCCTGATCTCTCACAAATAAGCCATTCACTCATTCTGGGTGTACAGCATTTGTAGTTCATGTCTCCAGGATGAGTTACAGCCTAATAGGCAATGGCAGAAGATTTTTGGTATTTTATAGTGTCTGGGAACATAAGCCTTGCAAATTAAGCAGCAGTGTTGTTAATTTGACATTTGAAAAGTACTTCTAACTCATCGGCTATAATGAAGGTATCTAGGCGCCTGGCACTGAAAAATCATGGTCACTGAGGATTACAATATTTTTGCAGTTTATTTTTGAGCGGATGGAGATTAGGGAACTAATCAAGAGAGATGGAAATAGGACTAGTTCACCTTCAACCTCTGTGCCTTGGCAATCACAGTAATCACGCTCAGCTCTGCTATAGCTTTGGCCACATGGCTATGCTGTGCTGCGTCACTGAGCAATTGTGTAGAGAATATAGTCCCAATGTGGTCTAGCCTTAGGAAGATATAATTATTAATTAAGCCTGCAAATGACAGATACAAAGCCTTACAATGCTTCTGAATGTACTCCTTGGACAATGCACAGTGGAACATTTTCTTCTGTTGCTGTTGGACATACATGCATACCCGATATAGGATACAAGGAAACACTGAACATTGTTGGTTTTAAATGAGTTTCAGTTTCTCTTAATTATTTACATGGTTGGAGAACTATGCATGAGGTACTGCAATATATTTAAACACAATTACCAGCAGTGATATTTTATGTATAGAATATTATTTTAACGACGATTGGGCCTGCTCATGCAGCATTTTGCCTCTCCCCATTTTGAAAAGTAAATCACTGGCTCCTATGTAAATGGTCTTCTTTCATTTTCAGATTCTCAAGTTTGAAATTAAAGTGATGACCCTCTTACCTTAACAGGATACGAGAACAATTTTACGAAGCCAAAGTCATCGCCTGTGGCCAATGATCTCCTGTCTTTGGTTAGAGAAGCAGCGTTGACATCAGTGATGTCACTGTGTTCTGGCCAGATTCCTTCACAAGTAGGACCTAGGACACAGGTCCAGGTATTCCATTCTATTTTCTCGATCTGAAACCCAACATTTCAATGAATAAATTCAAGCAACATTTTTAGGGCATTCTTAGAATTTTGTGAGTGCATAGGGCAATCTTGCATTCTGTAAATGGTTGTAGCTAACAATGTCAATTAAAAAGGAGGCAATGTTGCGACGAGTCAAGAATGAGAGGCGTACACAAGGTTATATTCTCAAAATCACACATTTTATTAAACAAAAATGGGTTGGAAAAATTCCTCTCTAGCCCTATTCTGCAGAGGAATTTCCCTATCTGAAAACTAAAAACAAAGGATCTGTCCGGGCCAAGTAGTCAGTAACATAAAAGCCATCATTGTGTCCAAATGTTCTAAGCTGAACCTCACACTAGAAACAAAACAAAGGGTGTACAGAAATATCTTTGATTTTATATTAGCAAAAAGTGTTCACAATCACAAATATAAAGATAACTCCAACAAAAAGAAATGGATCCAGATGGGGGTTCCCTTCCCCTGGATTTTTAGGCAGGATGGCAAAAGTTTCTCTTTAACTAATAGTTATTTTGGGTCTTTGTACTGGGCTCACAACGTTCTTGTTCAAATGGACTCTCAGGTAGGTTGGCATAAAGTCTCTATCCAATAGTTCCTTTTGGCTCTTTGTACTGGCCTCACAAAGTTCTTGTCCAAATAATGAATACCATAACAGTCTGTCTTTAGCTTGGTCAAACAATGCATTCCATGACAGTCCTTTTTTTTAGGTCTTTTGGTAACTTTTATGGGCTGCCTGGTATAGTTCCCTGGCAGGAAGCCTTCTATGGGTTTTCAGATTGTCTGTTATACTCCCCTGCCAGGTATCTTCCCACAATGTTTGAATGTTTATACAACTTGAAATGGCTGGTATTCTTGCCTGCCAGAGCTTCTTTTGTGTACTTCTCAGATCCACTCGTATACTCCCCTGCTAGGTGTCTTCCCACAATGTCTCTATCACATAACAAATATTCTGAGGATCTTGATATATTTGCCTATGGTAACACTTGCTTTATTGCTTTAATTTCTGCCCACATTGGCAGATCATGCACCTGTATTGCTTGTGGTTTGTTGCTGCACTTTATCTCCCCGGCTTTCAAATATTCTGCTTATCGGATATTTGAAACAGTAGCGGATTTTGTCTGCATTCAGTCGCTTTTGTATGTAGTCCGTATTCGCAACCTCATAACATTCAGTAATTTGTTAACTCGCACATCGGTATGCCACAGGATCGGCTTCTTACAGAGATGCAGACGTTTCCCCGGCGTTTTCTGCAACTCCACGATCACTTTCCGGTTTCCCTCTGTGGCCTGGACCAGAGAACGCTTTCCGGCACAACCGTACCTCCAGGAGCTCTGCTGTGTCTCCCAATTCTTCCGGGGTCATTCAGGTGTGCCTGCTGAGCCTCTCTTCCTTTCTCACCACGCCGGTATGTGTGCCTCGCATTCTTGAGCCACTGCCAGGATTTGGGCAGCTTCTTGTTCACTGCTTTCTTCTGCACGGTTCTCTTTCTCATTACCTCTGCCTCTAAAATATTCTGCGCACTGTAGGCCCAGTAAAACAACTATCCTGCGCATTAGGCTTCCCTTGATCTGCATAGACTCCATCCTCTTCCTCGTCTCTGTACCTGAGGATTTATGGGTGTTCTTCAAAAGTCTCACATAAAGACGCAGCAAAACCAGACGAAGTTATGCATGAATTGTGAATGGCTGAGTCATCGATGGAGGTTTGACTGGAGGTATTCAGAGGAAAGGTTTTCTGTCTTTCATTGTAGGGTGGAACTGTCAAATGACAAGTCATTAAGGACTTGATAACAGGGTCTTCCTCAGGGAAGAGGGGGTGATGCCGTATTTCATCCAATGGAGTCACCCCCCACCCCGAAAGTTGTCTCCTCCCATATGATCCTACCTCATATACCCACCCTCAGGGTCAGGATCAGGTAGCGGCTGCCGTCCCTATGCCACATGGGAGAAGGACACCAAAGGGGAATCGATGATGACTACACTGGATTCGTCACACTGTCCACTGTCGAACGTATGGATAGCATTTTGTGTTGTGCACAGAGAAATTAGGAAATATTACAGTGCTAGTCAGTGATCTACTTTCTCAATGCAGTAATCTAATATACTGACACACATGTCAATTATAAACAGGATTATGGGGGGACAAACGCCCCCTTCAACATGGTTAAAGGAAAGTCCAAGATGAAGCGATTGGGGCAAATACCTAATTTCTGTATTTTGTGCTTTGCCAAGACTTCCAAAATGTCTGATGTTTGGGTGGAAGTACGTAATGGTACAAAAGATCCAAGGTAATGTAGTTTATCAGCACTCTAGTGACACTTGTAGTTGAAGGAGGATAGCATGTTTTATGTATTCATGAGATCTGCACAAGCATGCATACAACTAGACATTCGATTCAGGGTGCTCAGGGAAGAGCTGAGAGAGGAAAGGAGGGTTGTCGGGAAGCTGGCATACAGATGGGAAGGGGATGGAACATAAGGACCAGAGGAAGGGTAAAGTATGCTTGTAAACAAAATTCCAACAGCATGGTTCAATTATTTCATTTCACAGTGCTATGGGAGGGCTTTCCCAGGACACTGGCGTAGGGAGGGACATTAGGAGAGGGGTCCCCCTTAATTTTACAAAGAAATGTCTTGGCTTTGAAGGAATTATAAATGGGTCCTATTCTTGAGGAGTTTCCTTTCCAGTAGGTTCCAGATTTTTGGGTGGGTTTGGTCAGTCTTCTTTGAAGGCCATGTGTAGGACATTCCGATGTGTTGGCCCTTGAACTGATACATGATTCAGTTTAGAATACAATCCCAGTTGCGCCAATCCAACAGTGTATTTAGACTTCAGTAGGTCAGAGCCAAAATGATGTAATTCCACACTATTGTGTTGAAGTTGAAAGATGTTTTATTCACAATGATGTTTCAAATGCTCAGATTTCTATACTTTGAAATTACTATAGTCTCTACACGCGTTTCACCCTTTTTACATTCGAGGGCTCCTCAGGAGAGTTTCTGTGAAAAAAACAGATATAACCATACTTCACTTAGATTTTCAAAAAGAAAAGTTTCCAAAAAGAAACAAATAGTGTAAGGTAAATAAACTATACAAAAGAAAGTATTACCAAAAAGCCATGCTCATGCACGCCACTTTAGAATTTTGTTTGTATTTTGGGCTGTTGGTAGTTTCCACCATCTTTTATGGACATTTCAGTTATTATTTTAATAATAGTTGGTTCAGAGTTGGTTACTCACCATATTCTTTTTCCTTTTTTTCAATTTCTGTATTTGCTAATAGCTTAAATTTCCTTTCATTATCTTAAAGTTAATCAAAAGGGTCCAGTTACATTTTGTTTACTGGCCTAAATGGAGAAAAGAAATAGCTTCAAACACTCCATCACTCCCATCAGTGAGCAGAACCTTTTTTACTAGGTTAAGGGTATTTTAGTCTTTATTAAGATAACCACGATTTAAATCTCCTAGGACGCTTACCTTAGAGTTGTCTCAAAAAGCTGAGGGATCCAATTGTTCTTCTCAAGGGAGCATTATATCAGTTGCACAACTCTACAACAAATCTGCTGGCTTTTTAAAGTGCCTAAAGACGCTGCGATGTTGTCATCAAGCTCGTTCGGAGCGTGCGTGATGACATCATTGCGTGTTGCGGCGTGTCAGCTGTTTTAAATGATACTTTATGGAGATACATAATAAAGGCTGGATTTCAGTTTTTTTTTTATTAAGGGCGATCTATTTATATTTGACAAACGGGCTAACCTTTCTTAAATTGGATGTTAGGTCAATTTCGAGCAGAGAAAAACAGAAAACATTTTTCAAAGTTTTCACTTGAATAAATATTCTAGCATGACAAAGCAATGTTTACTAATTTAACACCATTAGATATGAAAATTAAGGGTTAATTGAACTGAAAATCGGCCCTTATCTTGAAATCAACGTTCAAAGTGTTAGAATACATTTATAGCCAGTTATAAAACTCATTGTCCCAATTTAGACCTGTGTCACAGGTGTCCATCAGACAGATCCATTTAGCTTCTCTTTGTCGTAATAGGAGTTCTTTGTTCCCACCTCTTGGTGGGTCATTCACTTGTTCAAGTCCGAAACTGCTTAATTGATCAACATGTAGATCTCAGTGTTCCATAGTACAATGCATTGCAAGTGGATATTTCAAGTCTGTTTTTAATTGCCTGTACGTGTTCAAAAACTCTAGTTTATTTTTTTTAATAACACATTTTATTGTATTTTACGACACATTCCAAATGTGCACTCCAAAGGAGTCAACTCATAACAAAAAGAAAAAACATCATAACATAACAATAGGTCATTGGAATTACTCAACACGTACAGCTCCATTGATAAGTTTGTTTACAATAGCAGCATCGCTTTACTTTACTGTCCATTATATCTTACATGGATTTGGCAACCAGGCAGAGCATCTTCCCATTTTTGCCAAATTTTCCTAGCTTTTTGGGGGCAACCTCTGGCCGTGTACACTCTTTGTTCCATCGCCACACAGACATTTACATCAGCCACCCATTGTTCCACCTGTGGCAACACATCTGATCCACATAGCTTGGCTATATTTCTCTTGATCAGGGCAGTTACAGTTGAGAAGAACAGTTTCTCGTATCTCGTCATCTCCCCCTCACCTTCTATACCCAGCAGCAATAGCTTGGGTTCTCTCAGTATTGTCTGGCCCATCACTCTCGTGAGCACGTCACAGCATTGCTGCCAGTATTGGCGGATGTGCGGGCATTGCCATAATATATGGAAGAAGGTACCCTCTTCTTGGCGACATTTGAGACAGTTAGGCTCTGTACTCCTACCCCAGTGGTAGAGTGATGCTCTTGGTTAGTATACCCTGTGGAGTATCTTGAGCTGGATGAGTCGCAGCCTGGATGAAATGGCTACTTCGCGAGGGTACATCGCTGCCAGCACCCATTTTTCTGGGAGGATTTCCCCTGCATCCCTTTCCCATTTAGACTTCAGGTTCGAAAACTCTAGTGTAGCAAAAGAGGTGATGACCCCGTACATAACAGAGGTGATCCTTCCCTCCACCTTATCCACAACAATGTTCCTTTCTATCGGGGTGCAGTCTGGCATGTTCGTTAAGCTCGGGAGGTGTTTGTGTAGCACGTTTCTCATCTGTGTATAGTGGTACCTTTCACTTTCCGGAATGTCAAATTTCGTCAAAAGGTCTTCAAAGGGTATCATACCCCTGCCCTCCATAACATCTCCCACTTTCAATATTCCCATTGCTACCCAGCATGACCATCTCGATAACTTGCTCACCTCTGCTAGGTTCCCGTTTCCCCACAGCGGTTGGACTGGTGTTACCTTTCTGTCCCAGCCTATGATTTTATATATCTCTGCCCAAATCAAAGTTGATTGGGCAATCAGCTTACTAGGTGTTAACAGTCTCGGTTTCTGGTAGAGCCCTTCCAACGGGGGTGGGTTTCGTCTCATTTCTATCTCGGCCCTTATATGTGGGACTGATTTGTCTTCATGTAACATCATTTACCACTTCCATTTGACATGCCCAGTGATAAGACTGTAGACGCGGGAGTGCAATACCTACCTCCCAACTTGACCTTTTGTTACGCTCACCTGGTTCCCACGGGGATGTCGGTCTGGACCGGCCTGGTGCCACGTAGAGCCGAGATGACTGACTGGACACCCCCACTTACTTCGTTTGTCGGCTCGTATCAGTATCTTTCTGCAAAGGAGAAAGGGAATTAACCTCCCGTAATTCGAGCGTTAACCCACCTTCCACTCCCGTTGTCTGCCCACTGACCACTCCCGATGTTCCCTCTTGTTCTCACCTGATGGTTTAGAAAGGTGGGCTCTCCATCCTGCATCGAGCGCAGGGGCGCGTAGACGACCAGTTACTTCACTGGCGTGGAGGAATTGGTGAGTTCCAGTATTGACTCTAGGATCCAATAGTTTGTAAGAGTTCAAATGTCTGATCTTCACTCTTTCCGATTCCTTGTAGGTTGCCGACTTAACCACCACGAAGAGTCCAAAGGGCAGTTGCTGAGAGTCAGGTAAGTCTATAGTGGTTTTCCCCTTAGGGGCCGGGGTACGGCGATGATGCAGAGTTAACTGCGCCGACCCGATATGAGGTGAGTACCCCCTGCGGTAAATCAGGTAAGTCTTTGGGGGGGTTGCTTGTAATGTCCAGTGGTTTCCCCTTAGGGGCCGGGGTGCGGCGGTGATGCAGAGTTAACTGCGCCGACCCGAGATGAGGTGAGTACCCCCCGTGGTAAACCGGTAAGTCTTTGGGGGTAGTTTGTATTGCTCTTTTGCATTCCCGTGCTCACCTGGCTTTTCTTGTCCCCTTAGATATCGGAGAGCGGTGTGGAAATGCAGTCTGCGATGGAGCGAGGAAAAGCTGCACTGGATGGTGAGTGCAGCGCGGCGCTGCGAGGTGCGTGACGATGCGCGTGCGATGACTCCTTCAAGATCGACGGTGCGATGGATCAAGAATTCAGGTAAGGTTTCAAGTTTGAACCTCTTCTCCTTCTTTCTTTTCGTTTCCAGGTGGTCCAGGACTGAAGCGGGCGTGGCTGAAGACTGGAAGATGCTGGAGGCACGGTGAGCGTTACGCTGCAGAATGCAAAGTAACGCGAAGCACGTGTGGCTGTCCGGGCGTGGTTTAAATAGCCTAGGAAGAAGTCCCAGGTAAGTATTCTTCCACAGCCCCCACCCGAGAAAAAAGTAGTCCCTTAGGTAAAATAGTCCCTCCTAAGCCCCATTTGGCTTGTGGCTTCGTGCAGCATGGTCTGCACCAGGTGCGTATGCAGCATGGTCTGCATTAGGTAAGTTTTCTGTAACGAGCATGGCGCCAGGACTGACTTTAACCTTATAAGCCTGGCGCCATAGGCGCCAGGACTGCACCCAAACAGCCCCTAACTGGGGTTTTTGGGCATGCTTCAAATGGCATGATGCCTGCTTCCGGGGTTGCTGGGCCTGGTCTGGCTTCCCGAGGGCAGGCATCATGACACCTTTGGAGCGTACTGAGCGCTATTCTCGGGTACCCGGCTCCCCATAAGAGCCCGCGTAGTGTGCAAGTATTCCTAGATATTTAAAACAGGTTCACTCTACTCAGTATGGGCAGCCCTCCGGGATTGTGTCTTCTGCTATTCTGACCGGGAAAAGTACAGATTTGGCCCAGTTTACCTTTAATCCACCAAAGGAACCATATTGTTGCAGGATGACAGTCACTATGGGACAGGAAGTGATCATATCCCTGAGGTATACCAAGAGGTCGTCTGCATATAGGGAGACCTTATCTTCCCACTCTGCCGGGCCCTTAAAGCCCTTCCAGCATTGTGAGTCTCTCAACCAACAAGCAAGTGGCTCCATGGCTAATGCAAAAAGTAGTGCTGACAGGGGGCAGCCTAGTCTCGTTCCCTTACCGAGTTTGAATGGTTCAGATGGCCAGCCGTTGACTGGTTTCCACCTCAGGGGCATTGTATAGTAGTTGCGTCCACCCCATAAATTCTGTGCCAAATCCCATCCTCCTCATAATCTCCCACAGTGCCTCCCAATATACCGAATCGAATGCTTTCTCGAAGTCTACTGCGAGTAGTGCTAGGGGGTCATTGGCGTTCTGCACCCTCTCCAGTGCTATATATAGTCCATGGATATTCATGCATGCTGAACTGTTTGGCATGAAACCGCACTGGTCCGGGTGCACTAGGGACGTGATCACTTTTTGTAATCTGATCGTTAGTACTTTGGCTAATAGCTTGGATTCGCTGTTTATAAGGGTGATTGGCCTGTATGAGCTAAATTGCTCCGCAGATTTATCAGGTTTGGGGATTACTATTATGATAGCCTTCCTAAGGTCGGCCGGTAGACTTCCTTGTGTCTTTGCATGCTTGTACATCTTTAGGAGATATGGGGCTAGTACCTCTGGGCCTATCTTTTTCCATGTCTCAATGGGGAAGTCATTTGGACCCGGGGTTTTACCATTCTGGAGTTGTGACATTGCCTCAATTATTTCTTCTTCCGTGATGTTCTTTGCTAGAAGGAGTCTTTGTTCGGTGCACAGGCTCGGGAGGGTTATCTTATCTAGTATGGAGGTGTCAACCGGGACGGGGGGGAGGGCTCATGTAGCTTAGTGTAGTAGGCTGCAAAACCCTCAGTAATAACCTTGTCTGTTACCAGTGGTTGTGTGTTCTCTGGTCTAATTATTCTGACCTGGCTGTGTCCATAATCCCTGCGCTCCAGCCAGGCCAACATTTTGCTCGCCTTATCCCCCACTTCATAAATTCTAGCTTTCATTGCCCTGTGAGCTTGCTTGGCATTGTCTAATGCCACAATTTGTAGCCGTTTTTGCGCTACTACCAGCGCTCTATGTTACTCGGGTTGGTCTTGAGTTAGATGGGCTATGTCTGCTTGCTTGACCTCTTGCTCTGCTGTTCTTACTTTCTCCCCTTGTTTTCTCCTTGCAGCCGCCACCCAGGAGAGGATTTGTCCCCGGATTACAGGCAGAAACTCTAATTTTAAGGCATCTGATTCTACTTCCTATATAGGTTTTCATGCAAATGCATTGTATTCCGTAAATGACAAATTTGCTGTTGCAGTTAATTAACTGTGTTATGGGTTTCTCTTTTCGATTTGTTAAGGAGACACTCTTCATCCCATTTGCTATTTGGGGACAAAGTTTACATTTTCCACATTTGTAGGTACCATGGATGGGTTTATGATTCAATAGACTTCTGAGATCTTTTGTTTGGAGAGGTTTAAGGTGACTTGGGCTCACCATGTTTTTCAGAGTTGATGCTTTCCTGTAGCAATCTTGTGGGACTTCATCGTTATGTTTTCGCTACTCTATCGTCCAATTTCAGGATTTTCCAATGTTTGCTAACATTGACCAAACAATCACAAACTTCCAACAAAGAGGATACAAACATCGAAAACTGAAAGAATTAATCACAAAGGCAGAAACAAGAGAATTCCTATTACAAGATAATCCAAAGAGCTCACATATATTGTCAACTACAAAATTCATTACTACCTACAGCTCAGATGCTCCGACCTTAAGGAAAATACTAAGCAAGCATTGGAAAATCCTGAAATTGGATGATAAAGTAGCAAAACATATCGATGAAGTCCCAGGAAACCACCAACTCTGAAAAACATGGTAAGCCCAAGTCACCTTAAACCTCTCCAAACAGAAGATTGCAGAAGTCTAGTGAATCATAAACCCATCTATGGTACCGACAAATGTGGAAAATATAAACTTTGTCCCCAAATAGCAAATGGTATGAAAGGTATCTCCTTACCAATTGAAACACTTGTGTATAGGCGCTTTATAAATGTCATATCATATGTCATATCAAAAGAGAAACCCATAACCCAGTTAATTAACTGCAACAGCAAATTTGTCATTTACAGAATACAATGCATTTGCATGAAAACCTATATAGGAAGTACTATCAGATGCCTTAAAACTAGAGTTTTTGAACACTTACGGGCAATTAAAAACAAAGACTTGAAATATCCACTTGCAATGCATTGCACTATGGAACACCCAGATCTAAATGTTAATCAATTGAGAATTTTCAGACTTGAACAAGTGAATGACCCACCAAGAGGTGGGAACAAAGAACTCCTATTACGACAAAGAGAAGCTAAATGGATCTGTCTGCTGGACAGCGGTGACCGGTCTGAATTGTGACAATGAGTTTTTTAATTGGCTATAAATGTATTCTAACACTTTGAACTTTGACTTCAAGATAAGGGCCGATTTTCAGTTCAATTAACCTTTAGTTTTCTTACCTAATGATGTTAAATTAGTAAAAATTGTTTTGTCATGCTAGAGTATTTGTTTAAGTGAAAACTTTGAAAAATGTTTTCATTTTTTTTCTGCTCGAAATTGACCTAACATCCAAATTAAGAAAGTTTAGACTTTTTTTGTAACTTCTTTTTATTGCATAATTTGGCATATATAACACCATGTAACAATAATGACCATTACATATGAACCATCATACTGAGAATCAGTATTGACTATTAAGTCTTGAGAGGGCCCCCAATGGTGCGCCTCACCGTTCCTTCGAACTGGAACGACTTTCCCTTAGTTTGTTCCTTTCCCCCTCCCTCCCTGCCAAAGTTTTAACAATAACCCAAGTAAACCCAACAAAACAGAGAAAACAAAAAGCATAACACTAATAGCCTCTGGTACCAGGAACCGAAGTTGCATCTGGTGTCCTCATACTAACATAGATGTGTGGATGGAATGAAATTATCTTAAACAGATTGCCATTAATTCAAAAAATACTGAATTCCAGCCTTTACTATGCATCTCCATAAAGTCTCATTTTAAATGGCTGCTACACTGCAACATGCAATGACATCATCATGAACGTTCCAAACGAGCGTGATGACATCATCGCAGCGTCTTTAGGCACCTTAAAAAGCCCGCAAATATGTTGCAGAGTTGTGCAACAGATCTGATGCTCCGGGAGAAGGACAATTGGATCCCCCACATTTTTGAGACAACCCCAAAGTAAGCGCCGTAGGAGATTTAAATCCTGTTTATCTTAAGACTAAAATACCCTTAACTTAGCAAAAAAGGTTCTGCTCACTGATAGGGGTGATGGAGTGTTTGAAACTATTTATTTTCTCCATTTAGGCCAGTAAACCGTATTTAACTGGACCCTTTTGACTACCTTTAAGATAATGAAAAGAAATTTACGCTATTAGCAAATACAGAAATTGAAAAAAGGAAAAAGAATATGGTGAGTAGCCAACTCTGAACCAACTATTATTAAAATAATACCTCAAATGTCCATAAAAGATAGTGGAAACTACCAACAGCCCAAAATACAAACAAAATTCTAAAGTGGCGTGCATGACCTTTTGGCAATACTTTCTTTTGTAGAGTTTATTTACCTTACACTATTTGTTTATTTTTGTAAACTTTTCTTTTTGAAAATCTAAGTGCAGTATGGTTATATCTGTTTTTTTCACAGAAACTCTCCTGTGGATCCCTTTTGAATGTAAAAAGGGTGAAACACGCGTCGAGAGTATATTAATTTGAAAGTATAGAAATCTAAGCATTTGAAAAATCATTGTGAATAAAAAATCTTTCAGTTTCAACACAATAGTGTGGAATTACATTATTTTGGCTGTCACCTACTAAAGTCTAAATACACTGTTGGATTGGCGCAACTGGGATTGTATTCTAAACTGAATCATATTGCTTCTATCTGTTGTAATCAAGATACACGTACAAACCCTATAGCTGACAACCAATTTTTGACAAGTAAACTATCAATAAACTATTTGGATTCGCCCATAGAACTAAGTCCTCCTTTTGATTACCATCTCTGTTTACAAATCTGAACTGATACATGTTTGAGACCTACTTTGGTTTTCCTCGATCAGTCCACAATACATTTCCTCTCTACCTCGAGTCTGGGACAGTGAGTTGGTTGGTAGTGTGGGATGCGGTACATCAATTAAGGTAAGTTATGCAAGAGACATTAAATAGCACGATACTGCCAATAACATTAGTCTCACTCCATGTGGCTCTGTATAAAAATGGGTGGGAGTGTCAGAGGGATAAAAAAAGAAGGCAGAAACCTGTGATGTTGATGAGTGTAGATTGGGAACACCAATTACCTGTGTGTCGATCTGGACACTCAATGTATGCAGGGAGCAGGGGTGGAGGAATATGCTGAGGCTGGTTAACAGTAAGGCCGACCCCAGGTTTGAAAAGGCAGCAAAGAGTGTGGCGGGGGGTGCTGATAGCAAGTGGAGAGGGTGGAAGTCAGCTAGACCTTGTGGATCGTCTGGTGGGGAATGACCGTGGTGCAACATTCTATCATTGTAAAGGCCAGATTTTTTCCCAAAAGTTCTTTTGGGTCAGACATGGGGTTAAGTGGACTCTTTGGGTGACAGAGTCACTGCAGTGATTTTAGGCCTGCTGAGACATATTCATACTTTTTAATCTTTTAATCAAATATACAAGTCTTGCTGCTCTATTTATGAACAAATCAAGTATTCTGGCAGGCCAAGGGACAGGCTGTAAGTATTTGAGTATACATAGGAAGATTGCTTTTGTGAGCTCCTCTTTGGGTTTCTTTCAAGGTGGGGCATCTTCTTTTCAATAATTGGTTTTGGAGCTTGACCGTTTTGGTCATGGCATTCATTTGGGGGTTGAATGGATGTTTAGTGCCAAATTTGATCGCTGGAGGAGTGAATAGATTGGTTGTATACTTGAAATGAATATGTTCTGTTTGCATCATGCCTTTCTTGATGATTTCCATTTTCATGGGGTTGAAACAGAATTTTTCCCAGCCATCTATTCATGGATGAAGCACAGAGGTATGTGGTTATGTTCGGTTTCATTTCTGTAGTTCTTAGAGAGAAGTTATATATTGATGACATATCTTTCGAAAAACCTTGAGTGAGTCTCCAGCAAGGTTGCATGTATGCTCGCTGTTATTGCGAAAGGAACTAAAGAAAATTGAGGTTACAGCAGGAAGGGTCATTCACTATACTTTTATTCAATTGGTTATCCATTTATTTCAAAACAAGCATAAACAGATATTTCATATGCATATACAAAGGTGGAAGAACAGTTTTCTAATAAGGCAGCCCAGGATTGTGCAAGGTAAAACAGCCATGATATAAACAGGACAATTCCATTAAAAAACAAGAAGAAAAAAGTCCATCGGAAAGGCATGTCGAGGTTGTGCAAGAAGGCATCATTCTGATGCAGAGATATTTTCAGGAACCTCAAATGAGTTACAATTAAGAGTGATTTACCCATGATGTAAGCCATGCTTGTGTAATAGACACATTTGAGAGAGAAATATTTTGTGAAAGATTAATTTAGTTAAAAACAAAAACAGCATGCCATTTGCAAGAGCAAAAAACAAAGATAATGTCGGAACTGATAGGGTTTTATTATATAGGGTCATGTACGTACATGAGTCAAAGACTGAGCTAAGCCGCAGCCATGTTTTTTGGACAGTGCAATGAAGCATGATTATGGGGTTGGCATGGAATGAGTCCTGATTGATGCAGACTGGTTGACATGCTCACATAAACCCATGATGCAGTGCATCTATTACGTCAGGCTGAGCCCACAGCTTGGGGACACCGAGTCACGTTCCAACACCGCCTTTCTATCGGTGTATGCATCATTGTTGTAGGTTGGGTTAAACAGCCTGGGACCTGAACAGGGAAGCATGTGTAGAGGAAGCTGCTGAATCAGCTACAAGTACGTTATGAGGAAAGATTTGCTACCAAGTTGGCAGGCAAGCAAAATTATGGAATGTTGCTGCAAAGCCATGCCCTCCAAGGCCTCCGTATGTAATGTTAGGAAGTTCATTGTTAATAAACTGATGTATCATAACTAACTTTTCTGTTTGAGGCTCATTGTGTAAAATCCCATTAAAACTTAGATGTTTCTGTGCTCAAGAGGCAGACTTCTGGGAAAGGGAACTATGGTGGTGTCTAGACCCATTTTCGCACAACTGTATGGAAATAAATGTGTCTCTACCTTTAATACCTCCCATCCTATTTGGATTATTGTAAGAAAGGCTGCACGTTCTGTTAATGTCAAGAACAAAAATAAGCTTCCATACTAAGTGTACCAGGGGCGGTAGGGGTAAGGAACTGGTGGGTGGTCACTGGTTCTTAGTTGCATTGTGAGCAGAGGCCTAAAATGTCCATGGTATTGTGATTATCAGCACCACTGCAAAATAAGTCATTGAATCACATTTGTAATGGCTAGGAGGGGAATAATACCTCCTCTCTGCACCATGGAAAATAATCATTGGCTGGGGACAGGGAAGAAGGAATTTTCTGCCAAGCGCATTTTCACCAAGCAGAGAGAAAGCCATACTGGTGCCGCCATTGGGTTTCTGATTTCCCAGAATTATGTCCTGAACAATCAGAGGATTGAACCTTCCGGGCCAATCATGTCATGCAGCACATTCATGCAGCACATGTTAGTCAATCATTGGCCAGGAATACACAGGCACTGCAACACCAAAGTGTAGTCACATCAAAAGCTGTATGGTCACAAGGACTCTTACCTATCGCATTCTGGAACAAGTCCATATGCACAGCATCAATCTGTGCTGATACTTACAAAAATATAAGGACAAGAGAAGAGATTAAACCAAACCAAGTGTCTCGAACAGGATCACATCATGGATGTGGAGTATTTGTGGAAACTGGTTACCCATTACAAGCCAAGCTATCAGCAGATCCGGAAGGATCACAAGAGGAGAATGTCTCATAGAAATTGAAACAAACAAACCCACCTTCAAAACCTTCTATGGAAAGTGGTGTTGTAATTATGATCACAATCACAACTGTGCCATTTACCCAAGGCAATGCTTTAAACCCTATTTGAAACCTCTGACTATCCAGAGTCCAATCATACAGAGCAGTGGTAACAGCAACTACTGCATTGTACTGATAGTGAGCGCAAACTCAATTTCAGGGAACATTCCCCAAAATGATACAGCAGAAATCTAGTTCCCCTCCCCTATCACTGCGAACACCACACCCTGCACACAGTGTGCTAATAAACCCTGTGTGGTACGAAGAAGTGGAGGGCAATTATCAAACACTGGGAACTGCCTGCCACAACAGTATTCTGGACTTTTGAATTTCTTTTTGCTGCAAAGTGAAACATGTTGTCCGTGCACAGTAAAGATGTGGGTCAGGGAAAGCCTACAACTAACCTAGCTAGTTGATTTATGCAGGCCCTTAGAAAGTGGCACTCAGAAACAGCACTAAACAATGAACTTTTACAGCAGCTCCTTCAAGAAGCAGCTGCATAGCAGCGGCTTATGGCAAGAGTACCATCACCTGAAAAGACTCAGTGGACACGAATGTGCCTTATTAATGTCTAGCGCACAACACTGAACTCAGTCTGGTTGCAAACAAGCGATACAGTAGCCACAAATCATGCACCCATTCATGAGGGGTCAGAAATATCAATGGAAACATGATCACCAATGAGGAATTTGCAGTTACCGTCCCTCAAATGGTGTACTGGAACTCTATAACTCAGTCCATAACTTGGCGGGGAAGGTGTTAAATGTTCTGAATGGAAAACAGTGTCATGGTCCAGGCCAACAGCTTATTCATTCCTTCACAGTAGTTCCAGTGTTCGTGGAGGAAATTCCAGCAGCACCAGACTCAACAGCCTTTGGTTCATTTAATCATGTTATATGCATGCGTGTGGTGAGGTTGTCACTAGGACTCTCCGGGGCTGTGCAGACCTTGGGCAATGTAGACAATCGTGTACTGTCTGGTGTAGCTGTGGGATTTATGTAAGCATGCCTGGTCTAACGAGTGCACTCCATTCTGGTGCCATGGAAGCTACGGTTGCAAAGCTAATGGATGGCTCCTAAAAGATGTCAACTCACTGTCCCTTTGTTTCCTGCTCAGACATTTTCCTTAACTGTGCTTTTTGTTCCCTGCCCTATTCTGTAGCCTACTCTTACTGGATCCTGTCCTGCTCTTCCTGTCTCCTGTTGGTTCCTTGCTTGATTTCTACTACTGCTTAGGCCCTTTTCGTGGCTAGACCCTTTTGGTTTGGCAAACATCTTCTTTTGCTGACAAAGTCTCCTCCCTGTTTCTGCACTGGACTGTCAGTCATTCACCACCGGGAGTGATTTGGGGGAACTCTCCAATACATTAAAAAAAAAAAAATGTTTTACAATAAAAACCAGTAAGAAAAGAGGACAAAACAAAGGTTGCATTGCATAGGTACAGTGTATCAACGGGTATGAGACGCTAATAAGGATAAATGTGTGCGTGACTCAGGTTAATATGGGGATGAGTGTCCCAAGCCAATGCGCATATCCAGGACAAAGTGGATTCAGCACCCCCTGGGTCGCTTCAGTGTTGAATGTTCACACAATTCCGGTCCATTTCCCCCAGACCTTCTGAAACTTCCCAGGGCAACCCCTGGAGTTGTAGATGCGTTTCTCTAAGGATGCGCATCTGTCCATTTCGTTGACCCAGCGGCTAAAGCTCAGTCTATCTTGCGAGCCCCACGTAGCAGCAGTAAGTCTCTTCCACAGTCCCAGTGCTACTGACAGGAATATCTTTTCAAGTTTGGTGAAGTCGACTTCCCCCTAGATTACCAGTAATATTAGCTTCGTGTCTTGCAGAACTGAGGACCCCACTATACTAGAGATCCTGCGGGTACATTTCTGCTAGAAGTCCTGTATTATATTGCAGTTCCACCCCATGATGAAGGAGGTACCCTCTTATCTCAGGCAGTCTTGGTTGTCTGCTAACCCCACCTTACCATCGCTGTGCAGGAGTAGTAGGCCTGATGCAGTATTTTACAGTGTATTAAGCTGAGCCTGGCATCTATTCCTATTTCTCATGGGAACATTAGCGCCTCTACCCATTCATCCGGTTCTAACGAGTCCATCTCCCTCTCCCATTTTTCACAGAGCCAGAATATTTCCTGGGCCCCAAAAGCGGTAAGTACCTGGTAGAGTGTAGATGTAACCTTCGTCAGGATTCTAGCATGAAGGATGTTGGCTTTTAAGGGGGAGCATTTTGGCACCTCAGCTAACACAGGGAACTGTGCGCAAATTACATGTGTTAGTTGTAGGTGTCAATAGTGTTCTCTAGTGGGCAACGCAAACTTTTCCTGCATAGCCCTGAAGGCCAAGAGGCATCCGTCCTGTACCACATCAGCGAGGGTGCGTATCCCATGCTCCTCTCTATTAAGTATTTCAATCAGGCGATACACCCTGGTCTCAGCCTAGTATGCAGTGCACAACTGAAATGCTCATTTGGTTATATATATGGATTCAATATTAGAGAGATACACCACTCATATCACACCCCTTTTTCAAATACCCCGGGTCACGATGGACCAGGAACCAGGCTGGTTAGCAAAGGCAATATTTATTTAAAATTCAAAGAAATCATACACTTTTTAATATGGGGCAGCTATCACCAATGTGATGATGGGTCTGCTCACCTCTAGCAGCAGCAGACCCTATAACCATCACCTGTGGTGTGCCTCAGGGATCTTGCGTCTCGCCTACACTCTACTTTACTAAGCCCCTTTTCAATGATTTGGATCATCTCAGTATCACCTACCCTAACTATGCAGATGATACCCAGATCCTCCTCCCGCTTTCAGGGGATTATGGAAAAGATTTTGCCTTGGTGAATAGTGTACATCATCATCATCCAGGCATGGATGGCCACACATGGTCTATGCCTGAATGATGATACAACTGAGATCATCCTCCTGGGCAACCCCTCCAACCTAAAAAAAACTGGGATCCGATTACTCCTCATTTACAATTGATGGCAATAGCATTAAAGTAGAACATGAGGTAAAAACATTAGGTTTCTACCTGGACTCAAACCTGCACGTGCAAACCTATTCGCACCAGCAAGCCATTTCTCTCTGACAGCAGCTGCACCATCTTGGCCAGAGCCCTCATCCTGTCTCACCTAGACTACTGCAATGCCCTCTACTTAGGATCGACTAAAGCAACTATCCGAAGAATCCAAACATTTCAAAATAATGCCCTCAGAGAGGCACTAGGCATATCCAGAAGAGACCACATATCTGAGTGAAGCCGACAGAACAATTGGCTCCCAACCAATGATAAAATTCTTCTAAAAACTTTTGTCGCTCACCCACAAATCCCTCAACAATGCTGCCCCCATCTATCTTGCCGAAAGATTCCATAAACAGACCTCCCTGAGACCAACCAGAACAGCTAACAGAGATCACCTCTCCATAACCAACTTCAAACGATCCACAATCTGACGCAACAGCTTCTCCGTGAAAGCAGCTAAATTATGGAACTCTCTGCCTCCCACTCTGAGAGTAGACCAACCCTACCAAAACTTCAGATCCAACATCATTATGTGGCTGAAATCTAATGACCAGCAGTGATAACCTTTGCTCTGCCAACAGCTAGGACTTACTGCAAGGGCAACTCACGCCTTACGGAGTGCATCCTTCCCCACTTCATTTGAATGACCCGTGTGTGACCACAACTGCCCACTTACTACTTGCACACCCTTACTTATCTCTGCCCACCCAGCACTATCTATAAACTCCATAAATCCTGTATATATCGCTTCTGCAAATGTATGTACCAGCTGTATACACCCATTTTGTATTTTACGCTTGCAAATGGGTACCTTCTGTATATACCTTCTTGTATTTAATAACTTGTATGTAAACCTTTATACTTTGTATGTTGTAACTAAGCCTCGCATATACTTGTAATTGCTGCGCACTGTTACCCCCGGGTATGATGCGCATTATAAATAATAAAACACGCAAACTTTTGGGCTTTTGGAAAGAAAGCACTCAAGTTGGGATTTCCCCCTGCAAGATTCCTCAACCCACAAAAAATCAATTCTAAACAGATGTAATGAAGCAGCAGGTAATCAGGAATGAGGAATAAGGAACAAAATTTTAATCCAACCTTCCCTCCCCAAACAAGAGATAAAAACGGATTTGAACCCTTGCAAGGTTAAAATGACACTCGGAAATGGCTCAATAAAACAATGAATGTGTTCAAAAATCCTTAAGTACAATTCTCCACGGGAGCAACACTGGAAAGTCACAAGCAATCATAAGCAATAGATTGAGCAAAAGCATACATTTCGAAAATGAATGGAAGGTTTAAAACAATTGATAGTAAAAATAACATGTGTAAAACTTTGCAAAAATGTTAATTCCCGCCTGAAATTAACCAAACGGATTTTGATTTTAAAAAACGAGTACAATTCACTGATTTGAAGTGTGTTTGTCTTTTTGGGGTGTAGCTATAGATCTTAGGTACAAATGAAGTGAAATGAAGTTTCTAGCTATTAAACTGAGGGAGTATATGCAATGTATAATAAGAGGTGTTTTTAGAAAAATCGGGTAGTGAAAACAGAAAAACTCAATTTGGACAAGAATAGTTTTACTCTATACTAGAGCATTCAGGCTAGAATACCAAAGAGGGACACAGTAAGCTCCAGGGTTGATTCAGGAGTTCAACCCTAGTTCCCCAGCGCCCGCCCTGGCGGAAACAGTCCGATCACTCGAAACAGGATTGATAGTTTAGGATTTACAAGACAAGATAAAAATAACTAAAGAAATGGCGTTTAGCAAGAGAAATCAATGACAGGGTTGCAATAAGTATTCTGACAATGTTACAAGTTATTAAGGTTAAGGATAGGATGGTTTAGAGATTGGGATAGGACAAAGCAAGGCAAGTTATGCTATGGTTTTATGGTTCCTATTGATACTCACAGACCACTTTTAATTTGAATTTTGGACAGTCAGCGCTCTGGATCACCACACGGATCTGGTCTAACACAGGACAGCCGGACAAACTCAGCGGAACTGATCAGCGGGGCAGAGACTGGATACCAAAGGATAGTTCTTCTGGACTGGCAATTCTGGTTACTGGATATTATAGGTCATCAGGATAGCCAGATAGCAGCGGCATGCAGTGAGTGGCAGCAAGCCAGGTTAATTCAGGATGCTTCCCAAAACACCACAGCGATTCCCTTGGTAATGGGGATTATTTTGAAATTGAGGCCTGTTAGGGAGAATTCCCATAAATGGCTGATTTCCCGAAGAGTCCCCCGGCAGCTTTGCTGGATTTCCAGGATTACATTTTTTCACCTGGTAAGAGTGTGAGCCTTTTTCCCACTCTTATATGTGTTTTTGCTGTGTGTATTTTCACTGTTTGTGTGATCTTGGGCACTGGAGCCTCACCTACTCCGTGTGCACCACTTTTTTGTGTGTTACACAGCACCTTCAGTGCAGTGACACAGGGTTGTCTTTGAGACTTCCCACTGACTCCATTTTTCTGGGGCTGACTACTGTCCCCCAGAAACAGGTAAAGTTGCCATTAACTTTATATAGTCACTTTAAACCACAGACCCAGCACACCCCATCTTACATGGAGTATTGGAAAGGGTTAACTCTTATCCCTTTTTTGTCTGTGCCTCTTGGAGCCTTGTTTCGCTCCCTTAACATTAAGACTTGGCTGGTGGCAATGGTATCTACCCTAGCTTTTCTACCGCGATTACCTTATATAAACGTGGTAATGTTTTAGGCTATTATATTCGTCTCGAACATAAACCCGCTTCACCAAATACATTTTATCTTTGTTCCGCCTGGGTTTATTCGTCATTTCTTTTTGTTAAAGTCTTTCTCGTGTTTTACTCTGCGCGCCAAACCGGGGATGACTCCTTTGTTCGCGGTCTTTTCGCGGGCTTCTACGCAGAAGCCCTTCTTAAGGCGCCTGATAGTCTAGGTAGGCAGGATTTGAGGGAGGCATCTTCGGACCCCTGCCATGGGTTCCCTTGGTAACCCAAGTCGCACTCTTGTCTGATTGGCTAAGGGGACTGGCCTTGCCAGGCCAGCCACCCTGCTGTGTGATTGACAGCCAGGCTATATGAATGGGGGAAAACTGTATAAAAAACATGTCTCTGGGACTGGAAAGACAGAGTCACCACTGGAACGAAAGAACCAACGAGGAACTGGAAGAAGAGGACCCCTACCTCGACTAAACGGCTCGGTGAAGCCCTGCTGCAGGTCTGAATCTCCGAATCTGATGACAGAGAAGATCCTCCAGGAAACTTCTTCCCTTGTGCTGGTGGGACCAACCAGTTCGCCCAAACTTCAAGCCATGACCCCTCCTCTGGTCGAATTCGCTGTACAGAGCTACAGTCGGCCGGATAGCCAGGAAGGTCGGACCCTGCTTGGGTTTTAAGGAGCGTACCTTTTATTTGTTGTTTTGCTCTGCTGCTGGCTTCTTTCCTGGGTGGCGCAGGGCCCTCCAGTCTTCCTACTTCTGATCAGTCCGACAGTCGCCTCAGAAACCGTGAGCCTGCAGGAACTGCCAGGAACATCTGCCTCAGCTACAGCTCCCTCTCCGTTTTAAGGTACTGTGCAAATCCGGTTGTCTGTTTCGTTCAACCGCAGTGAAAGTGTTTGAAATCTTTCTCCAATCCGAGTGCTTGTCCTTCTCTTCTCTTTGAACTAACTTTTCTACCAACCAAACTCGTCCAGAATCTGTTCCACGAACTTTACCGCAAACTACCCTGAACTGTGTGAACTTGAGAAAAAAAGGCTTTTTCCCATTGACTTTGGCTCTAAGCCTTTTCTGGCTGATCTCCTCACTGTAGTCTCTTTTTCAAATTGCTCAGAGTGCTTACCTGTTGGTGATGCCTAATTTCTAATAACTTTGTCTTTCCCTCCCTTTTAAATTGCTAGAGTGCCATTTTGCTCCCACTTCATTTTGTGAGCTTAACTTGTCTGGAATTTAAGGGAAGTGGTGTATTTAGGATTGTGATTTTTACCTTGCATATAATAGTGAAATGTTATACAACTGTTGAGTAAATAAATATATATTCTTTTACTTAGAAACCTTGAGTCAGTGTTTGCCTGAATCAGTAATTGCTGTCCTTTGTGTAACTATTTGTACTGCTCACTTACTCTTGAGATAAGTCTGGCTGCTTCGCTACTGCTACCACTATAACTGTGTAGTACAGGCTTTTACCAAAGGTGAAATTGTACTGTCACTTGTAGTCTTAATTGTGTGTAGTGTTCCCAAAGGGTACTGCATATAATTCTGCCTAACAAGGTGTAGCTGAAGCAGGATCAGCAATTGCTTGGCCTTGTGGTTGGGATCTGGAGTTTAGATGGATAAATGCAAGAGGCAGACAGGAACAGGACGCTGGCGTAGGAATCAGGAATCAGTGTGTGTCCTGCATGCTAGTCAGGGGCCCTTACTTATTATGTCAGATGCCATCATTACAGTATATGACAGGGGCAGGATTCACTACGCCCGCCTCTAATAACAGGATTGGGCAAGGGTAGAAGTCTTCGCATAGCTCTTCGTTGATTGGATTTCAGGAAACGGATGTCATGTTTATCAGGTGATTTTTTACTGTATCTAGAAACTCCCACATTTACTTTACTGAAAATCCAGTTTTGCCAAAAACAGATATTTATGCAGTTGCCACCTCTTAGTAAATCAGATACACAGGTTACATATTTTGTGCAGCACAGTTTTAAAACCTGACCAGGTTGGCAAGCTATAAATGTATAGCTTGCCAACTCAGCTCAGTTGATTTAAAAGTCTTTATTTTCTGATTTCTGAGTCTTGATTTAACAAACCTATGGAATAAAAATAGCCTATGCATATATCACCACCAGCCACATAATCCCTTTATATTGCTAAGTAAGCAAGCTTTCACTCAACAATTTACTTTAAATAGGTCATTTTTCTTCAGTCAGCAAAGCCCATTTTACCACGTGTTTAAAAACTGCTAACATTTCTTTCTTCTAAATTCGATTTTCATCTCCAGAAAATTCACGCATTGCCATGCAGCTATGGTTATTCTCTTGAATGCTGGTGTTGTTCTGCAGCATGCATACATTTAAGCAGGCATAGCTCAGCTATTTAGACAGCTGATTTTTAGATACTTTTGCAAAGCAAATAAACGCGTTTCCACTGTAAACTGAAAACAAAGCCCCTGGTTGATTTCTTTCCAAGCTAAGATGACTGGGCCTGTCATTCAGGAACTAGATATGGTTTTGCTAATGCACAATGACTTCTGCTGGGCATGGCCGGGCCTTTTCAATCACAGCAGTTTCATAGTACATGGATGGATTTAGCCTTAAAACAGCATTTTTAAAGGTTGGAAAAGGTGTCATTTTTAAGGGAATTTTGGGGGTTTCAGCAAGGCAATGTTGCGTATTTCACTTGATTCAATGTTAAACGTTGCAGAGCACACTGGCACACTCCTGCCGTGTGTAGTCTGTTCCTCCCCACATGAAATGTGTGTGGCAGGTTGATGCAGCCATTTTCTTTGGTGGTTGTAAAAATGCAATTTTGAGATCCTGGCATGCACAGGAGTTAGCGCAGCAATTTAGCTGTTTCTTGCTACAATGCCGCAAAGTGATGTGGTAAAGCACATCTGAGCGGGTCAATATATCCCACCTTGCAAAGAGACTCATTTTTAGGACTTCGGGAATATACATATTGTTCCATAGGGGTTGGTCCAGTGTTGGTCTCCCGCCTCATCCAATGTGGTGGTGGGCCTCTATCCAGGTTTGGCGGATGTGTTGTGTCATCCTGGGCATATTTGCCATCTCCTTTTCTGTTCTGTATAACACTTGTAGGGGTGTGTTTGTTCCCATGTTCCTAGCCTCTCCCCCTATATGTGGGAGCCCCGGGTCATCGTGAAGCCAGTCGTTCACCACACCCAGTTGTGTTGCCCATTAGTACAGACCCCCTGGCTACGATAGACAATTTGCAAACAACCTCTGCGACTCTATTGCCACCCTTCAACTAAACCATCCCAACCTCACCCTTCTTGGAGACTTCAACATATGGCTCGACTCCCCCACCAACCCTATGACACTCTCCCTGGTTGACGGTTTAGATGCAATCAATCTCCAACCCCACATAAAGGGCCCGACTCATTATAAAGGACACACTCTTGATGCCATCTTTAGCTCCAACACCCTGATTCATTTAAAGCCCCCTGCCCCCATCATCTGGTCCGTCATTTCATTCTCTCGTTCACCATTCGCTCACCCGACTCCCTACCCGTACTCGAATCGGAACCTCTGAATCTACGCAAATGCTGGAAAAAACTGATAATCGCCCCAGACCTAGCCGAGGCAATCCAGTCTCCACCTCCTACCTGCCATCTCAACAAACAACTAACCCCCGAGGCCTTTGACTCATGGCTCAATGCAGCTCTGATGCAGCTCACACCCCCTTGCAAACCATCAACCTGGCGTGGCCTTTTCCCCAAATGGTTCACTCCAGAGTTGAAGACCACTAAACAACTTTACAAATATCTAGAACGCAAATAGAAAGACAAAACCCAGGAGAGCAGGGCCACCTTGGCCCGACACCTCTACCAATACAAAGCCGAAATCCGGAAAGCAAAAAAAGCCCACTACAACACACGAATCCTAAACTGCAAAAACCCAAGCAAAGAACTCCACAAAATCATCTCCGAATTCACCATTCCGGCCTGCACCACAACTGTCCCAACCCCATCACAATCTCTGTGCGACTCACTCTCCCTGCACTTTTACACCACGGCTATCGAAAGGACAAAAACACTAAACACCAAACTAGCGCTCCTACATCCACCAGACAACTCTCTGCCCATACCGGCCAGCCCATCAGCTGCAACCTCTACACAACCAACGTTCGAATCCTTTAGTCCAATATCACCAAAGCAATTTCTAAAACTTCTATCCTCCCGCAAACCATCTGGATCCCCGCTGGATCCTTGCCCAGTGACAACCCTCGAAGACATTTTTGCTTCCAGCTGCGCAGGAGAACACACGAGATCTATCATAAATGCCTCCCTTTCTTCTGGTATCTTTCCCGATGCATTCAAAATGGTTCACGTCAAACCTCTAATTAAAAAACCTTCGCTTGACCCTCTCGAGCCCAAAAACTACCGCCCCATCTCAAACACCAGGTTCCTTGCCAAACTCATTGACCGAACCGTCTACTCCCAACTAAATGCCTTTGTCGAAGTCAACAATCTCCTAGATCACGCCCAATCAGGTTTCAGAGCCCGTCATGGAACTGAAACCACCCTAACCTCAATCTGGGATGACCTTAAAATGACGGCTGACTCTGTGGGATGCACCGCACTAATCATTCTCGACCTATCCGCCACCTTTGACACGATCAATCACTCAATCCTCCTAGGCCGCCTCCACTCCCTAGGAATTTGTGGAACCGCTCTTAAATGGATAGCTTCATTCCTCAAAGATAGATACCAAATAACGATACTCTCCAGCTATACCTCCGAAGCCCGACCAGTCGACACAGGAGTCCCACAAGGAGCATGCCTATTTGTCCTCCTGTTCAATCTTTACCTGATCACCCTCCCACCAATAATTCGCTCACATAACATCCTGTGACACCCAACTAATTCTAAAACTCCTGGACTGAAAACCCAACTCCTAACCTGACCTGGCCTCATGCCTCCTTGACATAGAACTCTGGATGACCCAAAGCCACCTCCTGTTAAACCCCTCTAAAACCGAAATCATGGTATGTGGCAACTCAGAACTTCTTCCACACCCACTACCATGGCCATCCACCATGGGCAACTCACCGACCGCCTCCAAATCAGTGAAAAATCTTGGATGCACTCTGGACTTAACACTCTCTCGCCAAGTCAACAACGTCTCAACGTCCTGCCACTACCACCTTAAAACCCTTAGGCGCATCTTTCCGTATCTCTCCTTTCCCAAAAGACTCTCCGCGGTCCAATCAATCGTTTTATCAAGACTTTACTACGCAAACCCCCTATACCTCGGAGTCCATTCATACCAACTGAACAAACTCCAAAGGGCACAAAATGCAGCAGCCAAATTGCTACTTGCACTTGGCCCAAGAGACCACGTCTCCCCAGCCCTTAAGACGGTGCACTGGCTTCCAGTAGCCCGAAGGGTTACCTTCAAAACCTTATGTATCTCCCATCGAGCACTGCATAAAACCGGACCTCAATACCTTCAAGACAAACTAAAACCCTATCACCCCCCACGCACCCTAAGATCGAGCTCAGCCGGCTTCCTAGTCATACCGAAGACAAACTCAGTCAGATTAGGCGGATCATCATTCTCAGCCTTGGCCCCCACACTGTGGAATTCACTCCCACCTCACATCTGCCTAACTGAGGACTTAACGTCATTCCGCAAACTGCTGAAAACCTGGCTCTTCCTATAAAACCAACCGTACCATACTAACCCAAACAGTCTAACAGCAACTCAATGACACCAATCCAACAAACTACCTGATGCGATAAATCGATAGCTATTAACCCCTAATAAAAACTAGAAGGACAAACAGAATTAAACGCATAAAGTAGATCAAAGCAGTAAAAGGGTCAACAAGAATAAACCATACGACAACAGTAAAGTGAGTTAGAAATGGACAGAATGCATGGAAGAATAAACAAAATGAGTGGCATGGATGAGATAGTTAGAATCAATAAAACAGATGGAACACATGAATGCGCTGAATGGAAGGAATGCACGAATGGAAGAATAGATGACTTCATAGCTCAAATGAGTGTGGAAATCGAATGAATAAGTAAACTGGATGAGTATTTAGAATGGATGATCCTCTTGAACAGATGAGTGTGTAGAGCGGATGGGTATGCCGAGCGGACAAACGTGTAGTGCGGATGAGTGTGCAAATATAGTGAAACATATAAGAACTCGGAAGTGCGTAAAACAGACAAATGTGCAGAACGGGGGAGTGTATTCCGGATGAGTGTCTAGTACAGATGAGTATCTAGAACCGACGAGTATGTAGAGCACGTGACAGATCCAGGTTCTATCTGCAGGTCTCCGCAGGAGAAGCAAATAAAGAGCGGATGAGTGTATAGAGCGGATGAGTGTATAGAGCGGATGAGTGTATAGAGCGGATGAGTGTATAGAGCGGATGAGTGTATAGAGCGGATGAGTGTATAGAGCGGATGAGTGTATAGAGCGGATGAGTGTATAGAGCGGATGAGTGTATAGAGCGGATGAGTGTAAAGAGCGCGTGCGTAGAGGGGGCGCGTGCGTAGAGGGGGCGCGTGCGTAGAGGGGGCGCGTGCGTAGAGGGGGCGCGTGCGTAGAGGGGGCGCGTGCGTATTAAGGTGAGTATGGAGTGAGTATGTATAAGGGTGATTAGATATAAGGGGTGAGTGCCTAGAGAGGGTGAGTGCCTTGAGGGGGGGTGAGTGCGTAGAGGGGGGCGTGTGCGTAGAGGGGGGCGTGTGCGTAGAGGGGGGCGTGTGCGTAGAGGGGGGCGTGTGCGTAGAGGGGGGCGTGTGCGTAGAGGGGGGCGTGTGCGTAGAGGGGGGCGTGTGCGTAGAGGGGGGTGTGTGCGTAGAGGGGGGCGTGCGCGTAGAGGGGGGCGTGCGCGTAGAGGGGGGCGTGCGCGTAGAGGGGGGCGTGTGCGTAGAGGGGGGCGTGTGCGTAGAGGGGGGCGTGTGCGTAGAGGGGGGCGTGTGCGTAGAGGGGGGCGTGTGCGTAGAGGGGGGCGTGTGCGTAGAGGGGGGCGTGTGCGTAGAGGGGGGCGTGTGCGTAGAGGGGGGCGAGTGCGTAGAGGGGGGCGAGTGCGAAGAGGGGGGCGAGTGCGAAGAGGGGGGCGAGTGCGAAGAGGGGGGCGAGTGCGAAGAGGGGGGCGAGTGCGAAGAGGGGGGCGAGTGCGAAGAGGGGGCGAGTGCGAAGAGGGGGCGAGCATGTATAAGGGTAGGTATGGAGTAAGTATGTATAAGGGTGAGTATGTATAAGGGTGAGGGCCTAGAGGGGGTAAGTGCCTTGAGGGAGTGAGTGCGTGGAGGGAGTGAGTGCGTGGAGGGAGTGAGTGCGTGGAGGGAGTGAGTGCGTGGAGGGAGTGAGTGCGTGGAGGGAGTGAGTGCGTGGAGGGAGTGAGTGCGTGGAGGGAGTGAGTGCGTGGAGGGAGTGAGTGCGTGGAGGGAGTGAGTGCGTGGAGGGAGTGAGTGCGTGGAGGGAGTGAGTGCGTGGAGGGAGTGAGTGCGTGGAGGGAGTGAGTGCGTGGAGGGAGTGAGTGCGTGGAGGGAGTGAGTGCGTGGAGGGAGTGAGTGCGTGGAGGGAGTGAGTGCGTGGAGGGAGTGAGTGCGTGGAGGGAGTGAGTGCGTGGAGGGAGTGAGTGCGTGGAGGGAGTGAGTGCGTGGAGGGAGTGAGTGCGTGGAGGGAGTGAGTGCGTGGAGGGAGTGAGTGCGTGGAGGGAGTGAGTGCGTGGAGGGAGTGAGTGCGTGGAGGGAGTGAGTGCGTGGAGGGAGTGAGTGCGTGGAGGGAGTGAGTGCGTGGAGGGAGTGAGTGCGTGGAGGGAGTGAGTGCGTGGAGGGAGTGAGTGCGTGGAGGGAGTGAGTGCGTGGAGGGAGTGAGTGCGTGGAGGGAGTGAGTGCGTGGAGGGAGTGAGTGCGTGGAGGGAGTGAGTGCGTGGAGGGAGTGAGTGCGTGGAGGGAGTGAGTGCGTGGAGGGAGTGCGAGTGCGTGGAAGGGGTGCGAGTGCGTGGAAGGGGTGCGAGTGCGTAGAAGGGGTGCGAGTGCGTAGAAGGGGTGCGAGTGCGTAGAAGGGGTGCAAGTGCGTAGAAGGGGTGCAAGTGCGTAGAAGGGGTGCAAGTGCGTAGAAGGGGTGCAAGTGCGTAGAAGGGGTGCAAGTGCGTAGAAGGGGTGCAAGTGCGTAGAAGGGGTGCAAGTGCATAGAAGGGGTGAGTGCATAGAAGGGGTGAGTGCATAGAAGGGGCGAGTGCATAGAAGGGGCGAGTGCATAGAAGGGGCGAGTGCATAGAAGGGGCGAGTGCATAGAAGGGGCGAGTGCATAGAAGGGGCGAGTGCATAGAAGGGGCGAGTGCATAGAAGGGGCGAGTGCATAGAAGGGGCGAGTGCATAGAAGGGGCGAGTGCATAGAAGGGGCGAGTGCATAGAAGGGGCGAGTGCATAGAAGGGGCGAGTGCATAGAAGGGGCGAGTGCATAGAAGGGGCGAGTGCATAGAAGGGGCGAGTGCATAGAAGGGGCAAGTGCATAGAAGGGGCGAGTGCATAGAAGGGGCGAGTGCATAGAAGGGGCGAGTGCATAGAAGGGGCGAGTGCATAGAAGGGGCGAGTGCATAGAAGGGGCGAGTGCATAGAAGGGGCGAGTGCATAGAAGGGGCGAGTGCATAGAAGGGGCGAGTGCACAGAAGGGGCGAGTGCACAGAAGGGGCGAGTGCACAGAAGGGGCGAGTGCACAGAAGGGGCGAGTGCACAGAAGGGGCGAGTGCACAGAAGGGGCGAGTGCACAGAAGGGGCGAGTGCACAGAAGGGGCGAGTGCACAGAAGGGGCGAGTGCATAGAAGGGGCGAGTGCATAGAAGGGGCGAGTGCATAGAAGGGTTATGTACATAGAGTAGAATTGCATATACAGACGTATATAATATGGTCTAGAATGCAAAAGAACGTTTCGAAAGAACATATAACCCATCATATCTCACCACCACGCTTACTCTCTCCTTTACATCACCACTCAACTAGAACACAGAGATACTATGACACCATTCGGTATATCTGTTCTCATACCTACATCCGCCGCTCACTCCACATCACTCTAAGTAAACACTACTGGCTGGACACCCCAGCCAGGCGTTTCTCCACAGGCCTAACGCAGCCACATCGGGTCTGGATAAACCCTGCCGGAACAAAACATACTCCTGATCTCTCAACCACTGCACCTACAGCTAAGAAGCAGCTATTACACGAATACCACATGAGCTGCACACATAGCCGGTGCTCACATGCACCTTTTGACTCCCTCTACTCTCTCTACTGCTCTGAACTTCGGTTCCCAAGGGTGTTCAACCTACCAGCGCCTTGAGACCATTCCAATGGTATATAAGGCGCTATATAAATGCAAAATAACATAACATTTAATGAAGGAAACAAGCCATGGAAGACAGTTGGACTGGGCACTGGGATCCTGCAACCTCGCCACCCCACATTAGGGGTTACAGATCCCTGCGTCTAAGAACACCAAGTAAATAAGGAACAAGTTACTTACCTGTAACTGTTGTTCTCCAGCATGGGTCTGGCATGGATTCACATGCTCATGAATATTCCCCGTCGTCAGGCTGGGAATCCTCGGTAAAGAAAAAACCAGTATCAGTTTCGTTTCTGATCTGTCTTTCGTAGTAATAACCAATCACTGGTCTCTGCGTCATACTGACCACAGCCAATGCCACTGCCCTCTACCTAAGCACCGCCTCTGGCAGCCATCTTCAGATTTGGAAGCACGTGAAGTGGCAGTATGACCAAGTGAAGAGCCGCAGAGGGGTAGGCGGGAGGGTTCGCATGTGAATCCATGCCAGACCCATGCTGGAGAACAACAGTTACAGGTAAGTAACTTGTTCCTTCTCCAGCATGGGGTCTGGCATGGATTCACATGCTCATGAATAAAGAAAACATAGCAGTACACACATGCACAACCACGGGAGGTGGCAAAGGCTCAACATTAAGCATTACATCAAACTCAACATTAAGCATCTTACCTCCTCACCAGGCTCACCTCAGGCGAACAGGTTGCGCAGCACTGCTTGGCCGACCCTGGACTCCTCCCTGGAATCCCTATCGACGCAGTAGAATTTCGTGAAGGTGTGCGTCGACCTCCACGTAGCAGCCCTGCATATGTCCAGCAGGGGCACACCAGAAAGGAACGCCGTGGTAGCTGCGATCGCTCTGGTGGAATGGGCTCTCGGACGGCCAGGCAGCGGTCGGTTTGCCAACCGATGACAGTACATGATACAGCCGGAGAGCCATCTGGAAATGGAAGCCTTCGAGAGAGCCTTCCCCTGATTGACAGGTCCAAAGTTCACAAAGAGTTGTGACGTCTTCCGAAAACACTTCGTGCGGTCCACGTAGAACTTCAGCGCTCTAGCTACATCCAGCGAGTGCAAAGTCCTCTCAGCCGGCGACGAAGGCGACGGGAAGAACACAGGCAACACCAAGGGTTCGTTGAGATGGAAGTCCGACGGTACCTTGGGCATGAAGGAGGGGTGCGTCCTGAGCACTACCCTTGTGTCGTGAAAAGTCAAGTACGGGGCCTTGCAGGAAAGGGCCTGGATCTCTCCCACCCGTCGTGCGGAGGTGATGGCCACAAGAAACGCTGTTTTCCACGACAGAAACTTCAACGGGGCCGAGTACAGAGGCTCGAACGGAGGTCCCATGAGCTTGGTCAGCACCACGTTGAGCTCCCACGCCGGGGCCGGCGCCTTCACCGGCGGGAACGATCTGAACAGCCCCTTCATGAACTCTTTCACCAGACGATGAGACCACAGGGACGTCCGGCCCGTGGTTCTGGTGTATCGGGAGATCGCAGCAAGATGAATCTTAATGGACGCGTGTGCCAGTCCAGCTTTGGCCAGCGTCAGCAGGTACGGCAGTACCTGGGGAGCCTTAATCCGTAGAGGGTTAATCTTCTGTGCGTGGCACCAGACAGAGAACCTCTTCCATTTGTGTCCGTAGCATTTAAGAGTCGAGGACGCCCTGGCCTTTGCAAGAACCTCTCTGCAGTCGGCCGGTATGTCGTATCCTCCAAACTCTAGCGCTGCAGGAGCCAGGCCTGCAAGTTCAGCGATTTCGGGTCGTGGTGGAGGATGGCGCCTCCTTCCCTGGAGAGTAGATCTGCGTCCACCGGCAGCTTGATTGGCGGGGACGCTGACAAGTCCAGAAGGTCCGGGAACCATATCTGCCTCGGCCACGCAGGTGCGGAGAGGATCATCCTGCACCGTGACCTCTTGAGCTGGTTGACGAGCCGGATTAGCAGTGGCAAAGGAGGGAACGCGTAGAGGAACAGGCCCTCCCAGGGGAACGAGAAAGCATCGCCCATGCTCCTCGCCTGGGGAAACCTGCTGGCGAACCTCCAGCACTTGGAGTTCGTCGCCGTCGCAAACAGGTCGATCTGGGGTGTGCCCCACCGTCGGAAGAGGCGATCCACTAGATCCTGCCGTAGTTCCCACTCGTGGCACGAGCGTAGCTCCCTGCTGAGTGAGTCGGCGATGGTGTTTTTTATCCCTGCCAGATGAAACGGCACCAGAAACATCCTTTGGGCGACTGCCCAATGCCACAGGTCCTGGGCCTCCTTGGACAGTGCTGGGGACCTGGTTCCGCCCTGTTTCCTGATGTAAAACATGGTGGTGGTGTTGTCGGTGAAGATCCTCACCACCTTGCCCTTGAGGGACGGAAGGAAGGACCTGAGGGCCCAGAACACTGCACGGAGCTCCAGGATGTTGATATGGAGGGACTTCTCTGTCGGGAGCCAGAGGCCTCTCGCGTGCAGATTTTCGGTGTGCGCTCCCCACCCTTCCAGGGAGGCATCCGTGGTCACTGTCTCCTGGTGGTCTGGGGTCTGGAAGTCCATGCCCGCCGTCAGATGCGCGCGGGTGCCCCACCACCGGACCGCTCGGCGGAAACTCTCGTCGAGTGTGATCCTCTCCTCGATGCCGCCCGTCGTTTGGATCCAGCGCGCGTCCAGGAACTCCTGCAACGGGCGCATCCGGAGCCTGCACATGGGAATGAGGTAGATGCAAGAGGACATCATTCCGAGGAGGGACTTGATGGACCTCACCTTGGCCGCGTCAGAAACCAACATCCGCTGTACCTTGCCCAGGATGGACCTGGTCCTTTCCTCCAACGGGGAGGCCAGAAGGGACACTGTGTCGAGCTTCGCTCCCAGAAACAGTGCGTTTTGCGCGGGTACCAGGTGGGACTTGGCGTAGTTCACAGAGAATCCCAGGTCCGTGAGAAGTTGGACGGTCCTTGCCGTGTGCTCCACGGCGAGCTCCCTCGTCTTGGCTCGGATGAGCCAGTCGTCCAGGTAGGGGTAGACGTGGATCCCCTCGCGGCGCAGCTGCGCCGCCACCGGTGCAAGGCACTTGGTAAATACCCTGGGTGCCGACCGTAGTCCGAAGGGGAGGGCTTTGAACTGGTAGTGACGCCCTTGGACCACAAACCTGAGGAATTTTCGGTGCCCCTTTAGGATGGGAATATGGAAGTAGGCATCCTCCAAATCCAACGACGACAGGAAGTCTCCTTCCTCCAGCTGACCCAGGACATGCTGGAGGGTGACCATCCGGAACTTCTGCGCCTTGATGAACTTGTTCAGACGTCGCAGGTCTAGGATGGGGCGCCATCCTCCCGTCTTCTTCTTCACGAGGAAGTATCTCGAGTAAACTCCAGAGCCCCGAAGCCTCTTTGGGACGAGTTTGATGGCGCCCTTCCTGAGCAAAGCCTTTACCTCCAGGAGAAGCTGAGGGACGTGAAGCTCTCTCCTGGCCACGGGGGGGACGCGCGGGCACCTTCTTTGAAACTCGAGCGCGTGGCCCCGGGCCAAGGCGTCCAGCACCCAACGGTCGGTGGAGATGGACTCCCACACGCTGACGAAGCTCGCCAGCCGGCCTCCCACCGGGGTGCTTCGGTGGGGGCCCGACCCCACAGCCGGTTCAATCCTGTTTCGACGAGGCTTTGCCGCCTTGACCTCCTTGGCGACGACGGCGGGGTCCTCCAGACTTGCCTCGTCCTCTGTAGGCCTCTTGAGACGACGAGCGGGTCGCTTGACGGTAGGTAGAGAAACCGCCGCCGGAACCTTTGGAGGCGCCCTTGCCTCTGCTGCTCCGAAAGGGCGTCCGTCGTTGCTGTAGAACCCCAAGGGCCCGGGCTGTCTCAGTGTCCGCTTTAATGGCCTGAAGGGAATCGTCCACTGTTTTCCCAAACAGGTTGTTCCCATCGAACGGCATGTCCAGGACTCTGGTCTGTACGTCTTGACGGAAGTCCGTAGCCTTGAGCCATCCACGCCGCCTAAGGCACACACCGTTGCCCAACTGGCGAAACCCAGTGTCGGCGATGTCCGTCGCAATAGTGATGGCGTGGTCCGACGCCACCTCACCTTCCTGTAGGATCTCCAGGGCATCCGCCCTCTTGTCGTCCGGTAGGAAGTCCAGCAGGGGAGCCAGTTTGTACCATAGCTCCCTGTCGTAGCGGGCCACGATAGCCAAGGTGTTGGCCGCTTTAATCGTCGTCGCTGCAGACGAGATGACCCTGCGTCCCATAGCGTCCAATTTCTTTCCCTCACCGTCCGGTGGGGAAGTCGATGTGGAGGCCGCACCCCCCCCCGCTTTCTTCCTGGCCGCCGCGGAGACGACGGAGTCCGGGGTAGGCTGCGCCCGGAGACACAGGGGGGCCGCGTCCGGGACCCGGTACTTCTTTTCGTACCGGTCTCTTCTAGCTGGCGTCGTGGAAGGGTTCTTGAGGAGGGCGAGGCCCTCATCCCAAATGTCATCCAGTAGAGGCACCGCGAGGACCGTCTTCCTCTTGGCCTTGCGCCGTTGATAAAGGAATCCTTCCTTTTTCTTCTCCTCAGGGCAGAGTTGGAAAAGCTCGGATGCCCTGCCGATCATGGAGTGGAATGATCCAATCTCGTCGGGCGGAGAGGCCCTGGTGGGAGGTGACGACGGGAGATCCTCGTCGTATACCTCGTCGTCCGTACCCGTCGCTGCCGTGTCAGTCCCCGCATCATCCCCTCGGGTGGACGGGGAGGAGGGCTGGACGGGTCGCGACGGCTGAAAAGGAGGTGGAGGGTGAATCCTTCTTTTCTTGGGAGGGGGAACACCCGAAGGTCCCGGTTCAGGATCCCCCGACGGGAGAGGCTCCTCCGTCGGCAACGGTAGCCTCGTCCTTATCTCTGAGCATAAGGACTGTATAGCCAACAAAATGGCCGCCGAGTTGTCTTGCGGCGCTGGCAGAGGGGAATCCGACGGGCGATCAGGGGCCCCGTCGGCACCCTCGACGCTGTCGTCGTCACCTGCGTCGGGCTCCATCCCAACGGGCCGGTCTTCATCCACGCCAAGGCCGTGGCTTAAGACCTCGATCAGCTCTTCCTCTGAAGCCAAATCTACGACGACGCCCTGCCCCCCCTTTTTCTTCCCCGCCGGGGATTTCACGGGGGTCCTATCGATGGGCACAAAAGAGGACTCCCTCCGAGGTGGCAGGGAGACTCTGAGCCTCGAGGTCGCCACCACTGGTGTAGCCTCCACAGGCTGAGCCACGGCCGCCGCAACAGTATCGATAGAGGGCTTGGCCGGATGGATTAAGGCCTTCACCACCTTAGGTGCGCTCACCGCCTTATCCTTGAGGGGGGGGACACTGCCTCGCTCCCCCTCCGATTGGGGCCTTCGAGCTCGACCGGGGCCTCTCCAGGAGCTTCGCCGGGTGCTCGCCCTTCCTCTTACCCGACCCAGAGCGTTGGCTCGTGGCTGAAGGTGCCGGGGAGGGTGCGCCCTGCCTGGCGCCCGTAGAGCCCGACCGTTCGGCGCTCCCGGTGCCAGCGGACTCACGGTGCTTGGCCTTGTGTTGGACCCCCGTCGCTGGGGCGTCCTCAAAGGTCTTAGAAGACCGCTCGGATTTCTTCCTCTTCTTCTCGCCTGACGGGCTCTTCCCTTCCAGCCAGTTGGCGAGGCGTTGGTGGCGGTCCTTCATGGTCCGCTCCGACATATTGCCGCAAAACGCACAGTCCTTCTCCACGTGCGTCTTGTCCTCATGTAAGCAGTAGAGACAAAAGGAGTGTTCGTCCTCCTTAAAGACGTTCTGCAGCTGGCATCCAGGGCACAGCTTTCCGGGCGTCGAGCTTCCCTTCTCCTGGGCCATGTCCGGGCCTGAGAAGCTTCTGGAGTCCTCCAAAACGTAGCTCGACGAAATCTTCACCCTTGAGGAGCGCAGACGAATCCGACACGGGTCCCCGTTGATCGGATGGAGAGTCTGTGGAGCTTGAGGCTCTTTTGACCGGAAAAAACAAAGTTTTGAGAAAAAAACATGAAAAAATAGCACTAACGCTCGAGAGCAATAGCACGAGGATCCCAACACATGAACGTGCGGTAAAAATCTGAAGATGGCTGCCAGAGGCGGTGCTTAGGTAGAGGGCAGTCATTGGCTGTGGTCAGTATGACGCAGAGACCAGTGATTGGTTATTACTACGAAAGACAGATCAGAAACGAAACTGATACTGGTTTTTTCTTTACCGAGGATTCCCAGCCTGACGACGGGGAATATTCATGAGCATGTGAATCCATGCCAGACCCCATACTGGAGAATAATGGGGATTTCTACGTAAGAAATAGAACAAAATTCTCAGGCATCGTTGACAAATGCTGCTTCACTAGCAGGAAACAAGCCTTAGCATAACTGTTAAAACATGCTGCAGACACCCCGGAATAACATCCTCCATGCCAACAGGCAGAGAATTAGAAGGCACAAGTGTGAAGATGATGCAACAGCAACAAAGAAGTTCTCAAACATACAGGTAGAAGAGATTGGACCACCACAGTCCTCTGAGCCGTGTAGTGCTGCAACCAGTAAACTGCAAATCCCCATCCTGTGCAAGCAGTTTGCAGCAGATGCCACTACAGAAATCAAAGGTATTCCAAGATGGAGATAATGCAACAAACTGCATTTGTGGATGCAGAGGGAACAGGTGAGGGAAGTCTCTTAATTGACCAATGTTAAGCAAGCACTACACAGGGATTCGAGCAAGGAACCAATATAAACCTTGGAAATTAAATTACAGCGGCTCCAGCTAATCTAAAGAGCCAAACACACACTTGTTCCCCAGCAGAACTATAAAAAGCGAAGGAAGGGGAATAAATGTAGAACGAAGCCGGTGCCCATCTACACTGCCAGAAAGTACATGAGGGCCATGCTACGTGGGAAGTAGCCGCCCATGCCTTGACCAGCCGGCAGAAACTATTCTAGAGAGTTGCAACCAAGAGTCCCTACACACAAGAGGCCAGATTGCTGGTAAAGAGGCAGACCTGGTGGATGGTCCTAAGTCAATGAAAATTAAGCCTGAAGGGAAGTGCTTCCTTAACGGGATGATGTAGCAATAGAGTGACATAATTCTGTATGCCTGAAAAGGACCCTGAATGTGTGGGGTGGGGAGATACCCAATTAAGTGAATGCTGTGAACCAAAGGTCTGTGAGAGACCTGTTGTGAAAGCTGGGAAGAAGCCTGGAGAGAAAGACAGCCTTAACGAGACTGACCCATGGCAGGAGAGAGACAGAATATTGTGTGGCTGAAATGAGGGGACAGAAATATCCATTGAAGTGAACGCTGTGAACTCAAGGTCCGAGAGAGACCTACTGTGAAAGCTGATGGGCCCAACATCTGGGAAACATGTTGTGAAAGCTCACGAAACCCAATTTCTGCAAGAGTACAGTTGTGAAAGCTGATGAACGCAAGGTATGGGAGAGACCTGCTGTGAAAGCGGATGAAAATCAAGGTCAGGGGAGACTATTGTTATGTTATGTTACGTGCAACTTCCACAAAAGGCATCTTGGCGTGAACACTATGATCAGCATTAGTTCTGATTAAAGAGGAACGTTTTCAGGTGTTTCCTGAAAGTTAACAGATTGGCTTCATTACGTAAGAAGAGGGGTTGGGACTTTGAGGTCTTAAACTGCCTGGACTGAGAAGGAACAACCACCTTTCCGTTCATTTTAATAGGGAAGGGAGGTTAATAATTTGGTCTGATGACTTCTAAGAGAGTGGAAGTATGGAATTTTAATTTATTTGAGAAAGGGGAGAAGTGGCCCAGCAAAGACATTTTAAAAACGATCCATATACTTTTAAAGATGATATGCTTTCTCATCGGGAGCCAGTGCAAGGTTCTCAGTGCTGAGGACATATGGTCCTGTTTCTCTTAAATACAATTCTAGCAGGTGCGTTCTGAATTCCTTGGCGGTGTTGAAGTAGATGTTCTGCTAAACCCAGATATATACTGTTTTTATAATTAGTCAAGATAGCACTGAGGAATTCACAACAGTTACTTACAAAGGAAAGTAGTGGAGAGATAGAATTGGTCTTAGTTTTTTAACCAGGAAGAAGAAAGATTTGGTCAGCGTGCTAATTTGACTTTGAAGGCTAAGGGAATCCTCCAGAATTACACCCAAATTCCTTACTTCTTGTTTAGGTTCTGGACCTTTGCCAAATCTTTACGGCCAAAATGAGAGCTGGAAGTCTGATTGATCAACAGAATCTCTGTCTTCTCAGGATTAAACTTCATAAAATAGGTGTCCATCCATAAATTAACTGCCAATAGAAAGGTGTTAGCTTGTAAGAGTTAGGAGTTCTCCGACTGATCAATGGAGGCTGAGGTAATGGCCAGGGAACCAATCGCATGTGGGAATTCCATTACTCATCAGCATTCTAGTTACCAGCAAGCACCTCCGGAGTCACCATAAAGAGACACGCTGCAGAGCATGTTTTTGGAATTTTCCTTTGCATCAGACACTGGCTGCAGCAGCGCATGGGCAGACCTTTAGCTGAAGAAATCACAGTAAGGAAACAAGGGTTTTGGGAGATTGATTTTGTACAGGGATACTTTTTAACGAGTTCTAATAGATAGTGTTTCTGAAACAGTGAGTTTAAATAATAAACAGAGACAAAATCAACATTAGATTCGCCAGATGTGATTTGATCTTGTGTGAGGGTTAAATGGCCATGATCTCAAAACAGACTCGGAGAACAGCGTAAGACTAAGCACTAATGAGAGAACATGTAACGGCAACCATGATCGGCACCCGACACAGGGAGGGAGTTACACATAGAAATCATTTTATATAGGACCTATTTGACCATCAACAAAACAGCAAGTACATGAGATTAGACAGAAATAGGTTGAACACGCTCCCACCCCCCCACCCCCTTATTATGTCTCTCGTAGAGCCTGGCATTGCATGGAAGACTCCAAAGTAGACAGCTAATCTACAAAAAAATTCTAGAGGCACTTGAAGAAAAAAGGCCCAAGGTAAACCAGTGGTCGTGATCTAACAACCACCAGTAGAAAACAACTTGTATTCACTAAAAGCACAAGACTAATTTAATGGTCATGTGCGTTTGTTTTTTCAGTTTTTTCATAGAAAGATACCTGCGAGTGTCTGACGTAACTGTAAGACTGAAAGAAAGTTTCATTTTCTCGGCAACAGCATTAACTGCAAATGAAGGGACTGCAAAGAAACGTCCCAGGTACGTTTTTTCTCAAGCTTATACTATTCCCTGTGTGAAACGTAACACTTTTGAGGTCAATGGAGTGTGCGATGAACAAATGGGCTGATAGTTTGTATGGTTTGTTTATAGGAGCTAAAACCGAAGAGGAGAAAAAAAGAAGGCTTGTCAAACCTATGTCCAGAAACATTGTTGATGTATAAGGAGTGGGGGGACACAAGTTGTTTTCATCCTGATGAGAGCCTAAAAAGAAATTTTAAGGGGCACTTCAGGAAGAGAGCTGACAATTTAGAGGCCGAAACAAACCAGTGTCGACATTTCTTTGTTTTTGAAAATATTACATTGCATAACTAAAGGAGGTCCAAGACGAAAAACACTGAGGCCAGGCATTATATTTTATGTTATTTGGCATTTATATAGCGCTCTATATATCATTGGTATGACCTAAAAGCGCTGGTAGATTGAACGCCCTCTGGGACCGAAGTCCAGATCAGTTGAAAGAATAGTGCATCAAAGGGTGGTTGGGTGCACCAGTGTGGTGGTATTGGTTCAATGTGTGCAGTCTGGCGGGTTGACACCAAGACTGGGTTCTGGCTGCGTTAGGCCTAGAGGACGCTTATGTGTGCTGCTAGGCCGGTTTTACGTGCAATATAGCTCAGTTTTATTAGAATGATGAGGTGGTGTTTGTATGTGAGCAGCTAGGCCAAATTGATCGATGGGTGTAGCTGCACTCTAACCGTGTGATGGTGTAGTGATGGTGTATATTAGAGAGTGAGCATAGTGATATGATAGGATGGTATGATATGATGGTTTATCAGCACCCAAACACATGCGCTTCAAAAGAGCTCGATGACAAAGAAGGGAGCAAAGGAACACGCAAAGACACTCCCACAGGCCCTGAACAGCAAGAATGTGAAGACTAGCCATTGCACTCGGCCTTTCGACACCCAGACAGTGCAAGTGCCAAGACACAGACGGGAGGGAACGGTACACAAGGACCGGAGGGGCTGGGGTATACAGCGAGATTACGGGGGACCAGGTGGTTGAGCATACAGCAACAGCATGGAGGGATTAGAAGGGGCTGGGCACAGAGAGACAGCACGAGGGACCAGAGGCCACACAGCAACAACACGGATAATAAAGTGGCTGGAGGGGCACACAGGGACTAGCAGGTATGGGCATACAGCGACAGGACAGAGGACAAGAGGGTACACAGCGATATCATGGGGAACCAGAGGGCAGGGGGTACACATCGACAAAACAGGGGACCAAAGTGGCTGGGGGGCACATAGCGACATCATGGGTACGAGCGGGGCTTGGGAGCATAGAGTGATATCACAGGGGACGGAGGGGGTGGGGGCAAGCAGCGACATCACGGGGAACCAGAGGGGGCTGGGGTACACAGGGACGAAGGCGGATCCTCCGATCCTGACAGAGTTAGAGGATGGAATCACTAGAAGGAGGGCAGTGCTTCATCTTAAGGTGCGAGATGGTAGGTAAGGTTTTATCTTTTCTTGCAAGTATAATGGGCCGGTCTTGAGCACTGGACGGTGAGTGATGCAGAGTCTTGAAAGTGGCCCTTCGTCCGACTGGGAGCCAGTGGAGGGTTCGGAGAGCTGGAGAGATGTGGTCTCTCGAACCCAGGGCAAGGAGCAGTTTAGCAGCAGCGTTTACCGCTTTTTGGAGTTTGTTCAGATGGTATGCCGGGGCTCCGAGCTATAGGGAGTTTGCATAGTCCAGTCTCGACATCACAATCGACATAACTGCGGCAAGTCTGCTCGGGAAGGAGTGGTACGGAAATATGCGTCTGAGAAGTTTGAGATGGTAGTGACAACATTTTGACACATTGTTGATTTCATGGGAGAGGGTAAGACCAGAGTCCATAGTGCAGCCTAGGTTTTTCACATTGTCAGAGAGCGGCACGGGGGTGGGACCAGGAACGGGGGCCATGGGAGTGGATGAGGTAGAAGGGCAGTGTTGCCGCACACCATGATTTCAGTTTTAGAGGGGTTTAAAGAGGAGGTGGTTTATTGTCATGCATTGGTCAATATCTCGAAGACAGGCTTCAAGGTCGGGCTGGGGGTTGGTGCCCGAATTGGGGATTCTTAAGATGATTTGGGCATCGTCAGCGTAGTTGTAGCACGAAATGTTGTGCATGCGGATGATTCCAGGAAGGGTGGTCATATAGAGATTGAACAGGGGAGCAGATGGACATGCCCCTTGCAGTACTCCAGTGTTAACCGACCGAACAGCAGAGACAAATAGGGAGACGAAGGTTATTTGTTTCCTGTTGCTGAGGAATAAGGCAATCCACTTGAGAGCAGTGCCACGGATTCCAAGGAAGTGGAGGCGGTCAAGGAGGATTGAGTGGTTAACTGTGTGAAAGGCTGCAGAGAGGTTGAGAATTAGTGAGGCGCATCCTTTAGAGTCAGCAATGACCTTACGAACATCGCAGATCGAGGTCACAGTGGTTTCAGTTCCATGTTGTGGTCTGAAGCATGATTGAGCAGGGTCGAGGAGATTGTTGGATTCTGCAAAGGCATTGAGCGGGGAGTATGCTGTTCGGTCGATGAGTTTTGCAAGGAATCTGGAGTTCGAGATGGGTCTCTAGTTTTTGGGGTCAAGGGGCTTGAGGGATAGCATTTCAAGAAGAGGCTTGACATGGGCTATTTTAAAGGCATTGGGGAAGATGCCAGAGGTGAGGGAGTCATTTAGAATGGCTCTTGCATGTTCTCCTGCGCAGGTAGACAAGAATATTTATTTTTGGACAGAAGCGGGGCAGGGGTCGAGGGGGGGCCCAGACGGTTTGCTAGCAGATAGTAGGTCAAGGAACTCGTCTCTGGAAATGGGCTTGAATGAGTCGAAGCTGGGAGAATTGGGGGTCGGGTGAGGGGGGATTGTCGGATTGGTCGGTTGTGGGAGGGGAGAGAGGAGGAACAGTTTGTTGTTAATGGAGGCCGTCCTGTCTAGAGCGGTGGTGTAGAGGTGTAGAGAGAGGGAGTCGCACAGTGATTGAGATGGGGGGATCGGGTAGAGGTGCAAGTGGGTTTGACAAATTCCGATATGATTCTGTGGAGTTCTTTGCTGCAGTGGCTGCAGTTGAGAATTTGTTTGTTGCAATAGGCTTTTTTGGACCTTTGGTTTTCAGCTTTGTAGTTACGATGGTGCAAGGCTAACAAGTATTTGCTGAGATCGGTTTTAGATGATCGCCATTTGCGTTCCAGAGAGTTATTTTGTTTTTTGCCGTTCCTTAGGAGGGACGTGAACCATGTGGGGAATGGTCCATTGCGTGATGAAGCAGGGTGCGAAGGGGTGAGAGGAATTAGTGAGTCGTTGAGCCAAGAGTCAAAAGTGTCGATGGTTAAGGCTCTGTCTGGGGAGGAAGGGTGTTGTAGGGGGTCTAAGAAGCAGGCTTCAGCAAGGTCAGGAAAGATCTTCACTTTGTTCCAGCATTTGAGGTCTTGGGGGAAGGCCAGTGGGGCTGTAGGGGAAGGGGCAGGGGTGAGGATGGAGAAGGGGATGACAAAGTGGTCGCTCCAGATCAGTGGTTTGGGGCGGGATATATAAATCAGGTCATGGGGCAAAAAACTGCATCAAGGGTGTGCCCCCTTGAGTGGGTTGGACCGGTCATATGAAGGGAGAGGTTGTGTGTATCAAGACTGTCGACCAGAGGATGGGTCATGGGGTTGGTGGGAATGTCCAACCAAATATTGAAATCTCCATGGAGTGTGAGAGAGGGGTGATTTACTTGAATGGTGACTACAGAATCACAGAGGTTGTTGGTGAAATGTCGGTCATAACCAGGGGGCCTGTAGATGAGTAGGAAGCTGTGGGAGAAAGTCTGAGGTAGTGAGAGTTTAACTTGGAGGGATTCACATGAGGGAATGCATGTCGGAAATTCGACGAGTGAGACGGAGAAAAGAGAATTGAAGAGGACTGCCACCCGCCTCCTCTGCTATTGTGAGGGAAGAGTGAGTAGCCAGGGGGATGGGGGGTGGGGAGGCTTCATGTGCAACAGGGGCGAAGTCATCGGAGAGCCAGGTCTCGTGATAAAGACGAGTTTGGGCTTGTCAGAGGACAGGAGGTAGAAGATGTTGTGTGTTTCTTGCTACAGACCGGTCATTAAAAAGAATGCAGTTGACTTTGTGAGGGGATGTGGTCTTAGTGGAGGTCATCGGAGTGGGAGCATGAGGAGCTTGGGAGATTGGAGGGGAGGAGGGTGAGAGTGGAACATTCTGGGTCACTGAGACAGGGTGAGGTGGGCTAGGGAGGGGGCAGGATGCCAGTGGATATTGAGTGACGAGAGATGGGGTTACGTCATTGGAGGCTGGGAACAGTAGGCGAGCAGAGGAGGATATGTGAGGGGTGTGGGTAGGGGCGAGTGGAGAGATGGTCGGTGGGTGTGAGGTGGTTTAAGGGGCTAAGAATTGGAGTGAGTCTGGAAGGAGTGGGGGGTTCTGGTGAGCAGGGTGAGAAGTCAAGAGAGATGGGGTGGAAGCAGGGCGAATGCAGGGGGAGTGTGAGGGAGAGAATGGGAGAATGGGTTGAGGTAGAAGTGGTGAGGAGTAGAGAGTCGAGGAAGAAGACCAGTCTCGTTTTCTGCATTTCGTGGGTTTTGGCCTCAGGGTCGTGCCACAAAAGGTTTGACCAAAGAAACTACTTAGGTGATTAATGTTCTAAAGAATTTGAAAATTAGGGAATTGATGGTTGTGACCAATGCTTTGTTTCTAAAAGTGAAATTGTGCCAAGAAGCAATGTGCGAAATTTGTTTTTGGAACAATGGCACACTTTACTAACCCCACCAATTAGCTTCCGTGTATTGTATGAGCTGTTCATACACTCCTTTTTTAGAGTTGTACATTTCATAACATATATATGTAGATATATATATATATATATTTATATATATGTTTAGGGCATGATACATTTATAACATTTTTGTATATGATAGACTGAGTCTGATCCTAAAAATGTGGGTTGTTGGGATTGAGAATGTTTTGGATGGTGACAGAGGAATAGAGGGCTAAAACTGAGAAATGAGTGGCTCTCTCTTGTAGGTGCTTTGTTTTTGGTGAATCAAATCCTGGTTGAGGGAGACATTTATCCGGGCCACACCTTGTGTGATGTATTCAGTACTACATAATGGGAAGAAGCCGAATTGGTTCACAGCTAACATTTATGAGCTTTCTGTACATGACTGTATTTAAGACACAACCACTCAATGAGATTTGGTGTAATTACCCAGTTCATTAAGGTCCAGTGTGGACATTTTAAGCAGTGGTTTAATGGATGTTTGTTTTTTTTCCAATTGGCTGGGAAAATCCCTGAGCTTTAGGAGGAGTTAAATATGTGAAGAATGTCTTCTCTAAAAAGAGGATAAATAGCAATAGCTTGTTTTGGCAGGAGCGTTTCTAGTGGGGCGCCTGAACATTTGGCAGATGATAAAAGATACGAGAGTGCGTTCTCCTCGAGAGGTGCAGTGCAAATGATTCAAACAGAGCCGCTGTTGCAGTTACTATGTTACCATAGTTTAGTGTGGGTATGTCTCTGTTTAGGGAGGATTATTCCAATTTATTTCTTATGTGGTCCACTAATGTCTGAGTGGGTGTTACCTCAGAGCTTTTTGGACCGTCACAGAGCTAATTTACTACTGTGAAAAATGGTTCGGCAGATTTGGATGCGACTGTATTTTTGGGCCATAGTACAGTTTTTGTTTGCCTTGGTATAATTGTGTTGGTGTTTTTTTAGTGCCCCGAGGGTGTTTGGGTTCGATGAGTAATGCCAATGTCCAAGTACACGACATAGCACTGCATAGCATTTAAGTCCAAAGTAAACCATTTGCTACCAGACCTCTTTTTTGTGCGTGAAGTGGTTACCATCAGCAGGGCAATGCTATCTAAAATTTCAGTTGCACAAGAATTTAGTGTTTCTACTAAGTTGTTTGGGTCATTATCGGATTCAAGGTAGGGGTGCGGGGTTTACCAAGTAGATAATCAGCTACTGATTCTTTAGTGACTTCTTTCCATGAACGTGATGGAGGATGACTGTACTGATCCCAAGGTCAGGGAAAGACCTGAAGTATGCAAAAAGATCTGTGAGAAGTTGAGTATACATTGAAGCAGCCTGAGGCTAAGAGAGGACTTCAGAGTCCAGACCAATGGGGTGTTCAAAACAGTGTACTGAATACAGCATTATCCCTGAAAGATTAGCTGTGCCTTCAGTGGTATTGTGTTATTATTGTAATATTTCCTGCAAGCTACCGCGATTGCTGTGCTTTCAGTACTTTGGTGTCTCTGAACGAGCTGTACAAAGCAGACCTGTTCTTGTAAACCACGCCATCGGCTCATATGCAGGATTGACTACTCGAGAAGAAACTATTTTGCAAAGGCACGCATGATACATTATAGTCCTTGGGCTGTGCCATGTGTGACATCACAATGGATCCTGACTTCATGCAGTACAGGGGAAGATGATTGAGTAGCCTAGTTTTTCAAACACCATGTTCCTGGACCTTTATTTCCAGAAGAGCGTCCACTCAACAGGGCATGCCTTGCCTCCTGAGTATGCAGAGAGCCTTGTATGATGCCAGTCCATGGACAATGGTGGCATGGGGTTGGTTTTTTGCATGCAATGGACCAACAGTGTGGCTTTCATAGATTCCAGCCCACGGATATATGATATACGAGTCATTTATAACACGCCTGTACATTAGTGTTTATAGGCGCGACAAGACAAGGTAGGAAGCCAAAGGGAGGATGAAACAACAATTTTACTAGGCCTCGTGTCATTCAGATTGTGCAAGTGCAAGGGGGGAGAAGTGCCAGGGGGAGGGAGCAAAGGAAGTGCAGTCAGGGCAGCAATTGCTCTGAGTAAGTGCAGCCAGGGGAGCCAGCTATGCGAAGTGCTAAAAAAGGGGGCGGGCGGACTGTCGGGCTACAGATACAGCCCCTAAGTGTGCAGAGGCAGTGCAGGTGCTTGCAGGTTGTGGAGGAAGCCTGGTGCCTGTTGAGTTCAGAGAGTAGCCAGGCGAACAGCTAGCACGGCAGACAGGTGGTCAGCAAAGGAGAGAGAGAGAACGCAGAAGCCCCTGCAGAGGAGAGGGATCTATCTCCAACTCTCTAACTGGAGAAGAACCTGACTGTCAAAGAGTCAAAGGGCTGGAGAAGGAATATGTTTAGGAAGAGAGAGTTGGATGTAGTGTGGTCCCCGGCCCCAGACAGCCTTATGGACAATGCAGAGGGTCTTAAACTTGATCCTTGCAGCCACTTGGATCCAGTGGAGAGATTTCAGGGCTGGAGAGATACGATCCCTGGGCTTGAGGCCAAGGACAAGTGTGGATTAGTTGCAGAGAGTAGAGGACGGCAGGTTGAGATGGAGGCTGTTGCAATAGGCCAGCCTAGACAGAACCATGGCTCTGGAGACATTGAGCTTCTGGGGGAAAGTTAGAAAAGGAAGACTACCTCTAAGGAGGCAGCTGATAGTGAGACTTTCGAGAGGTCCGTAATCTGAGGGGAGAATGAGAGAGTGTAGTCGAAGATGACCAAAGTTTTTTGCCTCACAGGAAGGCGCAGGGAGAGGGCCCAAGCAGGGGGGCCAGAGTGAAAAAGGGAAAGCGGGAACAGGGGTCCCCAATGAGGAGGATTTCTGTCTTGCTGGCATTGAGGCAGAGATCGTTGCTGGCACACCATTCCTGAATCACGGATAGACACTCAGGAATGAGCGAGAGAGGAGAGGAGGCAGAGGACAGCCTGAAGGAGAGACGAGTGTCATCTGCATAACACTGATAATCCATAAACACTATGGATAATTGTGGCACTCTGGTGCAGTAGGTCCAAACAGCGCTGTTGCGCACCTTCTTTCACAGATCTGCATCCTTAATTTGACACAGGCTGCCGGACCAGGTGCCTGTGCTTTGTAGCTGACAGGATGGGCACATGAGCACTCGTGTACTGTATGAAGCCAGTGATGCGCAGCAAGTGGTGCACAATTAAATAACTGCTTAAATGACTTCTTAGGGAGAATATAGATGCTGGGGTTTAGAAGCAACTACTCATGGGCTGCAGGCGCCTACCACAGAATGGCAAGCAGTAACAGAACTCTGTGCAGTTTCGACACTAAATGGACTCCACAGTGCAGACTTGATTATTGTGGGAGTGTAGAGTCCTACTTGGTTGACCAGCAGGGACCTAAAGCCTGTTGCCATGGGGAGGATAGTTGGGCTGAACACTTGACGAAGTACGTTGGGGAAATAATGTCACCATCTGCGCTTACCATAAGCCACTGTGGAGGTGTTGTCCGTCATAGGTCTGACAAGAGAAATCTAAAGGATAGCATGGCCAGATGTTTGGGTATAGGAGTAGAATTATAAAGTGGACTATTCTCCCAAGTGGCAGAATGAGAATTTAAATGACACTTTGCAAGGTTTCCGGGAAGTGAAGGTGGAACTTCAACTGAAGGAGAATCTCTTTTGAGAGGCTGCCATTGAGTTCCACCTTAGGGGCTGAAGGATTGGTTAATCCACCTAGCCCACGAGAGCCACCCAGGGACAACCATATCTAAGAGAAAGGCCTGGGAAAGTTACTGATGGCCAGCTATGGATGTTCACGCGGTGAAGTTTGTGAGGGAATTAAGGCCATTTTCCAATGCAGATAAGAATGTGAAAACCTCCAAACAACCTTTTGGTCCTCTAAAAGCACCAAGTAGTCTCTGTCTAAGGCTTATATGTCCTATAGGGGCCCACACTGTTAATAAGTGTTTGGGGCCTTATAGGCCATAGTGAAAGACAGATAGGTTTCTTATAGTAATGATTGACCACTTCCCTAAGTTGCCCAAAATGATGGTGCTGGTGGCTGTCATGACGAATACAATAATTGGATTTGCTGGGGTTTGGGGGTGATGTTGAGCAGCCACAAGATGGGCCACACCTCTGAGTGAATTGCAGCTGAATTAACTTCTATCCCCGTCTTTTGAGAACACTGCCAGGTTCCAACCGTATTTATCTGTGTCGGAAGCTTCCTCCTACAACTTTGCTGAACGCTGTGCTGAAAATCCTTGGGAAACAGCAGTTCTGGTTGCTGCAGACCGCGCTGAGAGAGAGGGTGCCTCCTCAGAGCTACCGGTGCCAGGGAGAAGAGGACATGGTTGACTGCTTGTTCCGATCGCCATAACGCCTGTGTTGCTTCCGAGATACGAAGTAACGCGGAGGCACTCGGGACAAGTTGTCCTGTGGTCGTAGAGAACTCCGGCTGGCCCTTGAGATCGCCCTGGAGGAACGGCACAGCTGATCAACCACCACCGGGCATGGAAGTGAGGACCCGGGGACTGGAAAGTAAATGATTGTCTCCCATTTCAGCAAATAACCCTCAGATACGGAGCCGACCTCGCTACTATTTAGGAGATATCCTCATCATAGATTAAACATGTGCATAACCTAACAGTTGCAAGTAAGAGGCACCTGTTAAGTGAGGACAGAGACGGCACGGGGTGGACGGAGGGAGTCGGTTGCTGGCCTTGCTTTCTCCAGATCTGAGTCCCGGGGACACTCCCCAAATAACAGCAACAATGCTGATGATTAAGTGGGACATAATGTAGTATTGAACACTGCCAGTTAAAGCTAATTGCGGTACATGTAGACCCCGTTACGAACATGTGGGGGGAAATTTGAACAACCCCATTCCAATTTGTGCATTTTTGACTGGCATCCCTCTAGTCGTGAACCCTATGCTCATACTATTGTCATAGAACCCAGCGTTGGGGCAGTGGCTAGATTTGTGGGTGATAAACGGCGGTGCTCCAACCTGCATACCACTTTGTTGGTAAGATGACAGTGTTGGTTTGTCAACAGTGTTAAGATACTCACATTTGGTTTTTAAAACAATACACATTTACCAGTGGAGCAGACAGTCACTGTCCTATATTGCGGACAGCTGCGGATGGAAACTTGGCCACGCACAGTGGAGATATATACGATCATGCCCAGAAGGGTGAGCCAGTCAGAAAAAGCAGAATACACTGGATGTTTTTGCCAGACAAACCATACCACCTCGCCCAGAAAAGACAGGGGATTTGCATACGGAAATGGGCACTTGAGAGCTACACGAGGAGACATTAAGCCTTTAAAAGGGGATGGAGGGAATGCAAGCCGGATTTGCAGCCATGAAAATTGGACAGTATCACAACTAATATAAATACCTTGAATGGTAAAATGGACAAAGTTTGTACTCTGATGTTAGAGGCAGAAACACGCATTGGGTAAACAGAATATTTCACCGTCCTGAAATCTCAAATGGCAAGGGTCACCACTGACTTCAGGAGGGCCCTGTTAAAATGCAATGGCTTGGAGTCACGTTCGCATAGAAGCAATATACGCATAATTGGATTGCCAGAGAATTTTGGTAAAGGCCCCATCGAAGGTAGTGTGGAGAATCCTGTGATAGATCTGTTTGATAAGCAAAACTCTCCAATGTTTGTGGTGGAAAGAGCGCACAGAACACTGCTGACACATCCCAAAGCAGGCACTCCTCCCAGGGCAATTATTGCAAAGCTACTTAACTATAGGGATCGTGACACAGTATTACGCCTCGCCAGAGAAAAAGGAATGCTGCGCTACAACACCACAATTCACTTATTCCCTGATTTCTCCTTGGCTGTCCAACAGGAACGCAGATCCTTTTTGGGTGTGAAATGTATGCTTCAGGAAAGAGTGATTCGATATGCTATGTTATACCCAGCACGCCTATGAATTCTATACAGGGAAAGTCTGTATGTTTTACCATCCCAGAAGAAGCAGTGAACGGCATAGAGGCTAATATACCAATTGCTTCCAGACCAGTCGAAGAAGACATGGAGGCGACATCTTTGCCTCCGCCCTGAGCAAGTTGGAGGTATGGGTATGAACTCTTTTGTACTTTGGCCTAATTACCTGGTACTAGTAACGTTATAATAGCATAATGTTGGCGGGTTAACGCTGACTGGGGCTGGTCCCCTTGTAATAGAGTACTTGTCCAGATATCGACTGCAGACCTCGTTTGGTTCGGGAGTTAAACAGCGACCTCCACAAGCAAGGTTGAGGTTTTTCTGTTTTTGGTCATAACACAGATGGGAAGTGCATAGTAGTTGGGGGTGGTGGGGAAGGGGCTGGGGGTTATATACATGGCACTGATTGAAAGGGCGATGCGGGAGGGGCTACAAGTTGGGGGAAAATGGGGGGAATGTTCAGCTACATACATATAGAGAATTGAAGTGATATGCAAGATTCAATTGCATCAAGATGGTATCTACACTACAGCATGGTTTATACTAATAATTTGTGTTACCCTGGAGATTATTAGAGTCCTCAGATGGAATGTCAGAGGGTTATGTTATTACACTAAGGCCAGAAGAATTAAAAGCATATGTGAATCGTCATAATATCCAGATTCAATTTTTACAAGAGACACATGGGGTTGGTGGTGGTAATACATCTTTTGCTGCAACATGGGGTCCCAATCGGCATTATACTGGGTATTCAACACAATCTAGGGAGGTGTTAACTCTGGTACATAGGAAGACTGCCTTCACGCAATTAAATACACATATAGACCCAGAGCGTCGTTATGTTATAGTGCATGGTAAATTACAGAGTAAAAAGATCCTCCTGGTGAATAAATACAGGCCTAATATGGACGACCCTATTTTTTATACTTCGATAGCAGATCTGATACTGCTTTATATGCCTGCCGCAGTGATCTGGGGGTGAGGGGGCAGATATGACCACTATATAAGACTTAACCCTTGATCAAACTGGATCCAGTGTCAGGCCACTGTCGAAGGCATTCAATTGTATTGCCACAATACGTGATAGACTAAAACTATATGACATATGGCGTGTGTTGCATCCAGGGGAGAGGAGATTTACATTTTACTCCACAGTACACGACATGGCTTCAAGAATAGACCTGTTCCTTATATCAGATAATTTATTAGGGCAAGTGATGGGGGAGACGGATATATATCCATGAACTTACTCTGACCATTCCCTGATCATAATCTCTTTGACGCGGGGCAACACCCTGATAGACCGTGGAGGTTTAAATCACTCGCATTAAAGGATCTTGTTTTTAAAACAGACCTTGAGGAGGATATACGCACATATTTCTTGACCAACGATAACAGAACAGTTTCCCAGGCCATTTTATGGCAAGCATTTAAAGTATGTATAAGAGGAATGGCGATGTCACGTGAAATGTGAGTATTACGTACTATACGTAGGGACTTGACAAAATGTGAAGAGCCACTCCAGACTTTGGAGCGGCAGTATGTGGCAGCGCCCAACTGTAACACTGTAGCGACAATTCAAGTCCAACTCGAACATTTTAGGAAACTGGCAGATAGGAAAATACAGTACTTTACTAAACCGGTCTCAGCCAGGAAATATGAAGAAGGTGATAGACCCGGAAAAATGTTGGCCAACTTGGTGAGAACTGAGGGAGGGCGGAATCACATAGTTGGGGTAAAAGACGAGACTCGGCTATGGTTTCTACAGAGCAAGGCATTCATTATGTAGTTACAAGATTCTACACTTCAGTGTATCATACACATGGACAATTAAACTAACACGGACTAGGTGAATTATTAAACGATACCCCTCTGCCCCTACTATCCTCTGAGGGGAGAGTCCAACTGAATGCCCCGATAACAGATACAGAACCTATGCGGGTGATTAGAGACCTACCCATAAACAAAGCTCCTGGACCGGACCATCTTACTGCCGAATTATATAGGGAATATAGCACCTTGATGGTCCCCTCACCATTGAAACTTTGGGAAGAATCTGGTTGCACTGTCCAGCTACCTTTATCTTTGCATGAAGCTCTGGTGATAGTTTTACTCAATAGGGCACTTTCGTTGATGAATGTTGATACCGAAAGGTTTGTTCCAGTTCTAGCCAACAGATTGCTTCCCTTTATGCCTGCCCTGATCCATCAAGATCAGGCAGGGTTTATTCCAGGCAGAGCAACATCCCTTAACCTGAGGCGATTATTTAATGTCATGTCTGGGCATGTATATCCTCAGAAGCAAATGCGGTGACTGTAGCCATAGATGCTCAAAAGGCATTCGATATGTTTTCATGGCCCTTTCTATTTACAGTCCTGGAGAAATGTGGGCTGGGGGACACCTTTATAAGCTACATTAAACTACTATATACAAAACCTATGGCCGCCGTCCGCACAAACTGTACCCAATACGCCTCATTTGAACTTGGTAGGGGAACCCGGCAGGGATGTCCCCATCACCTCTTTTGTTCGCCTTGGCTATAGAACCCATGGCTGACTTTATTCATTCTCATCACTGCAACAGAAGTATCCGAATAGTAGGCACCCCAGAACTTATTTCATTCTATGAAGACGATGTATTACTATATGTTCACCCACAACACAATTTGGACCCAATAATGCAGGTTACAAGCCTGATCGGCGCATACGCCAGATATACTGTGAATTACAGTAATTAAATTAAGTCGGAAATATTTCCCCTGACAGATAATACTCCCCGTCCCCAAATCCTATCCCAACTAAAGTGGGCCCCTGATGGGCTGAAAAACTTGGGGGTGATGGTCTCTAGAGCCAAGGAGACTCCTGTTGAGGATAACTATACTGCCCTGCAGAAATATGTGGAGACTAAAATGAATACTTGGTCCCATATACCCATGTTCTTAGTGGGTAGAATGGCTTTAATAAAAATGTTACCGGTACCCAAGATGCTATATGCATTTGTGAACGTCCCCGTCAGGCCGGGGAAATAAATATTTTCTCTAATCTTCACGGAAACATGTCACAGTTTCTGTGGCACGCTGGAGCAGTATGGAAAAAGTGGATGGATATGACATTACCATGTACTTTGGGGGGATTTAACGGGCCTAATATGATAGTATATTGGCAATCCCAGCATGCCACCCACTGGTACAATACAGATGCAACTCCACTGCATGTTAAATTAGAACAAAAAGCAGCCGGTGGGGTGGAACTGATGACATTAATACTCGACGGATGATTGTCAATTTGACCCGGTGTTGTGCACATTAGAGGTGTGGAGGCAAGTATTTATAAAATCGAAGATGGAGACCCGTATTACAGTTGGTTTCCACTATGGAACTATCCCCTATTGCCCCCGCTGGGTGATTTAGCGATTAAATTATGATGGGAATCTAGGGGGTACTGAGTCATTGGGGATTTATTTTCAGAAGGTGAGTTTATGTCACCAGACAATTGTAAAAGCAAGTATACGATTACACCGACTGATCTACTACAGTACTATAGGATTCAAGCCGCAGTACGTAATAAATGGCCAGATTACCCAAAAGAACCCCCAGAAACTAAACTATTGTCACACATTGCTAACTCAATGGGATGCCGCCATATACTGTCCACCTTGTACAGGGAGATCCTGAACTCGACCACTAGGGGACTGGACCGATCACAAGGAAAATGGGAGGCTGAGCTAAACCTAACAGTATCTGATAGGCAATGGACAGCAATGTGTAAATTCACCACAGAAGTGTCTATGAATATGTGCTTAAAGCTGATTCAATATAAAATACTCCACATGTTACACAGCCCTCAAACTCCCAAAAATATACCCAGATTGTAACGGACAGTGCCTGAGGTGTGGTTTGCTGGAGGCAGGCACACTGCACATGTTATGGAGTTGCCCTGTTTTGGGGCATTTCCTAGAGTCAGAATATGCAGCACTGAGCAGTCAGATACCTGTATCTCCTATGTCAGCTATGTTTGGTCTATGGCAAGGGAAAATGGGTAAAATCTAAGAGCCCTCCTAAATATTGGGTGTGTGGTTGCGAAGAGGCGCATACTGAAAAGATTGAAATCTTGCTTACCACTGACTTTCAGCGAGTGGCTCAAAAAGTTTTTATTTTTTAAACGTGCATTTTTTGTTGGCGAAAGTTAACAGCAGTTACTCATCTTGAACATACTTCAGAGAATCAACAAAGTACAGTCTAGTGTACAGCAACCGGAGGTGTATGGCGGATTGCTCGTTCAGTGCAGGGCGACATAAGCAGGTACATAGTTCGATTCAGCCTAATGTGGCCAGAGAGGTGGGGGAGTCGGGAGTCTCTTCGGTCCGTTTGTTAAGGTAGCTACAGAATGCAGTCCATACATTCTTTGGGAGTGAATGCGCAGGCAGAGACATGATGTAATCTTCGTCTGAGGTTTGCGTCCAAGTAAGTGCATTCAGCCACATTTTAAAGGTAGGTGGAGAAGAACGTTTCCAGAACTGCAGTATACATTTCTTGGCCACCATGTTACATAGAAACTTGGACACTTTCTTGACATCATCATTATCCCATACCCCGAATAACATTCCCATCGGATCTGGGTCAACTACCATTTCCACAATCTCAGAGAGCGCCCAGATCTCCGTCCAATACACAATAAGCGTGGGACATGACCAGAACATGTGTGTGTGATCTGCCCCCTCAAGGTAGCATCTTGGGCAGGCATGTGTCCGGGCCTTAGTGAAGGTATTCAGTCTATGTGGGGTATATTAACCCTATTCAGCAGTTTATACTGCATGCATCGAAATCTAAAGTTGAGTGAGACTCTACGCATGTGTAGGCACATCTTCCTCCACAATGCATCAGTGATCTCGAGGCCAAGTTCGCTGGCCCAATTGCTGCGCGCCCGGGCAGGTATGTCCGTAGATTTTACCATCAACATTTTATATATAGAGGAAACTACCCCCTGCTATTTTTACAATTGGCTGTATAGTGCAATTTGTGTGTTTCTGGGGGTTCGTCCTTGTAGGATGACCACATAGTGCGGACTGCCGCCTGTAGTTTTGCAGCATTTCCAGCACCGATCCGGAGTGGCCAGGGCGCCACGTTTGTATTTGTTTTATTTGTAACGCGCACCATCAGAACCAGGGGCACCAGGACGCAACTTGTGCAGAGTTACACACAGAGCATAGATACATACATAATTTTAAACAAAGAGCATATATACATACATAATTTAAACAAAGGATACTCAGCGAATATACAGAGCAAATGTTTGACATGTGACAGAGACAAAAATTTACAACAGGCGGGATCAGTGGGACGTTGCTAGTAGGGCTGTGGTGTACAGAGCATGTCTCAGTGCTGATTGAAGAGCCATGATTTCGTTTTGGACTTGAATGAGTTAAAAGAATCTTCAGATCGAATGGTAATAGGGAGGGCATTCCTTTGCTTGGAGGCAAGGACAGGGAAGCTTGTGCCCCCCGCTTTTTGGAGTTTGAACATAGGGATCGATGAGGTCGGGTAGGCGCATGGCGGGATAGCCGACTACAGAGGTACGGGGGGCCTTGTTAGCCAAGCATTTGTGCGTGAGGGCAAGTGTTTTCAGTGAGATTCTCTGCTTGACAGGTAGGCACTGTAGATTGGTTCTGGATTCAGAGATGTGGTGGTTTCGAGGGATGTTTAAGACAGCTCTGATAGCGTCATTCTGGGTGATTTGTAATTCATTCAGGTTCTCTTGGCTAGTTCCTAAGTAGAGGGCGCAACCATAGTCAATTTTAGACATAATGAGGGTTCTGGCTAGTGTGACACTATTCGGAGTAGTCAGAAATGGCCTGCAGGCTTCAATGAGTTTACAGGTGTATGCAGAGGCTGATCTGAATGCATTTGTTTGTCGAGATAAGGATAGAGTGGCGTCAAGGTAAAAGCCTAAGGTTTTTGTGTCTTTTGAAACTTGGATGGTATTGCCATCAATGATAAACGACTGGTAGGGTGGCTCTAGTTTGCTAAGGCGTTGCGAAGTGCCCAGGATGAGGAGCTCCGTCTTGTTGGCATTGCGGCATAGCTGGTGTTGGGCCATCCAGGCTTGGATGACCAGGTAGACGTCATTAAGGACCTTGGTGTCAACTAAGTAGTCTCCAGTGATGGGAATGAGTATCTGGGTGTCGTCAGTGTAGTTTGTGTAGGAGACACCCAGATAGTCAAGTACATCAAGTACATCAATGAAAGTAAAGATATTAACCCCAACAAAGTCAAAGAATGTCTTTTCACTAGCGATTGAAGTAATACGCTGGAAAAATTGCATGCTTACCCATCTCTCGATGATCTGCACAAGAAAAGTGGTTGCCTGTCTTTTATCTTGACTCAATTTCCTAACCGCTATTATCGTTCACTTCTCAAACTCAGATGGAATCTCCTACCTACTAAAGAAGTTCTTTATAGAAGGAAGGAGATTAGTGATTTGGCCCTTTTCTGTCGATTTTGTCATACCCCCGGGGTAATTGAATCTACACGCCATCTTTTTTTAGAATGTACTGCTCTGCAAGGTCTTAGAGATATCTACTTAGGTAGATTCAACACCCTGGGTCTATTGGGGGCAGAGAATGTTATTTGGTCCCAGTCCCTTTCAATTTCTAAAATTAAAGACGGGCTCGCTGTGGCAGGTTTTATTAAGTCTCTTGATCTGTATCCCCCTCCCATTTGATTCATTTGTTTGATGAATTCTATCTTTATATTCTATCATGTATGCATACAAACTCTGGAATTTTAAATTGATACTGCTGCTAAATTCGTTTTTTTATGTAAAGGGGATTTTTTTCCTTTTAACCATCGATTTTTTTCCTTTTAACTATCAAAAATTGTGTCAAATTTTAATGTGCACTGAACTTTTTAACAGATTTATTTATATGTTACTTACTGATAGAAAAAGGATATGTGGATCTTTATGTGTTTTCTTATCATATTGGTAATTAAATGAAATCAATATGCAATGTAACTAATGTATAATCCCTTCTTTCTTGTTTTTTTTGTATTTAAGGATTTATTTTGTAAATGTTTCTTTCCGTAAACCATACACAATAAAAAAATTTAAAAAATACAAAAAAGACATTATAGATTGTAGGTGACACGCAAGAACCCTGAGGAACGCCACAGTGAATTGGGGAGGGATCTGCAGCTGCGGACAGAGAAAAGACCCTCATAGATCTATTACTCAGAAAGATTTGATCCAGGCCGTGGCTGAAGGAGAGAAGTGGGCGGCAGACTGGCGGTGCCTGCATAAGATTTGGTGATTGACCAGATCAAATGCCGCAGAGAGGTCGAGGAGAAGTAACATGGCTAGTTTGCCCTTGTCCTTCAGGACTTCTATTTGGATTTTGAGATCTAACAAAGCTGTTTCAGTCCCGTGTCTGGGACGGAATCCAGATTGTCTAAGACCTAGAAGATTATTGGATTCCAAGTAGTCTTGGATCTGAAGGTATGCTGCACGTTCTAAGATTTTGAGCAGGAACGGGGTGGTGGTTATGGGTTTGAAGTTAGTGGGTATGGTTGGGTCTAAGGATGTTTTTTTAAGCAATGGGATCACCCATGCGTCCTTGAGGTTGTCAGAGACAATACTTGTTAGACAGAAACCTGTGCAGTTCCCTCTGGGACCACTGCAAAAGATCTAAGACTACAGGTGTTTGGCAGTAAACCCACTTGGTAGCAGTCTGTACCACACAGATTCACTTGGTAGCTGTGGCTGAGCAGTCAGACTTCCCTCAAGAAGAGTTAGGCAGTATACAGAGTATTCACAATAGGTCAAGAGTACACAATAGAACAAGTAAACACAGACCAGGGCTTGGGGTAAAAGAGATATAATTTTTTATTTAAAACCACATCTAGAGAAACACACAGGCACCAATAGTAAGCAATTCAAAAACAAGGACACTAAAAGATATACACTCCCTTAAAAGAATATTAGACAAGTCTTAAGTAAAGCCCCACTTATTTTCAGACAGCGGTGAGCGCTTAACGTAGATGGCACTCTAATAGTTCGTTTTAACAAGGGAGAGAAAAGCAGAGAAAAAGTTGAAACAGGTCTCAACACTTTTATAAGAACATAACAAGAGAGGAAGGCAAGGTAAAACCGTGAATTCAGAGTCAGTAGGCTGGATCCGCTTTGCGAGCATCGAAACGAAATGTGTCCAAGGTCACACGGTTGCAGTGCACAAAAGGTCTTGTAATGGTTCAAAAAGGAGTTGGACCAAGGAAAGGGACCAGTTAGAGGGTCAAGGCGGCCAGCCCAGTCCAGAAGGTTAAGGAGTTATTATTACCTTGTAGCAATCTTTAGAAAGGGAGGCCTGGCGGACACGGTACCTTAATGTGGTGAGAAGGCTCCAGCGGGGGCAGTTGTTCCTGGCAGCGGATGCAAGTCGGTGCTTCGTCTGGGGGAAGAGAGGATCTCGTCGTGGAGGAAGACAGGAGGCCGTTGCACTGCCAGGGAAGAAACCAGCTGCAGAGTTTCTCAGGTACAAGGAGCGGTCCGTTGATTCGCGGTTCAGTGGTGAGTGGCTATCCGGCCGCCGGGGTGCTTGGCACGGGCAGTTAACCACAAACCGGTCTGGGGTGCGAAGAAAAGAAGGTAAACTGGTTATGCCCACCAGTCAGGGGAAGAAGCCTCTCCAGCCGGGAGATCTTCTCCGTCGTCGGGAAGTCGTGAGTCGGTTCTGCAGGGCTCCACCGGTGGGGTCGTCGTGGTAGGTCGGCTCAGCTTCTCCCTCATCGGATTCTCAGGTCCTGTAGCGACTTCTGAAGTTCCAGTCCCCAAAGCCCTGCTTTTATGCAGCAACCCCCCATTTACTCAGCCTAGCTGTCAATCAAACATGCTAAGTGGTGAGCCGGCCGGGCCAATCACACAAGAGTGTGACTTGAGTTACCAAGGGAACTCAGTCCAGGGTGCCTACACCCCCTCCCACACCTCCTGTGGTACCCAGACAGAGTGGCACCACTTTTGGAGGCTTCTGTGGAGAAGCCTGCTAAAAATTGGAACAAAGGGATCGACTTGGGTTGGAGTTACAGAGGCGAACACAAACGCCATTTTAAAACCGAGTCCTGGCAAAAAGACCCAACCGGGGAATAAATATTAAATAAATAACCCGGCAGTATCTTTAACATTGCACCAAAAAGTGGTGCGTTTAAAATTAATGGGAAAATCCCATAGGAAACATTCCGGTGGAATATTTTGCGTGCCAACCACTGCCACCAGCCAGAAACTCGACAAGGGGGGACTGCACAGTGCCCCCTCGAAAAACAGACCCAGGGGCAATCTAATTACCCCTACCAGTACTTCCACAATATGATGGTTTGTACTGGTTCTGTTCACAATTTAAGACTAGTAAAGTCAATGGTGACTTTATCGCCCTGGGAGACAGTAGTCAGACCCAGGGTATGGAGTCTATGTTTGGGGGTCACTATGACACCCCTGTGTAACTGCACTGAGGGTGCTTTGTAACACACTTACCATACCAAAAACCACATGAAACCCTATGGAGTAAAAGACCACATAGCCCATAAAACACATTACAAAGTCAAAGGATATCTCAAATCAAGTCTAAGAGTGGAAGAAAAAGAGTCTCACTCTTAACAGGAGAAAAAAAGCCCTGCTTTTATGCAGCACACCCCCATTCACTCAGCCTAGCTGTCAATCAAACATGCTAAGTGGTGAGCTGGCCGGCTCACCACTTAGGCCAATCACACAAGAGTGTGACTTGAGTTACCAAGGGAACTCAGTCCAGGGTGCCTAAACCCCCTCCCACACCCCCTGTGGTACCCAGACAGAGTGGCACCACTTTTGGAGGCTTCTGTGGAGAAGCCTGCCAAAAAGTGGAACAAAGGGCTCGACTTGGGTTGGAGTCACAGAAGAGAACACAAACGCCATTTTAGAATCGAGTCTTGGCAAAAAATACCAACCGGAGAATTAATATTAATTAAATAAACCGGCGGTATGTTCGAGGCTATGAGAAGTAAATCTCGAACAATGGGAAAATCCCATAGGAAAATATTCGCAGTCGAATATAAAAAGTAGTTTCCACTGCCACCAGCCAAAACTCGATCAGGGGGGACAGAGACGTGCCCCCTTGACTAACAGACCCCAGGGCAATCGAATTGCCCCGAACAGTACGTCCACAATATGATGGTTTCTACTGGTTTCTGTTAATAATTTGGGACTAGTAAAGCCAATGGTGTCTTTACATTCCCTGGGAGACAGTAGTCAGTCCCAGGGTATGGAGTCTATGGTGGGGGGTCACTATGACACCCCTGTGTTATTGCACGGAGGGTGCTGTGTAACACACACAGTAAAACACATGAGACCCTATGGAGTAAAGGACCCCATAGCCCATAAAACACATAAGCACTCAAAGGAACACCATAAATCATGTCCAAGAGTGGGAGAAAAAGAGTCTCGCTCTTGGCAGGAGGAAAAAACAAACTCCAGAAATCCAGCAAAGCTGCTGGGGGACTCACTAGGTTAGGAAATTCAGCCTAAAGAGAGAATTCTCCCTACCACCTGTTTTAAAGGAGGAGTTGATAAAGGACGTGATGAATGGGGCCAAATCGTGGGCAGATTCCTTAACGATGGATGTGGGGCGCGGATCACCTTGGCAATTAGATGGTTTGATCCTCAAGATGATGTTTTCTACTTCAGCAATAGTGAGCGGTGAGAAGGCAAAAGGTTTGGTAATAGGCGAGTCTAGAGGGAGGGCCCCATCCGGGGGTGGGAGGACGGTTGTCCAGTTCCAGACTATCTTGTTTGTCTTTAATTTTGGATTGTAGCATAGAGATTTTATTCAGTAAGGCTGACTGAATGTTGGCACACCATTTACTATCTTTAATGCAGGTGTCAGGAGGGGTGGCTGGAGTTTCAAGCTCTTTTAGGATCTTAAAAAGTTCCTTTGTGTTCGAGTCAGGTTGCAGGATACGGTTATTAAGGGAGTCTTTTTTCTCAGTGATAATGGCTTCTTTGTAGGTGAGCGATGCGAGAAGAAGCCGTCTTTATGCTCATCAGAAGGGTGACTTTTCCAATGATTTTCGGCACAGCGTTTAGCTTTGCGGAGCACTCTTAACTGTGATGTGAACCAGGAGTTAAGATGTGCACGTGGTTTAGCCTTCCTGAGTTTGATGGGGCGATAGAGTCTATAGCAGTGAGCATACTACGGTTGTAGATGTCTGCTAGGGAGGTGGGATCATTACAGGAGTCAGAGGCAGCATTAAGAGATGGGAGTAGCAGAGGGAGGAGTTTCTCCTTGGTTATGTCCCTTTTATTTCTAGTGGGGAGGGCTGGAGCTATCAAAGTCGGGACACAGGGAGTGGCTTCAATATTAAAGGTGATGATGTGGTGGTCAGACCATAAACAGGGGGTATTGGCAAGGACATTAATATTGCAGTTGGAGCCGGCTAACCAGTCAAGGGTCCTGCCTTTAGTATGAGTAGGCTCTTGAATGTGCAAGGTGAAGCCAAAGTTGGTTAGAACGTTCTCCAGGTCCAATGCAATGGGATCTTTTGGGTCACCAAGTCCCAGATTAAGGTCGCCTAGGATGATCATTTGAGAGTTGGTTTTTTGTTTTATCGAGGAGGAGGGTGGATATTTCGCCGACAAAGGAAGGTGCAGGGCCTGGGGACCTGTAGATAAGGTGGAGGATGGCCGTTTGATTGGACGATAGTGATAGTGTAACTGATAGTAATTCAGTGGACTTAAGTTTGGAGTTGGTCGACACTCTTAGATCAAGAGTGTTTTTATGGATGAAGGCCACGCCACCACCTCTGGCTTGGGCAGGGGTGCGGTCACATCGCGTGATACCATAGTCAAGTGGTAAGGCCAGGGACAGTGAAGGGCCGGATCCGGCATGTAGCCAAGTTTCAGATATGGCAATGAAGTCAAGATCTGAGGATGTGATGAGGTCTGCAATGTCTAGTGCGTGCGCTGGAAGAGATCTGGCGTTGATAAGGGCGCCCTTGATGAGAGGCCTCTGTAGTAGAGGATTTACTATTAGTGGTGGGAGAGGGTGAGCACAGTGGTGTGTGTAATGTTTGCTTGGAGATGTTACTGCGGGTATGTCGTATGCGGAATCTAGTGCCTAATCTCTTGTTTCTGAGAGATAAGGAGCAAGGTTGATTCGGAGTAGGTTTCCTAGTGAAGTGTTCCAACCAGAGGGCCGGGTCATTGAGATATAGGTCGGTGTAGTTCTTGGTGTAGTGTAGACCTGTGGTGGTGGTCGGGGGGCCCATTGCAGGGATCACACTGGACAGAGTCAGGTGGTGGGGGCTTAGGTGAATCGGGCTATCAAATGGCTGATTGAGTTTCGCCCGTGGGGGAAGTGTGGGTATCTGAGTAACAATGGCTGCCTGAAAGGGCAGAACGTGGTACAGTATAAGGAACGCCCTAAAGAGCATGGTGGTAGTGCACAACACCTAGGTGCAAGATGGGTCACACCAGGCGGCGGAGGTGGTAGTGGGAGCACACTGACGCTTTAATAAGATTGAGGCTCAGGCAGGTCAGACTAGAGTGGTGCAACACGGCACAGCACGCGGCAATTAGAAGTCTTGAAGTAGGGCTGAGGCTAAACAAGCGTTACAGCGAACCTAGTTGTTAGTGGTGAGGGAAGTTAATATGTACATATGCACAAACAGCTGAGGAACAGTACAAACACACCCAAATTTGGGAGTGGCACTGTACTCTAGGTGTCACTGTAGTCTAGGTGAGCAAGCAAATAGACTATTCGAGCTATGTTATGGCAGTGCTCAGTGCTGGGAGCAGGGTACATAGTATTCACATACAAGATACTTAGCGTGCAGAAGCCACTAAATAGTATTCCAGACTAGTAACAGTTTACATGCTAGGGTGAGTAGTATATTGGCAATCATATGCAGTTATAGAGCCTCACACAACAAACAGACTCTTACAGTACCTTCAAGCATCAGGTGCAGGCATTAGATAACGTTAGGAGCAATGTAGTAGATAGCATTTGCTAGGATAAGGAAGTATAGAGGATAATGGCAGATGTGTGGTGGGTCTGAGCACACACATGGAGGCGCTAAGAGACCTTAGCCGTACGAGACAGCCGGTGCATAAATCACATGTACAGTATACATTCGGCAATTATCACGGAAACGGAACACATATCAGGAGGCAGCGTGTAAGCCTTAGTGACAGACTTCGGTACGAGCAAGAAATGAACAAGCATCATGAGAGTCGGCAGAGCGCGTCGCCGAGTGTAAACAAGCGGAGGTGCTAGTGCAGTGCTTCAAGATGAGCAGGCCAATTATCGAACTGGACGACGGTGCCAATTACTGTAGCAATCTGGTAAATCTTGCAAGCAACCGTATACCACTTATCTAAGGCAAGTCTATGTATGATATCGTCATTAGAGGGGGTAATGGTGGATTGGTATAATCAGATTGTAAAGCAAGACACAGGTGGGTAGAGAGCATCAGGAAGGTGCAATATTACAGTACCTTAGGTTTTCTTCATGTTCAAGCAACGGGCAGTGGTCCCGGCAAGTGGCAAGTGAGCAGGCACTGACAGGCTAAGACAGGGGATCTGCCTTTGTGCACGCCTTCGTGCTGGTGCCAGCTTGCGCCTGCCGGCAGCTGAGTGGCTCAGATGTGGGGGGAAGCAGCCAATGGGAAGCCACAATCAGTTTAGGTGGACTTTAGCAAGGGTAAGAAGAGCCAGGAGGCGGCGGGTGGCCATCTTGGAATGGCGGCCTCCAGATGTAGAAAACTTGGTCAGAGAGGATTTCTCAGCGAGCGTAGGCGAACGAGGCGGCTTCTAGTCAAACGAGGGTTGCATCAGATGGTCTGCTGGCACAGCGCAGGCGGCCATGCATATTGCCGCAATATTTGCAATTTTCGAACGTGGAGTGCTAAACTTATCCTCTGGGAATAGATCAGACAGAGCTCGGTATCCTAGTTCTCACCACATCGTTGGGAGAGGAGCTTATCGTGTGTGGGTTCAAGCCCGGGAAAATGGGGAGCCATTTGTAGTAGGGGCGCGTGTCCGACGACAGATTGAGAAGCCGGTGGCACGGCATTAATGTGGATGCGATGGGGTCTGCCGCCGCATCAGTTTCGTACTTACGATGCAGGACAAGTAACATGGAGTGTACTCCGGCCGTAGCCAGCTTTTCCAGTTTGACGTGAGGTGGAGCTGTTGGGAGTTTGTAGCAGTATGTGGCATGTTGGGCTTGCGCCACCACCCAATATAGAGTCAGTTCAGGGGAAGTAAAGCCCTCCCTCTCATAGGGTAGAGTCATGTGTTCCCACTTTTTCCAGACCGCGCCTGCGTGCCATAGGAATTGTGCACCAATTTTGTGTAAGTTGTCAAAGTATTGTTTTCCTGGCCATATTGGGACATTAGTGAAGATGTACAGAAGTTTAGGGACTAGGATCATTTTGCCAGGGATAGTTTCCCAGCTAATGACAGGGGGAGAGATTGCCATCTCATTTTGTTTGACTCAAAGTAAACTTTGGCTGCAGTATAATTATCTGTCAGCATGGACGACTTGGATAGTCATACTTGGACTCCCAAATACTTGATACCACCCGGGGAACAGCGGAGAGAATATTCACATGACGGTTGCTGAGTCAAGCTGGTGAGCGAAAATATCTCAGATTTAGAGTAGTTAAGGGCAAAGCCGGAGTAGGTACCAATTTTAATTATATCTCGATGGATAGGATCCAGATGTGTGGCCGGGTATCTGACGTATAGCAGCACATCGTCTGCGTACAATGATATTATTTCGGGGGCATCCGTCAGACGTATACCTTTACGGGATGTGTCTTGCCCGGACATGGTCTGCCATTGGCTCCGTGACCAGTGCGAAAAGGATGGGGGAGAACAGGCAGCCCTGTCGGGTGCCTCTGCGAAGTGCGATGGAGGCCGAGGTTTGCGAGTTGACCAGTATTTTAGCCGTGGGGCGTGTACAGTAGTTTAATGCATTTGATCATGGACGGGCCCACCCCCATTACCTCCAGAAACTGCCGCATGCACCGCCATGAGACCATGTCAAAGGCCTTTTGGGCATCGAGTGTGAACGCGACGGCTGAAGCCTGTTAGGGAGAAACCTGTGCAGTTCCCTTAGGGACCACTGCAAAAGGCTTAAGACTACAGGTGTTGGCAGTAAACCCAATTGGTAGCAGTCGTACCACCCATATTTACCTGGTAGCTGTGGCTGAGCAGCCAGACTTCTCTCAAGAAGAGTTAGACAGTATATAGAGTATACAAGATAGGTACCAAAATACAGTAGCACAAGCAAACACTGACCAGAGCTTGGGTATAAAAGTATATAATTATTTATTTTAAAACACCACTTATTTTCAGACAGAGGTGAGCGCTTAACCTAAGATGGCACTCCAATAAGTTAATTAAACAGGGAGGGAAAAAGGCAGAATTAGGAACATTCACAATACCAACACTTTAGGAGATCCAGAGCAATTCGGAAAAGGCAGAGTCTACTGAGGAGCAAGAAAGTCATAGGCCAGGCCCACTCTTGGAGAGAGCAAGGCGGAATGTGTCCAAGATCACAGAGTTGAATAGTACTTTTAAAGAGTCTTTGCAAAGAGTTCAAAAAGGGTTGGATCAAGTCAGGAAAAGTTAGTTAGTAGGTCCCAAGTCACCCCAGGATAGAAAGTCAAGGATTTACGGGACACCTTGAACAGTCTGTTGCAAGGGAGACCAGGCGGGACTGAGTACCTGAAATGGTGAGAAAGCTCCAGCGGGGGCAGTTGTTCCTGGCAGCGGGTGCAAGTCAGTACTTTGTCCAGGGGAAGAGAACATCTCGCCGTGGAGGAAAGCTGGAGGTCTTTGCACTGCCAGGGAAGAAACCAGCCGCGGAGTCTCCCGGTTAAAAGATACTACCCTTTTATTTGCGGTAGTGGTGAAGCGTGGCTATCCGGCCGCTGGGGTGCTTGGCACGGGCGATTCGACCACGAGACGATCCAGGAAGGCAAAAAAGATTGTTATCCCCACCAGTTCAGAGGAAGAAGACTCTCCGGGATGAAGATCTTCTCTGTCGTTGGGAAGTGGTGAGACGGTTCAGCAGGGCTCCACCGGTGGTGTCGCCGTTGCAGGTCAGCTCAGCTTCTCCCTCTTCGGATTCTTTGGTCCTGTGGCGACTTCTGAAGTTCCAGTCCCCAAAGCCCTGCTTTTATGCAGAAAACCCCCATTCAATCAGTCCTAGCTGTCACTCAAACATGCTAAGTGGTGAGCCGGGCGGCTCACCACTGGGCCAATCACACAAGAGTGCGACTTGATTTGCCGAGGCAACTCAGTCTAGGGTGCCTAAACCCCCTCCCACACATCCTCTAGACCTAGACAGAGTGGCACCACTTTTGGAGGGTTCTGTGGAGAAGCCCGCCAAAAATTGGAACAAAGGGCTCGACTTGGGTTGGAGTTACAGAGGCGAACACAAAAGCCATTTTAAAACCGAGTCCTGGCAAAAAGACCCAACCGGGGAATAAATATTAAATAAATAACCCGGCAGTATCTTTAACATTGCACCAAAAAGTGGTGCGTTTAAAATGAATGGGAAAATCCCATAGGAAATATTCCGGTGGAATATTTTGCGTGCTAACCACTGCCACCAGCCAGAAACTCGACGAGGGGGGACTGCACAGACCCAGGGGCAATCTAATTACCCCTACCAGTACTTCCACAATATGATGGTTTGTACTGGTTCTGTTCACAATTTAAGACTAGTAAAGGCAATGGCGACTTTACATGCCCTGGGAAACAATAGTCAGTCCCAGGGTATGGAGTCTATGTTTGGGGGTCACTATGACACCCCTGTGTAACTGCACTGAGGGTGCTGTGTAACACACTTACCAAAAACCACATGAAACCCTATGGAGTAAAAGACCATATAGCCCATAAAACACATTACAAAGTCAAAGGATATCTCAAATCAAATCTAAGAGTGGAAGAAAAAGAGTCTCACTCTTAGCAGGAGAAAAAAATAAACCCCAAAAATCCAGCAAAGCTGCTGGGGGACTCACTAGGTTTGAGAAATTAGCCTCAACAGAGAATTCTCCCTAACAAAGCCCCTTGATCTATCCTGGACATGACATTAAAGAGCTGTCTAATATTGAGAGATGTCGATCGCCCGGGAACGAATCCGCTCTGGTCTTCATGTACGAGGTGTGACATGATCGGGAGAAACCGGTTCGCAATGGTCTTGACGAATATCTTGGTGTTAATGTTCATAAGTGACAGAGACCTATAGGACCCACATTCATCGCTAGGCTTGCCGGGTTTGAGTAGGACAGTTATAATTGCCTCGCACGGTGATGGAGGAAGAGTGGATTCGCAAAGCGACTCGAACCAGGACTCAAGTAGTCTTGGTGCCAGAAACACCACGTGTTCCTGATAGAATTCGGAAGTGAGTCCGTCAGGACCTGGGACCTTACCCTTTGGGAGATCCGTAATGGCTTTGACTATTTCGTCTAATGTGATCGGCTCGTCAAGTCGTTCCCTAGTGGATTGGGATATAGATGTCATGGGATCAAGGAGGTTGCGGATGTCTCGTGTGCTGTGCTCATGGGGCAGTGTGTATAGGTTGCTGTAGAAATTATAGAAAGTGTCTAGTGTTTGCTGATCTAACCACAGTTGAGTGCCATGTGTATCCCTGAAAGAGTCAATCTGGACCCTGCCCCCCTCCGCTCAGACCAATCTGGCAAGTGTCCTGCCTGGTCTATCAAATTCCCCATATTTCCTCGCTTCGCAGGTGCGAGAGAGGTAGCGTATTTCCCTTAGGGCATGCGATTCAAACGCCTTTAGTTCTTCCCTTATTTGCGCTAGTTTGGGAGGGCTAGCTGCCGTCACGCATTCACGTTCCAAGTCCTTCAGTTTAGCCTTGGATCGGTTTAAGTCGTTTGTTATAGTTTTCAATATTCCCGCCTCCCATGAGATGGACATGCCCCTAATACACACCTTAAAGGCCTCCCAGCGGACCCCCATGGTAGTGTCTTGTTGTGTATTACATACGAAGAAGGTTTTTATATCTGAGAGGATCTCTGCCTTATAGACTATATCCAACAGTGCCTCTGACTTGAAGCGCCAGGCCGAGTGGGCAGGCGGGGCGAATCCCAGCCTGACCAGCATCGTCACTGGAGTGTAGTCAGATAGTGTGCGAGTGAGTATTTGAGATTCCACAACCCTGCCCATTAGACCACCTGTCACTAGGGATCTATCCTCGATGAACTGTCATGCACTGAGGAGTGGTAGGTCTATTCTCGGACTCTGGGGTGGCAGGTCCTCCACACGTCCTACATGCCAAGCGATGTGATATGACTGTGCAATCGCCTGGGCGTTGTTCCTGTCCTGTCCAGGTCTTTGTTCAGTATCAGATTCATGTCCCCCCCCACATTATTGGAATCCCAACGTAACCCATAAGCAGAGAAATCACAGTGTCAAAGAAGTCAGGGGAGTCAATATTCGGGGCATATGTGTTCATAAGTAGATACTCTACGCCCGCTATAACACAGTGTAGTACAATGTACATCCCCTCAGAATCTATGTGGCTTTTCTTCAGCGTAAACCTAACCAACTTGTGAATCAACGTTAGTACTCCCCTGGATTGCGTGAAATAAGCTGAGAAGAACCTGCTGGGACCCCAAGATAGTGCCAGGCATGTTGCAAGGTGGCCCTGGGCATGGGTCCCCTGCAGTAATATCTTCACGCCATGCCTTTGTGCATACGCCGTGATTCAGCGGGCCTTGGTGTAGTTGCCTATCCCCTGTACATTCCATGACATTATTTGTACAGCCATGTCGCCACTTCAAAATACATCCCAGATTGCACTTGCATGTATACAGATATCTGTGCCATCATAACCAACACGTTGCTGATTCGCCATTTCTAGTGCCATATCACTCCCGCCAATTTTTATATAACCTTTTTTTAACACTACCGCCCCCCCGACCCTTACCGCCCTTCCCCAACCAGCAGTGTAGTCCCACCCCCCCCCCCCCCTTTGGCCTGTTTACCAGAGAGCCAACCCCAACTCGGCTCAACTTTGACACACACATAGGCTGAATCCCTAGACACTCCAGTCACAGAAGAGGAAGTTACAGCTGCCATAAAGCGCTTAAAGACAGGAAAGGCCCCGGGGGAGGATGGTTTCACGCCTGGTTTTTATAAAGCGTTTTCTACACTCCTTGCCCCCTTCCTGGCAACTCTGTTTAACTACATCTTTGAAACGGGCCAAGCGTCCCCATCCTTTGCTCAGGCCCTCCTCGCCGTCATTCCAAAAGAAGGCAGAGACCCTAAACATTGCAGCTCCCATCGACCCATCTCTCTTCTTAACATCGATGCTAAAATATATGCAAGGGTCATCGCAGGCCAGCTTGAAAGTATTTACCGCGGCTTATACATTCTGACCAAGTTGGCTTCGTCATCGGGAGATAGGGAGCTGACACAATGAGAAAAACACTCCATCTGATACATGAAGCACAAGGAATGGGAGAAGACCCATCTCTTCTGTCCTTAGATGCCGAAAAGGCCTTTGACAGGATGGCCTGGGACTTCCTGGAGAGAGTATTAGTCTGGAATGGGTTGGGACCGAAACTCTGTCGCGCCATTAAGGCACTGTACACATCTCCCACGACATCTGTGACAGTGAACGGAGGCTACTCAAGGTGGTTCCCTTTGGAAAGGGGAACGAGACGAGGCTGTCCACTGTCCGCAATACTGTGTGTGCTGTCCCTCGAACCGCTGGCGCAGGAACTAAGACACGATGGCAGCGTTAAAGGAATTAAAGTGGGAGAACGAGAATATAAACTGGGCCTTTATGCTGACAATATTCTCGTAAATCTAACTGAGCCTTTAAACTCAGTCCCAGCTGCACTGTGCATAATTGAAGAATTTGGCAAATTAGCCGGCCTCAAAATTAATACAGGAAAATCGATCCTCCTCCCAATTGATGAAAGCAAGGACTCCGAAGTGGAATGATTCGCTCCACTAGGGGTGAAGGTCAGCCTCTCCACACTCAGATATCTGGGCATTAACATTACCTGAGAATTAGGCTCTTTATATCAAGCTAATTTCCCCCCGCTATCACTTACCCTCCAGAAAGTTATTGAAAGGTGGTCCAGACTCACCGTCTCCTGGTATGCCTGCCTAAACACTATAAAAATGGTGATACTGCCCAAAATACTCTACTTGTTTCAAATGCTGCCCATTACAATAGCCAAAGAATATTTCACTGACACTAGGAAGTCCCTGTTAACCTTCCTATGGCAAAATCAAAAGCCCAGAGTCCCCAGAACCTTGCTCCAACTACGAAAAGGCAATGCAGGGGTAGGCCTCCCAGACATAGAAACGTATTACAGAGTGACCCAATTGCGCGTATTAATTCTGCACGTCAGGCAACAGTCGGACCCGCAATGGATAGCGCCAGACAATTACCATCTTCGCCCATTCATTCTAGGTGAATGGCTTTGGGTCCCAGGGCCCCAATTACGGAACAGCATTAAAACTCACCCCATCATTGGAACAATATGGGCACTGTAGAAACCTGGCAAGAAAATGGAGGGAATTATCACTTGGCCCTCCCCCCTGGGACACCTGTGGGCGCCGGGAATCCGAGACGCGATCCCCGACCCCGGGAGCTTTGAGGACTGGTATCAGGCGGGACTAGAAAGAGCTGGGCAGCTGTGGAGGAATAACACCTTTATCATCATTCAGGAGGTACAAGAGGCACTCGATGTAGGCCCACTCTCGGTGTTCTTATACTTGAGACTCAAGGGGGTTATGACAAGGGCGATATGGAAGAACCAACTACAAAGGGACCTCACCCCGTTCGAAAGAATTCTTGATACCCGTACGAGCTCTAAAGGCCTAATAAGAGCAATGTACTCAGCGCTGATTGAGGTTTCCATCACACCATCCCTCACGCTGAAGAGCAAATGGGAATCAGATATGGGTAGAGACATCTCACAGAAACTATGGTTACAAATATGTAGAACAGCGAAATCATCCATATCCTGCAAATATAAGCTGCATGCCATCAAGCTAATATACAGATGGCAATACGACCCACTTAGATTAGCTAAAATGTATCAAGGAGTAAGCCCATACTGCTGGAGGGTTTGTGGAAAGAAAGCTGACTATTGGCATATGTGGTGGGGATGTGGGGCGGTCCAAGCTTGCTAGTCAGAAGTTCTCAGTTGGATCAAAGAGTTAGATGATGAAGAAATGGAGAAACAACCATTGTTGATTCTATTTGGCCTGATCGAAACAGAAGAGACGACCATTAAAGCACCCAAAATGATACAACGCCTACTAATGGCCGCAAGAGCTTGTCTCACTACGGTGTGGAAGAGGGCTACGCTCCCTACCAAAACAGAATGGATAGGTGTCGCCCGAAACATTTACAGAATGGATAACCTGACTGCAGCCCTTCATGGGGACCGCACCTCAGTTGAAAATGAATGGTCAGAATTTCGGGCTAAATACATCACTCAGTAGAATGTGTGCGAAACATTTTAAAAGTCATAGAGATCCTATAAAACAGTTGACAATGTCTGCTACACGAGATCCAAAAAAGTATTATTATGTTCCTCTGTTTTGTGTTATGGCTCTAATAATGATCCCAATGTGAAAAGTTGAATTGTATTAACCCTCCTGTTGATATTATGAGGGAAAGAGGTGGAGAGGGGGAGACAGGGGGTAGACAGCTTTTGAGAATGCCATTGAGAAAATCATAAGCTTCACAATGATACCAAATGTTATATGCAATGTTTTGTATATTTCCTTTTATACAACTTTTTGTTGAAAAGGTCTGTAATTGAATGTCAAAACCCCTACTTTAAAACTAATAAAAACGAAATTTAAAAAAAAAAGAAAAGAAAGCAACCTTTGCAGCTGCAATGGGGTACGCCGCTGCAGCATGGCCAACATTACAGAAAATGTGGGACAACCCACTCAATGTTGCATATAGAGCCGGTCCATATTCACATTTTACAGGTCGATTCCTTGAACCTGGGAGAACGGGCACAAGTCGTGTGCACCTCAAGTGTGGTGCACAGTATAACAATTAAGCACTTCATAATCCACGCATGACTTCTGAGCAACACCCGCAAACCTCCCACCGCCCATAGATCAATAAGTATCAAGAAACTAGGAGTCCGTCATGATGTTTGGAGGTATGGGCGGACGCAGTCACACAGCCAAGCAGTGCTGGATGTAAATGGCCGGCAATACTTTGTTTTATTCACTTAAAATGCTCACCAGACCCGAAGGTAACCGGGCGCAGCACTACAGAATATGCAAGGCTTAGGGTTACATGGTTACAGATTCCAAGCAAAAGCAAAATATTTGCAGTCCGTAGAAGATCAGATACAGAAGACAAGCAGAATAGAACTAGCAGCATTTGACCAGGAGGATGGAGAGACTCAGCAGAAAGCTTCAGTGTTGAGTGGGGGTTTCCCCCTTCAGTCATTCTCCATCAGATCATTAGCAGGATTGTCCATCAGGATATGTGCATCTATGAATTTCACCGCCTCGTCTGGGACTGGGAAAAAGTAAAGTTTATTCTTGAAAGTGAACTTTAGTTGCGCAGGGAACAAGATCGCATAGGCAACGTTCTTTCTCTGAGCATTTTCTTCACACCCATGAACTGTCGCCGCTCCTGTTGCACTCCAGTAGAGAAGTCAGGGAAGATTCAGATAATTTGAGAGTCCAATCCGAGTTCTTGTTTCTCCCTCGCTAGGCGGAGAATGTGGTCCCTGTAGCTTAGGAACTTTGCGATTAAAAGCCTAGGAAAGTCGCCTGGTTTAGGGCGCTGGGCCAGCGCTCAGTGGGCCCATTCCACAGCGAAACACGGAGACAATTCTGGATTGTCCAATGGGTCCTTAAGGAGATTCTCAATTGCAAGTTCTATACGCCCTTCAGTGCATTTTCAGGAACGCCAACAATGCGTATATTGTTACGGCTCGATCTGGATTCCAAGTCATCACACTTTGTTTTGACGAATTTCATATCCCTGGTCAGGTTTGCCACAGTGTCTTCTAGGGCATGTATCCCATCCTCATTCACCCCAATTCTGGTTTCTGCCTCGGTAATCCTGGTTCCCTGCGGATCAAGCTTGGTTCTGAGTGACGCCATATTCGCGTTTATGTCGTCGAGTTTCTCATGGAAGGATGCAAAATTCTTAGCCATGGACTCCATCATGGTCGTCAGGTCGGGAAGTGGGACGTGCATTGGCATGCCTGCGTCCTCCTGGCTGGTCGAGGACCGCCCCCTGTTCAGGTCGAGGTGCTGCCTTTGCAAACTTATCCATGGCGCTGACCTTATTAGCTCCACAAGACCTGTTGGACATCCTACTGGTGGATGTGTATGACCTCCGGTGGAATCCAATGGTAGAGTGGCACCACCTGTCTGCACCGCTGAGATGGCTGCGCGGCGATCCGGGCTCTGAGGGCGCAGCAGATGCAGTTGGAGCGGTGGGATTACAAGTATAGTTCAGGGGTTCCTGACCAACCCCAGGGACCCAGTCAAGTACACAGTGCGGTTAATTAGATGGAGGCTGTGTATTACACCTACGACATGCCTCTGCAGGGGTGAGGGGGCTCCGAGAGCAGCAGACCAGGGGATCGGGCCCCAGGGGTGGGGGCCGCAGAGTCCAGCACCGCTCACTTAGGCACCTCGGACCCAGGACTTCAGGCCATCAAAATAGAAGAGGGAGAGCCTCACGGGTGGCGGGCGGACCACCAAGAGCCCTGGCGTAAAGAAGTTTCTCTAGTTCAGGTGGTTCCAGAGAGTCGGAATGCTCCAAGCTGTTATGTGCAGTAAGCAGCAATCCGCTACCAAAGAAAGGCGGGAGTGCTCAAGTATTGGCATGCAGGTTGCCTATGATTTAGGGGTCCGAGGTCTTACCGCCTCAGCAGGTGAGTAACGGCTGCAGGCTGCGCCCCCGATGGGTAATGTCTGTGGGGAAGACCCTGGTATAATGATGAATAGGCCCGGGTAGGCAGCATTGGCCTGCTGGAAGTGTAGCACGTCAGGGCAGTCTCAGAGGCCGCCAAGTTCAGGTAAGTTGGCAGTGGAAGCACTCCGAACAGCTACTGTGCGCTGACCACTGACATATTGCACCGTGGGGTGACCAATGTCTCAGTGTAATATCTTTGGCTGCCGTATCAGCAAGGACCACTGTAGAAGTGGCGTGCACCTGGGCAATAGTGACACATGATATGATATATGATATGAGAAACAGCAGGAGAGAGCCACAAGCGCCAATAATACCACAATTAGCCCAGTGTTGGGGGCAGTGGCCTCAGTCTATGGTTGCACTTACTTGCTATAGCACCAAGTTCCACGTGGCAGCCTCTGCCGCAGCCAACGGCTGCTAATGGATAGTATCTTTAGATGTCGGCGAGGGCCGCTCCACAGCCACCCCTCTGCAGCAGCAGGAGCATGGGGCCGGACCGGGCCCGGGGCCAGCCCCCAACGCCCGGTGACAGTCGATGTAGGGCCCTGGGTGTTCTCTGCCCCACCAGCCACCAGCAAGGAAGCACTCTGGGTGCACGCAAGCCGCCAGAACAGTCAGTAGGTAGGAGCTCCGGGCGGCAGAGCGCGGTCAGAGGGGTACTCTGCGATGGCCCCGCCCCGGTGGAGATGAGAATCCACTGCCCCCTCGGCAGCAGCGCCGCACGGGCCGGTTCACTCAAGGCGCAGAGATGGATGAGATGAGGGGCGGTCTGCCCCCGGCACGCAGTGCAGTTCGTAGAGCCGGGCAGGTGTCCAGGGGGAGGGGTGGCCCTGCACACCCCCGCTGGCCTGCAGGGGGGCTGGGCAAGGCGGTCAGGCAGATGCGATGCGGCTGCCCGGGTCACAGCGTTTCGGTCCTCCTGAAGGCTCCCCCGGCAGAGGTTCCGCTCATGTGCTACCGCAGAGGGGGGGAGGGCACGGGAGCGCCGCAGGCCGTGTACAGGCCGGTTCAGTTGCAGAGATAGACGCACAGTGTTCATATGCGTATCCGCTCAGCTCCTGGCACCCAGGGAAGCGGCAGCCGCAGCGTGACGGCATCGGGCCACCCGGTTCCACGGCGATATCTCTGCTCTCAGACTTCTGTGGCACCCAGGATTAGGAACAGGGGTGCTTTGCCCCTTTATTGCTCAGCCATCCACTTTTGGGGGTCAGACTCATGGCAGGACCGCCACTGCAGATATGTTTCCGCCGGGCTCACGCAAAGCTAAGAAGCTAAGCAGCAATCTTTGGGCTGCTCAAAAGCGCCCCCCGAGTGGCTCAAAAAGTTAACATGGATTAATAACTGTGAGGAGCAATATATACTGAGACTGCTTGTCCAGGCCAAAAGACATCTGGTGCGAATTTAGAGACTACTGGTCTAAAGACGAATCTTAGAGAGAAAAACAGTAACGCTGTGGGCTAGATACTGGGAAAACAAAATGCTGATTGTGTTTATACATCAATACATCAAGTACTAAAGTCTGTACATTTGCTTATTAATCAATTGTATCTGCATTGTCATGTTATGTTGCACTTAAATATTTTAAAAAATAAAATAAATAATAACAATTGGATTCCCTGAATTCACCTTCCGTGGAAGAGGTTACGCAGAGGCAGTGGTAAGTGACAACAGTCCGCAGTTTGGGGCAAAGAAAATTGATGAGCACCGCAAAGAGTTTAAGTGGAAATATCCCTTTGCTTACCATGCAGACACCAATGAAATGGTGAAAAGGGTGGTGACGAAAAATGTACAACTGGAATTAGTCACTAGGTAAGAGTGGAAAGAGATATCTTGGAGTGTGCGCAAAGACGCACGCCATTACCTTACAGACTAATGAGAGGTACTCGCTGCTGCGATCTGTGTGTGATCTGCAGGTCGCATGTTCGAATACCAGCAAAGCCAATTCAGCCTTTCATCCTTCTGTGGCCGATAAATGAGTACAAACTTCGGTTGGGATGATTAATGTATGTAAATATGTTCTATGTACAGCGCTTAGGCATAAGCGCTATAGAAGTAACATATCATTATTACGATAATCATCCCTCCCCTCTTGCCAGATGGGTAGCCATGACATGGTGCACCATTGGTAGAGCCGGTTCACCTGAGGGATTATGCCATGCACTATTTTGAAAGCACCATGCCCTACGATGTATATACTTTGGAACACCACATACTCTCCCGTTTCAAGCAAACAATTATGTACATTCTTGTGTTTCTCTGGATCCTTGCCATATCAGGGATTAGTTCACAGTGATTTCTTAAATTGTAATGGGGTAAAAACAGAGAGAGATTCCACTAGTCAGTTGATAGAGACAGGAGCAAGATAAGGAGTTGCAGGGTCCAAATAAAGGACTTCTCACGTGCCTGTCTTCCTGACCTGGTTACTTCAATACCAACATTAAATGTTATGGACCAAATAGGTAATGCCAGCCACAGGAAAATGCAAAAAGAATTTGTTTCCCTAACATCTCCTTTTGCATTTTCTTCCATCTATTGCGCCTTAGCTCATCGTATTCCACCTCCAGTTGTCGATTTGCCAAGCATCACCTTGCTGCATCCAGACTCAATGCAGAGAGAAACAGAATGCCTGAATCTACTGCAGGTTCCATTTTTTACCCCGAGTCGCTGATGCGGATTCTGGTACTCAAATTGGTGAAGGTTTCTGATCTCATTTGAATTTTTGACAGAGTTGCTCACAAATGCGAGAAATGATCCTTTGCGAGAAATAATGCTTTCTTGTAGGTGGCAAAAGAAGGTCTTTAGTTAGTTGCAAGTACATTTCTCTCTTTTCTTTTGCCAAACGGTACCCACACACATTTCTGCATCAATAAGGAAATCATCTAAGAAAAACGCACACTTCCATGTACTGAAACAAGCAGACAGTAAAATAATCAAACAAAAATGGCATTAACAAAAAACAGCCCTACCTCTCCCACTCGTATTGCAAATCTCTTCCCTCTCGGAGCTTCAAAAAATAATTGCTCTTTGGCGCCTGAATTTACTTGCAACAATTTACCTGTTGAAAAAATAATGTTATGTTAAAGCAGTGGTTCTGCGACAATCGCACTATTCCAAAATTACAACTGAATGCAGAAACTGAACAATCAACAGGAAGAGGGAGCGAAATTAAGCAGGGAGAAAAGCTCTGCATACAGATAGTTAAAGAATAGCAGTGGAGTTTCACTGAATACAGTGGCTGCAAACACCCCATGCTCTATGCCAAACTCAGAGAGGATCCACCAATTGCACCGTACTCGGAAAAGTGTTTCTGAAACTGTATCTTAGCTGTCATAGTTCAATGATCAGGGACCCCATGTTTTGAGGAGGAGTTTACCTCTCGAGTCCCAGTCGACGTGTGTTATGTAGCTCGACGCTCCTTTGCAGATGCCCACTCGTTTACTGCTCAACACATTATAAATATCAACAAAATTATCATGGGAAGCCACTGCCAGGTATTTTCCTGCATCTACGAAGGAAATAATATTACCATTACATATATTTAATGCAAAGAAAGGATAAAGCGAGCAGATTTTATTTACAACACTCCCACTCTTATCGAAAAGCTGAAATATCACTTTACAACTCAATTAAAAGGCCAAGGGACGAATTGCCGAAATCCCGTACACACAGAATGTGAGGCACCAGCTTCACCAAGCATCCTGCACCCACATTTCACTTCATGCAGATCCCGGATTTATAAAAAGGCATTTGTGTGCAGGGAAAGGGACTGGCTGGGGGCACAAGGGATCTGCAGGCATTCGTGACACCTATGTACTCCTTAGCTGAGAGACCAAACATGGCGGTGGGGCTTGGAAACTGGTGTCAGCTCCTACCCAAGTGGCACCAGTAAGTGTATTCGCATTGATGGGCCTTAAAGGCCCCATCCGTTCAATTACATTTTAACAATTCCTGTATCAGGAGTAGAATTTCTAAAAAATGATATCACCTTCATGCTTTGAATGACCGCTCTCTTCTGGAGCAGAACAATGCTGGCAGGGATCTCATAGGACCTATGTCGGCGTTTCGCTTTCCTCCTGTGCCTGACTTCCAGCAGGTGAAACCAGGAGAAGGGAAACGGTCACAGAGAATGCCACACATCAGAATGTGCTTTTATGTGCAACAACCACTCTCATGGCACACCTCCTGTCTGAGGTCTGAAATTCAGGTACCTCTTGGCAGTGAAGCTACTTGTGCAGAACTACTTGCTCATGCCCACAGGTGAAGGCTCATTGATACACATCATAGAGGACCCTCAGAAAGTCTGTAGAAGAGCAGGACCATGCGTGTTGGGGCCTATGGGAATTATTAAGGTGGTAAACGTTTTGTCTTGTTGTATTATCTTCACTAATGCTTTCTTTATAAAGGTTATTGGCAAGGTGTATCAAAACCCCTTGGACCAATGAAATGAGAGTACTTCCTGTTTCCAAACCCTTGGGCACCATATCTCTGAAATGAAATTTGGTAAGAACTTTATGCGGGTGGCATCTTCTGTCACTACGTGTCTAACGTGCCTGCCTGTATTTGGCAGACCATACTTAGGCGCTGTGCTACGTTTACTGTGCTGTCCACCTGCGACCTGCCAATCATTACCTTAGCATACATTAGGAAACTGAAGCCAGACTCTACAATCCTGCTCTTAGTTTAAAGGCTACTGTAATCGCTCCTACCTGTCTGTATAGGTGATTTTTAGCCCGAATTGTGATATTTGAAACTAGATTGACCCTGTTGCCACAATTGCTGCTACATGCTGGTACATTGTATCTTAGCCTGAATTGGGATATTTCAAACAAGATTGACCCTGTTGCCACAATTGCTGCTACATGCTGGTACATTGTATTTTAGCCCGAATTGGGATATTTGAAACTAGATTGACCCTGTTGCCACAATTGCTGCTACATGCTGGTACATTGTATTTTAGCCTGAATTGGGATTTGGCATTCACGCAAACCTTTTGCTGCTAAATTGCTCACACATGTTTGCAACGCCATCCCCTGCCTGCTCTATAGTGTTGTGATTACCGCACCGCCATTTGTCTTCCTACCCTAATAGAGGCACAAGTGCCCCCCCCCTGAGCTGACCTTATATAAATGGTATCCCCACCACAAGTCAGCCCACCACTAAATACATTATGTATTTTCCAGTTACCTATACAGTCCTACTGAGGACTATCCTACACCTTCTCATCTCAATAGATGTCAACATGCCTCACACTCTGCCCTCCGTAGTGTTTGTGACACCCCGAAACATTCCCAAAAACATAAAGGACATGATTACCAGACCATGCAATCTTTCTCAAAGAAACCTCCAACTTCGCGCCAGACTCTCTAAAATGTACGAACCCACAGCTAAATCTTTACACCTCAGCTCCAATAACCTGACCAGAAACCTAAGTGCCAGCCCAACACCAAAACTAGTTCGCACAAATCTACTAATATTCAACACCCACTCCAGCTTAACAGCCGACTCTCTACCACTTGCCCAATACCTCATAATACTATGATACCCCCCACTGAGCCTACATTCCCAGGTTTAAGAGGAGCCTTAATAAATGCCCGGTCTCTGGTGGCACATGCCACAGAAATAGCCAACCTGATCACCACTGAAAAAATGGACTTCCTCGCCATTACAGAATCCTGGCTGCACTCAGCAGCCGGCCCAGCAATTATGCTAGCTATTCCCGAGGACTACACCCTCTTAAGAATAGACCGCACTTCCTCTCGAGGTGGTGGCCTAGCTATAATTGCAAAAACCAGCATAGCACTGATACTTGCTTCTCCACAGAAGGTAGATTCCTGCGAACTCCTGACCGCCAAATTAACCAACTCAACTACTCAAACCATATCCATCCACCTTATCTACAGACCTCCAGGCCCTTTAGGATCCTTTGAAGAAGATCTTACTAACATTCTTTCGGACAATCTTAAAAATACCTCACCAAGTCTTCTTCTAGGAGATTTCAATCTGGGCTACAAAGATCCCTTAGATCCTAATGCCACACAGATTAATGATTCCATCGAGGAATTAGGCTTTGCTCAAAAGGTAATGGGTACCACTCACATTAAGGGCAGAACCCTTGACTGGATTGCGGAACACCACTGTGTAACGTCTATTAATGCCATAACCCCCGTGCCTTGGTCTGACCACCACCTGATTTCTTTCTCCCTCGAAGTCATAGACCCCTATCACACCATCAGTATAGCTCCCGCTATTCCTACCAGGATTAAAAAGAACATAACAGCTGACAAACTAATTCCTTTGATCATCCCGACCTTGAACTCTCTCCCTGACTCTGCAGACCCACTTACATTGGTCGAAGAGTACAACAAGGTAATGTTATCTGCCTTGCACATCATAGCACCCTTGAAAATCAGAAAACGCAAACAGAAAAAACATATCAACTTATGGTTCTCTCCCCATCTAAAAGCCATCAGACTCGAGAAATGTAAATGTTAACAGATATGGAGATCAGACCCTTCTGAAACTAATAAAAATAAACTTAACATAGCTTCTTTATACAAAAAAGAAATAATCACTGCCAAAAAAGAATTGTACAAAAATAACGACTCTGCAGGCCAAAAACTAACAAAAAATAATCCCTCCTCCTTGCTTACAACTCCAACAATATATCAAACACCAAACGTCACACCATGTCTGAACCTCCCAAACCCCTCTTCAACTTCAAGAAAGGATCTACTCTAGAAGTAGAAAAAGTCATCTTAACCCTCAAACCCTCAAACTGCCACGGTGACCCATGCCCTGCACAAATTATAAAGGATGCTGCAAGGGACCTTTCCCCTTTCATAACCAAACTCATAAATGCCTCATTCTCCACTGGTACCGTTCCCAACAATTTGAAACAGTCTTGGGTCCTCCCACTTTTAAAAAAACAAACACTTGACCTGTCTATTCCTACTAATTATTGTCCCATCACAACAGTGCCATTCTTGCTTAAAATTCTGGACAAGGTAGCGTACCTCCAAATTCAACAATACTTGGAAAGCAACCACCTCCTAGGAGTACGGAGGTCAGGCTTTAAACCGCACTGATTGACATAAAAGCACAAATAGACACCATGAGAAACAACGGCAACACAGCACTACTCCTGCTGCTTGACCTCTCAGCGGCGTTTGACCTGGTTGATCACAAGACTCTCTGCCACCACTTCGACTCGGCCACCCACTTCTCACAAGAAGGTATAGGCTGGATTCAATCCTTCTTAGATAATAGAACTATGTGGGTCTTCGCACCTACAGCAGCCGCAGACCCTATTGTCATCACGTGTGGTGTACCCCGGGGCTCACGTGTTTCACCCACTCTGTACAACATCTTCACGAAGCCCCTTTTCAATGATCTTGATGGCCTGGATATCACCTTCACTAATTATGCAGATGATACACAGATCCTCATCCCGTTGACGGGGGATTATGACAAAGATTTGGCCTTTGTGAACAGAGTATATCTCATCATTCAGGCATGGATGGCCTCTCATGGACTATGCCTGAATGATGACAAAACGGAACTCCTCATCTTGGGCACCACAGCGAACCTCAATAAATTAGGCCACCTCTACTCCAACTTCCCTATAGACAACAACAACATCCCAGTAGCCAAGGAAGTGAAAACTCTTGGTTTTTGCCTAGACTCCACTCTCACATTCAAAAAACAAGTAAACTCCATGGCCTCGGCCACCGCCTACACTTGTAAGCTAATTAGAGCAGCTAAACCATTCCTCAACTCCCAACGACTGCATTACCTTAGCAAGGGCCTTGGTCTTATCCAAACTGGATTATTGAAATGCCCTTTACATAGGCTGCAATAATAATACCAACAAGATCCAGATCCTACAAAACAATGCCTTGAGAGCAGCCATCAACATTGCCAAGAAAGCCCACATATCTGACTTTAGAAGAGCCAATAACTGGCTCCCCACTAAAGATAAAATTCTCCTCAAATCAGCTTCCTTAACCCATAAATGTTTACATATGGCCGCCCCCGAATACCTCACATCCAAATTCCGGAGACAACCACCAATCGCCCCTCCAGAACAGCCAATACCAATTTACTTCAAGTGCCCAGATTCAAAAGTATGAAGACTGGTGGCAGTAGCTTCCCGGTCAAAGCTGCCCAAAACTGGAACCCACTCCCACCTTCTCTAAGAGAAGACATGCCCTACCCACGCTTCAGATACAACCTTATCCAATGGATCAAGGAGCATGACACTTGACCCTCTACCTCACTGCATTACTGCCTTACTACTGCCCTCTTCTGCACATAATTGTATATATTGTATATAACAGTTGCTTGATGTTCTCTGCTACTACTTGCTCATTTGTATGAGATAGACCAGTACTGTTTATTGTTGATTATCTTTCTGTATTGCAACGCACAGCAATGTAACCTAAGCTGAACAATCCTCTTTTCCTTCCTCTGCGCCCCAATACCCTTGGGTCTGGTGCGCATTACAAATAAAATAAACAAACAATCAAACAAACAAGAAGACCAGCAGATTACCAAATTATTCCTTGATCTATGGAATTACCTTTCTATGCAAAGTGTAATGGGCAGAGAACAAGAACTTCCTTGCATTTACAGACCGGTAACTTCTCTCACTTGAAGTACCTATGTGGGGGGAAATCAGGAGAAGATACTTGCAGTGTGTCACCTTTGGCGAACCACATCCGATTTTGAAACCTGGTTTTTCATTTGAGTCAAAAATGCTCTGTTTCGATGCAGCAGTTTAAATCTCCCAAGGGACAGATAATGGCCTGTGCAAGGATCGGGAGGCATCCAGCAACGTCCATAGCCCATGGGTACAGTTGGTTTCGAGAACCATCCCCACCTTAGCTGGTTGACATCTGGTGTCAACATTAGTGCCCAGGTGGGAGTCTAATAGGATCCATTTTGTGATATTGTCTCCTATTAATCACCAAGGTAGGGAAGCAACTGTGGGCAGAATGGAATCAGGTCCTCAAATTATTGTAAGTTTGGAGCCCACAGGAGGTATTGTATGTTTTAATACCCCCCTAATCGAATCCAGGTTTAGGAAAATCCCATTTGTAAACAATTTTCCGACCCTCTCTAGGCCCATATCTAAGCATCTCTGAGTGTCGCAGACCCAAACCTCCGAAAATAAATGGGGGACCCCATACCGAGGACATTGGTGTGGGCCATGATGAAAGCTCTCGGTTGAACCCCCCGTCATGCCAGAGCGACCAGAGGACTCCCAATGTAGGGTCAGAATGCAATCGCTCCGAAACGGCATTTAATGGGGACCAAAGAAAATCCATAACCTTGAACGGGTGGGAAGCTCCATCTTCTAGGTATGTGCAATAGGTTTTTGTTTCATCCCTCATGTGGTCATGTAGTATATGTAATTCAGCCACTTTGTAGTGTAGTGTAATATCAGGAAATATGAACCCCCCTCATCTCTTGGAAGCGCAAAAGTAGACATTTTCACCCTCAAGGTCTTATTGCTCCAGATACATTTGCGAATATCACCCAGTAAATCCAGAAAGAACCTCTCTTGAGGCTGACCCTGGATCGAGGCAAACAAAGTGTGCAAGGGAGTATATTCATTTTGACTGAGATCATGCGTCCATACCAGGTCAACACCAAAGTGGTCCACCTCTTCAGGTCTTCTTTAAGCTGCACTAGTAGAGGGTGGTAATTCACTCGCACTATCCCTCTCGAATCTCTTGTAATCTGGATTCCCAGATATGGAATTTTGATGCGTTCAATTCTCATTCCCAAGTATCCCCTCATTGGGTCCAATAAAGGACTGTGCTTTTGCATAGGCATGATACATGATTTCTGTATGTTGATTCTGGGGCTCGACAGGAGGCCATATCTCGATATCTGTTCCATAAAGGACTTGAGTGATTGCGGTATATTGGTTAGGTAACCCAGAATATCATCTGCAAAGAGCGACTGTTTGCATTCAATGTCCCCCTCTGATATCCCTTGTATACTTTGATTCTATCGCATCGCCACAGCCAGTTGTTCCATGGACAGGGCATATAACAGGGGGGAGAGTGGACAACATTGTCTCATGCCATTTGTCAATGTAATCACTTTGGAAAGCCCCCCATTTATTTGAACACGCGCTCTTAGGCCCCCATATAGCGCCAGAGCCCATTTCAGAAAATTCCCCCAACCCCATCTACTCAAGAGCCTTCATCATGAAGGGCCACTCGACCCTATCAAAGGCTTTCTCCGATACGAGAGAAGCCAAGCAGGCCTCTTGGTCCACTGCTTGAATGCAGTGGATAAGGTTAATTGTTTTCTGTATGTTATTCGACACTCGTCTCTCCCAGGTAAAGCCCACTTAGTCACTGTGGAGACGGTTCTACCAACATTAGTTCAATCTACCCCCTAAGACTTATGCAAGAATGTTCACATCATTATTTAGGAGGGAGATGGGTTTACAGGAAGAACACTTCGAGGGGTATTTACCTTCCTTGTGAATCGCAATTGTTTTTGTCATCAACATCGTGTCGGGAAGGGCCTCACCCTCCAGGTAGGCATTGAAACCTCTAACTAGGTAGGGGGTGAGAAGAGATCTGAAGAGTTTGTAAAACCGCATTGTAAAGCCATCCTCCCCTTGTGCCATACCCTCTTCATATTTTTGATAGCTAACACCACCTCCTCCACTATAACGGGGGTGTCAAGTTTCTAGCCGTAGTATACGCTAGACCCAGGAGGTTCAAACCCCCAAAATGTATCTATTTGTACCGCTTGACCCTTCCATTCCGACGCATACAGCTTACCATAGTACTTCGCAAATTCCTCTGCTATGCCACTCTGCTCCCATCTGACGCCCTCCTCTTGCGATTCAATACATCCTATCTTCCTCCTTTTTTCCTCCCTCAATCTCCACATCAGAATCTTATCTGCCTTTTCCCCTTTTTCATGCAACTTCTGTCTCAGAAACATAAGCTTTTTCTAAGTATCTTGGACCAAAATTGCATTCAATTGCGCTTTGTATAGACAGAGTTCACTCGAGATCGCAGGGGACATATTGTTACTCTGGTTACCTCCCGGTTGCAACGGTCTTTAAACAAAGTGTCAACTCCTGTTTTGCCCTCTATTTCTTCTTCCGAGAACCTATCTTCATTAGGAGCACCCTTGTAGTGGCTTTGAACCATTCCCACAGGGATTGAAGTCCCACTTTTCCTGTGTCATTAAAAGTGAAATACTCTTCGTTTGCGTTCAATAGCTCTTGTGAAACTGCCTTATCCTTCAAGAGGAAGTCATTACTCCTGCAAGTACCCATGGGAGGTGGAGCGTGATCTATCACCAATAACACCTTCACCATGTCATGATCCGACCACAGGATTGGGGCAATATGGGACTTTAGGGCCTGAGCTTTAAGAAGCAAGTCAATTGAAATTAGATCAATCCTTGAATAGCAATTGTGGACTACAGAGAAATAGGAAAACGGCCTATCTTGTTCTGTTGGGGCAGAGAGTGAATCCGCCACACTTGGGTGTCATTAATATGTCTAAATCGTAGCGAATTCCCCTCATTACTTCGTGCCTCAACAAACTTCCCCAACCTCTTGCAATCTTTCTTAGGGTCAAGCATCAAGTCCCCTCCTACAGTTACGGCCCACCACAAATATGATCAACTTACCTCTCACCCCCTCCCAGAAGTCACACTGACCCGAATTCGGGGCATAGATTGAGGCCAAGCTAGTCCGAGCACTGTTAATATTCCCCTTGACTAACAAAAACATAGCGCCCATTCACATCCGACATGACTTCATCCACTTGAAATTCCAAGCAGACCGAGACCAGCATCGCTTCCCCCTTCTTTTTTGTGTCCGAGGCTGTATATATTTCCTCCACTTCTCTGGATCTCAAATGGGGTTCCTTATCCCTCACCCAGTGAGTTTCCTGCAGGCATAGCAAATCCAATCCCACCCTCTTAAATTCTCGAAGAACCAACAACCTTTTACTTGGGGAGTTAAGACCACGTACATTGAGGGAGCCGATTACAACATTTGCCATTGCCAAAGTCTGCCATTAGACATGATGTCACAAACCTCCTCCCGCTCCAGAGACCTTCCCATTGTAATGCATTAAACGTTTGGTCCTGCTGAGAACACAGTGTTGGCAAACAAACCTTGACATAAAACGTACAAAAACTCACAACTTTAAACTTGCCCAACCCCAAGACCCCTCCACCTCCCCAAGCATCTGATCCTGCTCTGATTCCTCGCCCGAGACAGAATCAAATCACCAGCAGTCCACCCTAACATAGGATCCAGTTCTCAAAGCTCACTTCCCTGAGCCCCCCATGAATATTACATATCACGCACCACCCTCTCCCTGTCATGTTGTGTACTGTTCCGTCAAGCCCCTGCTATCAGAGCAATGAATCTGTAAAGCAACTTCTCCAAAGTGACCTCCCGGGCTACTACCAACACTGTACACAACAAAGTCTAAAGCTCATGGGGGTCCGGTCATCTGACCCGCTTCCCCCTGGGTGAGTGTTGAGGTTCTTGAATTTGCGTGATCTTGGTATCCTGTGTCGGTCCGACCATGTGCTCTGACCTGCACACCCTTCTCCTGCAAGCTCGGAGTTCCGTTGATGGGATCCAGAATCATCCATTAGCTCTGCTGAAACCCGTTGGATATCGTCTTGTCACTAGTTTGTAGGAGTAACCCTCATGTTCAAAAGAAAGTGAGAAAGGGAACCCCCAGCAGTATCTTACCCACTTTTCGTTTAGTCATTTTGTGAGGGGGGCCACTTTGTCATCTCCTAGCCAACGTGAAGGCCGACAAATCCTGGAAAATAGTTTTTGGCAGAGCCATAGTCAAGAGGGTCCACCATTCTGGCCTTTCCAGAATCTTCATTTTTTCGTAATAGTAATGAAATCTCGCCAAGACTGTTCGCGGCCCTCTAGCGCCTCCTCCAGCGCAGTGAGCCCTATCAATGGTGGGTTCATCGATAACGTCCGAGCAGAATAGAAGTCTCAGGGCCTCCGTTATGGAGCGCTTCATGTCGCTCTCAGATTTTCCCTCCTTTTCTGGGAACCCAAAGAAACAGAGGTCGCTCTTTTGGTCCCAATTTTCAAAGTCATAAATTTTTTATTGAGTCTCCGCCTCCCAGAGATCCAGTTCTGAACTTCTTATGTCTATTTGTGCTTCCATCGTGTCTAGGGAAGTTTGGTTATTCTCAATGCCTTGGACCCTCTCGTCTAGAGAGTCCATCTTTTGATCCATTTCATGTAGTCTTATCTAATACCGTGCAGAGTCCCTTGATCTTCTCCATTAGCATGACAATGTTCTTTCTGGGTGCCGCTGGGTTGTCTGGCATAATTGCTTCCCGGGATGGGACGACGTTAACACTGCTATCCGAGTGGGGTTTGTGAGAAACCAGAAGGTGTCTCACCCGCTAGTCCCCAGGGATCTCGCTCTCAGGTGGCTAGGGCATGGTCATCACCTTTGGATCCAGACCCTGGGGTGGACCAATGCGGGAGGATCATCTGGGTGAGGAGTCTTCAGGAACTGGAAGACCTGATGGTGAGATGCGTTATCCCCCTCCCTGAAACGCGGTAGGTTATTTATTTGTATTTTGTATTTATTTAGTTTTTATATAGTGCTTTACACCAAAGCGCTGTACATAATAACACAAACTGTACATTTTGAGAAAGATTTTGAAACACAGCAGAATTCTGTGGTTACATTAACCTCCATTAACCAGCAGAAATATGATAAGATTTCAAAAGAGACCCAGAAAGAAGAATAGTGTGTGTTGGAAAGAAGAGAAAGTGGGATAGCATTCCAGTGTAAAGGCACAAGAAGAGAGAATGAATGAAAACGAGATTGAGCACAAGGAGGAAAAGGGACAATAAGAAGAAAATGGGAAGAAGAGCAGAGTGAGCGAGAGGAGTATACAATGAGAGAGAGAGGAGAGATAAGGAGGTCCAAGACCATGGAGAGATTTAAAAACTAGACACAAAAAATTGAATCTTAAACGGTGATGAAAGGAGAGCCATCCCAGGCCAGCCAGAGAGTATGAAATGGAGTCACAAGGAGACATAGAAACCGAATGGAGGCACTGAATACAGATTTCAGAATAGCAAGATGAGATTAAGGAAGTCAAAGGAGGATAGAAGAACAATAAAAGAGCTGCGAAAGGATTAAGGCAGACACCAGGAGATGAGTGCCCTTAAAAGTCATGAAAGGCCAGGCTTTCCGAATATTGTGCAAGTGGAATCGGCAGGAACAAGCAGATAGAGAGATGTGATGACTAAAGGAGAGATCTGAGTCTAAACAAAGACCCAGATTACGGGCCACAGAATTAGGTAATTGTGCTGGGGAAAATTATATGAATTGGGGTGAAGAGGAAGGAAAATGGTGGTGGATGGAAAGAAGATGACCTCAGTTTTAGCATCATTGAGTACCAAGAAGTGATTAGTCCTCCAAGATTGAATAGCAAGGAGACAGGCACTAAACTTAAGGTGGATATCATCAGTGAAGTGTGAAAAGGATAGAAAGAGCTGAGTCATCAGTGTAAAAATGGTGGGATAGTCCTAAAGAAGAAAAAACACCAGCAAGTGAGGAAGTATAGAGGGAAGGACAGAGCCTTGAGAACACCATAGGTAAGCAGAAACGTTTTGGAGGAAACCCCGGCCCAAGAGACAGAGAAAGTCCTCTGGGACAGGTATAACTCAAACCAAGATAAAATAGAGCCAGAAAACCCAAACAAAGAGAGAGCAGACAATAGGAGCGTGTGGTCAACAGTGTTGAAAGCTGCAGAAAGACCCAACAGAATGAGAAGAGACAAGTGTTTAGAGTGACGTGCAGAATGTAGGGGATCCACAACAGAAAGGAGAGCAGTTTCTGTGGAATAGCCAGGACGGAACCCAGACTGGAAACAAGGAAGAATGGAATTACGAAAGACAGAAGTGGAAACCACAGAATAAACAATGCGTTCAAGAATTTTAGAGAGATAAAGTAAGAGCAAAATAGGACAGAAGTTAGTGGCGTGCTTAAATGAGGATGGAAAAATAGAAGAGGATAGACAGGAGTTAAACAGGATTGTGAGGTAAGGAACAAGTGAAGGGAAGACTTTAGGAATAAGTGCAGCTAGAATAGAGTCAGTTGGGGAGGAGGTAGAATGAACTTGAGCAAGAATGAAAGAAGTGTCCTCATTAGTAATAGGGATGAACTCAGCAAAGATCTCCCAAGGAGATACCAAAGAAGTAGAAGGAGCCAAATATTTTGATTGCACGATAGAAGATTCAATAGCAGATCAAAACGAAGAGACCTTAGAGGTGAAATAAAGAGCAAGGTCCGAAGCAGTAAGGGTGGAATTGATTGAGTGATCAGGAGTAGGGGGAGAAAGGAGATGTGATAGAGTTTGAAAGAGCCGTCTAGGATGAGAAGACAGTGTCAAAGATCAGAGAAATAAGTTCATTTGGCAGAGTGGAGACAGTTGTCATTCAGGGCATGGTAAGAGGCATAGGAACTGTGGTTTCCCAGTTTTTAAGCTTCAACCAGCATCTTTCTAGGCACCGGAGAACACATTGCATAGCACAGAGGTTTTCGTGTGGGTCAGAAAGTTGAGGCGGGGTAGAGTGAGTCAAGAGACGAAGAAAGCAAAGAAGAAAGAATGGATGCAGCTTCATCAGCTGTCAGAGTGGAAAAGGATGCAAAGGGAGCCAGGTTAAGAGTGCAGGTAGAAATAAAGGCTGTACTATTAGAATTGCGTAGACTGTGCCGAGAGTAAGAGTAAGAAGTTGGGAGAGACTAAGTGCGAGAAGAAGACGTTGGAACGATAGAAAACCGAGAGAAGATGATGGTCTGACAAGTAGACCAGGAGAAAAGATACAAGGAATGTAACAAGAGAAGATGTGAATATAAGATCTAAACAAGAACCCGAGATTTGAGGAGTGGACAGAGGAACCAGGAAATGAGAATCAAAAATAGAAAGAAACGGAAGAGCAGTGTGTCGCTAAGAAATGGAGGTTAAAGTCAACAAGAACTATGAGTGGAATAGTAGGAAGCAAAAAGGACTACAGGGTGTCAATGTCCTTACAAAATGAGGCTACAGGTCCAGGTGGGCGGTAGATCAGTAAAAATGAGATAGAGGAACTAGAACACTTTCACATGGACAGCCCGCTCTGGGAGAAAACAGACTCACACCAGAGCATTGTACCCGACATGTCCCACTACTATGATCAGGGAAGGTCAGGCAATTGCTGGTAACCACTTACAACTGACTTACATTAAGTTTCCTCACACAGATAAAAGGCAGAGCATGAGAGCACACTCTGAGCGAGGCAAAGCACACAAAGGAAAAGTATTTTCCTGACAGCAGCTGAACGAGGGAAGAAAGACAGCAAACCAAGAAGGGCTCGCAGGAGGGAGATGCCCTTGACCTTTCCGGCAAAAAACCGTTACTTTCCAGAACCCGTCAGATTACAAAGCATAAGACCAGGAAACCAGACTGAAGAATCCTGTATTTTGTGCCTGAGATACCCGGGGCCCTCCTGCACGGAATAGCAGCCGCTGTGGTACTGTCCTTGGCTCCAAGATCAAAGCAGCGCCAGAGAGATCAACACAGCCAGTGGGTTGAGGAGACTGATGCAAGACCGGTCTGTGTTGAAGTCAAGGTTGCAAGCGGCAACATTGTATAAAGAGTGCAAGAACGAAGATTGGTAACGCATGTGATGAAAGACACGAGGAAAGCTTAATTGCTGATGGATGTTTGAACATTAACGGAGAAAGATACAATACCAGTGACAGAGTGGTCTGGCACCGCAAGGGTGCTCAATCGAAGGCCTCTGTAAGGTATTGAGCCAAGAAGTGGCAGAAACTAAAGTAGAAGATTGATAAGAATGATAAGTGAAGCAAATCGAAGTGGTCCTGCGACGGTTTAAGAAAATGTAATTGCATATTTGAAAGTCTGATTTTTTATACAAAGAGGAAAACTTAGAAAGTAAGATTACATGGTCCGAACCCGAACAAGGAAGACTAATTGTGAACATTGTGCTAAAGGGGGTCTGACCCCGAACGAGGGAGAACCAGGGTCCGAGTCCAAAAGAGGGAGACCAAATGTGAACATTGTGTTAAAAGGGGGTCCGAGCCTGAAGGAGGGAGACCAATGATGAACACTGGAAATGAGAACTTGTGAATGTGAAAATCCTGATAAGAAAGGAACTTTGGTGCTTGTTTGTTACGACAGGCCCTCTGCAATAAGAGACTGTTATTGGGAAAGAGGCTTTGGCAGAAGTCCATGATGCCTATGCTTCGAACTGTATCCTTGTGGCAGAGAAGCCAGAGTGTGTGCGAAGCTCGAACCTGCCGCCTTGCCCCGTGCTGAAAAACTTGGGGAAGGGAAACCAACTGGTCAACTATCCTGACATATTATTTCTTGAACACTTTTCTTTTTGTATATATTGTTGTCCCACACAATTTGTATTTAGAAGGAAGGATTGGCAGTAGGTTTATTAGTATAGGCCCTTTTATTTTTACAGATACTCCACTAGGACTGCGTTATTATTATTAGTTCAATAAACACCCTTGAACTGTGATCACTTGTGTCTGTCTTCACTGTTTGATACCATGCCTTCCTTACAGGTTGGAATTGGAATTTCAGAAGAGCAGGCCTCAAGGCCATTAATGATTGTAGCCTAGATAGTACCCACTCAGCCCGTGGTGGAGTCGTGTGTGCAAGTCCCACTTGGCGATGCTCTAGATGTTACCAGGCCTTGGTTTTCTCTGTGCGCCCCTTCCCGGTGGAGTGGTCCAGGTTCTCAAACCTCCAGACGCTAGGCAAACCGCTGGGCAATGGGGAGCTCGATGGATACTTCTCCTTACCCAATTCAATTGGTGCTTGCACAGTGGAAGGTACGAGGAAACCCGTTGCTCATACATTGGGGGCAGGGACCCTGCATTTTTTGCAGGTGGCTAACTTGGGCAAGGTGCACTGGGGGGCACAAACAAGTTAGGGGACTCCACGGTGCCCCGAGAGCCACCCGCCCATGCAGGGAGTGCCGTCACATTCGCCCTCCACCAAGTATGACTTACTGCACCATGGAGTGGGGATTCACTGCACTGTCTGCTCCCTCAGAGCATTGTGTGAAGGCAACAAACCCTGTACGGATGTCCCACGAAGTAAACCCGTTGTCATTAGGTAGCCTTGGCATGCAGATCAGCCCGCTTTTGTTTGCCTCCACTCAGTCCAACCACAGGCCGTCAGAGCGGGGATGCAGTGTTCTGTCTGTCTCGGCGTGTTGCGGCCAGCGAACGTTGGCCGTTTACCTTAAAGGCTTCTCCAGCATGTTGCGGTGTGAGGGGTCTAAAAACCTTTGTTCTGGCCAAACAGATTGCCGCTCCTCCATCCGCCGTCTGCCACGCTGGGCCCCTGGATCAGGACCGTTTCGGCCTGCAGGCTTCCCTTACGAACGATAACCAGGTCGGCTGGAGAATGTCTCCTGCACTTGCGTTCCAAATGTTGCGTGTCACGTGGAGTCCTTGCCATAGACCTTCCCCATTGATTTCCAGCTGGTGTGTTTGCTGGGAAAACGGCTGGCACAGAGCCGTATGTCTCCTCTGGGGCTCAGGTGCCTACTGTAAGGGCTTCGTTCCAGTCCGGGACGTAGGAAAGTTCCTGCTGTGAAATATCAACCCACCTGGACGGGACTCCCACTCTACCTTCTCACACGGCTAACACAGCCGTTATGTCTTGGATTCACCCCAACCTTTGAGCCGGGCAGCTGGGCATATGATCTCTCTGGGGAAACCAAATTGGCACCCCTCAGGGGTAAAGGGGGGCCCAGGGACCCTTTACTCCTAGCGAACAGGAGTAAGTTGAAGGTTCACCTTTCCTTTATGTGCCCCCTGGTGGCCTCCTGCGGTGGCACTGACTTTTGAAGTCATACGAGCGACACAATACAGTGCTTTTTTAGTAATGCAGGTGACAGGAAGCGCTGCATGTCTCTTCAATAGTGTCCATAATGACGACGTCTGTCACATCATGGCAAATCTCTCATGATAATTACACAAACTTCATTTCCTAAGGAAGCTGCTGAATGTATGCCATCTTAACAGTACAAAGCTGTCATGCTTCAGCCGTACACGTACGGGTGCGGCAATTCAAGTTTACACGCTTCAGCCCTACACAGACAGCACTAATGTTTTGATCGCTGCTGCCTCGGCTATAGATCAGGACACCAATAATGTTGCCGCGCAATCTCAACGCTTCAACTCAAAGAAGCTGGAATCGTTTTACGGGATTCATCCTTTTCTCATGGTTCGCTTTATGTGGCTCGCTCCAGAGTTGGAAACAAAGACAATTTGTTCACACTAGCTCCTACTGGAAAGACTAGCAATATTCTCTACAGAGAAGCATTGGTTTACTTCAAAAAATAAACTTCAAACTAGGACTGAAGTAGGAATTACTGTGCAAAGCAAGGGGTACACCTGCTAGTGGCATATAAAACTAAGCACCTTGGTGACGCGAATACATGTAATCTCCCTTGTGGGTCAGATGAACCATGGCTTACGTGGTCACCAATTTAAACTTGACAAAGAAGATGTGCTTCTTCAAAGCCTATAGTACCAGAAACATTATTCAGTAAACAGTCTGATGCTGCTATGACTGTGGCACTAGTACGATGGGCATTTCTGCAGTTGTTATTGGACTCTTTCTTGTAGTGCCTACCCCTTCTGTTGTGACTGAGGTGAGCTGGTCTTCATGTCTCTTGAGATTGGTGGAAGATCCCCAAACTCTATGATGTAGCCGCCCTGCAGTCATTATAAGGCCTACTGGTCTTGAACTGAGGGTGTCTGTAACGCTCACCTGATACCCGCAGAGGCGCCGGTCTTGACTGGGCGAATACCGTATCTTCAAAGGAGATGTGTAACACACGGTTGGCTCTTTGGGCTGGACCTCTGTGCATTGTATGTCTGACTCGAAGAGTAAGATGTCTGCAGATAGAAAATATGGGATTAATGAACTGGGTTATTGGGTGTCTCTCTCTTCTTCCCTTTCTCTTCTCCTGTAGAACCCCAAAGGTTAACGCTCTCACCTTAGGTAAGTGAACGCCGTGCTCTCCATCTGCCTCGGGGCAGGGTGCCGTAACCAGTTTCTTCACTGGATAAGGGTGCAGGCCTCTTGACTTCAGAGGACTGCTGTCCGTCGTTTACTGCACGAACGGTAAGTTCCGAGCATTTCAAATGTCTTTAAAAGTCTTTTGTAATGATGTCTCTTGTTTTGCAGGGTTCCGGCAATGGCGGATGACGGGCCGAAGTGAGTTGAGGATGGAACCCGTGTGAGGAATAGAAGCGCCTGGAAGCACGTAAGTAAGCGCTTGTTGCCTGCTTCACGATGCGCACTAACTGTCCTTTTATCTTGCAGGTACAAGTTCGGAGCTGCTGAAGGGTGCCGGAATACCCACTGGGTTCGGCGTGGGAAGGAGTAATGGCACGTGAGTATTAAAGTTACCCAATGTCTTTAAACGCACCTTCTTTTGTCTTTCAGATGCGGGATGCAGTGCGAAGACCTCCGGAGCACGCGAAGAGTAGGTAAGCCTTTGTCTTTCAGATGCCGGAATGCAGCGCGAGGCGTTGGTGACAGCCAATGGACCAGGTAAGAGATGCGCTGTCACTGAAGACCGTAGTGCTAACCTGTTCTTTCTTGTCTTTATAGGTGTTGCTGAAGACTGGATTCAGGATGGTAAGCCTTTTTCCCTTAGGCCCAGGATCAGATGCAGAAGACACGATGAGCGTTCTGCTGCAGAGGATGCAGAATAACGCAAAGCAAGATTCATCCATCGGGTGTGGTTTAAATAGCTTCCTGTAGTGCTTAGGTGTCCCCTTCCACAGCCTCGCCTAGAAGACAAAGAGTTCCTGCTTTCCAGAAGAGTTCCAGTGTTCTGAACCTAGGGAGTGGCTCCTGCCCCACCCAACAGGAAAAGTAGTCCCAAACAGAAGAGGATCAGAGGCTCAACTGGCAGGTAAGTAAGCAGCATGGTCTGCTGCAGGTAAATCCACCCAACCATTATGAGCCCGGCGCTTCCAGTGCTGGGACTGGGCATATTTATGAGCCTGGTGCCACTGGCGCCAGGACAGGGTCCAAAAGGTCCCAATTGGGACTGATTGGCACTCGGAACCTGGGTTATGGGTCTGCTTCCAAGGGAGTTGGGTAAGTCCTGACCTTTTGGAAGCAGAGATCATGACAGCGTCCATTGGATATACAAAGTGGTGCAGGTGTCCCCCTACTGGTAAATATAAGTGGCTTTGACTTGATAGTCATGTTTTAGGCTGCTGTGTTTGAGGAGCTGTTTGTTGGTGCTGTGGTTGGGTTTTGTTGATAGAGAGCCTCCCGACCACAAACAGTACATTAAAAGGGGTGTTTATTCTGTCTGTATGTCCCAGCCATTTGTGGAGGCCTGAATGTTGGTTTCTTTGTGGGCTGTATACAATGGATGATAGTACGGTTATCTGATTTCTTTATTGATATTTCTGCCTTTGATCCAAACACATGTGCTCCATTGAATGAAAAACAGGGAAGTAGTGTCTTTTGTGACAGTTCCATTATCCACAGTTTCATCCAGATAAAGTGGTTGTCTGGTTTATTAAACCTACCACTAAACTTCGCTTCCTGTCAGCTGCCTTCTGCCAGGACAGCTGTGGCAGCCCTTATGGACACACCGATAAAGGTAACAGTATGCTTGACCTATAGAGGCAAACAATTTAGAAATGGCAGCCTTTCTATTTCCGGTCCGTCGGGATCTTCCGATCCGAAATGAGATTCGCAATGCCCATTTGTTTTTTCTGCGTTCGGACGAACGTGTCTAGTATCCCTTCAGCAACGGAGGACTGTTGCTTTTCACAACAACCGTGCATAGGCCTACGAGCCACCTAGAGGTGCGCCAGGACCTTCACCTAGCACCTCCATCAGAATTTACACTGCAAGACTTTTCACAATTAGGTAATTAGTTATGTACTTTCCTTGCAAACAGCAACTCAGAGTATTGTTTCTTTCTGTATTGGTAAGCCCGGGCAACCTGGATGACTATTTCTTCATACACCAGAAGGTTATTCCACTGACCCCCCCATCTTTCTGTGTCCCAACAAAGGCTTTGCGCACTACTGTTAATACGGTATTGTGTGGTCTCACATCCATGCAGATTGACCTCCCAATCAGAAAATGATGCACATCTATGGGAAGGTAAGGGGAGCTGGAACACTTAACAACAGTTCTAACTCTCTGCCTTTTTTCCCCCCTTTTGCTGCAGTTCTTCTGCCTTGAAGATTTGCTCGCCTGCACCTCCAGGCCCTCTGAAGAAATATCATTTTGCAAGGTTTTTTTTGTTGGCTGGTTTTCACTCGTGACGACCTTCCTGGCCTGGGTGTGCTAACTGCATGGTTCCTGAAGGCCAGGTCTGTATACACCCGACAGTGGTGTGCTGGAAAGTCTGAGCAGAAGCAGCTCCTATGGAGCACAGGCCATCAAAGGTGATGTCAGAAAGACTAAAAGTGTCCATCTCATGTGGAAGTTAGATTTATGGTGCGCTTGGCACTCTCTCCTAGTTCCTCCTGCCTACTGAGTGTTCCCAGACACCCATGAGCGAGTTTTAACTCCTGCACATTGGATCTTAATTTCGATCCCTGAAGAAGTCTTATTTACTTTAACATCATGGAGAGAAGGGGGCACAGTTTCCATCTTCGGATTTCTGTCATTTTTAATCAATGGTGGGTGTCATGTAGCTGAGTAGGGTCAACATGAAGCCAATAGAAAAGGTTATGCTTATCGATGGTTTAGCAGAGATATATGCAGGGTTAAAACACATTAAGGAAGCTCAAATGGACTTTTGTAATGCTGGGATGGCTTCTTGTCTACCTTTCAAAGGTTTTTAGTGGGTGAATTTCAATCCAGGGTACCTTCCTGGAGTGAATGATCAAGACGCAAATCCTTAAATTTTCAAGTGTGGTCACACATTCTTGCCTCCTTGGTTCTGTGACTCTGGTCATCTGCTTCTCATTCTCTGGTTGGTTGCTGGGCTCCACATGCACCCACATGCTGGAGCTGCACAGTGGTGGATGAGGCTGAATATTAGTGAGCAAAACCCCAGAGCTTCAACCAGGGGACTGATAATGAGTCTACCTAGAGTAGGGGTCTGAATATTGCTATCCTGAAGTGCTGGACTACAAATCCCATGAACCCCCACTATTGAACATACTGGCTACTGCTGATGGGAGTTGCAGTCCAAAACATCTGATGAGCAAAGTTTTGACCTAGAAGCTTCCATTCCAATTCCTGGCCACCACCCTTTTTTCAGGTCCTTGCACTTCCCAAAGGTCCTAGTCATCCCTTCCTCCTAAACGGTTGCCAACAGTCTTATTTTTTATATTATTGTATTACACACCGATAACTCGACAAGCATCAGGGCGCGGATCACAAACACTTAAGACACCAAAATAAATCACGGGACAGTTGAGGGATCATGGACAGAGTAGAGTTGCCATATTGATTTATTCGAATAAATGGGTTTTAAACCTTTTCGAAAGGATACAAGACGCTAATCGGGTGGGTGTTCCAAGCCAAAGAGGCTATGTCGGAGAAGGATTTGCCATTTCCTTTCATTTTCTTGGGGCGAGGGCATGTCACTAACATAGTATTACTGGATCTCAACTTTCTGTTCGGCTGACAGAGGATGATTCTCACTTTTAGATAGTTTGGAGCAATGCCATAGATTGCTTTGTGCGCAAAGACTAGCAGCTTAAAAAAGTATTCTAGCTCCGATTGGCCACCAATCGAGAGATTTTCGATATTCAGCAATGTGTTCTCCTCGTGGCACTTGCTTTATGATGCAGACCGCATGATTTTGTACTATTTGAAGAGCATGCAAGTCTTTTTTCGGGGCGCCACCCAGCAGAGCATTACAGTAATCCATTCTAGATAGGATGGCAGCTCTAGCCAGGGTTTTGCAATTTTTGTTAGATATCAATGATCTAATTTTCCTTAGAAGTTTTAAATAATAATGGGTGTTATGCACTACTCCAATTACCTGAGCTTCCAAGCTGACAGAGCAGTCTTGTGCCTAAAGAGACCTTTCCTGCACTTCCTGACCCCACTGCCGGTTTCTCCTCCAGTACCTCCTTGCCCCTTCACCAGATGCGCATACGTCCACCCTTCCCAGTCACTTTTCTGTCTGCCTCCTGAACACTGTCGCAAAATAAAAGAAGGTGATGGCTGGAAGGTTTAGAATTAATCTTAACCTCTGACATTGCTCTGGGCAACTCTCCAGCCCATCGTTCTTCACCTGCCAATTCATTACAGAAATGGGAAAGACCATATGCAAAGGGGAAGCCCAGCCAGACGAAGAACGGTGGTCTGGAGGGTTGCCCAGAGCAATGCCAGAGATTAAGATTAATTCAAAACCTTCCAATCATCACCTCTTTTGTATTGCCCTGAAAACGGTCTACAGCATCCACATTTTTTTTCTCTCTCCCTCTTCCCCCCTCCTTCCCTCTCTCCCTCTCACTTGCCCTCCCCTCTCCGTTGCCCTCCCCTCCCTGTCCCCATCCTTCCCTCCGCTACCTCCCTCCCCACTGGGATCTTCTTCCAAACGTTTCTCTCTGTATAGTGTTTTCTCCAACAACTTCCTACAGATTTTCCCTTTCAACCTTCTCCCAGTGTTCCGGAAAAGATTTTGAGGTGGAAGTCTATTACTCCCTATTTTTAAACTTGAGAGTACATGTGATTTCAAGAGAATCAAAATGAAATTCATCCTTTGCAAGAGAGTAAAAAGTATGTGACATCCAGGCAACGTGCACAGAGTTAAATCTGCATGGAAATCATTACATCTGGCAGCTTTCTGCATTGTGACAGAAAAGCAGGTTTCTCGCACAATTAACAGATAACGCACATGATGAAGTGGCACAAACGCCCTCTCACAAATGGAACAGATGAGCACTAACATTCTGAGTTTCATTGCATCTAAAGAAAGGGTACAACAGCAATATAAGCGTTTTAACCCTTTGCTGACAAAGAGTGGTTCCGCTTTAGTGGGAACCATGCAGGCCCCCAGCCCCAAATAGAAAAGGCAAATCAGGGCCACACCAATGCGCGCTCAGAGATCAGTACAAGGTGTAAAGCAAGGGTAGAAGATTCCCTCACAGATAACTGATCAGGAATATGCCTCCGCAGTAGAAGCCTCTCTCATATACAACAGGTGTAACATAGCCTTCAGTAGTGCACACTCCACTCCTAATATAGAAAAGGGATACCATGGATCTTAGTAGATAATGCTTTCCTCACTGTGATGAATCCAGTGAGATCATCACTAGAAACCCGGTATGGGCCTCGTCTCCTGTGGCCAGGGAAAGGCAGTCGCTAACTGATCCTGACCCTCGGGGTGGTTTCATGCAGGAGGGTCACAGGGGAGGAGACTCATAATGGGAGACAGTAGGGACTCCTTTTTCTCACCATCCCCCTATAATTCCTGAATTGACAAAGGCTTATTGTAAAGTGGAACAACTGAATACCATTAATTCTCTTAAGAACTCCAATTCCCATAATGCCAAATGTACTGGGATGAAGAAGAGGAACTCATAGGCAACGGGAACTCATAAGTGTGAGTATCCAAAGGTGCAGTCTAGTCATTACCAATTAGAGCACCTGAGCGGGACATTTAAAACCCAGAATGAGACCCAGCTGAAGAGGTGTCATGATTAAGCTGAAGCAGAGGAAGAAGCTGTTTGGATCTGGAGGCGTAGCAGAGGAAGCTCAAGCCATCCATGGTGCAGGTGCAGCCACCGACAGAAGCCCGCCATCAGAAGTCACCCCAAGGGGTCAAAATCAGAAGTACTGCAGAGTATGCGCAGCGGAAGAGGAGTACTATGGAAAAAGCCCAGCTGTGAAGAAGACGCATTACTGAAGCAACATGAAACAGACTGAAGAAGCAGTGGAAGATCAACAGAGCTTCTATTGCTCCCGGAGACCGCCGCGCAACTTACCCGAGGCTCACTGAAGCAGGAAAAAAGACAGAGTGACGTCCGAAGCACTGCCGCGACACATGACAGCTAGAGGGAGCCACCACGAAAGCGTCGGTGAGTGATCAAAGAGTGAATTCTGACACTGGGGCCTTCTATGAAAGAAAGCTGTCACAACTTAATGTTTTTGAATATCGAACACTTAATGTATCCAAGCAGAACATATTTAATGAAAACCATTTAATTAAAACAAACTGAGATAAGTGGCAAAGAAGAAAGACTGTGGGCAAACACCTAGAGAGGAAAGGTTAGAGCAATTATTACCTACAGCCAAGAGGCTGTCAAAAGACTTTGGGCAAACACCAAGAAGGGAAAGGTTGAAACCATTACTGCCTACAGCCAAGAGGTTGTCAAAAGACAACCGAGAGCGGTAAAGAGACTTTGAGAAAATTACCAGTGGGGCACATTTCTAACCATCATTGCCTATCACCAAAAAACGACATGCATTACAAATCAAGACAACCCTTGGGAAACGTTCATATTCAGCATTATGACCAGGCAAGAGTTTGTGAAAGACCCTTAATAATACAACCAAAGCATTTTGGAAAAGTTGGTGGGGGTGTTGCCAAGCGGCCATGTAGGAGGATGTGTCCGTGTGGAGCTCCGCTGGATCCGAGCATTATCCTGAAGAATCTGCGCCACTTATGCATCTGATCTTGCCCATAAGCAAATGTCTGTATGAGGGAAGCTGCAGATCACAATCTGAAGTGAAATAGACAAGTTCGTCTACGAGGAAGAGTTACCGGAGCCGTTCTTGCAATGCGGTCATCGAGGGAGAATAAAAACATTTTAAAAAAGAAAAAATGGCCGCCGCCTGAACGGCCAACGAACAAAGGAGAGACAGGCCCCTGGCAGGACAGAGCCAGGCATGCGAAGCTGAACGGACACCCCGAATGGGTGCCCATGGATTGTACAGCGTCAGGGTGCTGTGACCCAGTGAGGCGCGGAATTGGCGCGTGCCTGCAGGCCCTGAGTGGGGGCCGCCCGCAACGAGGAACGCAGCACGCCCAAGACAAGAACCGCAGACAATCCGAAGTGAGACTTTGTTGCGGCCTTATGAGTCCTGGCGAGCGCACTGTATGAGACGTGCACCGGTAGGCAGGACTGCCGATTGCACGTAAAGGAGCCCGCTACATTTGTATCCAGGCCGGATACTTTACAGCAGGAACAAAGCCTCGTAGCCTTGAATCTCGCTGAGTGGCAGCCGGGGGCAGTCACCTACTGCAGCTGATCGAAGCACGGTCGGCTGCACACAAGAAGGACTCCGGGGTGAATGCAGGCTCCGAACGCCTGGGCGCACGGAAGGTGCTTAAGGAACTAACTGATCAGTGACAGAGACAGTGAAGTGGGAGACAACCTCTAGCCTGGACAGTAGGCAAAAGGGGGGAGCAGAGGAAAGTGCCTGGTGCTGCGATTTATCACTGGAATGTATGCGCTGAGGGCATTGGTGACTATGGAGCCTAGGGCAATGCATGCCAGGGCAGGCTTGCGCTTGAATAAACTTGGTTGCACCGGATGGGGCGCCCTGGGTGCCGGACCCATAGTTACTTGGATGGGCAGCCAGGGCAGACTGATTTGTCCTAGAACAGCTACGTGGGAGGACACAGCCCACTCCAGGAACTGAGCTGGCCGCATAGGAGATCCCCGGGTGCCGCTGGCCAGGGTTCGAGCACCAGTAATAGCCCCACCTGGCGAGGGCCAAGGCCTAGGGTGGCTGGGCACCCACAAGCGGCCCGTAACGCTGAGATGGCCACCTAACTGCATAGAGCGAAGGGCAAGCAACCCATGCTCGAAGAGTATGCCAGAGGTTCGCCAGGTGCAGAGTGGAGTAAGAGCAGAGACAAAACCCTTGCTGGGAGTGTGGATGCTGCGGGCAGAGACCAGGAGATCCTCGCTGCGATAGCCGATTTAAAAGTGGCCTGGGAAACCAAACTGGGACTGGCTATGACTGAATTGAAAGCCGCATTAGAGCTCAAAGTTGGAGTGGTGCCAGAAGAGGTGAACCTCCTCCGGCAAGACGTAAGGGCGCTAGCGGAACGCACAGGAGATCTGGAAAAAGAGGTGGCCCCGAACACAGCCGCTCACAAATCTGACCTACACGCCTTAGTGCAATGAGTGGGCAACTTGGAAAGCAGGGCGGAGGAAGGAGAGGGACACGCCCAAAGAAATAATATACGCATTGTCGGACTGCCTGAAGGAGCTGAAGGTCCTAACCCTACAGAATATATTGAATCAATGTTGCTGCAGGAGATAACCGGGGGAGTTCTGTCCCAGGGGTTTGCCATGGAAAGGGCGCATAGGGCCCGGACGAGAAGGCCACCACCGGGAACTCCCCCCAGACCGATGATAGCTAAGATCCTGAATTATCATGACCGGGAGAGGATCCTTGAACACTTCCGGAAGGACGGAATGATACAAAGGGCATCAGCACACAACGGCATCCCCGGACTACGCCCTGCAGGTGCAACACCGATGCATGAACTTCGGGACTGTGAAAAGGAGGTTGCGTGAAACAGGCCACAAGTACATGCTGCTATACCCGGCGAAACTGAAGGTGTTCCACAAGAGCAGAACTTTGTTTTTTGAAACCCCGGAAGACGCTATGGAAGGGCTTGACGAGCAGAGCTCTCCCCAAGAGTCAGGCATCCAGAAAGAAGACGGCGAAGATAAGTAACACGCCGCGGCGGTTCATAGCGTCGTGGCTTAAGACATTGGGACTGGAATATAGTAAGGGATACAGCCTGCTATAGATGTGTGAATAGGGCAGAATTTACATGTATGATCTGTGAGTACGCGGAAGTTAGCCAATGGTATAGGAGCCTAACGGAACAGCCTACATACCCACTCAGAAATTAGACAAGTTAGGTCACCGGCAGACCGGTGACACCCTGCCGGGTTTGTATTCGGTATTCCGAAGTCAGACCAAAAGCGGGGGAGCCCGAGATCCAGGGATGGAGCTGGGCACTTGTTGGGGCTGGGTAGGGGTGGGTGGAGGGGTGGTGTGCAGTGTTGGAAGTTGGGAAAGGGAAAGGGGGGGCAATGGGGTTTGGGGGTTTATTGTTGGGAATGGGAGGGAAACGAGCTAAATCATGTGTCGAATCAGGTGGGAAGGAACTACCGGGAGGGGAGGCGGGACAACTCTTAGATGGCGTTGGGTAGCCTGAGGGTAGTGACCTGGAACGTGAGGGGGCCTTAACAGTTACTTGAAATAAAGTAATGATGTACCTGAGAAGGTTGAAGATTGACATAGCGCTATAGCAGGAAACCCACCTCACTAGGGAGAACCTGGAGGTGGTCCAGAGGAAGTGGAAAGGGTGTACCACGGGAGCCACATAATCAGCCTATGCGAAGGGGGTCATCACGTGGGTGGCACCGCACGTGCCATTCCAACTGCTTCAGACCTCGATAGACCCAGAAAGTAGAATGATAGTGATAAGGGGGATACTGGAAAACAGGGAAATGAGTATTATTAACCTATATGCCCTTAACCAGGACACGGCAGCCTACTTTAGGACTTTACATGGCAAAATTTGCCCTTTACTGGACAGAGCGATCTTATGGGGTGGGGATTTTAACTGTACATTAAACCCCAAAATGGACAGATCAGACCGTAAACTAGACAGACCACCCCCAACTGCGAAGGCACTGCAGGCCTTGCTGGGGAACATGGGACTTGAAGATGCATGGCGACAGTTACACCCAAAAGAGAGGCAGTATTCACACTACGCAGCTCCACATAACTTGCACACAAGGCTGGACTACATCTTTGTTGCCTCGGAGCTGGTGGGAGAGATGACGGGTGCGGAATATAAAGCTAGAGTGCTGTCGGACCACTCCCCTTTGGTACTGGAATAGCGACACCAGCCCCCTAGAGCGAGAATCCCAACGTGGAAGCTTAGAGTTGAGGCCCTTCAGGATTCTGTTTTCCGGGAGGACTTGAGAGAGGCGATCATTGAGTATTTCGATATCAACACGGGTAGTGTCCAATCGGAGCGAACCTTGTGGGAGGCTTTTAAAGTTGTAATACGAGGAGCGGCCATTTAAAAAACTAGAGGGCTCCAGGGAGGCGTGGAGCGGGATTTGCAGGAAACAGAGAAGAAGCTGGAAGACATAATGCGTAAGGGGGGCAACCTCACAGGAAGACGTGGACAGGATAAAACTGTTGCGCCAGGCTAGCAGCGAGCACTGGGATAGATTGTGCACACTGAGCTACAAGAAGTACGTAGAGCGGCAAAACGCGAGTGGAGACAAGCCGGGCAGGCTGCTGGCTTGGTTATATAAAAACGAAACGCCTAGGGCAGCGATTAGGGAGACGAGGGCCAGTGCTGGGACACCCAAGAGGGAGTCAATGAGGGGTTCCTTAGATATTACAAACGTCTGTACGGAGATGTAGGGGAAGCGACGGCTCATAATATCCAGGAAACAGAGGACATAGGCCTGCCCAAACTGGATGACCAGGAACGTGAGGAACTTGACACCCCAATCACGCTAGAAGAACTGGAGGTAGTGGTTCAGCACCTGAACACATGCAAGGCCCCGGGGCAGGACGGGCTACCCAGTGAATTTTATAAAACATATAAACAGGAGGTGCCCCCCCCCGCTGCTGGCCATGCTAAATGAGGCGTTCGAGCATGGCAGACTGCCTGTGTCCCTACGGGAGGCGGTGATCATTCCACTTTTAAAACCGGGTAAACCGGATACAGACTGCGGGTCATACAGATCCTTGTCGATGCTTAACCAGGATAGCAAAATCCTTACAGCAGCGCTAGCGAACAGGCTTAAGCGAGTCATTGGCAAACTGGGGTATGTACCTGGTAGGAATATAACCGATAATCACAGGAGGCTCCACCAAATTATTGACCAAATGGAGGACGACCCCGGTGAATTGGCAATAGTCTAGCTAGATGCCATTAAAGCATTCGATTCAGTGAGATGGCCTTGGCTGCTGGCGTCTCTGGGCGAATATGGGATGGGGCCAGGATACCTAAGATGGGTTAAAATGTTGTACAGCTCCCCAATCGTTAGGATCAAAATGGGCGTCACTGTCTCGGACAAATGGCAACTCAGCCGGGGCACTAGACAAGGCTGCCCCTGGTCGCCCACTCTGCATATCCTGGCACAGGAGCAGCTGGCAATTTGCCTCAGACAACAATATGGGGAGATAGGGATCTGGACTGCGGGGGGTTCGCACCTCATATCATTGTACGCCGATGATATACTCCTATATCTCCGCTTCCCAGAAGAAAATGTACAATTTGTCCAGGAGGTGATGGAACATTATGCCACCCTCTCGGGCATAGCAGTTAACCCTAAGAAATCGAGCATATTCCCCCTGGGGAGATACAGACACACCCGGCCTGCGGGTTTGCCGGTCTTGCCGATACCCTGGCAGATCGAGACGTTCCGGTATTTAGGAATCAACATATATCACTCAACGGAACAGGAACCCAAACATAACATAGTAAAGGCGGTTGATGGCATTAAGAAAAGCATGGTGTTTTGGTCAAGACTGCCTTTGGCTACGATGGGCAGAGCAGCCCTGATTAAGATGGTAGTCCTTCCCAGACTGCTGCATTTTTTCTCGAACATCCTGTTCGCGATTCCTAAACGCTTTTTTGTTACACTTCATAGTCTGTGCAGGGGCTTTCTGTGGCATAACTCTAGGAACAGGGTGGCCTTGTGGAAATTACAAAACTCGTGTGACAGAGGGGGCATAAACCTGCCGAATTTTGAATTATATTATTTGGCGGGACAGTTGCAATATGTGACCAGGTGGTTATCCGAAGAAGAAACGGCCGAAGCCAGGCTATTGTGTAAAGACCCTGCCCCCTTCTTCCTCAGAGAGTTAGTGTGGCTTCCTAGACCAAGGGTGCTGGGATTGACAAGATTACTGGTGCTAGCCTGGAAAGTGTGGTGCAGCGCATGGCAGATAGCGGGAATTCAATCCCCGTTCTCCCAGCAGATACCACTGGTGGCACTATGTGGGGAGGATTCCCAAATGTTGAAAGGGATCCGTAAATATTGGGAACCAATGGGCCTGGCAACTCTTGGAGACATATGGCAAGAAGGGGTGGCACTGGACTTCCAGGGACTAGTGGAGGACACCGGGGTGCATAAAGGCCAACATATTACTTACACTAGAATCACCAACCCCCTAATAGCATGGAGACAATTGGTGGCCTCTATGATGGCACACTCCCAGGCCGTCCATAGTGAAGATGATACGGAAGAGATAACTGCATTAGATATGCCTGAAGACAAGTAGGATAATGACACAAAATTGTGGCTCGAGTTAAGGGGTGGGATGGGAAAGGGACTGAAATGTTAATTTGTAAGATTATGTAAGTATAATTGCCAATGTCCTTAAAGTTTGTAATGTTGGGAGTTTGTGTTGGAAAAACAATAAAACATTTTTTTTAAAATAGTTTTGGAAATGTTTGCATCTCACATTACTAGCAGTCATGAAACTGTGAAACCACAGTGAAACCATGCCCGACGACTTTTTTGGAGAATACTGGAATTAAACCAACAAGTTTGAAGTTAGTGGAAGGAGTTTTCTTCCTGGCAGGGAAGTGTATCAGGAAAGGGCTTATGGTAGTTAGCCCTGGCAGACGAGTGGACCAGGAAAGCACCTTTGTTGAAAGAAATTGATAATTTAATAACCTTGCGGCAAAAAGAGTTGTGGCAAGAACCTTTGTTGAATGAAAAGAACTTATGTGCTGTATTTATTGTTGACAAAACCACAGCATAATTGAAGCAAGTTGTTATTTGCTATCCTGACAAAAGAATGTTTTTTTTGTAACCATTTTTTTATTAGTTTCTTCAAACAAACAATACAAACCAAACTTGCAGTGCATACAATAACATTTCGGTTGTACATCGCTTAATTGTGTTCACTGCTTCCCTTATCCCACCCCCCACCCCCGTTTCGAGCCCATTATATTTCACTTTCTATTCCTGCATCTTGTGGTAGGGTATCCCCTTCCGTTGGCTCCGTTGGGTCTCGCATTGACCCAAACAGCTCTGCTAATAATAATTTCCAGGCCATTAGGGTCTCTGTCTCCTCCTCCCTCCCAGCGCTGCTCGCTTCTTGCCACACTATGGCTTCTGCCTCTGCCCATTTCTGCAAATCCTTACACCATACCGCAAGTCATGGTTTGTGACATGTTGTCCACCCCATAGCTATTCTCCTCTTCGCAAGCGCATATGCTATGTCCGTTTGCTCACATGCTTGAGTTTCCATGGTCTAGGGAACCCCCCCCCCCCCAACAAGCAGGCCCACACTGTATCAACCACAATCTTGACCCCACTTTCTGCTAGTTTGTGTGCCACTTCGCTCCAGAAGCGCTCGATAACCGGGCATGACCAGAACATATGCACCATACCTGCATTCTCTTCGTCACATTTAGGGCATGTTTGCCATCCTGCATTTTTAAATCTAGATATCCTCTGGGGAGTCATATACGCCCTGTGCATAATATACAGTTGCATCTGCTGTAGTCTTGCATTCCTCGACACCTTTTTATGATACCCTTGGGCTCGTTCCCACATCCCATCGTCCATAGGGGCTACCACTTCCCCCTCCCAAGTTTTGTTTCAATTGTATTACCTCCTTTCCTACTTTAGACATCATCATCTCTTATATTCTAGATAGCTCATGTCCCCCCTCTGCTATGTAATATATTATATCTATAGTGGCATCTGGTTCTTCCTCTAGCACCGTTTCGGGCCATGTTCTCTTAATTCTTCGCACCATCCTGTGGTACGTGATATACTGGCCTGTATGCAACCCGGTTTCCTCCCCCAACACCCCAAAATCCCTTATAGTCCCCTCTTGCCAAATATCACCCATTGTTGCTATCCCAACCGGTTCCCAATGGATCATCCTTAGTTGCTTTTCCTCACCCGCCAGTGCAACTAGCGGTACTTGCGGGGAACACGGGGTTGGGTTCATCATCTGGCATGCCCTGCGCCACATCTTCCATCCAAGTACCAATATCTTTGGATGCCCTTCCATTTCCGCCTTGGGCAGCCACATAATCTCTCAAATAAAACGGGGCACAATCTTGTCCAAACAACCTGGATTCAGAGGTCACCTCCTCTGAGAGCCACTTAGCAACATATTGCAGTTAGCTTGCTATATAATAGACTTCATAATTAGGCAGTTTTATACCCCCTTTCTCATAGAAATTCTGTAGCTTCCAGAGGTCCACTCTGTTCCACGTGTCATGTCACAGGAAATCCCTGCACATACTGTCCAATCTAGTGAAGAACTTCCTTGGTTTCAAGTGTGGTATATTCCCAAAATAGTGCAGGAGCCTAGGTAAGACCACCATCTTCAACATTGCCCCACGTCCCATCATTGCTAAGGGTAGCTTCACCCAGAACCTCATGCAATTTTCAATTTTCTTAATGGCTACCTCTGTGTTGCACTTATGCTCCTCTTCCACTGTGTGGTATATATCTATCCCCAAATAGCGAAACGTGTTAACTTTAACACTGGTAGCTGTTTCAATGAGATCCCTTTATATCCACCCAATGGGAACATGCTAGATTTCTGAGGGTTCACCGCTATACCCGACAGCCCTGCATATCTTTCCATCACTTCCAATATATATTGGAGGTTTTCCTCCGGGTGTCGCAAGTACAACAGCATGTCATCCGCATATAGGGAGACCAGATGTTGTTCCCCTCCCACAGCAATGCCTATCGTATCATATTGTTGCCTCAAGTATATCGCTAGGGGTTCCAGGGTCAATATATAAAGCGTAGGAGACCAAGGACATACTTGTCTGGTACCCTTACGGAGTTGCCATCTTTCCGATATCACTGCTCCAGTTTTAACTCTGGCCAGCGGTTCACTATATAACATTTTCGCCCACTGCAGATATCCAGGCCCCATCCCATAGCCAGCCAAGGCCGCCAACAGTCATGGCCATTTGACCAAATCGAAGTCCTTTATTGCGTCCAGTGACACAATTGCCAATTCACCCTTGCTCTCGTTTCCATACTATCCTGACAAAAGAATGTTATTTCTCAAGAAGTAGTACTTAGAAAGACTAACGTGTTATTTTAACAAGAAAAAGTTTCCTACGATAATAAAACAATTGCATTTATGTTTTGGAACTTGTATGTTGGAAGAAAGTCCAGCATATTTGAAAAAAGACAGTTCAAACAACACAATGTCTTCTACAATATCAACAGCTGTGGTAAAAGGGAAATGGGTTGTTTCTTGAAGGGAGGTCCCTGCCTAGCAAACTAAAACTAAAGAAACTCAGTGGTGGGAAAATTCTCTGAACAGAACACTATGGGAACAGAGCTATAATTTGAGTATTCCTGAATTGATCCAGGAGAAAGGTCACAAAGAGTGCTTTGAAGACACATTTAAGTTTAAATGGCAAAACTATTTTATTGAATCAAAGGTCAGCCATATTAACCTTGCATAATTTTATTGTATGTATTAGTGTGAGGGCCAGAATGATTTTGAAACTAGGTTGGTTTTCTTAGTTTTAGTTTGTTAGACAGGGACCTCTCTACTAGATTAGGGAAATAAGTGACTCACCGTAGTGACTACCTTACTCCTAGTCCATAGTCCCCTTTCCTCCATATTGTATGGGCGTCCCTCAGTAGCGACGGGAGACGGAACCTTTTTCACCAGAAAAATCATCTTCCCCTTTCAATGTAGATGTGCGCTGGGGCGCACCCCTGGGAGCATGCGCTCCCCTGACTCCACCCACCGGCGCCACTCTTCATTCCCCTTTGACGCATCGACAATATTAATATTGCCTAATGACACCAGTTCTATTAGGGGGGAGGACGGTGGGACGTATGGGAGGAAAGGGAACTATGAACTAGGAGTACGTTAGTCACTAGGGTGAGTAACTTATAATTACTCTTACGTCCTGTCCCCTTTTATCCATACTATATAGGCAATTACAACTGAATGTAGCGCCAGGGTGGAGAATTGCCCCTCTTAAGAAAACAAGTTCTTCAACACTGCCTGGCCAAATGCTGTGTCCGACCTGGCACTGACATCCAAGAAGCAGTGCTTGCAGAAGGGAGGGGGGGTAGCCCACGTAGCGACTTTGCTGATAGTCTGCCACAGGACGTGGCCTTGGAAAGCTATCGCCACAGCCTTGGCTCTGATGGCGTGGGCATGCATATTTGGTGGCAAAGGCTTGTGCTGCCCCTCATACGCTTTCGTGATAGCCAGAACCATCCATTTTGCTATGGAAGCAGTAGAGGCCTGACAGCCTGGTTTTAATCCCCCAAAGTGATGAAGAGGGAGTCCGATTTCCAGAAGCTCTTGGTTCTGTCCATGTAAAGTCCACAAAGAATGTCGGAACACTATCTCCTCATTCAGGTGAAAAGAAGAGACGACCTTAGGAATAAATGTGGGGTGTGTTCTAATCACCACCTTGTCCTTGTAAAATGTAGTATATCGCCCTGATGCAATCAGGGCCGGGATCTCACTGATTCAGCAGTGCCTTCTTGAGGGTAACTAGCCTGATGTACCCGGATGCCGTGGTTTCAAATGGTTAATGCGCCAGGGCGCACAGCACCACATTAAGGTCCCAGACCGGATGTGGTGTGGTTTTTTGATAGGTGGATACAATCTGGTCAGACCCGCCAGGTGCCTCTTAACCACCGGATTCGAGGATGAAAAGACATCCTTTGATTCTGCCCAGTGACAGAACCTGGTCCACTTGCTTTTGAACTGGCTCCTGGTAGCGTCGCTCCTAGCCCCTTGTATGATAGCCAGGTTTGCCTGCGACAGGTAGAGATGCTTCAGTGTAACCTGTTCAGGAACCAAGCTGCGAGGGCTAACTTTAAGTGGGCTGGCTCTACCGGGAGATGAACCGGGGGCTGATCCGGCAGGCTGAGAAGTTCTGAGAACCAAGGTCTCGCTGGCCACCATGGTGCTATCAGGGTAAGCGGAAGGCTCTGTGACACCCTGACCCTGCAGAAGACCCTGTGCACCAGGGGAGTGGGAGGCAAAGCGTACGCGTTCATGTTATTCCACAGGATCTGCATCGCGTTGCCTAGCTAACCCCTGCTTTGCCCCAGCCATGAGGCGAACTGGGGGCCTCTCCTGTTGGTACTGGTTGTGAAGAGGTCCATCTGTGGATGACCCCACCTGGTGAAGATCCCCTGAAGGACCTCTATTTGTTCAACTGCCATTTGTAGGTGTCTGATCCCAGCCTGCTGAGCCTGTCCGCCTCTAGGTTGGACTCCCCAGGGAGGTGGATTGCCGACAAGTGCATGTTGTTCGCCAGAGCCACTCCCTGCCGGTGATCACAGGGAGGAACACTTTAGCGCAAGCCAGATAGCCATCATCTCGAGCCAGTTGATGTGCTCCAGCTGCTCCCGACGAGACCATACTCCATGGACACTGTGGCTGTCCAGGGTAGCCCCCCATCTGTCTAGGGATGAGTCTGTGGTAATGGTGACTTGAGGTGCAGGCTGCCGGAAGGGCCTGCCTATCCACAGGTTGGTGTCTGTACCCCACCAGACTAGATCCTGGTACAGGTGTTGTGGTATGCTGACTTGCTCCGCCTTAGATCCCTTCTCCTGATTCCAGGAGGCTGAGAAGTGCAGCTGGAGGCCATGTGCTGTACTGCTTCTGGAGACCTCTCCCTGACTAGACAGTCCTCTAGGTATGGATACATGTGGTGGCTCTGTACCCTGAAAAGAGCTGCCGCTGAGTTAGTATTGTAAAGACCCTGGGGGCTGAATTGAGTCCAATGGGTGGATGCCTACATTGAAAGTGAAAACCCATGATCCTGAACCTCATCAATGACCGATGGGGTTCCCAGACAGGGACGTGAAGGTAGGCATCCTTCAGATCCAGGGAGCGCATCAAGTCTCCCACACACAAGGTCTCTGCAATGAAGGCTAGGGTGACCGTGTTGAACTTTTGGAAGGGAAGAGAAGGGAAAGGTTCAAGGAAGAAAGGTCCAACACAACTCTCAGGCCAGCCTGGTTCTTTTTGTGTATGGTGAAAATTTGTGAATAGAAGCCCTCACCCCGCTGTGAGGCTGGGGACTTCCTCCACTGCCTGGCTCGCTGCAAGCGACCGGATTTCTGCCAACAGAGTTGCCGTACTAACCTGCGGGAGCAGAGGGGAGGAAGGAGGAGACGTAGGAATTGGAAGCCGGAAGCCCATGCATAGCACTGAGAGGATCTACAGGTCTGTGTACTTCCTCTGCTAGGACTGTACGTGAAAGACTATCCCGACACAACTGGGGACATTTTCCAATAGGGGCCACCACTTCTCTGGCAAGGTGCATCCGCAAGGAAAAAAGGTGTGGGGCTTAGCCGCATTTATATGCATGTTGACTTCTGTAATACCTCCCGGGCGGGGAAGAGAAGGCGCGATTGGCTCGGGGAAGAGGACGAATGGGAAAAGAAGGGGGAGGCTAAAGATGGAGACAGGAAGGTGCGCTTCTTCAGGAGAGGTTGGATGCAGAGTTGACAAACCAAGAGAACAGAAGGTAGGAATGTGGAATGGAGTGTTGAGGTGATTTACAGAGAAGATGGGTAGGTGAGAGTAAGCAGTAATCTATTGTGAATGTGTGTGGAAGGTGGGTGAGTGAGTGTGTTATTGTTAAAATGGATTTTCAGAATCAACTCTGGGGTGGATTCTGAGAGGCTCACCTATTATGGTGAACAGGAAAGGCACCAATGTCTAGCCAAACACGGTGAAGGTAGAGTAGAAGGTCAGTACAGCGTAGACTCAGGAGCATGCGAGAATGGTATAGGGTTTCAATGAGACACACACACAGAACTCCAATGAGAAGAGTACAAACATATACCATTATTAATTAGGCCTTTACGATATGCTCAAAGCAAGTATTATCACACAACTACTCTCCTATACATATATATATTCACCATTGAAGGTTCTACTAATCGAGTACCACACCTTTACCCTTAGAAACAGTTATGAAATAGTTAGCAAGATTAAAAGCAACACTATGAATAACTGTGTGTGGTGGTAAAGCAAGTGAGAAACAGATAAACAATACATTTCAGAACCAGTAAAGCATGGTAAGTAAATCAGGTAAAATTCCTTAAAGATCAACCTAGGACAGGGTACCTAGTACTTAATAAATCTAGCTCCAATAGGGAATGAGGCTTAGTGTCCAAATGTCACCAGATCATCAAGTTACACTGTTCAGGTGGGCTTACTATTGAATTGCAGAAATAGTGACCCCAAAACCCCTGGCTTCAGGTAAAAGTTACAAAAGATATGAAAAGTTCAAACAGGTTTCTCTTCCAGTCCCACCACTCTAGGGAAGACCAAGGGGGGGATCCTTGACCAAACCACCACCAATCTTGGTCAGGCAAGGGAGAAATAGGGTCAGGACTAATGCCCAAGTAACCCTATGGTGGGAGATCAAAGCAGGAATAGGCATACTAACTTAACCTCTGTACTCAGGTTTCTTCAACAACCCCTTCAGGGGTTCCCGAATCCGTTAGGCCCACTCACTTCTAGGCTTTGTCCGGTCAAGGGATGCGCAGGGGTCTCAGGTACAGATGTCAGTTTTAGCATCAGGATTGGGTCTGGCTAGTCCACAGTTCCAGTGACATGGTTCTGAAGACTGGACAGCTAGACATCCTTGGCATGATAGGATGCAGACATCCATGGGACAGGCGTCCTCAGAAGACCTCCAGGACACAACGAAAGTGGAATTCGGCAGCAGTCACCATGTTCAGGTGGTAACAGACTATATTCATAAGGTGAACAAAGGAGCAGGCTCTGCATGGCTTCTCTTCGATTAGAAAGCCTTCAAGTGGCAGAGCAGGAGTTTTATACACAAGCTGAAGATCCACCAAGTTCCAAGGATGCACTCGGAAGCTATGACAGCTGCAGTGAGGTGGCACAGGAGAGAACTGGCCAGGCCACCGGGTGATACAGGAACACTTTTGAAGGCTCAGCAGGCATGTATCCTCGATCAGGGGTCAGGACAGGTTGATCCCACAAGTCCAGGGGTCGAAGCACCTAAAAGGGCCTTCTTGAGATCAGGAGAGAGGAGCATGACTTCACCAGGACTTTGCTGGAGGCAATGCTGGTCAGCTGCAACAGTTGTTATTGGGTATTCAGGGAGCTGCACCACTTTGTAGGGGTCTTGGCACCAACAGTGATGTGTCAAATGGCTTCACAAGTCCTTGCTTTATCCAAGGTTTGGACTGGAGTCGCTACTGTAAAGAAGGCATGGTATCAACAGTAAGACAGACCCAAGTGACCACAGTTCAAGGGTGTCTATTGAACTTTAACAAGGGTGTGATACACGCCTATCTCAACCTAAATCTACAGATGGGAGCAAGCTACGACCATCAAATAATAATGCAGTCCTAGTAGAGTCTCGTCAAAATAAAAGGACCTATACTAAAAAAAATATTGCCAATCCTTACCGCATAGTGAAGTGTAGTGTTCATGAAAATGAAAGAAGTGTTCACAAAATGATATGTCAGGATGTTCAGGCTGTTGGCCTCCCTTCCCCAAGTTTTCAACACGGGACAAGGCAGTTCACTCGAGCAAAGAACATACTCTGGCTTCTTCGGCACGAGGACAGTTCCATTACCAGCATCAGGGCCTTCTGTGATGCAAGTCTTTTTGCTTTTCCAAAGTCTCTTGACTCAGAGGGCCTGATGTACAAGAACAAAATAAACACAAAGTTCCCAAGTGTTCAATTTGGGTGTCTCACCCTGAATCCCCCTCAGCCGGGCTCAGATCCCTTTTTATATCACAGTCAGTATTGTGGATCCCTCTCTTCCGGGCTTAGACCCCCCTTTTCCAATGTTGGGAGAATACCCTTTCTTGGGTGCCTTATGGTTCACCCCGGATCCCCCCCAGCCAGGCTCAGATCCTATTTCTGTCACAATTAGTCTCCCTCAACCAGGCTCGGACCAATTGTAGCACCCATTCAACTATCAAAGACTTTCGAATGTGCACTGGATTTAGCTCAACCCATTGCAGGACCACTTCAATCTCAAATTTCCCCTTGCAATAGTTGCAATAATTGAACCCCTGACAGAGACCTTCGAGTGAGAATCCGCGTGGCACTGGGCCACTCGATGGTATCTTATTTGGCTTCCCAAACTTCAATAACTCCTCTGGTTTTCAATTATATTTGCGTCGTTCGTCACATATGTTTCACAGGCTATTATTTTTATATTTTTTCATACAAGGTTGCCACTCGCAACCTTAGGTCTAACATAGGCTGGTATGGTATCAGTATTTCCGACTCACCGGCTGTGCTGTCCTTACTGGTGATGCTTTGTTGTAGGAGCCAAGGACAGTACCACGGTGGCAGCCTCTCCTCCCCACCTTGGTTATCGACGCGGGAGAGCCCCGGGTACCTCCGACACACAATGCAGGTTTGTTCAGCTCCATTTCCCGGTCTTAGGTTTCTTACTTTCCAAGGTTCACGAAAGTAACGGTCTGAAAAGGTCAAAGGCACTTACCTTCTTGCAACCCTCTCTGGTCTTGCCGTCTTTCTCCTTGTATTAATCTGCCATCTTGGAACTGCTGTTTCCTTGTGTGCTTTGCCTCACAGTGTGCTTTCGTGCTCCACCTTTCATCCGTGTGGGGAAGTGTGATGGAAGTCAGGTGTGTGCAATGATCAGTAATTGCCTGACTTTGCCTGACCATTGTATTGGGACATGTCAGGTTTACGGCTCTGGTGTTAGTCCGTTTTCGCTCACGGTGAGCTGTCTGTGAGAAAGTGTTCATGTCGGGAAATGGGGCGGGGGGTTGAGTTCCTAGGTATCATACTTGGAAGGATGGGAAAGGGTGTTACAGGGAAGGGGATACCCCGTCTCACCTTCCATGTCCCACTTCCACTCCACGAAGACCCTTCATCCAGGTGATCCCCCCCCCCCCCCGCACTGGTCCACCCCCAGGAACTGAATCCAAAAGCGATGGCTGTGTCCTGGCCCCTTGCATGCCATATCTCTAGGGACTAGCGAGTGAGGCACCTTCAGGTTTCTCACATGACCAGCTCCACCAATGTTATGGCTCTGTACCTTTGAAACTGGCAGGGGCTGTCCAATCATGGAAAGTCCCAGGCCAACACATCTTTCCAGCAACAAACACATTCTGGCTTGGAATTGACTGGGTCTAGACAGACGTAGTCCCACATCCGACCATACAAACCGACCGCCACTTTACCCGGAAAAGGACAAGCTTTACCCGAAAAAGGCTTTCCATATATGATGATTCTGGACACACAATGGCAGGAAGAGGGCTAAAATACAAAATGATCAAACGACAGGCGAAAATATGATGGCATGGCTATGTTAGAGTATATGGTACCCTTTATTTCATTATGCAGTAAAATGCAATAGTGCACAGGTAAAAAGTCAACAACATGGTAGAAAACGATCTGCTGCCCTCAGCCCATTCTGGATACATTGTAATTTTAACCACAAAATGACAAAGGAAAACATTATAAGGATACAAAGTATCCTAATCGCACTTCACTTTAAGGTATTGTGTTCAGTTTTAAAAATACAAGAATTCAATTGAGGGAGTGAGGGTTCCCCAGTAATGGCAGTTTTAGGGACTTATCAGTTTCCCCATTAAAGTGAGCTGGGGGCTTTACTTCCCTCCAGCGAATCAGGTCCGGAAGCAGACAATAGGACATTTAAACTGTGTCTTATCGAAGTCTGTCGGAGGAAAGCAGCAAAAAGAAAATCTTTCCTAACAGTTATTGAAAGAGGGTGAGTGGAAGGTGGATGAGAGAGTGACAGGAGAGTTACTCAGTAGAAGGTGGGACAGAGTAATAGTGTAGAGGGGAGATCAGTAGATGCAGTGGAGAGGGCAAGGTGGTAGGTGAGTGAAGAGCGGAGAGTACCAGGAGAGATAGTAGGATGGCGTAACATTGGAGGGTAAGAGAGGGAGGGACAGCCCTTAGAGCTGTTTCAAGAATGTTAAGAAAAATCCTTGAAAAGTTTGTGTGAGTTAGTATGTTATTAAGGCCATCTGTGACCAATCTAATATGGGACCAAATCCTAGTTCCCATTAAGTGGAGGTAAAGTGGGAGGGAATGAGCTCACTCTTCTTTTTGTGGTTATCCGACTGTAAAACACCTACCACCATAACAGCCTGTTCTTTTCACTGTTTATAGAGTAAAGGGGAAGTTTGAATGTATGGAAATTTGCAAGTCAACGTCTGAATGAAAGTAGGGCAATTCTCCTACCTTAATTTCACTGAGATTTCGTCAAGTAGATTTCCGTGATAAGAAACCTAAGCACTCAATTTACAAAGAAGGAAAAAGTGCGATAGGTATAAATTGTGCATGCAGCAGAGGCGTAGCCAGGATTGTCTAGCAAATGCGGCCTGATGCTAATGTAGTTGGGCCCACTGCACTAACAAAAATATCTGTAAATGCCCACACAGCGCTGCTGAGTGGGCATTTACAGATTTTGGGTGGGCCTGGCCCCTCAGGCCCTACCCTGCCTACGCCTCTGGCATGCAGCCTTCTACAATGTGCGCATGCACAGTGATTCACAAAGAAGAGGTCTACCTTCTCACCTACGAATCGATTATTCACAAAAAGTCTTAGTTACTTACCTGTAACTGTATTTCTCCAGCATTGGTATCTTTCATAGATTCACATGCTTGAATATTCCCTGTCGTCAGACTGGGAATCCTCGGTGATAAATTTAATAATACATTTTTTTTTTTTTTTTAAATATACACACATTGCTACCTAGCAGTGCATGTACATAGCCCATTATAGCCTATGAGCCATTTCATTGTGTAGTCCCTCCACCTCACTTTGGTCCTTTATGGCCCCAGCCAATGAGGTGGCAGGGCTTAAGCTCCGCCCCCGGCACCCGTCTTTAGATTTTGAACCGTAGAGATTACAGTATGATGAATGCCGAGCATAGGAGCAGCCTCTCAGGGGAGGCGGGCGGGCGCATGTGAATCTATGAAAGATACCAATGCTGGAGAAATACAGTTACAGGTAAGTAACTAAGACTTCTCCAGCATTGGATCTTTCATAGATTCAGATGCTTGAATAGAATACCAAGCAGTTAAAACATGCCACCTATATATATATATATATATATATATATATATATATATATATATATGCATAAATACAGAAAAAACATATTTCTGATCAAACCTTTACCATGCAGCAACACAACGGTTACATACTTCGGGAAAGGTGGGAAAGGAGGCTGGTCCTACCTTATACAAAGAGATGGCGGAGCACTGCCTGTCCAACTGCAGCTTCTTTGTTGGTATCTTCAGTCAGGCAGTAGTGTTTGGCGAAAGTATGCAGAGTGCTCCACGTGGCGGCCCTGCATATGTCCTTCAATGCCACCCCTGCGTGGAATGCTGTTGACGCCGCCCTTCCTCTGGTGGAGTGCGCAGACGGCGGTCTAGTTAAAGGGTCGCCTTTCAACTGATGGCAGTGGGTGATGCAGGACGATACCCAGCGTGCCAGACTTTGTTTAGATATATGCTGACCCTTGGTATGGCCAGAGAAAGAAATGAATAGCCGGTTTGAGGAGCGGAACTCCTTGGTTCTTTGCAAGTAAAACTTCAACACTCTAGCAACGTCTAGAGAATGTAATGTTCTTTCCGCTTCAGAAGCGTGATTCTGGAAAAAGGTTGGTAAAACAATGCGCTCAGTGAACGACATCTCCGAAAGTACCTTGGGGAGGAACTTCGGGTGAGGCCTTAAGATGACGCGGTCCTTCTGGAACAAAGTAAACGGGGGTTCAGAAGACAAAGCTTGTAACTCACTGATCCTTCTGGCTGATGTGATGGCTATCAGGAAAGATGTCTTCCAGGACAAGAATTTCATTTCGCATCTGTGTATGGGTTCGAAGGGAGGTTGCATGAGGGCTGTTAAGACGGTGTTGAGGCTCCAGTCCGGAACTGGTGTAGGTGTAGGCCGATAAGTACGCATCAGTCCTTTCAGGAAGATTTTAACCGCTGGTAAGGAAAGTAAGGCTTGCGTCTCCGCGGTTACTGTGTAAGCCGCTATGGCTGACAGATGGACCTTGATAGAGGACAGTGAGAGCCCTGACTTAGCCAGGTGCAACAAGTAGGGCAGAATCTGATTAACCGAGGCCGTGAGGGGATCGATTGCAGAGGTCTCGCACCATTTGGAAAACCTGGTCCATTTCCTGGTGTAGGTGACTTGCGTGGACGGGGCTCTCGCGGCCCTGATGATATCCCAGCATTCTGATGGTAACTTTAGGTGCATCAGTTTGCGCTGCTCAGGAACCATGCTTTGAGAGACAGGCTCCTCGGGTCGTGGTGGAGGACCTTGCGGTTCTTTTGTGTCCGTAGATATTGATGTGTCTTGAGACGAATCGGGGGTTGACAGGATAGATGCCTCAGCGTCGGGTACCAGACTTGCCGTGCCCAATCCGGTGCAATTAGAATCAAAGAACAATCCTGTTCTTTTACCCTGCGAAGTACCCTCGACATGAGGGGAATGGGTGGGAAGGCATAGAGCAACTTCCCCGACCAATTCACTGAGAACGCGTCTCCCAGTGATTGGTGCTCCGGGTATCTTGAAGCAAATCTCTTGCATTTTTTGTTGTTCCTGGTGGCAAAAAGGTCGATCTGCGGATGGCCCCATAAGGCAAATATCTGTTGGGTTTCTTTTTCGTCCAGCTCCCACTCATGGGACGCTGTGTATTCTCTGCTTAGCCTGTCCGCTAGGACATTGTCCACTCCTGGAAGATGCTCTGCCCTGATCTGCACCCCGTAGTGCAAGGCCCATGCCCAAAGCTGTTGGGCTTCTTGCAACAGGATCTGTGACCTCGTGCCTCCCTGCTTGTTTGTATAGTGCATGGAGGTCGTGTTGTCTGTCTGGACTGTAAGAACTTGACCAGCTATCACCGGTAGGAAGGCTTTCAGCGCCAACCTTACGGCCCTGAGCTCTAACACGTTGATGTGGAGCTGGGACTCTTGTGTCGACCAAGAGCCATTGGTTTGGAGGTCCGCAAGATGAGCGCCCCAACCTGATAAGGAAGCGTCCGTCCTCAGCAGAAGGGTCGATGTCGGTGCTTGAAACGGCATCCCCTGCAGAAGATTCCTCGGAACATTCCACCATCGAAGGGCCTTGTGCAACATCGATGGAATCCAGACAATGTCTTCCCAGCCTCCGAAAGCTTGTTTCCATTGGTGGTCCAGAGCTTCCTGCACCGGTCTCATGCGAAGCCTGCAGTTCGGTATGAGGAATATGCATGATGACATCATGCCCAATAGGGATTTGTAAGAGCGTACGGATGTTGTCTCTTTCTGTAGGAAGTTCGAAGTTGAGCGTAGAATCGCTGCTATTCTTTCTGCGGATGGCCTCACTCTGTGGATGCTGTTATCGAGTTCGGCTCCCAGGAAGAGAGCTACCTTGCTGGGAACGGGGCAGGACTTTGTCTGGTTTATGGAGAAACCTAACTCTTTTAGGAGGTTGACAGTCCTCGACACTGCCGAGCGAGCCTTTGCAGCGGAACTTGCCTTTATCAGCCAATCGTCCAGGTATGGAAAAACGTCCGTTCCTGCCCTCCTGAGACTTGCGGCTACCGGCGCCAAGCATTTTGTGAAAACTCTCGGAGCCGATTTTAGCTTGAACGGGAGCACTTGAAACTGAAGTGAAGCTCTCCCACCGTGAACCTGAGGAACTGCCTGTGCGCTGGATGGATCGGTATATGGAAGTATACGTCCTCCAAGTCTAAAGTGGCTAAGAAGTTGTGCTTGTTTAACCAAGGTAGCACCCCTTGTAAAGCTACCATCTTGAATGTTATGCGCTTGATAAATTTGTTGAGTGCCCTCAGGTCCAAGATGGGTCTCCATTGACCGTTTTTCTTTCTGACGAGGAAGAATCGGGAGTAGAAACCTTTTCCCCTCTGAGAATAAGGAACTGGTTCTACTGCTGCCTTCTGGAGCAGTTTTTGCACTTCGGACATGACCTGTCTTAGCATATGCACTCTGCGAGATGTTGGAGGCAGGGAAGGAGGTTGGTCCAGAAATTCTAAGGTGTGACCCTTTCGGATCACCTGCAACACCCATTTGTCCGATGTAAATGATTGCCAGTGCTGGAATAACTGGCTCACCCTTCCCCCCCCACCGGGGTGGGGTGAAGAGGGGAAAAAAATTGGTCGTCGGTTTTGCTTGCCTTGTGACTTCCCTTGGGCGGAGCCACGTCTGCCTCTATGGGCGTATCTGTTGGATGACTGATATTTATTTTCTTGGTACGTGCCGCCTTGTGCTTTTTGACCATACGAGGAACGACCGTATCCTCTGAACTTGGAAGATGAGCCTCTAAAGGGACGAAAAGACCAATGGTCCTTACTTTTGTCCTTTAAAGAACTGATGGCTCTGGCTGTGTCCGTGTCTGTCTTGATTCCCTTCAAATGATCATCTATCTTCTTTCCAAAGAGATCTTGTCCATCAAACGGCATGTCTAATATCTGCGCCTGGACTTCAGGTCTAAAGTTAGTAGCCTTCATCCAGGCCTGCCTTCTGAGCACTGTGCTGTGCGCCATCTGCCTGAAGCCTGATTCGGCCACATCAACCGCTGCGTCGATCATGTGATCCGATGTTGCTTCACCATCCGCGATTATCGATTTTGCCTCCTCCTGGAGCTCTGGTGCTAATTGTTTCGCCAATTTAGACATGCGGAGCCAAAGCTCGCGATCGAACCTTGCGGTCATGGCCAGCGCATTGCCCGCTCTGATTGTAAGCGATGCAGAAGATGATACTTTCCTGCCCATGGCTTCCAGTTCACGTCCGTCCTTATCCGGTGGTGCCGACAACGGTGAGGAGGGGTTGGCGAGTTTCTTTCTGGCCGCCACTGTAATAACCGAGTCTGGTTTCGTATGACCTCTCAAACAAAGTGGTGCCGAATCCGGAGCTTTATATTTCTTTTCTGGCCTGGACACCAGCGCCGGAGTCGATAAGGGCGTGGATAGGATCTTGGATCCGGAATCCCAGATGGTATCGAGGAGAGGAATTGTGGTCACTGTCCTCCTTCGTTTGTCCCTGTGCTCATAGAGCACTGATTTCCTTTCCTCAGAAGAAACCTGAATTTTAAACAATTCTGCAGCTTTACCTATAATGGTGTGGAAAGAGACGAGATCATCCGGCGGTGAGGCCTTGTCCGGCGAGTCTCTCCTCCTGGGCTTCTCGACTACGTAGTCATCCCACTCACTGGATGCGTCTGGCTCCTGTGTTATTTCTCCTTCTTCTGGTTCCGAGAATTCTCTAAAAGGATCCTCCTGCCAGTCTGATACCGAGATGGTGGACGGTACCATAGTAGGGTCCACATCCGGAGATCGCGGTCTGTGCGATGACTGTGGCGACGGGACTCTTGTAGGTGAAGCACTGTGGGTGCTGCTCCTTGGTCTTCGAGCAGGTTCCGGTGATCTCATCCGTTTTTGCGGTCTACTCCTGTGAGGAGAACAACCAGATGTGCCTGGAATCGGAGATGACTCTCTAGGAATAATTCCTGATTCTATGGGATCAATCGGGATTTGCTTCTCCTTTTGCCGCCTGTAAAATTCTTCTACAATCCTCTGCACGGATAACATGAGTACCGGGTCATGAGGGTATTCGGATTCTCCCGTGGACGGTTGCCAAGGAGGGCTGTATAGTTTCGGTAAGGGACCGGTGGACTCTTCCACCACTTCCGCATCAGAGAATTCTTCCTGAAGAATTACATCCGGAAGTTCTGCCATGTGACCCAAAGGTGAAAATTGCTGTACCAGTGGTTCATTCTCAGTATTCTTCTCAATGACATTGCTTTCAATGACAGGAGTTTCAAATGTGGAAGGCAGCAATTCCTCCGTAACTGCCGAAATTTGTGGTGCCGCTGAAGGTGTCATGGACGATGCTATCTTCGTCGACAAGCATCCCCTATGAGATTTCGTCGACGACTGAGATTTTCCCGTCGACGAGGGCTTCGCCGTCGACGACTGAGGTTTTCCCGTCGACGAGGGCTTCGCCGTCGACGAGAGCTTCGTTGACGAATGTGGAATGCGTTCCATAGACGACTGCGTCATGGATGAATGCTTCGTGGACGAGTGGTGTTTCTTGCTCGTCGATTGCTTCGCGGTCGATGTGTCCGATGACGATGATCTTATTGTCGACGATGTCTTAAGCGTGGTCGTCGTCGTTGCTGGTTTCGTCGACGGTATGGCCGATGACGGGCCTTTACCTTTCCCTTCATTCGTGGGCGGTATCCCCGCCGACGACTGCCCCCCCTGTTTTTTGCAAACTCCTCCTTACCTCTGGAGGCAGATTTTGCTGACTTTTTCTGGCTTGGTAAGTCAACTGGAGGCAGAAAGGGTATCAATTCCAGCTTCCTCTTTTTGGACTTGGGAGAGGAACTCCTTTCCACTGAATAGGCCCTTCTCTTTGAAATTTGTCTCTCAGATGGAGTGCTGGATTGGACAGGAGCTGTTCTGACAGACTCTTCGTCCGAAGATTGATCCCTGGATTCCAGGTAAGAAAGGAGTCTTCTATGCCTGTCATCTGTCATGAAGGGTCTTGGTGGAAAAGGTTCTACAAATCTCGCATTTTTTAATGTCATGTGGGTACAGACAAATGCAATGCTCGTGGGGGTCTTTGTTGTAAACCAATTTCTTTTTGCACCTCGTGCAGTCCCTGAACAGGGAAGGCTTCCTGATAGCCTGAGGTGCCTCCATTTCTGAAGAGAAGTTCAGTCGACGATTTTGAGAGGAAAACAACAAGTTTTGTCTCCCAGGTTAATTGGAAACAAAGCCCCTGAGAAGGGGAACAAAATGGAATATATTTACCAAATATATTCCACACAAAAGTAGAAAGAATTTGAAAAAGCTCAGAGAGCTCGAGGATTCCCTGTGTCTGTTAGACTGCGGTGAAAAATCTAAAGATGGCTGCCGGGGGCGGAGCTTAAGCCCTGCCACCTCATTGGCTGGGGCCATAAAGGACCAAAGTGAGGTGGAGGGACTACACAATGAAATGGCTCATAGGCCATAATGGGCTATGTACATGCACTGCTAGGTAGCAATGTGTGTATATTTAACAAAAAAAAAAAGAAAAAAGAAAAAAAAAATTATTAAATCTATCACCGAGGATTCCCAGTCTGACGACGGGGAATATTCAAGCATCTGAATCTATGAAAGATCCAATGCTGGAGAATTTAATAAAAAGGTGCATGTACCAGAAAGCTCAAAATAACGTTGAGAAACGAAAAGAAAAAAAACAAACAAATCCTTTAATACTTTTTGTCCCTGGAAGTACTGTCAAACTTTGAGAAAAGTGAACCCCTTACAGAAAAAAACAATAAAAAAGTAAAACCTAGTTATGCAGATTGGCTAGCTGACTTATTCCAAGTTGGAAAATGCTCAAGTGCTACAGGACCAGGTGTGGGCCAAATTTGCATTGCCCACCGATTGAGACGTCACCAGATGCTGTGGATACACTTCCCTGTCATCCAGTCAATTGTAGGTAGCCATTTGCCAATGTGACCAGTGGCAAATGGTCTGTGTTAGACCCCACTTCACCACAGATGCCGTGCCAGTAGTCTCAAGAATGGATTTTAAAAACGTACATTGTCACCAAAATAATTCCACAAATATCCTCATCTTCACTGTTTCTATACTAGGTACACTCTCAAGGAAACTGACTTATGGCACATAGTACATTTCTTATGGGGCTGTTTTTCATTCAAAATGCATTTGCCACCAGAAATTGCTTTGTGATTCGCACTCAGGTGCTTTCTTTGGTTCTGTCTTGAGTTTCAAGTGTTTATTGAGATGTAACATTGTTAAGGAGTGGCAGGGGCTCTATAGCAGTCACCCCAATTACCAGCAGAGAGACTCTGGCCCATCAATAACTCCCTGCCGCAAGAAAGGTAGACTCAGCCATGGAGCAAAGTTGACTGCCTTTATTATCTAACAAAACGACAGGGATCACACCAAAAACACATGAGTTCTCCAGGGTTCTCATCTGCTGAGCGCGTGTCACCCGGTTCTATCCAGGTGTGATGTCACAAAACCAAGTTCCGTTCCCGAAACCTATTGGGCATTCACATTGGTCAGTTTAGGCGATCTATACACACTTTCTATAAGGGTTAGTTCTCCTACTGGGTAGCCATATCTGGTGGCTCCTCCTGGGACCACCTCTACACTCCACAAAATAGAAAGATGCAGGACCGTAGGGAGATCATTGGCTCCTGCAACATATTATACCCTCATGTGAAAGGTGACTCTGGATTAGACCGAGTGGGTCCTCCCAGCTCTGAGACCCTAGATGGTTACCAGGCTAAATACTTTCAATAAAATGACCTAAACTATTAAAATGCAATGCGGCTATATGCCCCGAGGTGGTGGGCCCACCCAGTAGGCAACGGCCTGCCGCTCAAGTTGAGGGCCCGAGCACAGCAAGGGTCCCTTAACTAGGGTGGCGGTCCGTTACCTACAGGGTGGGCCCACCACTGAGCGGCATATCCCCATTAGCACCCACGTAGTCTGCTACATGGGTGCAAATGGTTTTTTTAAAAAAGGAAAGCATTTTCTCTTGCAGCATCCTATTCACAAAGAGAAAATACTACACCAACATGGCCACCATGGAATTGGAAGGCTGAGCTCTGTACGAAGCCCCTCTTCCATTTCCATGGTGGCCACACTGGGACAGGAGCTGCGGGGACCCGCCGCTGCAATCAGGTAAGTGGGATGGGGGGAGGAGAGGGGCAATAAAAGCATAGTCTGTGGGGGGGGGGGATTGTGGGTGGGGGAACCGGCCATGAGGTGGCTTGGAAAGCGGAATTAGACTAGCAGTGTCAGCCCGCGTTCCGAGATCCCTGATTGGCTGGCGCACCCGCCCAGGGTGCTAATGAGAATTGCAATCTTCCCCAAAAAAGAATAGTATTGGTAACAGGAGAGTTCCTCAAAGTAAAATAAAACTCTCAGAGCCCATAATGGTCACCCAAGAATCACACATTGCTCTGTGCCATGCAAGGATTCAGATGGGACTGGTAGAGAAAAAACCTGGAAGATGGGTAAACAAACACTTGCACTCTATGCACTGGTACGTAGATCTAGAAAGAGCTGGGCACTGTGGGAGATGAACATCTAAATGTGGCTTATAGTCTTAGGTGGATTTGTCTGCATGGTATGGTAGGTGTGTCCTTATGGGACAGTTCACTGGTGTAGGTGTATTAGATATTCACTTGCTATATAATAACATGCTCATCACTAATTGACTATGAGTATCCTATTCAGGCTCCAATGTACAGACAGTGGTCTAGGAAAAGGTCTATCATCTGTTACTTTGCCAAAGATTCCTGTCTGGTTCAGTTACTAGACATGACATAAAAAATTCACTCCTTTTCTAACTGATTGTCTCAGAAAATTGTCAATGTTGTAATTTCAGTATGCTTTTGATGCCCATAGTCCAATTAGTGATGCACATGTTATTATATAGCAAGTGAATATCTTGTACACCTACACCATTGAATTGTCCCTTAATACCAGCAGTTGTAGACCGGTTTGTTACATATGACTTTCCACAAAGAAAAACCGACTGATGATTTTGGGGTACTAGCACCTGCAAGGTCTCTGGCCAAATCAGGGAGCTTTGAATGCAGTCCTTTCCTCCTGGTATTGGCCTACCCATTCAGTTCCCTGAAGTTGGCATATTCCTGCCTGGCACCTCATAGCCTTTGCTGCAACCCGCCACTGCACTCCCCAACATTCTCTTTGCCAAACACGCTCCCTTGGCCCTCTTTGCAAGCCTTTCCCCTCGCCTGACAACCCCAGGACACCTCCAACAAGCTGTGCCCAATGGCTGCCATGGAAAGGGAGAAGGGGCTAGGGGTCCTTCCCTTTACCAGTTTTCCTTGGCATTTCAAAATGTAGATTTTTTTTAAATTTGTGATCGGCCCACTGCACAGTTTAGCAACATTAAAACAAAGCTATTAACACCTTGGAAAGTATGCCTCGGTGCCAATAGCTAAAATCAACGAAGTGTACGGATTTACTGCCATGTAAGGATACCCGGGACCTCAGTACATTTTGCCCCAGGGCATTACCTAGCAGCCAAGCCCTCAACCTCTGATTTATTGCTTAAATAATGCTGGATTCAGAGGGGGCATATCAGCCAATAATGACTGGCAGAGCCCTCATCACCCAAGAGTATGCCCAATATTTCCCCTGCCTAAGTAAGGTCAAGGTGTGCTTTTTTTGTGGGAAACGTGTCTGAGATGGCCATATGTGGCCTTTCCCCCACTAAAAAACAACAAACACTGGGACAATAGAAACTGAAGCTCATGGTGGAGTCCTTTTTACATGTTTACCACCAGGGGGATGGAGGAAGTGTAGAGGAGTCAGCTGGGTGGCATGGCTTACTTCAGTATTGGAGGAGGTAAGTGAAGAGAAGTCTGTCATTTACTTGGCAGTTTGTGTGTGTCTGTGTATGTGTATGAGTTTTCAAAAGAAGGGGATGTCAGTGTGGGTAGAGTGTCCATGAGAAGGGGCGCATGAGGTGAAGCCATCACCTTGCTCAGAACATGGGCCCTTATAACGAGTTAGCCTGTGATCAGCGGATTTGATCCATCCCACATGCACAGTGCTATTTATCCATAACATGCAGACCCAGGCGGACATTGTCTAAAGGCACATGCAATAATCAAGAAACAGATATTGCTGGCATTGTTGTACAGCCTCAATAAGTGGGACTCACCATTCTACCTGTGCCTATTACAGTTCCCGCTGAATCAGATGGTGCTAAATACAAAGTCAGTGACCAGGTGATGTCCAGAGAAACTTACCAACATTGTATTAATGAGCAGAGCAGACTTTGTAAAATGTGTGAATGGAAGAATACCAAAATGCTGGGGAATACATCTTTTTTCAGCATCGCAGAGGTAATTTATGCATACCATGTTTGTTTTCCCAAAGAATTATATGATAGGCTAGAAGTCAGATTAATTGAAATAAAAGTATTATTCCACTCTGATCACTTTCTGTTTTATGCACATGAAAATATATGTGGGAAAAAGAAATGGTGTGGGTGCTGACCCTTTTCTTTGTCCTGCCTGAAAACTATCATATACTGTTTCTGTTTTCCTTGTGAAGGATGTACATTACTCATGGTGCCATTTATTAGTACCACACTTCTCTCAAATGTAAACTTTCACTGAACACTGTCTACACAAGCTCAGTCAGTCAAACTATTATCAAAGATGATTTCAGGAGAGACAAACTGCAATTTGAGCAGTTTAGTCAATGTAAAAATAAGTTGTCCATGGATAAAAACGTAACTATCGTAGTGCCATTCATAATTCCACGATGTATTAATTACTACTATGCACATATATACCAGAGGAGAATGTATAAATGTTATCTTATATAGGCTGTCCCTGGTCTGGCCACAATGCCCAAAGTAAAGACTGATTAGTTGGGATAAGAGATTGTCTCAACTTTACCTGGAGAAAATTTGACATCTGCGATCATCTCCTTTCTATGATGGAATAAAACCATGTCTTCAAGGGTGTCGGCATTCACCACCATAAAGCTCCCATCATTTAATCCTACGGCTAAGGCCTTGCCATCGGGAGAAAAGGCACAACACCTTCCACCTAGAAGAAACATTTAGAGGCAATACATTATTTTCATCAATTTGTACACAGTAAACAAATGCTCAATAGTGTGTGAAGGGTAGCAGCAAATAGTTAACGAATACAGAAAGAAGGCAAAGTAATGTCCAGCAAAGTGAGTTTGGGTAATGGTGAAATTCTTTTTGATCAAGGTGCTTTGTGCCACATTGGTACTAATACTGCAGATATTTAACCATTTAAAAGCATAAGACCAGGAGCTCCAAACATGGTCACTAAACGTGCTGAAATAGGCACAATATTGTAGTGTTTACAAAATATGGTTGAAATGGGAAAAGGACAGCAAAATCAAAGAAGACTTATAATTTAAATGTTCTTATCTTTCAGGTGGTTCTGAACATTACGCTCCACATGTATGCTACTAAACAGGTGCTACTGGAATAGCATGGAGGATGAAGATAGGGGAGAACATCTAGACATGTTCTATAGCACTTTTGCACTGAAGGCCCAGGAATTATGTATGGGTGAATTCCACACAGCAAATCATCTCATGCATGTATGAAGGTCATCATTGTAGAACTGTGATCATAGCATACAACCAATACTGGTTACACAAATCACTAAAAAGACTAGGACCTGCTCCAAATCATCAGTGCATAACTTGCGTACGTCAGCAAAAACAAACTGCTTTTAAGTGGTGTTTACCATAGTACTTATGTTTGAGCACAAAGAAGGGTTCCCTCAACGTGATGACTTTGGGTTCGATTAGCACATTACTTCTATTTAAATGCCCGAAAGGGAGGGAAAGAAAGACCAGTAGTAAGAGAGAAAGAGCGAGACAATGAAAACAGAGACAAAGAATTTAAGGAGAAAGAAAAGAGGAAAAGGTGAAAAGCATGGAAGGAGGGAAAGAAGCATCACACGACAAGCAAATATGGCAACTTGTAACAGTTTGTTTTTTATAGATGCAGAAATTGCCATTGATGTTTGGCAAATTGGCTAACATGGTGTGTACCCTTAGTGGCAATACAATACTCTGTATCGCTGAGCTGCCTTCCATTTCGCATTTGCTTTTTACCCCCATTGCTGAAAAGCATAAAAGAAAACTAACCGCATTCCTCCGCTATCTCCAAGGAACGGCTCTAGATGCAAGCCGCACTGCCCATGCACAAGATATTCGTCATACCCAACATGTCTCACTATCCACTGTCCTGCAGGCTAGGCACTCAATGTCATCCCAAGATGGCTCTGTCAGGGCCATCATCAAAGGGAGGGCAAGGGTGACAGATTGCTCTGGGCTTAACTCTGTTGAGGGCCCCACGATTTCACAATTATATGCTTTATAATAATTCTTTAAAATAGTGGAGTGATTACTGACCATCTTCTGATTGCAAGTTCCCTGCTCACAACTACTGATGCATGCTAACTAGGTGTGTAGGTATTGTGCATTAATGTTTGTGAGCAACAGAGCGCAGAGAGAGATCCCCAACAAAGCAAGAGTAGATCAGGGTGTTCTAGCCCCACTCCCCAAGAAATATGCAAAAATAGGAAACAATTGCATATTTTAAGCACTTTTTGTGCAAAAAGCCATACAATTTACAATCGTTTCTGCAGGGTGTCATAAACAAATGAGCACAGGAGGGTTTTGCTGTATGCTTCTGCTTACCTTTGTAAGTATAAGGTGTATTGCCAGTATAAGGAGAGCATTTTGTGCTTGTTGTGATAATATATGTCAGTACGAACACACTCCTGTTGGCTTGGCCCATAATGCTAATAATGCCATCGTAACAACACAGGTTCTTGCTGGCTGCGCCAATGTATGCCAGAATGCCCACATAAGGACACTCTTGTGTTGCTTTGCTCATAATGCACTAATTCCACAGTACTTTAAGAAAACTTGCCCATGTTGGCTGTGCCAATATTTGCCATAGTAAGGAGACACTCCTATTGTCTTTGCACAGTGCATTAATAATGTCAGTGTAATAAACCAAGTACAAGCTGGCTGCCCCAATACATGCCATTTTCCCTATGTAAGGACTCACTCATGTTGGCTCCTTTGCCCATAATGCATTATTAATGGCGCGGAGTGGTGAGGCAGAGTGGTCTGCCATGAGTTGGGACAATGTATCTTTGCTGATTGCTGGAATTACAGTATTTTCTCCATTGCAATTGAAGAGCAGGTGATTCAAAGCAGGAGCTCTGTTACTGCCTTATAAAAAAATCAGAACACGCACGAAGTAAAACATTAAAATGCGTGCAGAGCACTGTGCGAGTGGCGAGGCAGAGTGGTCAGCCGTGGTCCGCCGGGGAGGCAGTAAGCTCCTGACTCTGTTGAGCTTTGCTATATTTCTGTTACTGTGTGAGAAAAAGCTTGTACAGCATAGCAGACCCCTCCAATACATCTATTTTTCCAATTCTGTCTAGAGACTGCTGCTCGTGACCATCAAACCCCCCCTTACCCCGGTCCTATGCTCTTGGGAGGCCGGCTAAGAGACAACTACATGCAGGCAGAAGGCTTGTAACCCGCTGCCTGCTTTACATAAACTGTAGAATGCTATTTCGAAAGAAGCGCCTAGAGGACATGATCTTGTTGTGGATACCGGTGCTACTAACAATGTGCAGCAGGTTATACATAGAGCTTCTACTGATGGCAGCAAAATTACCAACTTCTTTTCCTCTGGTGCCGCCGGCTGCTGCCATTACTCCGGTCATTCCCTTATGTGCCCCTGCATTGGCAAGCACTCCAAACTCAATCACCACCATTGATATAAGTCGCTCCTAAACTTGTGCCTCAATTTCTGGAGAGAGTCACTTGGTGGGCAAACCTCAATCATCGATCTTCCACTGACTTTATACCAAAATCAAACTTATCAGCCAGCCCAGATCTGGAACATATTGCTGCTAGTGCGGCAATGGAATCAGAGTCCTTCAGTTTGGACTAAAGTGGGATCACAATGAATGAAAACCTGGGTCAGCATGAGTCATTCTCACCAAGCCCTCAACACAATTGGGGCAACGGTGGATGCAACCTTTGGAATGTACTCCACGCTGGCCAACTAGCAAAGATCAATTAAACATATTTTAGCGGGGGGGCGGGGGGTTGACATCATTGCAACTAATAGTGCCAAATTTGAGTCAGTAGTGAAACTGCAGGATGACTCAGACATTGCCTCTAGTATGCTCAATTCTCCTCTCTCCATTGCTTCGTCCGCACCTAGACAGGATGCTGCTCAGGTAAATCAGCAAGAAACTATCTACACCTCCATGGCTTCCGATTCCATCTGTTTTGTTGATAAAAACAAAGGAATTCGCTCCCCTCAAAGTTAAGAAAATCACACAAAGAAAGCAAAAAAGAATGAATAATCGATGGAAGAAGCAATTGGAGCATTATCCCGTGCATAGTGTCCCGTCCAGACTGCCTGCCAACTCGGGATCACTGGAAGAGACTTGTAGTAAAAAAAGCACAGATGGCCATAAAGGAAAACTCTAAGTTACCTATCATCCCGACAGTCACAAAGTCAACTACTACTCTGGGTACGACTCTGGACACATGTTTGTAGTCCCCGGAACAACAGGTCACAATAGTTCCACCTGAATTTGCTAACCTGCAGGAGCCAAAGAGCTCTGATGGGCCGTTTGAGCCCAGGTCCTCCTCTCGGACGTCTATTGTTGGGGTGCAGAGCAAGACACAAGTTAACTTGCCTGTGTACTGTCCAACACAGAACGCCTTTCCGCCAGCGATGGACAGTCAGACTGAGGTCGCGAAGGCTCTGACTTCGATGCTGATGTAACACATATCCTGTGTCACTGGCCCCACACATTTTCGAGCCACATACCCAACGACGTCCACCAGTTCATATCATAACTGAAGTCGGTAAACAGGTGCCACAGTGCCTCAATACCAGATGCTCTAGTGTACGCATCGAGGAGCTATCAACTAACAGTAGCACATTCTTAAATTGTGGGAGCTTGATACAGCTGCTCCATCAAGTTCCAGAGTTAAGCATCATGTCCCCACAGGACACATAGTGTTAAACTACCTGCTCTGTATAGCCAAACTAATTGGGGAGTGGTTACTTTTGTATCACTATTGATCATGGAAAGGTTGGTGTGTTTTGCGAAAGAGCTTAGGGGTCTGTCCTTTGGTATCCAGATCCAACCATCTACCACGTGTAGCAAGCACAATGATCATACCTTTATATACCATGGCTAGGGTAAAGGCCCATGATCTGCAGAGAGACGGTCACAACCAACATAAGCAGGTTGCGCCTAAGCTGAGCGCAAAAGGTGGCTCCCCTAGCTCAATCTGATGTGAACTGGCTATTGGTTGGGGAGGGCTTCCAGCACTGATAAACAGACGATATTCTGATGCTTGGGGATCTTACCCAATGGTGTGTCCTTTCATGGGACACTCGAGGTTCCAGGTCATTTACTTTCCATGTTGAAGGGCTTACTGCACTATGCTATGTGGAACTATTTCTGCTTCAGGAGACTGTGGCCAATGCCGAAAACAACAAACAGACGATATTCTGAGTTTGCCAAGCAGGGATGTATTCCATATAAACCATGTTTGTTTATTTATAATGCGCACCAGACCCAAGGATATTAGGGCGCAGAAGAAAGCTACTGTAACTACTACTTACTTAACTAAAATCTGTAGCCAGTCGCTAAGACGTTTCGTTTCATATCTGCAATTAAGTCTACTTCCTGTCGTGGAGTAAAATGGAGCGAGGGCCAAAATACCTTGATGCCAAAGACTATGCCGATTTTGTAAGCTACGTGTGGAGACTGGTAGACATGTGTTGACTGGCTGTGTCACTTGGCAGGCATACTATGGAAAGGGATATTGCCATTTCTGGTCCACCATTTAGTCGGCAGAGTTTTTGGTAAAAGTGTCTGCCACATTTCATGTTTGGGAGCGGATAAATGTGACATTGTAGTTCAAATGAGAGACTACATGTTTCTTTTAAGGTTATTGCTGAGATTAATTCTGTGTTTATAATGTATGGATCCATTCATTTTAATATGTATACGATGATTATATATTTTGATTGAAATAATGGTTTGTTATTTTATATGTATAAGATAATGCAAAAGGCTAGACATGTTAGCCACATGCATTTAAATAAAAGAACATTAAAAAAAATATTAAGTATAATAAAATGTGTCCATGCTGGCAGCGACGAAATATGCTTGTATCACCATGGCCCATAACACAGCAAAGACGCCAGTATAATAAAACATGTCCAAGCTGGTTGCCAAGTTCCACTGCCAGTGGCTCTATTGCGGAGCCCGCCCCCACCATCGCAATCATCAGACCTCCTCTCCTACCTGCCTAACATTCTATACATGTGCACCCACTATATACATACACACACAGTCACATGAAGGTACATTCACAAACTCACAGATAACCCCTTGCAAGCATGCATATTCACAGACACACATACACAAAAGTGATTCTACTCTTACCTCTCATTCTGCATCAGCTCCTGCAACCACACGCTCAGCCGGATGCCCTGTGTGACGCGTCTGTGCCTCCTGTCAGTCAGTGTGCATTATGTGTCAGAGGCACGCCGGAAGCTACACTGGCTCCCGGTGGAGCAAGTAATACAGCATAGCAAACCCCCTTGTGCACAAATGCCTGTCCGGTAATGCCCCTCTGTATGTCTGCTCAACCGTTCACAAAGCTCCCATAAAACGAACATTGCAATTTAATAAAAATGGAATCCTGTCCTGCCCACGTTTCAACCTAAAAAACCTTGGAGGTACCAGCTTTGATGTCTGGGCTCCTATGATGTGGAACGTGCTGCCTATCATGCTGAGGGCAATACCATCTCTATCCCTCTCCCTAAAGAGTCTGAAGACCTTTCTCTTTGATAAAGGTATAGCCTAAGCAGACCTCGGCTTAACAGCTTCTACTCCTGTATATATCCATGTTCTGTCTGCCTTGTCTGCATGTCCAAACTCTATAACCTCAGGAGCCATGCTGCCAAGTTCATTGAGCTGGGTTGAGGATGCACTGTTTGACCTTGGCGCTGGGACAGTAGGTTGTACCAGCACGGGAGTCTGATGGGTTTGCACACTGCTAGTCTGCGTAAGTGTGGGAACCACGGTTGCCTCGCCCACATGGGAGCAACTAGGATGAGTGTCATCGATTCCCTGTGCATCTTGTTGACCACCTTCCTGATGAGAGGAGTTGGTGGAATAGCGTACGCAAACATCCCTGACCAGTTCATCCACAGGGGCGTTCCCCTTGGAGTCTGGCTGCGGGAACCTGGATGCGAATCCTGGGCATTGCCTGTTTTCGCATGTGGCGAATAGGTCTGTAGTGGGGAAACCCCAATGTAAGAAGATGTCTTCTACGACTTCTCTGTGTAGACACCATTCGTGTTCTCTTGGGAGGGGATCTCTGCTCAAAGCGTCCGCTAGTTAATTGAGATCCCCTGGAACATGTTGAGATGACAGGTAGATGTTCCGTCTGAGTGCCCATATCCAAATTTTCTGGGCAAGCTTGGACAGATTTGATGAATGAGTCCCTCCCTGCTTGTTTAGGTAAAACATAGCTGTTGTGCTGTCTGTCAAGATCTGCACTGACAGGTTCAGCAGGAGGGGCTCGAACGCTTGAAGCGCTCTGAATACTGCCAGAAGCTCTAGCAGGTTGATATGATTCTTGGCCACTGTGTGAGACCAGAGACCATGAGCTGTGTGGTGAAGAAGGTGTGCTCCCCACCCTGACAGGGATGTGTCTGTTGTGACTACAGCCTGTACCTCGGGATCGTAAAAGGGTTTCCCCTTTGACAGGTTCTCTCTTGTCCACCAGTGAAGACTGTGTACACGTGTTGGCGAAACGACCACTAGATTGTCCCACTGACCACTTGCCTGAGACCACTGTTTCACAAACCATTCTTGCATGGGACGCATGCGCAGGCGCGCGTGTGGGACCAGGTAAATACATGATGCCATCATGCCTAGCAAACGCATCGCTTTGCACACCGTTATCTGGCGACCGGGCTGATGTAGAGGAATTTGCAGCAGTACATTCCGAATTCTTTCCTCTGATGGAAAGGCCAACCCCTCTTGAGTGTTTAGGACAGCTCCTAGGAACTGTTTGGAGGTGCTGGGCACCAGGCTTGATTTTTTCTCGTTTATGGAGAAACCCAATTCGAAGAGGAGGTTGATTGTTCTCTGAATGTTTGATCTGCAAATTACTGGGGTCTCCCCCGTGATGAGCCAGTCGTCCAGGTAAGGGTACACTGGGATTGCCTCCCTGCGTAGGTGTACCGCCGCCACCGCCAGTACCTTGGTGAACACCCTTGGAGCCGAGGCTATACCGAAGGGCAGCACCTTGAACTGGTAGTGCTGACTGTCCACATTGAAGCGCAAGAACCTTCTGTGAGCTGGGAACATGGAAATATGAAAATAGGCATCTTTCATGTCCAATGTTGCCATGTAATCCCCCTTTTTTAGGAGGGGGATTACCTCTTGGAGAGTAGTCATGCAATTTTTTTGGGGCTTGACATACTTGTTTGCAGGGCGTAAGTTCAATACTGGGCGCATGGTCAAATCTTTTTTAGGCACAAGGAAGTAAGTTGAATAAATACCCTTGTTTACCTGGTGTCCCTGGACGAGTTCTATCGCGTCCTTTGCTAGAAGATTGATGATCTCCTCGAGGAGGATCTTCTGGTGGTCCAAGGAATGTACTTTTTGACGTGGAGGGTGGTTTCAGGGACGCTCTAACAGTTCTATGCAGTATCCTGCGGACAGCACCCATCTGTCGGATGTGATCCCTTCCCAAGCTTGGGTGAAGTTGGTAATGCGTCACCCTACTGGAGATGCGTGGCAAGGGATCCTGATCGCGGCATCACTGTTTTGCGGGAGGCGTGCCGCCTCTGCTGGGGCTGCCTCTACCCTTACCACGGCCCCTCTTGTTTCCCCTGTTGTAACTCTGGGTAGACTGCTGGTTGTTACCCCATGATGTACCCTGCCCTTGAGAATAGTTGGAGCCTCTTTGTGAATTTTGGCCGCGTGGGCGACGAAAATTACCATTCCCTCTTTGATTAGGGGGTTTGTTGGTCAACTGTCCCAGGGATTTCAGAGTCTCATACTCATCTTTGGCATTTTTTAAATGCATCCTCTACCGCCTTGCCAAACAGTAGATTAGGCTCCACCGGCATGTCGATTAAGGATGCTTGTGTCTCGGGTTTAAACCCTGACTGTCTTAACCAAGCATGCCTCTTAATGACAGTGCTCTCTGCTATTAGCCTGCCGGCGTTATCCGCGGCATCAAAGGTTGCCTTAAGGATGCAACCGGACACGGCTCTCCCCTCTGACGCAACCTGTGCCAACTGGCCCTTTAAAGGTTCAGGTGCGGAGTCGATGAGTGCAGCAACTTACTCTCACTGGTGGCAGTTGTAACTAGCCAGCAGAGTGGTGGAGTTGGCAATCCTTGCCTGGTAGGCGGAAGTGGAGGCTACCTTCCTTCCCAACCCGTAGATCTTCTAGCTCTCCTTGTCGGGGGGAGCCTCAGACGAAGATAGGGGTGTTCCCACCCTCTTCCGGGTATTAGTCACTACCAGGGAGTCCGGTTTCAATTGCCCCCTTATGTAAAGCGGGTCTGATGGGGCTGCCCTGAATAATTTTTCGATTCTGGGGTTTACTGCCCTGGTGAGGTTAGGATTGAGAAGGGAAGGATCAATTCTCCTTTGTATAGACTTGAGAATAGGGATGGCATGGGCAATGGGTTTCTTTTCTCCCACTAGTTCTTCGGCAAAGTCCCTCTCCTCCTGTGCTCCCCGAGTGTCAATGTGGAAGTGTTCTGCCGCTCTAGACAAAACCTCATTTAGGAGAGGTTGGTTGTCGATTGGAGAGTCGGTAACCTGAGGTTCTTTGCCTACCGGGGAGTCTACTCTGTAGACTTCTGGGTCATCTTCCTCCTCCTCTTGGTCCTCGTCATCCCCATAGTAGTCCACCCAAGTTTGGTCGTCCAACGTTACCAATTCTGGACCCTCGCCTTGTAGTGGGATACTCACTATACTGAGTGTATGGCTGTACATGGAAAGGGTCAAAAGACGACCTTGCGTGTCTCAACTCAAGGTTTCTTACCAGGGGGTTGCTGGTCCCTAGACCCTGAGGGAGTAGCCCTGTCAGGTGTATGGGAGAGGAAGTGATCTGAGTTCTTGGCATAGAAGTCTGCTAGTGATGACATTCTAGACATAACTCTTGTCTATATCTCTACTGGACCATTCTTTGAAGCTGGGGATAACCCTTTCCTGGGAGTGTTTCACTGCTATGACCCGACTGGACTTATGGGTTTATGCAGGGGTCTTGGTTAGCTGTTGATCAGAAGACTTAGCACTGTCTTTATGTAGCAGAGGTGCAGAAGAAGGCTGACATTTTCTTCTGCTGTTTTCCCCTCTCGCCATGAGTGGAAGAGTGCTTCCCAGGCGTTTTCACCTTCTCAGGGCTTTTCGACGTCTGGCGCCGAGATTCGGGGGTAGAGTCCCTATCCTTAGAGTGAGGACGTTTGGATACGGGAGCAGTCGTCGAGCGGTCTGCTGACGCCGAAAACTGGAGCGCGGCTTGGGGATGGAGGTAGGCCTCGTCTTCCGACGATCGTACCTCCATAACTTTGGTGAGTGAGGCACTCTTGGCAACAGTGGATGGTTGCCTGGTGTCATGCGGCGATCTTGACCGAGAACGCCCAGAGGACACTGATTCGGTGGACCGTTCTTTGTGTGCCTCTTTCCGAGAGCTCGACCCGCGTGTCGAGTCTCGGTTGGACTTGAGTGTTTAGCGGAAGTGTTGTGGGTAGCGCTCGTGTCGCCGGGTGTGCTCCCCATAGCTGCCCTGCCGGACAACATTCCGAGGTCGGGGACTTGCGCTTGGCTGTCTTTCGACGCCACGTTGCCTTCGCCGTCCGATAGTACGGCGTCGCTGCCATCACTGAAGGTGTCCTCCACTTCCATGGCCTCTCGTTGCCTGGCGTGGTGGGCCCAACGTTTGGTCGAACGGTCCTTTAGAGTCTTTGCCTTGAACCAGCTACACGCTCTGCAGTTCGCCTCGGGGTGGTCCCTCGGCAAGCAGAGGTTACAGGTGTCGTGTTTGTTAACCCAAGGGTACTTGCGGTTGCACTTGGGGCAAAATTGGAAAGGGGTACCCTCCATACGCACCCTGTGGCAGCGGGCTAGTGTGCGTAGGAATATATATATATGTGAGTGTAGAGTATGTACCACTCCCCACTCTCCCTACTTGTAGGGCCAAGGCCAGACGCCTTCCAAGGCCCGGGCCAAGGCCAGAGGCCTTCCGAGGCCCAAAGTCCATCCTGCAGCTCTCGACGGTGATTTTCTTCTCTGGGCTGGCGTCGAGCTTTGAAAATCGGTAACTCAACGTGGGGATGGAAGAAACGGGGAAATATTATATTTGCAAAATTAATGCTAAAAGCCAGGGAACTCCGCGGGATGCTACCGACAAGTATGGCGGAAAAAAACAATCTGAGGGTTCTAGAAGCGTGAGGGATCATGGGTACAGCGGACGTCACACTAGGGATAGTATTACTGGCACGCCCTGTGTCGACGCCCATTTTCGAGTTTCGAAAAACAAACTGTAATACTCCGTAGCTTCCACTAGATGTCGGCCTGTGCACAGCATGTGATCTAAGCAGATTCCACAAGCATTAGAAATATATATATTTATGGCATTTCTAGGACATTTGATGGATGAAAGTGAACAAGCAAGGCTTTACCTTCCACATCATGATTGTACTGGTCTTGCAAGGATATAACTGGCACAAGATGGCAGTATCAGATTTGAATAGGAGTAGGATGGCATGTAAGGTTATAACTGCCATTTTTGGATTAACTGGCATAATAAGGTAGTGCTCTGACCTATGCTGTTCTGCTGGATTTACCTCTGTGATAACAAGGCAGCACCGGGTTTAATATATACGTTTTGTCTATAATTACTCCACGTCCACAAGTCTCAGAACGCAATGGTAGCACTAAACAAGGATTTCTAGAATAAAATGTTGAAATGCATGCGGATTGTTAGCTGGGGCCAGAATTAGGGGGGTCCAGGCCTGGGAGTTTTTATGGGACAGGTGATGATCATGCAAGGAAAGGAGACTTTAGAGACTGAGGGAATATGAAGAGTGAGGCAATCCAATGATGGGGCAAACAGTAAATGGCACTGTCTGAGTCTAAGGCGAATTTGAGGATTGGAGAGAGACAGCCTAGGGAGTAGTGCAGATTGTGAGTGATTTGCAAGTTGTGGCTTCTGGGGTTCCCAATGGCAAGGGCTGGAAGGGCATACATTCCCAACTGGCCCGTTCATTCTGGGTTCAATGCCCCAGTTTTTTATTTGCAATGTGGGACAGGTGCTCCTGGTCTCCCACTGCAAAGTAAAACAACAGGACTGAACCAGCATGTACCAAAAAGAATAGGCCAAGCTGGAACCTATGGGAGGGGAGTGCAGCGGTTAGTGGATATCTGAGGCGGAGGAGCAATATGCTGATCAGGGCATGCTGACTGCGAGTCACAAGGCTGGGGCATCTGAGGCTGGAGGCATGCAGGGCTGAGGGTCAGCGAGGATTGATGGCATTTATGGATGAGTGAATTTCAGGCTGAGAGGCATCTGATGCTGAGGGGATCCTACATTCTGTGGCATCCACAGCTGAGGGGCATGAAAGGCTATGCGTCATGATCTTGAGTGCAATACAGAGTGTTTTTGGATGGTCTGAAATGCATTTGAGGTTGATGATGCAGGACTAAGAGGTCATGTCTGGTTTAGTGTTTTCTGTGGCTATGGTGTATGGCGAGACATGTACATTGAAGCACTTAGGACATATCATTGGGGTAATAGTAATAAGAGGATTCCCACAAGTTTAGTTCGGTCTGGAAGATCGGTTGGGCTCAGCCAGAGTCGGTCACATACCAGATTACAGTCATGTTAAGGACCTAGTCCTAAAAGCCTTTCAGAAGGAAGGACTATGAGAAATATCATTAATTGTTCAAAGCCCAGAAAAAGTGAACTGAAAATGTGTATGATACATGAGAACAACCGATACCAAAGTAAAGCATAAAGATATAGTACTTGTCATCAACATTTTAAATATCGGATGGCACCTGATTTACTCTTTAACCCAGAACCAAGACCCGCTGACTCGACAAATGGACTTTGTTGATATGTTCATGTTATTGCTAATAAGTCTAAAAGAAATGAACTGTCACTCTCCATAGCGTGGCACTAAATCAGCTGATCAGCTTTACCTTGGCAAAGTGTCTTGTTGTTATAGTATACTATACAAAACGCATTAGCACACTGTATCGTACTATACGCTTTAGGGGCTACTGTGCCACCCAACTTTTTCCTGCTTTGCCCATTAGCATGGCAACAAACTTACAACACTAATGCTTAACTGTCACGATGTTTATCCAGCCTATATAAGTATGATGAGGACAACTACTCAGCCAAAAGTTCTCTTGCCCAGTATACTCTGAAATAGCCTAAAACCTGCAATAGCCCTTGCTTGTTTGAACTAGCCTATTTTTACCTGCCAAATGCATATTGAAATAGCCTGACTTCTATTAGCCATTGCTTGTTTGAATTAGCCTATCTGCACCTGCCATATGCATACTGAAATAGCCTAACTACCATTAGCCTCTGCTTGCTTCGGAATTACCTTACTGCTTAGTCGCCAACTTAATTCTGAAAGCCTAATACTCACTAGCCCTCCTGTTTGAAGTAGCCACTATCTCCTCACGTAGTCATAATTATGTGCCCTAGAAAGACTCAACCTTACCTTATCACTAATCTGCTTAACCATGTCCTTCTCTAAACATGCACCATGTCCCACCCTGGATAGAAACACCAGACTCCAAGATAGACTACCCCGTTTCTATGAGCCCGAGTAACAAGGTCTCCAATGCCCAGCAGAAATCCACCGTGCCACACCCTGAGCCACTCCCTACTCCTAAACCTATTCTTATAAAACTCCAGAATATGCCTAATTTAACTACATTATCAGGAGCCCTGATTAACGCCAGATCCTTAGCAAGCCCATGCCACAGAAATAGCTGATATCTTCTCATCGATGACCTTGACCTTCTGGCAGTCACAGAAACCAGGCTGCACGAAGCAGCAGGCCCAGCGCTCTTCCTAGCCATTCCAGTAAACTACCAACTAATTAGAATCAATAGACCTAACAGCAAAGGAGGCGGTCTTGCCATTGTAGCAAAAACAAACCTTGCCTTAAGACTACTTACCCAACCCCCCCTTAAATCATGCAAACTGCTCACAGCCGAATTGCCCATCTCCAATTGTCACACCCTAACTATTTATTTAATATACAGGCCACCTGGCCCTATCGGTACGTTCGAGGAGGACCTATCTAGCCTCATAGCTAATAACTCTAAAGACTCATCACAACTCCTATTACTAGGAGATCTTAACTTAGGATTCAACGACCCTGATGACAAACCAGCCCAATCTGTAGCTACCATTCTAGCTGAACATAGCCTAACCCAAAATTTTCTCACCCCAACCCATGGCAAAGGAAGGACCCTGGACTGGGTTGCCACCTTAAACTGCGACACCACTGTCAGTAAAATTACCCCTCAACAATGGACAGATCACCACCTAATCGACTTTTCCTTAACTCTAGACAAACCGATCACCAAAGTTAAGGTTATGGCACCTCCACTACCCACCAGATCTAACAAAATATCACACCAGACAGCCTCCTGCCATTCCTTCTCCCAACCATCAACGCACTCCCTAATAACTCAGACCCTGAATTCCCTGTGGAGAGTTACAATAATGCTATGAATATAGCCCTAGATACCATTGCACACCCGAAGTCACGCAAAAGTAAACAACAAGCTCATCTCAATGCCTGGTTCACCCCTCACCTAAAAAATCTTAGATTGCAAAAAAGGAAATTAGAAGCTCAATGGCGACACACCCCTTGTAAAGAAAACAAACTGCAACTTAAACAATTAGCTAACAACTACAAAAAAGAAATCCTACTTACAAAAAAAAACCCTCCAATGAAAGGATCTCCAATGCAAGTTCCAACACTAAGGAAGTATTTGCTATCTTAAGGGAACTGGAATTCCCTGTTCCCCCACCCGACAATAAACCTTGAAGATAAACCATGGTGCACTAGCATCCAACATGCCCTAGTTAACAAAATTCTAACAAAATATCCAACAAAAAGCTTACTTGCCTACCAGCGAGACGCCACTCACTAGCCCCACCACAAACGCACCCAGCCCCTTTCAAATTTACAAAAGTCTCTATCCAGGAAACTGAAAAAAATCATTGCATCCCTTAAGCCCTCCAATTGCAAGGGCGACAATTGCCCAGCCCAACTAATTAAGGATGCAGCAAGGGACCTAGCCCCTTTTATAACTAAATTGATTAATGCCTCCTTCTCCCCAAACACCATACGAAGCAATTTAAAAGAATCATAGGTTCTACCTCTCCTCAAGAAGCAAACCCTAGACCCCTCTATCCCCACCAACTACAGGCCTATAACCACGGTTCCCTTCCTTCTTAAGATAATAGACAGAGTAGCTTACAAATTCAGCGCTATCTTGAATCCAACGTGCTCCTAGGTGTTAGGGAGAATTCTCTGTTTAGGCTGAATTTCCTAACCTAGTGAGTCCCCCAGCAGCTTTGATGGATTTCTGGAGTTTGTTTTTTTCTCCTGCCAAGAGTGAGACTCTTTTTCTCCCACTCTTGGACATGATTTATGGTGTTCCTTTGACTGTTAATGTGTTTTATGGGCTATGGGGTCCTTTACTCCATAGGGTCTCATGTGTTTTTACTATGTGTGTTACACAGCACCCTGCGTGCAGTGACACAGGGGTGTCATAGTGACACCCCACCATAGACTCCATAACCTGGGACTAACTACTATCTCCCAGGGCATGTAAAGTCACCATTGGCTTTACTAGTCCCAAATTATTAACAGAAACCAGTACAAACCATCATATTGTGGACGTACTGGTCGGGGCAATTCGATTGCCCGGGGTCTGTTAGTCGAGGGGGCAAGTCTCCGTCCCCCCTGATCGAGTTTTGGCTGGTGACAGTGGATACTACTTTTTATATTCGACCGTGAATATATCCCTATGGGATTTTCCCATTGTTCGAGGCTACCAACTTTACTTATTTAATTCTCATAGCCTCGGTTTGGATGTAAGGCATCAATAGAGATTTGTGAAAAACTGGATGGATTTTCTTCCAGGAGTCTGGTAGTTTAAGCCAAAAGGCCACAGGGTTAATGACTTCTTTTATAGGAAAAGGCCCATAATATCGAGGAGCCAACTTATTCGGTCTGAGATGTCGGGGCAGTAGCTTCGAGGACAGCCATACTTTATCCCCAATGGTGTAAGAACGCCCTGGTCTTCTCCTCGAATCTGCATAGTGCTTAGTTTGGATCTGTGCCCTTTCTAGATGTTCCTTGGCTTCTCTCTGTGCATTGATGAGTGTTTCAATCCAGGAGTCAACTGTTGGAACTGGTGTAGGGTGCGGAAGGACTGAAGGTAATACCGCAGGGTGTAATCCATGGCTGCAAAAAAAGGGGCTGGTTTTAACAGCCGAATGGTCCGAATTGTTGTAGGCGAATTCTGCCACTGGTATTAGAAGCAACCAATCCCCCTGGACCTTAGTAGAGGAACAACAAAGGTATTTTTCAAGGGTTTAATTCACTCGTTCTGTGACTCCATTGGTTTGGGGATGATATCCTGAGGAGAGGGCTCGTTGGATTCCTAGTATCCTGCAGAGGTGTTTCCAGAATTGAGAGATATACTGTGGTCCTCTGTCCGATATAATCTTGGAAGGAAGTCCATGCAGTCGGAAGATGTGTTCCAGGAAGATTCCAGCAAGTTCTGACGAGGATGGTAACTTATACAGAGGTGTAAAATGAGCCATATGAGCGAACAAGTCAATGGTGACCATGATAGTGGTGTACCCTCTGGATGGCGGTAATTCTACAATAAAGTCTGTAGCGATGACTTCCCAAGGTCTTGTTGGTGGTGTAGGCTGTAATAAGAGTCCTGCTCGTTTCTGGTTGTCATGTTTGTTTTGATTACAGACGGAACAAGATTGAACGTACAGATGAACGTCAGCCTTCATTCAAGGCCACCAGAATTGTCTTTGTATTAGACAGAGGGTGTTGGAAATGCCACGATGACCGGAGTGAAGGGTATCATGGCAGAGGTTTATTATCTTTTGTTGTAGTTTGTGTGTGGGAATGACCAGGTTGTTATTTTTAAACAAGTATCCGTCCTTGGTCCTCAGATCCCATTGATTCCTTTTCGAAAGACCCTTCCAGAGTTCCGAAGTCTGAGTTTGCATGCAAATGTCTTCCAGGAGATAGATTGCTTGAGCTACAAATATTGTATGAGGAAACATCTTGGGATATGCCCGATCTCCCGGAAGTTCGTAGTCTGGACATCGAGAGAGGGTGACAGCTATTAGATTTTGTGTTCTGGGAACGTGGTGTATTTGGAACTGGTATTGGGCAAAGAAGAAGGCCCATCGAGCTTGACGGCTATTCCTACATTCCAAGGCCTGCAGTACTTGTAGATTTCGATGGTCCGTGCGGATCTGGACAGGATGTTTCGCTCCGAGGAGTACATGACGCCACTCGGTGAAGGCTTGACGGATGGCTAGCAGTTCCTTTTCCAAGAATGAGTAATGGGTTTCACTGGGAGTTAATGTCCGTGAAAGGAAAGCGATGGGGTGCTCCATCATGTCCCCGAATAGCTGTTTGAGAACGGCTCCAATAGCGTAGCTGGAGGAATCTGTCTCCACTATGAATGGTCGGTTGACATCAGGTTGAGCCAGGATGGGGGCTTGTGTAAACTCAGTCTTCAACCGTTGGAAGGCTTCCTCTTGAGCTGTGGTCCATAGGAAGGGAACGTCTTTCTTTAACAGGGCAATGATTGGTTGGATTATCTCGGAAAAGGAAGGTATGAATTTCCTGTAGAAATTAGCCAAGCCCAGGAAAGACTGGATTTGTTTCACAGAGGTGGGACTTGGCCAGGATAATATAGCCTTAACCTTGGATTGATCCATTCCAATGCCTTCTGGACTAAGGACAAATCCTAGGTAGCGTATAGTAGAAGCATGGAAGATGCATTTCTCGGGCTTTGCCAGTAGCTTGTTTTCGTGTAGTCGTTGTAACACTGCCTTTACATGTTCTTCTTGCTTGGAAATTTCCTTCGAGAACATTAGGATATCGTCCAGATAGACAATCATGAAAAGAAATAGCATGTCTGAGAACACCCTATCCATGAAGCGTTGGAAGACCGCCGGGGCATTACCAAGTCCAAAGGGCATGACCAAGTATTCATAATGACCGAAGGGTGTTCTAAAGGCTGTTTCCTACTCGTCTCCTGCCCTAATACGAATCAGATGGTAGGCACCCCCGAGATCCAACTTGGTGAAAACAACTGCGCCCCTTACTGCTTCCAGAACGTCCGAGATCAATGGTAACGGATAGCGATCCTTAAGGGTGCATTGATTTAGACCTCGATAGTCCAGACACGGACTATCGAGGTCTAAATCAATGTCTTTCTTGGGAACAAAAAACAGTGAGGCCCCTGCTGGGGATTTAGAGGGTCGTATGGTTCCATTTGCAAGATTAGTATCCAGGTATTCTCAAAGGGCTTTCTTTTTAGGTTCGGATAAGATGAACATCCTTCCAAAGGGAATCACAGCGGAAGATTCCGTTTCTATAGCACAGTCTTCTGGTCTATGGGGAGGTAACGCCTGGACAATGGCAGAGGAGAAAACATCAGAATATTCCTGGTATATCTCCGGAACCCAGATAATGTTTGAGACTGAGATTGTACCTTGGTGATTCGTAGGAGGTCCTTCTGATGGTGTCGGAGCAAGGTCTGACATTATGCAGTGGGACATACAAAATTCTGAGCCCAGGAACAAGGAACCCGCTGCCCAATTGATGTACGGATTGTGTTTTTGAAGCCAGGGCATTCCCAAAACCATTTGATGTCAAATTTTATCCTTTCTCGATGGTGGTTTATGGCAAGTTCGACGTCCTTGGTCTGAAGGGTTATGGGTCCTGAAGAAAGGGGTCTTCCATCAATTGCTTCTACAGGTTGCATGATAGTCCGGGATTCGTAAGGAATATGGTGTTTAAGAACCCATTCTTGGTCTATGAAAATCCCCATAGCTCCACAGTCCACCAGTGCCAGGATGGGATACGTTTCCTTCTTGGATGCCGATAAGAAGGCCTGTAAGATCACCAAAGAATTTTGTCCAGGAGAGTTCAAGGATGAAATTGATGTGGAGCAAGCATCTCTCTCCCGAACCTGTGCTCCATTTAGGATCGGGAGCTGGCGTTTCCCGAGCGCAGTGGGGGGGCTATTGGGCACTCTCTCACTAAATGTTCGTCTGATGCACAATACATACACAACCCGGTATGGATCCTACGCATTCTTTCAGGCTGTTACTCGAAGTGGAAATACCTTCGGGTTCGAGGGTATCCCAATGGGGTTCTTCTGGAGTGGTAACTTGCTTTTCTTTTTCTCTGCCTTTCTCTCCTGAATGCGAAAGTCAATCTGCAGGGCAAGATCCATCAGGGCCTGATAAGAACTTGGGCGCGCCACTCTGGCTAGTTCATCCTTGATGTCTTCGTTTAGCCCTCTTCGAAATAGGGTAAAACAAGCTTCAGAGGACCAATACGCTTCTTTAGCCAGTAAGCATATCCTGGGTACCTTGTTGAAAGTCGAGTAGACGTTCCTGGGCACTGTAGACCTGCTCTGGGCGGTCAAACATGGTCTTAAGGGCCTGTATGAAGCCATCGTAATCATCCAGGAGAGAATCCCCATAGTTAACCAGTGGGGTGGCCCAGGTCAAGGCATTGCCGGAAAGATGCGAAATAATAAAGCCCACCTTAGCCCTGGGCGTAGAAAAATAATAAAGCTTGAAAGTAAAGTGGACCAAACATGAGTCAAGGAGGAATCCACGAAGGCTCTTTGCGGAACCATCATATTTATCAACAACGCCGCCCAGTATTACACTCTCTTTCGTAGCGGATTCACGGGGCAACACCAATTGCTTTAAGGCGGCGTTCTCTGCCTTTAAATTTTGCACTTCGGTCGTCAGCTCTTGCATGCCACGCATAAGGTCCTGGATGGCCGCTTCCATGTCTGTGTCGAATTCAATCGGGTGGCGTCTCAATCTGTCACAGGTTTCCTTTTTTCTCACCTGTTTTTGCTGTCTTGCGGGATCCTTCGCCGGGGTTTTCTTCCGTGCTGTTTGGGTCTTGTATAAGCCCGCTCGGCCGTCGTCGGATTCCAGGATTCGTTCAGCTTCTTCGTCCGGGATCAAGGAAACTCCAGGAAGACCAGGAAGGAAGGGCGCACACGGGGGCGGTCTGCGCGGAATGCGGATGGATACAGGTACAAGGGGAAGGGAAGGAGAAGGAATGGGTCCGGGAATTCGAGCAGCAACTCAGTTCCAGGAGTACTAACTGCGATGCACGTCTAGCCTCAGCTAACGATAGCGTTGAGACGCGCGGAGCCACCGGGGCTTGGTTAATTAATGCAACGTGCTGCATGGACGTAAAGGTCGATAGACCACGTTCTGTGAACACGGCCATGTTGGGTGTACTATAGCGAGTAACCCCCGACGTGCTAGGGACCAGGAGGACCAAAAGGGGCGTGTTCGATGGATCATGACAGAGACAGCCTTAATTGACCTCAAAACCCAAATTGACGAGCTCAATGACAAGGGAAATACTGCCATGCTACTCCTCCTTGACCTGATGGATCTCACAGTCTTGTGCGAACACTTGGCATCGGCGGCCCTCTTCTCAAGGGAGGCTCTAGCCTGGGTCCAATCATTCTTGGACAACCGAACTATGAGAGTTTTCTCTACATCGGCATCAGATGACCTCATCAAAATAGCCTGCGGTGTACCCCAAGGTTCATGCGTCTCGCCAACTAAGTACAATATATTTACCAAGCCCTTATTCGATAAATTGGACAGACTGGGTGTCACCTACACTAACTATGCAGATGATGCTCAGATCCTCATTCCCCTTTCGGGCAATTTTGTCGCTGATACGGCCTTGGTAAATGTAATATACCTCATCATTCAGGCATGGATGGTCACTCATGGCCTCTGCCTGAATGATGACAAAACTGAAATCTTGCTCCTTGGCTACGCTGCCAACCTAAAGAAACTTAGCCCCAACTACTCTGCATTGAACATTGATGGCAACATAATTACAGTAGCCAAAGCAGTGAAAACACTAGGCTTTCACATTGACTCTACCTTGACGCTAAAGAAACAGGTTACCTCTCTAGCATCCTCCACCTTCTATATGTGCAAGCTTATCAGAGCATGCCAAGCTTTCCTAACCCAGGCCAGCAGTATCATCCTCGCCAACGCCCTAATACTCTCCAAACTGGACTACTGCAATGCCTTGTATTTGGGAGACAACAAATACATCATTTGACCTAATCATTGGCAACAATTTTACACTTCACATTGGTTGTATTGAATCACTACTTTTTGCTGACTACTTTTTCACAGGACTACAATTTCCTGGCAACATTGTCCCATAGATGCTCAACAGTAGTTCCATCCTCCTGGGTGCCCGCTTCAGACGAGTGCCTAGAAAGGCATGGATGTTGCACTGGCACTAGTGGGGCTGGGTAGCATTAACCCGGGGCAGCAAAGACGGCAGCACCAGAGGAGGAACCGGCAGCTGTGGTGGCAGGCCCGTAAGTGCTACATGGGCGGGAGGCAGACGTGGACCAGTAGTCTTTTGAAGTAATGAGGCCCCATGGTGGCGATAGAGTCAATTGGATTAAGGGTTTCCCTAGTTCTGAGGCTGCTGAACGAACCAGCCCTGCAATAAGATTTTTTTTTTTAAACACATGGCATGTAAGGTCATTATTTGCCTACATTTGTACAGGAATTACTTATCCTGCTGATGAGACCTAGCTTGCATGTTGGTTGACATTGGGCCTTGGATACAAGGTTGTAGGCTCCAGTAGCCTGCATTAGGTGGAATATGGAGCAGAGGAAAAAAGCATGCCCATGAGCAGCACAGGGTCAAACCCAGTCATATGCTTAGAGGATGGAGTTCGGCATGAAGCATGTTACAAAGATTAAAGTTACTCACAGTAGTGACTAGAGTACTCATAGTCCATAATCCCCTTTCTTCCATCCTTGTGGGTGTCCCCCCACCCACAACATGGGGACGGTACTGGAACCTTTGACAGCAAACAATTGAGCTTCCCCTTTAAATTTAGTATAGAGCACAGGGGCTTGGCCTTGGGCGTGGGAATGCCCTGTGGAGGCCCCGCCCTCCGGCACCTCACCTCAGCCCCCTTTGAACACATCGGACGCTTAGATACCTGCCTACACTTATTACCTATTAGCCAATGGCAAACTAGCGGGGGAAGGTGGACGGTACACATGTAGGAAAGGGGACTAGGAGTACTCTAGTCACTACAGTGAGCAACTTTAATTACTCATCCGTCGCGTCCCTTTTCCTCCATCGTTGTGGGCGATTCCACCAAAAAAGAACATAGGGTGGAGCTGTGACAATCTGCCTCATATCTAGGATGAAGAAAAAAGGATCTTCAGAACAATCTGACCAAACTCTCCATCGCGCCTGGAGCTGGTGTCGAGTGAGTAGTGCTTACAGAAGGACGACGGCATGGCCCAAGTAGCCGCCTTGCTGATTTATTTATGTATTTGCTTATATTTCACCGAAAGCCTGCGGGCATCTGGCGCATACATCTAGACGTGGACTAAACATATATAATGGGACTTTATTTCCAACCTAGCTAGAGGTTCCCACCTTTGGGTCAGGTACTTTCATCAAAACAGATATGTTTTTAGCGCTTTCCTGAACCTTTGGTAGTTCTTCTCTTGTCTGAGCTGTTTCGGAGGGCTATTCCATTTCTGGGCTGCTATCACAGGAAAGGCCCGGCCCAGTCCCTTGGACCTTTTCGAGGGGGTCAGGGGGGAGTTGATCTGACCCAGAGCCTCTGATCTTATGATCGCGTTGGTGCATAGAGTGTAACTTTTTCTTTAAGGTAGGCAGGAGCCTGCCCAAATAGGCAACTCTGAACCATAGTCATGCACTTAAAAAGAATCCTGTCCTATACTGTCAGACAGGGGAGAGCTTTTCTGTCCTCTGTGATGTGATCTCTCCTTGCTTTCTTTCTTATTATTCTCACAGCACTGTTTTTCAGGGACTGGCATCTTGCAATAAATCCCTTACTTGCGCCGAGTAGGAGTGCATTGCCGTAGTCGAGCCTGGATAGGAGGGTGGGCCTTGCTATGGTTGCACTATTACCCTCACTCAGATATGGTCTGATGGATTTGAGTAGCCGCAGATAGTATTAGCAGTTTTTATTGAGGAAGGTAATCTGTCCATCTGCATCCATCGAGGCTTCCAGGAAAACCCGCAATGTGTTTACCTTCCCAGTCACTAAAATGGGGGAGTCTTTGATGTATGTCTAATATTCTTGACTTTGCTTGGAGCGCGCTTGAGCGGAGCCAAAGATCATAAGCTCAGTTGTGTTCCCGTTAAGGCACATCCAGTGTTTATCCATCCAGGTTTCAATGATGTTATATAGGGATGCAACCTTGGCACAGTCACCAACATAGCAACCACTCAGTTCCACCACCAGCTGGGTGTCATCTGCATAGTTTGTGAAAAAAGCTCCGATATCATCGAGCACTATGCAGACACACCTCAGATAAAGATTGAAAAGCAGTGGTAATAGGCTTGCGTCCTGGGGAACGCCACAATAAATGGACGTCTCGTTAGAGAGTTTGTGCCCCCAGTGAAATGTAGCTCTCCTATTTGCTAGAAATTAAGCTACCCATCTAGTTGCCTCTGAAGAGCAATGGCCCACGTTTTCTAGTGCCGATTGTAGCCGTTTGTGAACTAAGATCAAATGCAGAGCTTAGGTCTAGTAGTACAAGCAGGCCAGTTTTACCTTCATCCACAATGCTCAGCATATGGGATTCTAAATCCAGCATCGCTGTCTCGGTGCTGTGAGCTGCCCTGAATCCCGATTGTTGTCTGTGTAGGATGTCATTTGCTTCTACAAATGTTTGAAGCTGGGGCGTGGCCACCTTATCCATGATTTTTAGCAGGAAATTCCAGCTTGTTATTGGCCGGAGGTTGCCCGGATCCTCCTGATCCAATCCTGCTTTTTTGCCCAGTGGTGTGACAGTGACTATCTTGATACTCTCTAATATCTTCCCCTCTCTAAAGGATGCGTTCATCATCCGGGTGAACAAGGGTGCAAATAACTTTGCTATCCAGAATCATTTTAGGGGGTGGGGGGGGGGGGGAATTCACTGTGCATGATGTTGGTTTCATGGACGGTAGTATCCCTTCCATGTCCTCCGTTGTGATAGGTTTAAACTTAAAGCTTTCCTGGTTATTCCGTAAGATAGCTTATCTTATGGGGCCCGTTTGGTGGATTGAGCTGTTCTAATTGCCTCCCTTGCTTTTTATATTTTGTGTGAAAAGGCCTCCTGTACTTTTTCACAGTCTTCCTGTGAGGGTTGGAAAGGTGGGGTTAGGGCCTTAGGTTTTTGCGCTGACTTTAAAATGTTGAACAATTTGTTTGTCGAATTGGATGCTGATGAAATCTGTTAATTATAGAAATCTTTCTTTGCATCAACAATGCTTTTTTAAAAAATAGTTTCCCAGTATCCTTCTATTTGTCCCGATTACATTTTGAGTTTTTTTCAGCCAAATGTTCAACCTTCTTTTTTTTTTCAGTTGTGACAGCTCAGAATTAAACCATGTTTGGTGGCCTTTATTTGCCCTGACTAGTTTGTTCTTTATAGGAGCCAAGTGATTTATTAATTCCTGTACCTGTGCGTTGTAAGTGTGGACTATTTCTTCGCAGGTATTTCCGTCTGCAGTGTCAATGATGATTTTATTTAGGCACTGTTGAAGTTGCGCTGTAGTGATGTTCCTGACATTTCTGCTCTGTGTCTTTTTGTGCTCGTTACTTCTTTTGGGCTGGGGTTCAGGTGTTAGTAGCACAAGGTTCACTTTTAAGTGTTTGGACCAAATACATGGTTTGGTCTCTTTCATTCGGGTCTCAAGATTACATGTGACCAACAAGTCTAATTGAATGCCATTAGCTGCGGTTGGCTTAAAGTCAATGTTATTCAATGCTTTTTCTAACTTAATTGCCTCCTTATCTTTGGTGTTTCCTCTCCATCTATTGAAATCTTCCAACAATAGCATAGCTGTGTTCGGGCCTTTGAGGTTATTTAGCTTTTGAGTGATTTCCTCGTTGAAATCGGACATCAGAGATGGGGGTCGATAGACTGCTATCACATTGATGCAGCTATTGTGAAACGGAGTATGTTTTAAATGTAAGATTTTGCAGCCCTGGCATTGTGTTGAGGAAGGGAACATGTGAAGTCGTTCCCGACTATGACCACCCCCCCCCCGACCCTGTTCTCTGTCATTATGGAAATTTGTGTAGCCATCCGGCACAGCTTTTTCTATTGTAGAACCACAATGGGTCGTGGAGCCCTGTTTCTGTAAGACATAGCATGTCAATGTCGTCCTCTATGATAAGGTCGTAAATACACTGGGCGTGCTTGTTCATGGATCTAGAAGGCATATTCTTGTCTCATTACTGTTTTTCCCTCCTTAGTTCTTACTTTTAGTTGTCTGATGACATCCCAAGAAGTATGTCTCTGAATCGCGATGGCTGTGGCCCTAGCTCTGACCGCACAGGCATGAATCCCTCAGGAACAGATTTTTCCATGGCCGTGTTATGCTCTGAAATGGCCTGAACCATCCAACGGGCGATGAAGCCTTGATAGCCTGAGAGCAGGGGGAGGAGCCCCCAAAAGTCAAGAACCATGCTTCAGACCTCCTGAAGGATTTTGTCAGAGAAAGGTAAAACTTTAGAACCCTCTTGAAGTCCAAGAAATGCAGGGCCCTCTTTGCAGATTTCTTGATTCAGATGGAACAGAGAGACCACCTTGGGCAAGATGTTTGGCTGAGTGCGCAAGATGACCTTGTCGTGAAATGTGGTGAAGGGCCGCACGAAAACGCCTGCAGTTCACTAACCCTGCGCGCAGAGGGGAGAGCAACCAATAAAACAGTCTTTAGCATCACCAAGCCGATGTCCACAGAGGCCATCGGCTCAAAAGGCTTGCGTTGCAAAGCTGCAAGAACCACATTGAGGTCCCAGACGGGATGCGGGCTATGCACTGGAGGAAAAAGCCTAGACAATCACTTAAGGTTGGCCGATGAGAACGCATGCTCAGGGGAATACTTGTAAGCCCCAATTGCCGCCAAATACGAGCAGCAAGTATCCACCTGAACTCCAGGACGAGACAGGTGTGCTGAAAAAGCCATTATGACATCCAGAGGACAGGTGACAGGGTCCAGAGCCTTGTCCTAAGCCCAATGGCAGAACCTCGTCCATTTGCTCTTATACTGATCAAAGACCATTGCAAAGCATTACCTCAACAGACAGGAACCAAGCCTACTAACGCCCCACCCTCCTCGTCCAAGCCCACCATAGCGGACTTCTCTTTCAGGGAACTCACTGAAAATCTCAAACCCTCCCCCTGTAAAGGCGATATTTGCCCACCAAAACCTGTCAAAGACTGCGCAGACTGCTTTGCGCCGCTCTTTACGGCTTTCATCAATGCGTCTTTTAAAACAGGCATTATCCCTGCTAGCCTCAAAGAGGCTTGGGACCGGCCCCTCCAAAAAAAAAAAAACCTACCCTCGACCCCCTACAGCCCAACAACTACAGACCAATAACCACAGTGCCATTCCTGCTGAAATTACTGGACAAAGCCGCACATTGCCAAATCCAGCACTTTCTGGAAACCCACTCCATCCTTGGGACTAGGCAATCAGGCTTCCGGAAAGGACACGGCACAGAAACAGCCCTGGTGGACCTGAAGAGTCAGATCACCCAAATCATGGACAAGGGCAAGCCTGCTCTTCTGCTCCTTCTAGATCTTTGAACCGTTTTCGATCTGGTTGAACACAAGACCCTCACTTCACACCTAACACCTCACACACAGTGCCAACTTTTCTAAAGAATCAGCTCTATGGGTCACCTCCTTCCTAGAGGGACGAGCCATGAAAGTCTTCTCGGACATTGCCAACGCCACTCCCACAACAATCCACTGCGGGGTCCCTCAAGGATCATGCACTGCACCCACACTTTACAACTTGTTCACTAAACCTCTTTTTGACAAACTCAACTCATACGGTATCACATACACGAACTACGCGGACGACACACAAGTACTTCTACCCCTCTCAGGCTCATACCACAAAGACGCAAAGGCACTCCATTCGATCTACTCCATCATCCAGGCCTGGATGGCAGTCAATGGCCTCTGCCTCAATGGAGACAAGACTGAAATCATGATATTAGGTCAACAGAGCACCCTAGACAAACTGGACATACTGTACGCTAACTTCTCCATTGACAACTCCATCATCCCCGTCTCCACAGCTGTAAAGACACTGGGAGTATACATAGACTCTCTATGACCAGACAAGTCAGCGCAATCACCTCCTCATCTGTGCATACCACTAAACTCAAACGCCATCAAGCCATACCTCTCCAGACTCAACTGCCTCTCCATAGCCAGAGCAACCATTGGAGCCAAACTGGACTATTGCAATGCCCTCCTAGGGGGCACATCAGCAAAAAACCTAAAAAGACTCCGGGCCACTCTTAGCTTCCCAAGAAGAGAACATATCTCCCATGCCAGACATTCAGCCCAATGGCTCCCGGTCAAAGAGCGGATCACACTCAAAATCCTCACCCTCACTCACAAATGCCTCTCTCTCTCCGCCCCGTCCTATCTATCAGAGACCATCTCCAATACACCAACTTACTCTGCATCCCACGCATCAAAAAAGCCAAAGCCGGTGGCCTAAGCTTCCCCTACATTGCCGCCAAGACCTGGAACGCTCTTCCTGCAGACATTACAGCGGAAAACTCGCTCCCAATTTTTCGTAGGAAACTGAAGACCTCTTTCCTTGCACAATAATATGCAACCCTTGCGAATCCATGTAAATATACTGCATTGCAATTTGTACAAATATCATATTTGCCACTGTAAATAATGTATTCTATGTTAATATTGTATTATATGTAACCAAGATATTTCTGTAACAAGCGCCACGATGCCCCCGGGCTGACGTGCGCTCTACAAATCTTAATGAAATAAATAAATAAAAATACTGGGACCGAGTCGAGGGCCTCCTGAATGATGTTCCAGTTGTCATCCAAAAATTGAGCCTGCTGAAGCCTCAGCTGATGAGGAACCAGGCCAGCAGTGCCAGTTTGGCCAGTTCCAGATGCTCCACTACCCCGCTCTGCTGCGTCAGAAAGCCCCTGCAGGGGATTGGAAGATGGGTGGGACCCTGGGAGCACAACTGCAGCAGATCTGAAAACCAGGGTATCGAAGGTCAATGGGGGGGGGGGGGCAGCCAGGATGAGGCTGCAACCCACGGAGGCCCGGAACTTGCAGAGGGTCCATTGGAGCAGAGGGGTTGCCAGGAACGCATAACACCTGCGGCCGTGCCAACAGATCTGGAAGGTGTCTCCCAGTGACCCCCGACCCTGACCTGGCCATGAAGCAAACTGGGGGCACTTGACATTCCTGGGAGATGCGAAAAAATCCAGGTCTGCAAACTCACTATGCTGGAACAGGGGCAACAAAGAGTCATTGTGCAACTCCCACTCATAGGTGTTGAACCCCAAGCGACTCAACTTGTCCGCTTCTGCACTGCAGTTCCCAGGAGGTGGACTGCTGAAATCCAAAACCCCTCACTCAGCGCCCATTCCCAGATCCAAACCGCCTCCATGCAGAGGCGGGGGAGCGGTTGCAACCCTGCTTGTTCAGATAAAACATTGTAGTAGAATTGTCCGTCCTGACCAGAACAGAGCTGTCCCCCCCGATGAGGCGCAAGAATACCTTGAGGGACAGGCCCACTGCCCTGAGTTCTAGCAGATTGATATGCAAGAGGGCTTCCATCCTAGACCATGTTACATGAATCTTATAGCCCACCAGAGTAGCCCCCAAATCGAGGGGGAGGAGTCTGTGACCGCCAGGGTAGGATCCGGTCGGGTGAAGGGGGCTCCCACTGAGACATTGTACTCATCAGCCACCAGCGAAGATAAGGCAGCAGGAGCGGTGGTATTGGGATCATGTTCGTCTGAGACACCGTCTCCTGACCCCAATTGGCCGCCAGGTGGAGCTGGAGGCACTTCACCTTGAGGCGAGCGTGCTGTACAGTGAGCACACAGAAGGCCATCAGGCCCAGAATGTGCTGGAACCATCGTGCCGAGGTGGTTGAGTTGGCCAGAAAGTGTCCCACCGCCTTGCAGAGGGACATAAGCCTCTTGGGGCGTGGGGAACACATGCTGAATGGTAATCTTCCAACGCACCCTAGGAAGACCAGTTCTTGAGATGGACAGAACTGATTTCCTAAGGTTGAGAGAAAACCCCAGCTGATGAAGCATATCCGCCAATCCCAGGCAGGTGTGCACCACCCCTTCGGGTGACCCATCCTTCACCAGCCAGTTGTCCAAATAAAGGTATAGATTATGGCCCTCCAAGCAGAGAAGGTCCGCCACTGCATTCATCAATTTTGTGAAGACACAAGGGGCCGAATTCAGGCCGTAGTGCAGCTCCTTGTACTGAAAATGGTACGACAATCATGAACCGCAGATGCAGTTGATAGATGGGTACATGCAAGTAAGCATCCTTGAGGTCCAAGTAACACATGCAGTCCCCTTAACACAGAGACTTGGCTATGTGCGCTGGAGAAATCATCTTGAAGGGTTCCAGCGGTAAAGACAGATTTAGAAAAGACAGGCCAAGGCCCACAGGCCAGCCTGGTTGTTCTTGGGTACCGCAAAAATCCTGCAATAGTAACCGAAGCACCTGTTTACAAGAGGAACTGGTTCTATCACCTGAATCTCCAAGAGTGAAAGGACTCTCGTAAAAGAGCCGGGGACCCGATCTGACGAAGAGGAGGAGAGGATGGTAGAGGCAAAGGAAGACTGAAGCCTGTGGAGACTACGGATAAGATCCACATGCTGCTGAAAAGACGCTTCCAGGTGTCCTGGAACACAGCCAAACCGCCCCCCACTGGAGAGCTATGTTCCCCAATCTTGAAGTCACTGCTTCTTGGCGTCAGAGGCAGGGGCCGAGGCAGAGGGGCTGGGGAGGAGCGGAAAAACCTGTGCAACGTCCTCTGCTGCTTCCCCCTGTTGTTGCAAGGTGACCCGTCAGGCCTCCTTGTACCACAGTCCCGGAACCCCTTGAAGCTGGAGGAAGCACGGGGCTTGAACTCAGTCCTGACCTGGGACTGAGGGAAGGATTTCTGACCTGGTTTTGTCAGGATGGCCAAGGACTGGACGGTTTGAGTGAAGGTTTTCTTTTTTGTCAACTCATCAGTCGACGAATGAAAAAGATCCACGCCCTAAAAACGCAGATCCAGGATCCGCTCCTGCACGTCAGATGAAAACTTCATGGCGTGCATCCACGCCGTCCTGCTCATCTCGACCCAGAGGCACAACCCTGTGATGGCTGTATCGATGTGGGAGACTGAATATGTGGTAGACTGAAGACTACATGAGGTCCTGCACAATGGAGACTGGCCTTGAAGGAGGCTTGCTTGTCGAAAGGGAGGTCAGGCAGAAATTCCCCAAGCTCCCACCATAGCTCCTAGTTAGCCGCAGCCAAGAGGGCGTCCACATTGCAGTCTTGAGACAACCAAGACGATGGACTAGAAAACAACGAGGTCGCAGCCACCACAGAGAAATGGGGCTGGAAGCCAAGGAGGATTGGCTTCCTGTCTGTCAGCCTAAACCCTTTGTCCAACTCCTTGTTCATCTGGGCATTGGCCCTGGGCTTCTCCCAGACCTTTCGCGCCACCTGCAGGACATCCTTCTGGAGGGGGATGCCAGACCGGATTGTGGTGCATTTCTTCAAGACCTCTCATAGCACGCCTGACTCCGGGGGGGGGCTTCCTCTGGAACAGTGACCCCCCAAGACCTCCGCCAGGCCCTGAAGGCAGTCATGAAAGGCCTTAACGGATGCCGAGGGCTCATTGTCCTGGGTGTCATCCTCCTCATAGTCATCGTCATCACCCCCCCCTTTTTGCAGACGGTGGGGAATCCGGGGGCCCTGGGACACAGGCACCGGCGAGGTCCCCCCATCCGAGGTTTGGAACTGCAGACAGGTCCATCGGTTGCTGAGGGGGAGACGTTGGTGGTAGAGGAGGTGGAGGGGTCAGAACGACCGGTAGGGCCTGAATCGGTGGAGGGACCAGCACCGGAACCGGGAGCGCAGGAGGAAGGGCGGAAGTACTCAGAGGAGGGGGCCAGAGTGGCGTCACCTGCAGGATGAACTTCACAATGTCCTTCAGAAGCCCCTTCGTCTGAGGGGAACGCATGAGGCAGAGGAAGCGCTCGAAGCTGTGGTCCTCACAAGCCGCCGGATCCCTAGGGGCCCGTTCCTCTGAGGCGCTGGGCCTCCGCTCCTGGTAATGCGTCGCGGCGTTTGGTGCATGTAGCTGTACGGCTGCGATGGGAAGACGTATCTCTGAGGAGACCAAAACCCTGCACCATAGGATCTGCTGCCGCTTCAAGGGGGCTGGGATCATCCTGCAAAGCCCATTCGATGGTCGAAAGCACTGGCAGGCCCTGAGCTGGATCCAAGTTGGCCACCTGACTGACAGGCTCTGCCACGTGTCGCTCTGCCATTTTGAATCTTGAAGCAGGGCTCAGAGTCCCTGAGCCAAGAGAGGCCTCAGACATAAGAGGACACAGTTTGGGTCTTGCACCCAAAGCAGAGGCGTCGACCTCAGAGATCACTCTGGTAGGCGCTGAACCCTAAGCCGGATTGCCGATAGTCATAACGCCCTGACTCACGCCCTCGGAGCGAGCTCCGGTAGCCTGGACGCCCTCAGCACCTATGCTGTTAGCCATGCTGGATCAAGCCGAGGACAGACTCTCGGAGGTGGCACTCGATGATCCCTTAACCCCCTGGGGTAGAAGAGGACGAATGATCGCCTTTCTGCTGACAGACTGGTAGGGCCCCCGAGCCTGTCAGCTTGGGTGCTGGTCGCCAGGACAGCCTCAGTTCTGTCCCCAGGGGGCTCGGAAGAGCCCTTGGTCCCCCTCGGCTTGGGAGACGGTAGCTTTAAAGGTCTCAGGCCTGCCAGAACCTGAATCGAAGGAACCCCGATCCAGGGTAACCCCGGGGAAGGAATCGCTGCGCTGTGGGCCTACCTTGTCTTGACGAGAGGTCCTGGAGACGAAGTCCTTAAGATGGGTCAGTAGATAAATGTGGAAGATCTTCCTCCACCGCGACAAACGGTTCTTCAATGTCCTGTGACCGAGAGTGCTGCCGGCCATACATGAGTCTGTGCAGTAGTCTGGTCTCAAACACTCAAGACACTGGCCGGATACGAGCGGTCGCATGAGGCACATCTCGTGAATCCTCCTGCGGCCGACATGCACCGAACGGAAGTGAAATAAGAATTGAAAAAATGAACTGGGAGCAAGCGGAAAGCTCAAATATTCTCTGCGCTGGCTGCCAGGTCCGACATCGTCCATGCAGAAAAAGGGACTGAGGTGAGGCGCCGCAGGGAAAGGCATAAGCGGGGTGTTCCCACGGCCTTGCTTGCTATACTAAATTTAAAGGGGAAGCTAAATCTTTTGCTGCCAAAGGTTCCGGTACCGTCCCCATGTTGGGGGACACCCACAAGGATGGAGAAAAGGGGACAGGACATTTGAGTAAACCAATTAAAAATGGTTTAACATGGCCATACAGGCTAACCAATAACTCTTTCCCCCTCTAATGCTGTCACTCCACCCCCCTTGTCCCTGTCCCTCCTTGCCCCATTTGCGCTGTCACTACTTCCTTCTACTTTTTTACAATGCTCTTGTGTAATGTTGCTGGCCTACCTTTCATCTATTGAATTCTTTATTCGACCTTGTGTTGTCATGTATTTTGTATTCCTCCCGCCACAGTGCTTCTCTCACTCACAGGCACTGCTTTCATTCCCTCACATGTTGTCATTTCTTCCTCTCTGTGCCGTCATTCCTCCCCTCAATGCTAAATGTAAATTGCAATTAACTACAAACACAGAAACTATTGGCTTTGCCAATGCTTGGTTTTCTTTGCAATGATGGAGAGCCGTTAACGTTTCCAATGTCAGTCATTTGTAGCCCATCTAGTCCTGCTTCTCTATACATTCTAGAACATCTAGTTTTGTTTTCATTCCATAAATGACGGACTAAATGGGCCAGAATGCAAGGAAATATATGCGACTGGATTGGCTAAACGTAGCTCACATGGCACACATTCCGAGACGTCTTTATGGGAGGGCAGAAGGGGCTCATGCACCGGGCCCCGACCCTGGCAAGGTTGCCTGATCTAAATTGATAATGTTCTCCTTACGTGCTTAACACTGGATACCAGTCCCCAAGCATGGGTCTGGGATTTGAACCTGTGTTGCTCTGCTTTGTCTTGCTTCCATAACAAACTTTTCAACTCTGATCTATCCTCCCAGCCCTAGAAGTCAGTTTCCATTTTTCACTAAACTTAAATAGCACACACATCAGCGTATATTCGGGCTTGCTGCAGAGGCTCTAAACCTTTTGCCTGCCTTTAATTAACAAGTACATTCTATGACAAGACTGGATACAAGCATTATGCTTCAACTTTTATTATTACTCCTCAGCAGTTTCAACAAACCAATAAAACCAATAAAAAAACACTGAAAATGCCCCAATAGACTTTTCTTCTTTTAGAACTACAATCCCCATGGTCTCTGTAGTCCATCTTACTCCATGCTCAGCTATGACCACTTCCTGTCTCTGAGCTGCTACTCTTCTTTTACTGCTCTTCAGGCAGATAAGTACACTTTCACCTCATCTCCCTATATTGCATGCTTAGGAGTTGTATGGTATTGAGAAGGAATATGTTACGTGCTAGCAGGCTATAAGGAATAATATCAGAGTATACCAGCAGCTTAAACCAGTATATTATACTTTACAGGCATACCGCATATATATTTAGCGCAGCGTGCACGAGAACCGCCGCTACGCGTAATATTCCAATCGAAGCATACCCATAGTGGGAAGTACGGGCCCCGCGGTGCACTCGCCCCGTACCGCATCACCGGCACACCAGGGGTGGTGTCGCACTGCGCCCGCGGGAGCCTGATGAGTCAAAGTGCCTCGTAAGAGGCAAGCGCCAGAGCCTGCGTCGCATTTAGTGTGCGACGCGGAGCGAGAGCATTACGAAACTGGCCACGGTGGTGATAACACGAGCTACCTCTCGGAACCAAGAGTAATATAAAGCGGAATTCATTAATTAAAAAATACAGCTTCAGAGCGCACTATACGCTCGCGGCCCACTGCATCATCTGTGCTCAAGCAAAGAGCAGATAAGCTCTATGAAATACACGAGCCCAGGCTATGGAAAAGAACTGAGCCCTTCAAAGGGCCGCGTGAAACACATTGCGCCCATCACAGGCGAGAAAATAACAATTTATCCGGTGCTGCCACAAAAAACAAGGAATATAGGCATAATTAAAAAAAAAATAATAATAAATAAATCTTAAATAATTACAGAGGTAACATAGGAGTAGTTACCGGAGATTGACAAAAATCTCTACAGCTCCAGCTAGTGAAGTGGGTGTGCTCAGACACCTGCCTCAGGTACAACAGGCACACAGCAACCTCTCAAAATGTCAGAATTTGAATGGAGTGAGGAGGAGCAGTCTTTGGCTTGGCCGCCAGCTTTAAAGAGGTGCTGGGAAACTCACTAGTGCATGCCGTGGCGAAAGGTGTAAGACCCCTGCAAGAAAGGCTGGAGACCTTGGAGGCGATCCTACACCAGCCTAAGGATAGCACGAGAATGGCAGACCGCACGCCCACCGAACCCTCGGCAGCAGGGTCTAAGGGGAGTACTCAGGCCGGTAAGAGGAAATCCTCTTGTGACCCCCAGGGACTTTCAGACTGGGACAAACCAAAGGCCCCAGAGGTCGTTGACGCCTTTGCAAAGCTCAGAGAAGCATATTTGCAGCATCTGACAGTGCCAAACCTCACGACCCCCACTCCAGGGGAGGAAGGCGATGGAGAGGAAGACCCAGGCTCAGAAGAGGAGCCAGGAGAAGTTGACCTGCCCTCCCAGGACGAGGAGGAAACAGGAGAGGAGGAAGAGGTCAAGCCCAATGGAAGCAAAAGAGTCCGCAAAGAAAAACACCTCGAGGAGGTAGAAGAAGATATGTTCGACCCGGATAGTATCCAGAACCCGAAGTCATCCGACTGGCAACCATCACCAAGAGTTGCACAATACATGACCATAAGATTAAGGAAAGCACTTGACAGGGAGGTTCGACAGCACCTTCGCGTAGAGTGCCCAAGACCAGACCTTCCGGGTAAAGTAGCTGTTAGGGAGATTTCCCTTACCTAATGAGTCCCTCAGCAGCTTTGCTGGATTTCTGGGGTTTATTCACCTGGTAAGAGTGTGAGCCTTTTTTCCCACTCTTACATGCGTTTTGCTGTGTGTGTTTTCCCTTTTTGTGTGATCTTAGGCACTGGAGCCTCACCTACTCCATGGCCTCATATGTTTCATGTGTGTTACACAGCACCCTCAGTGCAGTGACACAGGGTTGTCTTTAAGACCTCCCCCTGACTCGATTTTCTGGTGCCGACTACTGTCCCTCAGGAAAGGTAAAGTTGGCATTAACTTTATTTTAGTCACTTTAAACAGACCCAGTATACCTCATTTTACATGGAGTATTGGAAAGGGTTACATCTTATCCCTTTTTGTCTGTGTCTCTTGGAGCATTGTTTTGCTCCCTTTACATTAAGACAAGGCTGGTGGCAGTGGTAACTACCCTAACTTTTCTACCGCGATTATCTTATATAAACGTGGTATTCTTTTAGGCTATTTATATTAGCCACGAACATAAACCCGCTTGACCAAATACATTTTATTTTGGCTCTGGCTGGGTTTATTCGCCATTTCTTTTTGTTAAAGCCTTTCTCTTGTTTTTCTCTGCGCGCCAAACCGGGGATGGTTCCTTTGTTCGCGGTCTTTCCACAGGCTTCTGCACAGAAGTCCTCCTTAAGGTGCCTGAAAGTCTAGGTAGGCAGGATGTGAGGGAGGGATCTTCGGACCCCTGCCATGGGTTCCCTTGGTAACCCAAGGCGCACTCCTGCTTGATTGGCTTAGGGGACTGTCCTTGGCAGGACAACAACCCTGCTGTGTAATTGACAGCCATGCTGTATGAATGGGGGAAAACTGCATAAAAAGCAGGTCTCTGGGACTGGAAAGGCAGAGTTGCCACTGGAACGAAAGAGCCAACGAGGAGCTGGCAGAAAAGGACCCCTACAACGACTGAACCGCCCGGTGAAGTCCTGCCGCAGGTCCGAGTCTTCAGCATCTGACGACAGAGAAGATCCTCCAGGAAACTTCTTCCCTTGAGCTGTAGGGACCAACCAGTTCGCCCAAACTACAAGCCAGGACCCCTCCTCTGGTCGAATTTGCTGTACAGAGCTACAGTGGGCCGGATAGCCAGGAAGGTCGGACCCTGCTTGGGTTTAAAGGAGCGCACCTTTTATTTGTTGTTTTGCTCTGCTGCTGGCTTCTTTCCTGGGTGGCGCAGGACCCTCCAGTCTTCCTACTTCGTGTCAGTCCGACAATCGCTTCAAGAACCGTGAGCCTGCAGGAACCACCAGGAACGTCTGCCTCGGCTACAGCTCCCTCTCCGTTTTAAGGTACTGTGCAAATCCGGTTGTCTGTTTCGTTCAACCGCGGTGAAAGTGTTTCAAATCTTTCTCCAAACTGAGGGCTTGTCTATCTCTTTTCTTTGAACTAACTTTTCTATCAACCAACCTCATCCGGAATCCGTGCCACAAACTTTACCGCGAACTACCCTGAACTGTGTGATCTTGAGAAAAAGACTTTTGACCCATTGACTTTGGCCCTAAGCCTTTTCTATCTGATGCTATCACTGTAGTTCCTCTTGTTCAATTGCTACCTGTTGGTGTGACTTAATTTCTATTAACTTTGTCTTTCCCTCCCTTTTAAATTGCTGGAGTGCCATTTTGTTTCCACTTCATTTTGTGAGCTTAACTTGTCTGGAATTTAAGGGAAGTGGTGTGCTGTATTAAGAGAGTGATTTTTAAACTGCTTATAATAGTGTAATGTTATACAACTAAAGAGTGAAATAAATGTATATTCTTTTACTTGAAAACCTTGAGTCGGTGTTTGCCTGAATCATAGTAACTGCTGTCTTTTGTGTAACTATTTGATACTGCTCACTTACTCTTGAGATAAGTCTGGCTGCTCCGCTACTGCTACCACTATAACTGCGTAGTACAGGCTTGTATCAAAGGTGAAATTGTACCGTCACTTGTAGTCTTAATTGTGTGTGGTGTTCCCAAAGGGTACTGCATATACTTCTGCCTAACACTGGCGTACAGCTGTGAGGATAAAAGTATAGTAACTACACTTAGAGTGCTGCTATTACCTTGGATCAACTAACCACAAGGCTAACATCACTAAAAAGCAATATTAATCATGTCGGATATGGAAAGCCAGTCAGGAGACCCTCCTGAGTTACACTGCTGATTATTTATTTAAGAAACTTGTGTAAAGAAAGGAAACTCTCTGCCGAAGGCAAAAAGATTGAATTAGTTGAAAAGTTGTTAAAGAACCAAAGTCTAGGGAGTGGGTCTGAAATGGCGGACTCTCTAGCAAATGTGGAAAGTATTGAGGATGAGAGTATGTCTGTCAATGATGAGTTGGAAGAGGATGTGCCTATGAATGTAAGCCTCTCTGCCCCTTTGCCTGCTCAACAACCTCAACCCTTGTCCACTAGGACCCCCCACAGGTCCTACACTCAGTCCTGAATTCATTGCTCTAGCGAAAATGAGGCTTCAACTGGAATTCAAACGTTTAAATGCTCAAACTGAACAAAAACACCAAGAACTTAAACCCAGAGAAATGGACTTGAATCATGAACTAGAAATGAAAAGATTGTATCTTGAAAATGCTTCTCTCCCAGAGTCTTCTAGGCCTTCCAGTCCTAGAAGACCCTGTATTCCTAAAGAAATTGTGGGTATGTATGAGGTTAAACTTGATATTTTGGATTGGTTGGCAATGTTTGAATATAACCATGGTATTCAAAGTCTTACAGGGAATCAATTGTTTCCCTGGCTCTTCTCTAGGCTACCCACTGTTGCATCCGATGATGTGATGGAGTTGGGGAGCTGGATAGGATGGATTATGAGTGTGTGAAGCTAGCTTTAATGGCTAGATTTGGGAAGACCCCTTCCCAGTACCTTAAGAGGTTTAGGACCCTCAAAAAGCATGATGGTACCCCTTGGGCAACTTGGGTATGTGAATGTTTAAAAAATGTAGATGGTTGGATTAAGGGTTACAGAGTAAACACTTATAAAGGAATGAGAAATCTGGTTATGTTGGAGTCTATTTTTGATGTCGGCTCTCCTGAGCTCAGACAGCACTTGGCTGATTCTAAGGAGATAAATCCAAAGAAGCTAGCTAAGGCTGCTGACTTGTGGGTTGCCAACAGGGCTACTCACAAGGATTCTGGGGCTACTCAGAAAAAGAATGAGGGGAACAGCCAAAGAAAGATAAAGAGAATTATAATGCCGCCAATCCCAGAAAAGGCCACAAACAGCAACATAAGGGTAAACCACAAGGGAAACCAAATCAGGCCAGTGCACCATCTGGACCCAAACCAGATGGAGGTCAGAACAAACCCCCATTCATCAAAACATTTGGGAAATGTTATGCTTGTGGGTCAACTGACCATGTGAAAGGGGATCCCAGATGTAAGGGTAAACCTTCAGGGGTTCACACTGTCTCCTTAGCCTTCTCCCCAGAGGGGGAAGTACCTATGGCAAGTGGAAACTTTCACCTACTGGCTGATGAACCCATGAGAGTCTCAGCTAGTGTTTCTTTTGTGTCCCTGGGCTTGTGGGAACAACAGAATTTAGATGTCTATAATTCCATCCCAGATAATACTAAAGAGTATTATAAAGATAGTGTTCTTGTGAATGGTCAGGAAACCCCTGCATCAGAGACACTGGAGCCAGCATAACTGTGGTGGATGAAACATTTATCAAGGTGGATGATGTTGCTAAGGCACCCAAACGCCTCACCAAGTTAGCTGGAGGCCCTGTGCAAATGCTTCCCCAGTTACCAGCTCTCATCCAGTGTAATGATATGACTGTCAAAATACCTGTAAGTGTGTAGAGTGAAGTACCTGGGAGAGTCCTGTTGGGTAATGACCTGAAAACTCTTGGAGTTGTGTCAAGCACCCCCAGGCCTCCCAGTAAAAGGAAACAGGAGCTCTCTAGGTCTGCAAGGGAGAGAACTTTAAGAGGCTCTTCAGAGGAGTTGACAGAGGAAACTATCACTCCCACTCCACAGGAGATGCTCACTGCTATTTCTAGGAAGAATGGGGCAAAGGGGAAACCCAAGACATCCGGGAAAAAGGCAGACAACACCCCTGTGCACCCCTGTGCTACCAACAAGGACATCCCCAAGATTGTCCAAAGTCACACCTGTGACTTCTCCACCTGCTGAGGCAGAGTGTGAGGTGCAACCTCGTGTGGTGGAGCCAGCATCTGAAGAGTCAGATCTGGAAGAAGACACTGTCTTAGATGGAGATATTGATTCTGTTGACCACCCCGAGTTGCAGTCTTTACTGGCAGAAGGTGGACCCAACAGGGCAGACTTTAGCAAAGGACAGAGAGAGTGTCCTACTCTTGAAGGTCTTTGGCAACAGGTGTAACGCTCACCTGATTCCCACGGAGGCGCAGGTCTGGCTTCGAGTGCTGATGCTTCTTCAATGGTGAAGCGCAGGACTCTGAAGATGGACAGGAAGGGCCCCTCTACTCTGGCTTCTCCGGCTCGCAGGAATATTCCCCTGTGCGTGAAAAGGGAGTATTACCTACTGACTGAGTTATGCTCAAGCCTCCCACTCTCTTCCATCCCTCCACGATTCCCTTCCACGATTCACAGTGAAGTCTCACCATAGGGTCAGGAAAGATGAGTTCTCCATCCTGCTTCTGATGCAGGGGCGCGTTGAACCCAGTTACTTCACTGGATTGAGGATTGATGGGAGTTCAGGTAAGCTTGACTATTCAGGTAAGGCTCGGTAAAAGTTCTGTTGCAAGTCCAAAAGTCCTAGCTTATTAATAATGTTCATTGTCTTTTTCCCCTTAGGGGCCGGGGTTCGGAATGCCGGAGATATGGCATCGACCCGAAGTGAAACGTGCAGTTCCAGTAAATGACAGGTAAATTCTGGATGAGCGCTCGGGTAATGTCTTGCATTCGCTCATTCAATGTCTTTGTCTTTTTTCCCCATAGGGGCCGGGGTCCGGATGCCTGGAAGCGGCAAGACCCGAAATGAAATGGGAATGACCCAACAGGTAAGACTTAGAAGGAAACTGAGCTTTTCCTATTCCCTTCCTTCTCTCACCTTGTTCTTGTCTTTCTCTCTAGGTTCTGGGAAGTGGCTGTGGATCCGGATGATCGCTGCTGAAGATGGTGGCGTCCAGGAAAGGTGAGTGAAATGCAGCGCTGCAGCGATCGTAGCGAAATGCCTTTAAAATGTTGTCTTCCTTTTCAGGATCGTCGGTGTGATGTCTCTGTGGTGCTGATTTAGCAGGTAAGGTCTTTTGTCTCCCTTTGCAGGTGACCCAGGATTCTGACAGGCGTGGCTGAGGTCCAGATGCAGGTGCTGACACGGTGAGCGTCCAGCTGCGAGGAGCAGAACAACGCGAAGCGTGAGTTGCTGATCGGGTGTGGTTTAAATAGCTTTGGAAGAAGTTCCAAGTGTGTATCCTTCCTCCGATCAGGTATGTATCCTTCCCCGACCACACCCGGGTGGAAAGTAATCCCACAGGTAAAGTAGTTCCATTCAGGCCTCAAGAGGGCCTGGATGTGGCAGCATGGTCTGCATCAGTTAAGTGCACATTAAAACACTTGAACACATGTCTAGCTTTATGAGCCTGGCGCCTAAGGCGCCAGGACAGGGGTCCAACATGAGCCTGGCGCCTAAGGCGCCAGGACTGCGTCCAAAGGGCCCCAGCTTGGGGCCGCTGGCACTCCCCTGGGGGAAATGATGCCTGCCTCTGGGGTTGCTGGGTCGGACCTGGCTCCTTGGAGGTAGGCATCATGACAACAGGCTGCTAACCAACTTGATGGGCAAGAAGTTGGCAAGCACAGGTTGAGCTGGAAAGATGGCCTCTTCTACAGTGAACCAACTGAGTCAATCCCTGGAGACGGCAAAAGAATTGTCCTTTGCTAACAGACTCCAGTTACTACAGTTAGCCCATGAGATACCTTTGGCTGGTCACTTAAGCTTTAAGAAGACCAAGGAAAGGTTATCTCTCTACTTCTACTGGCCTAAAATGGGTTCAGAAGTTGACAGATTATGTAGGAGCTGTCACACTTGCCAAACCTCTGGCAAGAGTGGAGCCACGAATGTGGCACCCTTGGTGCCTCTCCCAGTAGTGGGAGTTCCTTTTGAGAGGGTGGGCATTGACATTGTCGGTCCCCTTGACCCTCCCACTTCTTCAGGGAACAGGTTTATCCTGGTTGTAGTAGACCATGCTACAAGATACCCAGAAGCCATACCTATGAGAACTGTTGCAGCTCAGGCTGTGGCTAAGACTCTACTTGGTGTTTTTACCAGAGTAGGGGATCCAAAGGAAGTGCTATCCGACAGGGGATCCAATTTTATGTCCCACTACATGCAAGCCATGTGGAAAAAACTGGTGTCACTTACAAATTCTCTACAGCTTACCATCCACAGACAAATGGACTGGTAGAGAAATTTAATTGTACTATGAAGAGCATGATCAGTGCTTTAGAGGAACCCCTTAAGAAAACGTGGGACCTTCTACTGCCATGCCTTCTCTTTGCATATGGAGAAGTCCCTCAGGAGGGAGTTGTTTACAGTCCTGTGGAACTTCTCTATGGCCATCAAGTCAGAGGTCCATTGGCCCTGATCAAGGAGGGGCTGGAGAGTGCTGCTTCCCCCAAGCCAGTCAGAGTGACTGACTATGTGATAGGTCTCCGGAGGAGAATGTCACACATGATGGCAAGAAGCAAGTGATAACTTAAAAGTAGGTCAGGCTCTGGTCAAACATTGGCATGACCAGAAGGCCAACATGGTTGAGTTTACTCAAGACCAGCTGGTATTAGTTATGGTGCCAAGAAGGCAGAGGGCCTTGCAGGACAAATGGATTGGACCCTTCAAGGTTGTGGGCAAACCTGGAGAGATGAACTATTTGGTGGACTTAGGCAGACCTAAGGAGGCTCCCAGTCTTTCACAACAACCGTTTAAAGGCTCATGTCTCGAGACCAGAGGTGGGAGCTTTGCTTCTAGCTTCAAATCAAGGGGAAGAAGAGAGTGAACCTCTATGTGACCTCCTCAGAGGCCAACCTTTAGATGAACAGATAGGAGTTAATCTCTCTTCTCAGCTGACTTCTGAACAACAGGAGGAGTGCAAAGTTCTGTTGAATCAGTTTGCCTCCCTGTTTTCACTATCACCAGGCTTGACCTCTTTGGGCCAGCATGATATTCTCACTGGTGTCTGCTTACCTGTGAAAAGCAGAGGTTACAGAATGTCAGAGCATGTGAGATCCCACATCAAAGAAGAGGTCAAAAAGATGCTTGATCTCGGGGTTATAGAGCCATCTACAAGTCCATGGTCTAGTCCAGTTCTAGTACCAAAAGTAGGATCCAAGGAGTTGAGATTCTGTATGGACTATAGAGCTCTAAATGCAGTCACTAAGACTGATGCCCATCCTTTGACAAGGACAGATGAACTGGTGGATCGAATTGGTTCAGCCAAGTACCTCAGTACATTTGATCTAACCTCAGGCTATTGGCAAATAGCACTGACAGACCATGCCAAGGAGAAAACTGAATTCTCCACGCCAGCAGGCCTCTACCAGTTTAAGGTGATGCCTTTTGGACTAAAGAATGCACCTGCTACATTTCAAAGGATGGTTAATCAAGTTCTGAATGGGATGGAGGACTTCTGCATGGCATACTTGGATGACAGTGCAGTGTTCAGTCCTACATGGAAAGAACATATTAATCACCTGGGATATGTTTTGCAGGCTCTTGAGCAGGCCCTTCTGACCATAAAGGCAAGCAAATGTCAAATTGGTCAGAGTAAAGTGGTCTACCTTGGTAATGAGGTAGGAGGGGGTGAAATAAGGCAATTGGCAGCAAAGTACAAGCTGTGCAAAACTGTGCCACCCCTATTACTCAAACCCAAGTGAGAGCTGTTTTAGGTCTCACTGGGTACTACAGGAATTTCATAGAGAAGTATGGGACCATAGCTTCTCCTTTGAATGTGATCTCCTCTCCAACAATCCCTAAAAAGGTTAGATGGAATGAGGAGTGCCCTCAAGCCTTTGAAAACCTGAAGAAAGCCCTTTGTCAAGCTCCTAAGAGCTCACGATTATCACCAACCCTTCATTGTGCAGACAGATGCCTCCAATATAGGTATAGGTGCAGTCCTTAGTCAACTGGATGAGAAATGTAGGGAGCACCCCATTTGCTTCATCAGTAGGAAACTGAAGGAACCAGAGACAAGGTGGGCAACCATAGAGTGAATGTTTTGCCATTGGTCTTTGAAGAAGTTTAGACCATACTTGTATGGATCTACTTTTGTGATTCAAACTGACCACCAACCCTTAAGATGGTTAATGCAAATGAAAGGGGAGAACGCAAAACTTCTAAGATGGTCAATCTGCCTGCAAGGGTTTGATTTTACCATTGAGCACAGAGCAGGATGTCACCACCAAAATGCTGATGGTCTCTCTAGGATGTTTATAACTGACTAGAGGTAGAGATTCATCCAGGAGTGGATTAAATCCTCCTGTCCCTTAGTCGGGGGCGAGTGTTAGGGAGAATTCTCATAAATGGCTGATTTCCCTTACCTAATGAGTCCCTCAGCAGCTTTGCTGGATTCCTGGGGTTTCTTTTCTTCACCTGGTAAGAGTGTGAGCTTTTTTTCCCACTCTTACATGTGTTTTGCTGTGTGTGTTTTCACTTTTTGTGCGTCTTGGGCACTGGAGCCTCACCTACTCCATGGCCTAATTTTTCATGTGTGTTACACAGCACCTTCAGTGCAGTGACACAGGGTTGTCTTTAAGACTTACCATTGACTCCATTTTCTGGGGCCGACTACTGTCCCTCAGAAAAGGTAAAGTTGCCATTACCTTTATTTTAGTCACTTTAAACCACAAACCCAGTAACACCCCATCTTACTTGGACTATTGGAAAGGGTTAACTCTTATCCCTTTTTGTCTGCGTCTCTTGGAGCATTGTTTTGCTCCCTTTACATTAAGACAAGGCTGGTGGCAGTGGTAACTACCCTAACTTTTCTACCGCGATTATCTTATATAAACGTGGCATTGTTTTAGGCTATTATATTAGCCTTGAACATAAACCCGCTTGACCAAATACATTTTATTTTGGCTCCGGCTGGGTTTATTCGCCATTTCTTTTAGTTAAAGTCTTTCTCGTGTTTTTCTCTGCGCGCCAAACCGGAGATGATTCCTTTGTTCGCTGTCTTTTCGCAGGCTTCTGCACAGAAGCCCTCCTTAAGGCACCTGAAAGTCTAGGTAGGCAGGATGTGAGGGAGAGATCTTCAGACCCCTGCCATGGGTTCCCTTGGTAACCCAAGTCGCACTCCTGTTTGATTGGCTGCCACCCTGCTGTGTTATTGACAGCCAGGCTGTATGAATGGGGGAAAACTGCATAAAAAAACAGGTCTCTGGGACTGGAAAGGCAGAGTCGCCACTGGAACGAAAGAACTAATGAGGAGCTGGCAGAAGAGGACCCCTACAATGACTGAACCGCCCAGTGAAGCCCCGCTCCAATTCCGAATCTTCAGCATCCGACGACAGAGAAGATCGTCCAGGAAACCTCTTCCCTTGAGCCGGTGGGACCAATCAGTTTGCCCAAAGTACAAGCCAGGACCCTCCTCTGGTCGAATTCGCTGTACAGAGCTACAGTGGGCCAGATAGCCAGGAAGGTCGGACCCTGCTTGGGTTTTAAGGAGCGCCCCTTGTATTTGTCGTTTTGCTCTGCTGCTGGCTTCCTCCCTGGGTGGCGCAGGACCCTCCAGTCTTCCTACTTCGTGTCAGTCCGACAGTCGCTCCAGGAACCGTGAGCCTGCAGGAACCACCAGGAACGTCCGCCTCGGCTACAGCTCCCTCTCCGCTTTAAGGTACTGTGCAAATCCGGTTGTCCGTTTAGTTCAACCACGGTGAAAGTGTTTGAATTCTCTCTCCAAACAGAGGGCTTGTCCTTCTATTCTCTTTGAACTAACTTTTTGATCAACCAACCTCGTCCGGAATCCGTGGCATGAACTTTATTGCGAAATACCCTGAACTGTGTGATCTTGAGCAAAAGACTTTTGACCCATTGACTTTGGCCCTAAGCCTTTTCTATCTGATGCTATCACTGTAGTTCCTCTTGTTCAATTGCCCTGAGTACTTACCTGTTGGTGTGACTTAATTTCTATTAAGGAACAAGTTACTTACCTGTAACTGTTCTCCAGCATGGGTCTGGCATGGATTCACATGCTCATGAATATTCCCCATCGTCAAGCTGGGAATCCTCGGTAAAGAAAAAAATCTGTTTCAGTTTTGTTTCTGAACTGTCTTTCTTAGCAGTAAACAATCACTGTTCTCTGGGTCATACTGCCCCCAGCCAATGACTGCCCTCTACCTAAGCCCATCCCCTGGCAGCCATCCTCAGATTTGGTAGCACGTAAAGTGGCAGTAGGACCAAGTGAAGAGCCGCAGAGAGGTAGGAGGGAGGGTTAGCATGTGAATCCATGCCAGACCCATGCTGGAGAACAACAGTTACAGGTAAGTAACTTGTTCCTTCTCCAGCATGGGGTCTGGCATGGATTCACATGCTCATGAATACAGGAATACATAGCAGTACACACATGCACAACCACAGGAGGTGGGAAGGCTCAACATTAAGCATTTTATCAACTCAACATTAAGCATCTCTTATGTCCTCACCAGGCCCACCTTTAGGCGAACAGGTTGCACAGCACTGCTTGGCCGACTCTTGACTCCTCCCTCGAATCTCGGTCGACGTAGTAGAATCTTGTGAAGGTGTGCGTCAACCTCTACGTAGCAGCCCTGCAGATGTCCAGCAAGGGGACACCAGATAGGAAACGCCGTGGTAGCAGCGATCGCTCTGGTCAAATGGGCTCTCGGACGGTCGGGCAACGGTCGGTTTGCCAACCGGTGACAGTGCATGATGCAGCCGGAGAGCCATCTGGAAATGGAAGCCTTCGAGAGGGGCTTCCCTTGGTTCATAGGTACAAAGTTCACAAACAGCTGTGACGTCTTCCGAAAACTCTTTGTGCGGTCCACGTAGAACTTCAGCGCTCTAGCTAAATCCAGCGAGTGCAAAGTACTCTCGGCCGGCGACAAAGGCGACGGGAAGAAAACAGGTAACACCAAGGGCTCGTTGAGATGGAAGTCTGAGGGCACCTTGGGCATGAAGGAGGGGTGCGTCCTCAGCACCACCCTCGTCTCGTGGAAAGTCAGGTATGGAGGTTTACAGGAGAGGGTCTGGATCTCTCCCACTCGTCGTGCGGAGGTGATGGCCACAAGAAACACTGTTTTCCACGACAGGAACTTCAACGGTACAGAATGCAGAGGCTTGAATGGCGGCCCCATGAGCCTGGTCAGCATCACGTTGAGCTCCCATGCCGGGGCCGGAGCCTTCAACGGCGGGAACGATCAGAACAGTCCCTTCAAAAATTCCTTCACCAGGCGATGAGACCATAAGCACGCCCGTCCCATAGTTCTGGTGTATCGGGAGATCGCAGCAAGATTTATCTTGATGGAAGCGTGAGCTAGTCCAGCCTTGGCGAGCAACAGTAGGTACGGCAGTACTTGAGGGGCCGTAATCCGCAGAGGGTTAATCTTCTGTGCACGGCACCAGACAGAGAACCTCTTCCACTTATGTCCGTAGCACTTGAGAGTTGAGGACGCCCTAGCCTTTGCAAGAACTTCTCTGCAGTCAGCCGGGATATCGTACCCTCCAAACTCTAGTGCTGCAGGAGCCATGTCTGCAAGTTCAGCGACTCTGGGTCGTGATGAAGGATGGCGCCTCCTTCTCTGGAGAGAAGATCTGCGTCCGTCGACAGCTTGACTGGTGGGGACGCTGACAAGTCCAGAAGGTCCGGGAACCAGATCTGTCTCGGCCACGCCGGTGCGACGAGGATCATTCTGGACCGGGACATCTTGAGCTGGTTGATGAGTTGGAGCAGCAACGGAGGAAACGCATATAGGAACAGGTCGTCCCAGGGGAATGAGAAAGCATCACCCATGCTCCTCGGTTGGGGAAACCTGCTGGCGAACCTCTGGCACTTGGAGTTCGTCGCCGTCGCGAACAGGTCGATTTGGGGTTTGCCACATCGCTGAAAGAGTCGGTCCACTTGATCCTGGCGTTGTTCCCACTCGTGGCACGAGCGCAGCTCTGCTGAGTGAGTCGGCGATGATGTTTTTTATCCCTGCCAGATGAAACGGCACTAGAAACATCCCTTGAGCAACCGCCCAATGCCACAGGTCCTGGGCCTCCTTGGATAGGGCCGGGGATCTGGTTCCGCCCTGATTCCGGATGTAGAACATCGTGGTGGTGTTGTCGGTGAAGATTCTCACCACCTTGCCCTTGAGGGACGGTAGAAAGGACCTGAGGGCCCAGAACACTGCCTGGAGCTCCAGGATGTTGATGTGGAGCGGCTTCTCCTCCGGGAGCCAAAGGCCTCTCGCGTGAAGATCTCCGGTGTGGGCTCCCCACGCCTCCAGGGAGGCATCCGTCGTCACCGTAGCCTGGTGGGCCGGGGTCTGAAAGTCTGTCCCCGCCGCTAGATGAGCGCGGGTGCCCCACCACCGGATCGCTTGTCGGAAGGTCTCGTTGAGAGGGATCCTGTCCTCGAAGCTGCCCATTGCTTGAATCCAGCGGGTGTCGAGGAACTCCTGTAGAGGGTGCATCCGAAGCCTGCACAGGCGCACGAGATAAATTCAAGAGGACATCATCCCGAGGAGGGACTTGATGAACCTCACTCTGGCCACGTCTGTGGCCAGCAGACGCTGCACCTTGTCCTTTCCTTCGACGGCGAGGCCAGACGCACCACTGTGTCGAGCTTGACTCCCAGAAATAGTGCGACTTGAGAGGAGACCAGGTGGGACTTGGGGAAGTTGATGGAGAACCCCAGGTCCGTGAGCAGCTGGACATTCTTCGCTGTGTGTTCTACGGCAAGCTCTCTTGTCCTTGTGCGGATGAGCCAATCGTCCAGGTAGGGGTAGACGTGGATCCCCTGCAGGCACAGCCGTGCCGCCACTGGAGCAAGGCACTTGGTGAAAACCCTGGGTGCCGACTTCAATCCGAACAGGAGGGCCTTGAACTGGTAGTGCCGCCCTTGGACCACGAACCTGAGGAACTGCCAGTGCCCTTTTAGAATGGGAATGTGAAAGTATGCATCCTCCAAATCCAACAACAGGAAATCGCCCTCCTCCAGCTGTCCCAGCACGTGCTGGAGGGTGACCATCCAGAACTTCTGTGCCTTGATGTACATGTTCAGTCGTCGCAGGTCTAGGATGGGTCGCCACCCTCTGGTCTTCTTTTTCACGAGGAAGTATCTTGAGTATACTCCGGAGCCCCAGAGCCTCTTTGGGACGAGCTCGATGGCACCTTTCTTGAGCATCGCCCTTACCTACAAGAGCAGTTGAGGGACGTGGTTTTCTTTCCTGGCCACGGGAGGAATACAGGGGCACTTTTTTAGAAATTCGAGGGTGTGCCCCTGGGCCAGGGCGTCCAGCACCCAACAGTCGGTGGAGATGGACTCCCACACACTGACGAACTTCGCCAGCTGGCCTCCCACCGGGGTGCATCGGTGGGGGCTCGACGCCACGGTCGGTTCAGTCTTGCTTGGAGGACGCTTTGCCGCCGTGGCCTCCCTGGCGACGACGGCGGGATCCACCCGACTTGCCTCATCCTCTATAGGCTTCCTGCAACGAGGAGCGGGCCGCTTGGCGGTATGTAGAGGAGCCACCGCCGAATCCCTTGGAGGCACACTGCTTGCCTCCGGAGCTCCGAGCCTTCGTTGCTGGAGAACTCCCAGGGCCTTCGCTGTCTCTGTGTCTGCCTTGATGGCTTGGAGGGACTCATCCACTGTTTTCCCAAACAGGTTGTTCCCGTCGAACGGCATGTCCAAAACCTTGGCTTGTACGTCCTGGCGAAAATCCGTCGCCTTGAGCCACCCTTGTCGTCTGAGGCAAACGCTGTTGACTAGCTGGCGGAAACTGGTGTCAGCAATGTCCGTTGCCACCGTTATGGCGTGGTCCGACGCCACCTCACCTTCCTGCAAGATCTCCAGGGACTCAGCCCTCTTGTCGTGCGGTAGGAAGTCCAACAGGGGGGCGATCTTGTACCATAACTCCCTGTCATAGCGGGCCACGATCGCGAGGGCGTTGGCCGCCTTAATCGTTGTTGCCGCCTAACTCGTCCCATTGCATCCAGCTTCTTTCCTTCTCCGTCCGGCGGGGAAGTTGACGTCGAGGCCGATGCCCCCCCACACCCGCTTTCTTCTTGGCCGTCGCTGAGACAACCGAGTCAGGGGTCGGTTGCGCCCTAAGGCACAAAGGTGCCGCGTCGGGGACCCGGTACTTCTTCTCGTACCGATCCCTCTTGGCAGGCGTCGTAGACCGGTTCTTGAGAAGGGTGAGACCCTCGTCCCAGATGTCATCCAGCAGAGGCACGGCGAGGACTGTCTTCCTCTTGGCCTCGCGTCGTTGGTAAAGGAAACCTTCCTTCTTCTCTTCGGGGCAGAGCTGAAAAAGCTCAGATAACCTGGTGATCATAGCGTGGAAAGACCCAATCTCGTCGGGCGGGGAGGCCCAGGCCGTCATTGTCATCCGTACCCGTCGTGGCCGTGTCCGTTCCCGTGTCATCCCCAAGTACGGGGGACGTGGGCAAAGGCTAAGCAGGCCGCGAGGGCTGAAAAGGCGGGGCTGGATGGGTCCATCTTCTCTTGTTTGGGGGGCTTCTGGACGGGTCTGGCTCTGGCTCCTCCGTCGGGCCTGGTTCCGGCTCCTCCGTCGGTGGTAGGGGCAATCTCGTCCTTATCTCCGAACATAAGGATTGTATTGCCAACAAAATGGCTGCTGAGTAGTCCTGCGGCTCCGGAAGCGATGGGCGCGACGGTTGACTAGGAACCTCGCCGTCCCCTTCGCCAGGATCCCTCCCGTGGGACAGGGCCTCTTCGACACCCTCGTCGAGGCCCTCCAAGACTTCAACCAGTTCCTCCTCGGAGGCTGTGTCCGTGTCCACAATGGCCACCACACCGCCTCTTTATCCACCGGGTCTTCACGGGGGTATTCTCGATGGGCCTGAGAGAGGATTCCCTCTGCGGTGGCAGGGAAACTCTGGGCCCCGAGGTCGCCTCCACTGGTGTAGCCTCCTCAGGCTGCGCCAGGGCCACCGTGACTTCCTCGATAGAGGCCTTGGCCGGGTGAATCAAGGCATTCACCACCTTCTGCGGGCCTGTGGCCTTCACCTTGGGGGGAGGGTCACCGCCTCGGTCCCCCTCGGCTGGATCCTTCGAGATCGACCGGGGCCTCTCCAGAAGCTTTGCTGGGTTCTCGGCCTTCCTCTTCCTTGAGCCTGAGCGTTGGCTCATGGTTGATGGCGCTGGAGAGGATGCGTCCTGCCTGGCAGCCGAGGAGCCAGACCGTTCGGCGCTCCCGGTGCCCGCGGACTCGCAGTGCTTTGCCTTCTTTTGGGCCCCCATCGCCGGGGCGCCCTCACAGGACTTAGAAGACCGCTCTGACTACTTCTTCTCACCTGACGGGCTCTTTCCTTCCAGCCAGTTGGAGAGACGAAGGTGCCGGTCCCTGATGGTCCGTTCCGACATGTTCCCGCAAAACGCACAGTCCTTCTTCACGTGAGTTTTGTCCTCATGAAAGCAGTAGAGACATTTCGAGTGCTCGTCCTCCTTGAACACATTCTGCAGCTGGCATTCAGGGCAAACCCTGAACAGCTTTCCGGGCATCGAGCTTCCTTTCTCCTGAGCCATGTCTGGGTAGGCCACAGAAACTTCTGGACTCCTCCAAGAAGCGTAACTCGAGGAAAACTTCACCCTTGAGGGATGTAGAAAATCCGAAACGGGTCCCCGTTGATCGGATGTAGACACGGTGGAGCTTGAGGCTCTATTTGACCGAAAAATGAGAATCTCTTTGAAAAAGCGCGAAAACGCAGCAAAAGCTCGAGAGCTAAACACGAGGACTCCCAACACTTGAGCGTGCGGTAAAAATCTGAGGATGGCTGCCAGGGGAGGGGCTTAGGGAGAGGGCAGTCATTGGCTGGGGGCAGTATGACCCAGAGATCAGTGATTGGTTACTACGAAGGAAGACAGATCAGAAACGAAACTGATACTGATTTTTTTCTTTACCAAGGATTCCCGGCCTGACGTCGGGGAATATTCATGAGCTGTGAATCCATGCCAGACCCCATGCTGGAGAACATAGTCTTTCCCTCCCTTTTAAATTGCTGGAGTGCCATTTTGCTCCCACTTCATTTTCTGAGCTTAACTCGTCTGGAATTTAAGGGAAGTGGTGTGGTGTATTAAGAGTGATTTTTAAACTGCTTATAATAGTGTAATGTTATACAACTGAAGAGTGAAATAAATGTATATTCTTTTACTTGAAAACCTTGAGTCAGTGTTTCCTGAATAGCAACTGCTGTCCTTTGTGTAACTATTTGATACTGCTCACTTACTTTTGAGAAAAGTCTGGCTGCTCCGCTACTGCTACCACTTTAACAGTGTAGTACAGGCTTGTACCAAAGGTGAAATTGTACTGTCACTTGTAGTCTTAATTGTGTGTGGTGTTCCCAAAGGGTACTGCTTATAATTCTGCCTAACAGTAGCCGAGACCCCAGAGCTAGATCCCGAGATGCTTACATTCTTATCCAAAACCAGCAAGGACCCCCGGAAAGGTATCGACAGATCTTGGAAGAGTTGCCAAAAAAAGGTTCCTGAACTAGCCGGTCCTCTAGCGAAGATCATGGACCTGGTGGAGAGGGCTAGAGACACGGGGGAAGAAGTAGACCCCGACGCCCTGGCCATCACCTCAAAACGTAGAAGAGGCCTATTACTGAAGATTGATCCCAAGCTCAGTGACCTCGCATCATACGAAGCAGGAGAAGCAGCACAGGGACTCCTGTTCGGAGAAACTTTTGGGAAAGAAATGGGCCGTTTTGTTGGTATCTATACCTCTCTGCAGATGGCTCAGGCCTCGATTAGAAAAATCTTCCCTAACCGAGTTTTTCCTGGGACCGGTCGCCACAAGGGTCGCACGGCCGGTCAAAATCAAGGAGGTAGAAGGCCCCCGAATCCCAGAGCTCAATACTGGGAAAACAGGAAAACAGGCAGCAAGATTCCTTCTTCCCGGCCAGAGAACGTTTCCCGAGGGCACGCAGAGGGAGAGGATCCGGCCGAGGTCAAGGATTCCAACAAGGTGAGAGTAGCGCATTACCCTCCGATAGGTGGGGGGGAGAACTGGTATGTTCTGGAGAAACTGGCGCACGCTTTCCAGCGATGCTTGGGTATTGCAAACTGTGCTAGGTCTGCATCTAGAATTCGTACAACCACCCATACAAGTGCACAGACCGCACCAGCAGCAAATAGCGCGCGCAGAGCCTGCTAGATCACGAGTTGCTCCAGCTCGCACAGAATACCACCATAGAGAGGTGTTCAAGGGATCCCAGCTTCGTAAGCAACATGTTCCTGGTGCACTGGAAGTAGAAGGTGCGAGCAGTCATAAACTTGAAGGAACTGACCGGTTGGGTAGTCTACCGTCATTTCAAGATGGAGGGCATACACCACCTCCAAGACACACTCAGAGAAGGCGATTGGCTGACGAGACTAGACCTAAAGGACGCATACCTGACGGTCCCAGTATTGGAGGAATTCGGAACCTTCCTAGCTTTTCGCTGGAAAGGGCGGTTTTGGCAATTCAAGACCATGCCTTTCGTACTTGAATCAGCTCCTTGGGCTTCAGCAAGCTGATGAAGCCAGTGGCAGCAGCAATAAGAGAGAAGGGTATAAGGTTGATCATTTATTTGGACGCCCTCTTGCTGCTGGCCGAGAAGCGCTACTATATCAGACAAAATGGGTGCAAGACCTGCTATTGTCCCTCGGATTTCTAGTCTATGTGGAGAAGTCAGAGACCATACCAGCACAGAGACTAGACTTTCTGGGCTTTATATTAGACACCAGGAAAGCCACGCTGGAACTCCCAGTGCATAAAATACGCGACATCAAAAGGGAAATAGGAATAGGTCTACAGAAACAGGTGGTGTCAATCAGGACTTTAGCGAGAATAGCGGGGCTGCTGGCAGCGTCCATTCAAGCCATATTTCCCGGTCCCTTACACTATCGAGCGCTGCAGAGACTAAAGATAAGACACCTGCAGCAGGGCTTGAGATATCATCAATTAGTACCTTTGGATCAATAATCCGTGACCGAGCTGGAATGGTGGTTGAAGAATATGGACGCCTGGAATGGACGGGCCATTTTCGGAGACAGGCCAGACCTGATCATAGAGTCCGACGCCAGCCGGTTGGGCTGGGGAGCTCGATGCAGGGACCTACAGACAGGAGGGAAGTGGAGCGAAGAGGAGCTTCGCCTTCACATAAACTGCCTGAACTATTGGCAGGGTCCTTCGCGATCAAGGCCTTCATGAAGGGGAAGTTGAAATTGTGCGTCTTGTTAAAGATGGACAACATCTCGGCAGTCCGTTATATAAACCACCTAGGCGGCACCAGATCCAAGATGCTAGCAGAACTAGTGAAAGATTTTTGGCATTTTTGCCTGCAGTCAGAGACGTCAGTGACAGCGGAGTAACTGCCCGGAACGCTGAATGTGGTAGCGGACTGGAATTTGCACTACCTCACAGACTCCAGCTATTGGAAGCTGGATCCAGCAGTATTTCGGAGGATGAATAAGAGATGGGAGCCGCTACGCATCGATCTCTTTGCATCCCGGCTAAATGCACAGACTAGTATTTCAGCTGGAGGCTGGACCCCGGGTGCTCGAAGGACGGACGCATTCTTGCAGGAATGGAGCGACAGCCCGCACTACGCTTTTCCCCCGTTCATGATGCTGAGCAGAGCTCTAGCAAAATGTCAGAGGGAGAGAGCAGTGCTGCTACTAGTAGCACCACTGTGGAAGTCACAAGTGTGGTTTCCAACACTTATGGAACTAGCAGTAGACCTGCCGACAGTACTACCAGAAGGAGAACAATTGCTCACGGAGCCAGCTGGGTCGTATCATCCTCAGAGTGAGAGGGACACTCCCGCTCATCGCGTGCAGGATATCAGGAGACGTTGGGCGTTGCCAGGCATTTCGCCGCAAGTAGTCCTTTATTGCAAAATGCTGGGCCCCATCCACTAGAAGGAGCTACGATGCGGCTTGGGCCAAATGGATTAGCTGGTGCAAACGGAGATGTGGTCATCCCATTTCTGTGCCTGTAGTGATGATCCTAAACTTTCTCACGCAATTATTGCAAGACGGAAGGGCGTTCCGCACGTTGGGTGTGTATTGATCGGCGATCTCTGCAGGGCATCAGCCGATCGAAGGTGTACCAGCTGGAGAACACCCAGCAGTGGTCAGGCTCATTCGAGGCGCCAGATTTATGGCTCCCCCGTAGCCTCGCTATAATACAGTTTGGGACGTGGCAGTAGTCCTTCAGCTCTTAGAGAGTTGGACGTTAGATATCTATCGCTTAAGGCACTAGAGGTTAATAGAAGATCCTTTGGTCCGGAGGAAGTAACTTTCTCTATAGTAAAAAGGACTAAAACAGGGACCGTGTCAGTACACTATCCATATTTTACGACCAGATCTAAATGGTGTGTAGCAAGCTGTATCAAAAGCAGGACAGCAGAGCACAGAGCAGCCAGTACCACACAATTGCTCATTCTGTGCGGGGAGCTATGGCATCTAAAGCCTTTACAGCAAGAGTGTCTTTGAGACAGATTATGCTAGCCGCAGACTGGGCGGATGATCGTACTTTTAAAGAGTTTTATTTTAAGCCGACAGAGTTTAGTGGTCGCTGTGTTGGGAAGCTTTGAACAAGCATAGTGCTTGCCTCCAGTCTTGTCATAGGATGAAGATTACCCCTGCTAACTGCGCAGAGAGTATTAATTCTATTAAAGACTAGGAGGCAAGCATTAAATTCCCGTCCAAATTCATGCATTGTGTATATTAAAGCATTTATGTAATACAAAAGATAATGCTATATATAATGATGTCAATACATGGACGCCACCCTGATTTTCTGCTTTGTATTATCCCTAGGGGAAGAGCAGAAGAACAATTGTAAAGGGAGACTAGCAGTCATAGTCGCTTGGAGTCGAGGAGGATCGACATTCGGTTGGAGTGGTTTAAGTCTTCGCTCTGTTGGCAGGACATAGTGTGGAGTTTAAGAGTGACGTTTCAGAGCGATTAAAAGAGGAGGAGCTCAGAGACAGGAAGTGGTCATAGCTGAGCATGGAGTGAGATGGACTACAGAGACTATGGGGATTGTAGTTCTAAAAGAAGAAAAGTCTATTGGGACATTATCAGTGTTTTGTTATTGGTTTTATTGGTTGTTGAAACTGCTGAGGAGTAGTAATAAAAGAAGTTGAAGCATAATGCTCGCTTCCTAGTCTTTAATAGAATTAATACTCCCCGCGCAGTTAGCAGGGGTAATCTTCATTGTGCTCTGATCAATTCAGCCTGTAATGCTTTCTGTGGCCACTGTGTTATACATAGATGGTGCATTCACTATGGCACAACTCGTGTAACATTCTCATCTTTCTGTGGGAATGATATGGATGATGTGCAAAAGCCAAAGTTGAAATGCATATTGATACATTTGAGTCCTGCAATGGTCCATAAGTTAGTTAATTTTGTTATTTCAGTGTGTTAAGCGCTCATTGCAGAGATCTGTGTTTATATGCAAGATTCCAATAGCAAATTCCAACAAGGCTGACAGCCTTTCCTATGCCTGAAGTGGATATACCTGCATGTATATGTACTTTGCCTTGTAGCACAAGGGTGCTATTATCAGCAATGTACCTGCACCAGATAGTGGTTGCTTTAAAAACAAGTATAGACATTGGTTCCTTCAGATGGGGCGTTGTAAATCCGTGGCAACCACATGAATGATGAAACGAGTGTTAGTCTGGAAAGGTGATTAGGTACCATAATTCAAGACTGTGGAAGCAAAGTCATGATACCTGTCTGCTAGCAAAGCCAGCAGATGATACAGTGATCCTGGACAAATCATCTTACATCACTTTACTGTACTGTCATTTGTGTAATCATGGAACTTCAGGGGTCTTCTTGGGCTTCTTACATATACTTTATTACATAGTTACATTAAGCTACATATAAGGATAACCACTGGGTCCCATCACCCAGGCTTAACTGACCTCAGGTAGAACACTCATACAGAATTCACACATCAACATTCCACATGACATCACAGGGTCTCTCATTCACAAGCAAGCACTTCACAACACACCTCCATTATTTCCCACACCACACCAACGAACACATCACAACACATCCCTTTCCTTTTTACAACCACCACTGGCCTGGGAAACACAACACAATACAGGGCACTCTTACAGGACACCAACACCATGCATCTTTTTATAGAGGGATGCAGCTCTAAAGAAAATATCTCAGGGACGCTATCCCCATATTGCTGCGGGACGCTATCCCACTCTACTCAAGGACGCTATCCCAATACCGGTCCGGGGCGCTACCCCTACTCTGATGAGGGATGCTGTCCCTTACTCTGATGCGGGACGGTATCCCTACTCTGCTGCGAGATGCTAATCCTACTCTGCTGAGGGGCGCTATTCCTACTCTGCTGCGGGACGCTATCCCTACTCTGCTACGGGACGCTATCCCTACTCTGCTGCGGGACGCTATCCCTACTCATCACTTCACTTCATGTTGAAAGGGACGCTATCCCTACACTTCACTTCAGGTTGAAAGGGAAACTATGCCTACACTCCTCTTCTCATAGAAGGCGCTACCTTCCTATATTGGGAACACAATCCCTACACTTCACTGCTGATTGGAGGCACTACCCTCCTCCATTGGGAATGCTATCCCTACTCTTCACTTCACACTTCACTAAAAAGGGAAGGCACTACCGACCTCTATTGGGAACGGTATCCCTACACTTTACTTCAACTATCACTCTTCTGATATATTTGCACTTCATACCAACCTTCAACAATGGCAACCTACTTCTAAAATAGGACATTTTGAATTTCAATATCTTTTTACAGTAAAATCTGCAAATCTATGAATCTCAAAGTCCAGGCTACCTTCATGCAGCCTACTTTTGCTTTATGCGCATACCTCTAAACTTCTATAAGTCCATATTGCACTAGACAACATAACCCTGAAATGCCTCAAAAAAGTTACTTCTAGCCCACTCAGGCTCTCTTTCTTATAACTCCAGGCATGCATTATGCACCTCCAACTTTCTCACTTAAGTAACTGTATTCTATAAAGTACATAAAAGTCCATTTATAGCTGCAAACCCTCAAAAGGTTAGGCTTCAATCAGTAACTTTTAAACCCCAATACTTGTAGACCACATATGCATATTCTCACTATCATTTGCATCCTCATAAGAATACAGTATCTTCTTGCATTAATGTAGCCTTAATAACATGACTCTACCAAAATACAAATCATCCGTAAAGTTCATAACTTTAAAGGAAACATGCATATGATGACGCCTCGTATAATGGTGCTCCTTCTTCATGCCCATAACTTCTTTTAGTCTGGCCTGAGAAAGTTTGGGGAAGTTATACTGCTCCAAATCCCCCAAAGTCATTTGGTTTCACTTCGCTCTATAGCGCTACTACCAAAACAAAACAATTTTTCATTGCTCAAAGGTCCTTCCCACTTATTTCTTCCTCCCTTCACTATGGGAACTTCACTGGGCTCAACACTGCAGTGACTTCTTCACACCTTTGGTTACCACGCTGCATCTGCTTTCCCAAATCTTCCTTTTGGGGACCTTCTTCCTCATTTTAGTTCTCCCTTCGCTTTGCTTCTACTTCTGTCCTTTGTAGCCTGCTTCTGCTTCAAGATATCACAGCGCAGGTGCTGATCATCACGCTGCACCCTGGGGTCCATGCTGGGGCTTTCTCCACTTTACAACCCCCTGGACACAGCCCTTTGGAGCCTGCTTCTACTTCAAAATATCACAGCGCAGGTGCTTATCTTCATAACACTGCACCCTGCCTCTGCTTCACACTTCACACATTTGAGGCCGGCTTCGCTATTGGGGCTTCACTTCCCCAGTCACTTTGCTGCAGCTTCTACTTCAAGCTTCAACACTTCTCCTTGGGGCCTGCTTTACTATGTGGGGCTTCACTTCAAGACTTAACCTCTCCGCTTCTGCGCTGGGCTGCCCATTCCTCTTTACTTGTGCCCTGGGCCTGCGCTGGGGCTTTCTTTACCTCTCAATCCCTTTGCTTCTGCGGTGGGCTGCCCCTTCCTCTTTACTTGTGCCCTGGGCCTGTGCTGGGGCTTTCTTTACTTCTCAACCCCTCTGCTTCTTCGCAGGGCTGACCCTTCTTCCTTATTTGATGCCTGGGCCTGTGCTTTCTTTACTTCTCAACCCCTCTGCTTCTTCGCAGGGCTGACCCTTCTTCCTTATTTGATCCCTGGGCCTACGCTGGGGCTTTCTTTACTTCTATGCCCCTTGCGCTCTGCACCCCTGGGTGATGGGGCTTCTTATCTTTGGAGGGCAATGGTTCCTTGCCTTCCTCTGCTGCTCCCCCCTCCGCAGTCTTCTTCTTTGCTCAGGTTCTTTGTTTCAGTAATCCTCGTCGCCAGTGTAATAATGTAACTTCAGGGGTCTTCTTGGGCTTCTTACATATACTTTATTACATAGTTACATTAAGCTACATATAAGTATAACCACTGGGTCCCATCACCCAGGCTCAACTGACCTCAGGTAGAACACTCATACAGCATTCACACATCAACATTCCACATGACATTACAGGGCCTCTCATTCACAAGCAAGCACTTCACAACAGTTTGCTGTCTAACATGCTGGTGGCGTTGTTAACCCATTACTTGATCTTTCTTTTTAAATAGGGCATTTAAGTGGAATGGGTTGTAGACAGAGGAGAGTGTTCCAGATATCCTACGCTTCGGGAAATCCTATTTTAGGGTCTGCTTATTTGACACTAAAATCGGTTTCCTTTTTTGTAAAATTCAAAGGTTTTTCTGCACATTTATAAACAATTTCACAAGCCTGTGTTTTGGATGTATTTAAAGCCTTAAAATATTAAAGAGAAACCCAGATGAAATCTTTTAAATCACATCAATTAGTATGATGGTACTTATATACTTCCCTTGATTGTGGAGACAATGAAGCTAGACTAATTCCCATTTTGCATAATACGTTTCTATAACATTTTGTTTTAAAAAAATGTCATTTTGTGATTTTTGTACTTTCCATGTTAGTTTTTGGTAAGAAAGGGAAAACAAAGTGTTAATGTGCAGAAACTGTAATGTGGCACAAATCCCAGCTTCACCTCTTAACAAATGTGTGATCCTGGGCATCTCATTTAAGCTATTGCCTAACCTTTCAAAATTGCCAGTCCCTAAACTTTTCAAAATGGTCGCCCTTCATAGTGATTTCGTTCTCAGGGTATGATCATGCTGCGCTTGTGGGATGTTTTAACCCACTAGTCCATGAGCTGCAACATTACTGCGCACTGCTTGCATCAGAAACCTCAGAATGGCCGCTGGACAGAATTATGCGCGCTAAAATCACCCAGAAGTGCGCAGGAAAACCCGAAAAATAGGCCGCCAATCCACTGTTACCTATGTCAGTGGTAACACAGGAGACCACTGCCAAAACGGATCATTTGGCTGCCCACAGAGGAAAATGAAACTATTTGAGAAAAAGCAGTCCTGCATGGCAAGAGAAACACAGAGCTGCTTGAAAATCCGTTTTTCGTGGCTGTTAAATTTGCAAAAATCATGGTTCCCAAACCTCACATCCAACCTCCTTGTTGGGTGTTAAACATCACTTTACTTCAAGAATCCACCTAAGTACAATGTCATCAGAAGTACATTTATCAGAAGAAAATCCACATTGAAGGATGCTTGCTTGGAAAAATATGTTAAAAATGGGCGCAATACCGCTGCTCACCTGTGCCACTTATACTGCAATTTAAATTTCTACATTAAGATCTAAGTATGGAAAAGAACTATCAAAAGCAATATAGAGATGGATACAATTCAAAACTATATTTTTAAAAGGCTGGAATTAAGAGATTTGTGGATATATTTGTAAAAATATAATTTGTATTTAGGACAAGACCATTTAAACACTGTTTTAAAAGTGAGTAAAGTTAGCCACAATGAGCTTCAAAGACATTCCACAACTTCTACCCAACAAAGGAATCTTCCCCCCTGCTCTGCTGAGAAACTGGCAGGGTTGTGTGAAAGGAACTGGGAGGGGGACTTTGGCCTGTAACTCTGCTAAGAGAAAATGGGATTCTTGAACTGAAAGGGAATGCTAATTTGGGGCGTCAACAGAAACCAGCCCTGGCAGGAACAAGCTCAGGTTGCATCTCTGGCTCAGCCAAGCCTTGGAGGCAGGGCTAGACTGAAAATGTGGATTGGGAACTGAAGAAACTATATCTTTGAGAAAAAGACTTATAGAAAATTGTGCCGAACTGGTAAAAATATCGAATTTAGAAGTTATCAAAATGAAAATGTTGCTCACAAGGAGAACCTACTCTGGAACTTGTGCGATATTAAGAGACAGAATTATCAAAATGTGGACTTTGTAGCAGTTGTGATAATGTTAAAAATATGAAACTTTACAGGAATATGCCCAGATGGTATGTGCATGTATATGAAACAATTGGTACAGAACTGACACTGAGTAACCGACCAAAAGTGCGAAAAACTGTCATTTGTGAACCGAAGCTCTCCAGAAGATGGGACTTTGACGGAGGCGTGCCTTATTTAATTTGGGATGTAAATATGTAATATTAGCAAGTTGGGGCTATTGTGAATATGTTTTTTTGTGAAAAATAAGATATACTGTACAGAAACAAAGGGGAGGGTTTTCTCCCTGGACCATAAACACAGTGCCACTATGACACATCATGACACACTGTTGCTTCTCAAATCAGGGGAGAGGAAATTCTCTGACCTATCGGCTTCTTAGAGGGTTGGGCATAGTATAATCAGCCTACCCACCCCCTTGAGAAATACATAAATAGGGACTGTTGAGGGCACAGACAAAGACACACACATTCATCATCACTGATCTACTGGCAAAGCGCTCTGAAAGAGAATCCACACTCCAGAACTATCCAGACACCAGAACCCTGAAGCAAAAGGCCCAATCCAAAAACCCTTCTCAGCTGGCCTTTAGAATCTTGCAACCTGATTTTTCTTTTTTTTTAAACTTCTTTTTTATTCGTTTTCAGGAAAAAGAGAAAAATCAGCAAGCATATATGAACACAGAGTAACATCAACACATCGATTATAGAACTAAACCCTCCCCTCCTTAATCCCCCCCCAGTGATACAGCACCTAAAAAGCCTCATCCCATTCCCTTCTCCCCCTAGCCCTTGTTTAACTGTACAAGTCCAATAGTTTAAGTCTCTGCGGACACCATTGTGCTCTAAAGTCTCCTCTTAGGAATTCCAGGGTCTCCCCCCAGTCCGCGTAGAAAGACCCCAGTTTGTTTTCCGCAGCATAAGAGGCCCACTCCAGCGAGACTATATCCCAGAGCTTTCTGAGCCACTCCTGTTCAGTCGGGATCACGGGCCCCTTCCACTTTTGTGCGATGAGGGATAAGGCCGCCAAGGTGAATATCGTCGATGCTTTGCTGCAGCCGCGTCCTGCCTCATCCGCCCCCACCTGGTCCCCTAACCCACTCCTCCCCAGCAATATCTCTCACGGGTTTCGGAGGGCTCCTCGTCCCAAAGCCTGAACGGGCGCCTTCCTAAGATCGTCCCAGAATGGCTGGATAACGGGGCAATCCCACCAGATATGTGAGGCCGTGCCATCCTCACCGCACCCTCTCCAGCATTAACCCGAAGCGGCAGGGTTCATTGCATGCAGACGGGCATGAGTATAATGCCATCCCACCAAGCATTTGTACCACACCTCCCGAACCTGAATTGCCTTCGTAAGCTTAGGGATCCGCGCCCATAACCTCTCCCAATCGGCTTGCTCCATGCGTACCCCTGAGATCTTCTCCCAATTTGCCATGTAGGCCCAGTTGGTGCCCGGTTTACCTCTCTCGAGTTGTTTGTATAGATCGGAGATCAGCCCCTTTGTGCCCTCATGGGTTGTTAGGAATCTTTCAAAGTGGGTTAGATCTCTAGTCGCCGCTTGCCTTATAGTCGGAGACATAACCCAGTGCCTAATTTGAAAATACCGATGTCGCTCTCTTTCCCCCCAAGCCAAACTCTTTTTTACATTCCACAAATGTTTTCACCCTCTTCCCGGTAAACATGTCCCTCAGGGTCCTACACCCCCCCTCCTCCCAAGCCAAGAAAGCTCCCCTCTCCATCCCAGGAGTAAAGTCCCCATTTCGGAAGATGGGGGTAAATGGCGAAGGAAAAGTTGTGATCCCCCATCTTAACACCGACCGATCCCAGCACTCAGCTACACTTTTCGTGATGTCGCTCAGATAAATATGGGCGGGTCGTAACCGTCGCGGGAGCCAGAGGACCTCCCCCAAGTGGTGCCCAGCCACTGCCCTGTCCATCCTCACCCAATGTTTCAGGTACTCGATCGAAAACTTTTCTCTAAGTATTCTGAGCTGAGCCGCATCGTGATAGCGGCGGAAGTCGGGGAAGGCCAAGCCTCCTCTATCTCTAGAGGCAGTGAGCAGCTGCCTAGACACACAAGATCTCCCCCCCCCCCCCCCCAGACAAAGTCTCTGACCATACTATCCAATCTCCTGAAGACGTTCTCCGGCACTCTCAAGGGAATGGCCTGGAAAAGGTAGAGCACCCGAGGTAGTATCACCATCCTGAGTACCGCCCCCCTGCCCAGCCAGGAGACTGGAAGGGCCCCCCACCTCCGTAAATCTTTCTGGATTGCTGGGAGAATTGGTTCATAATTTGCTCCATACCAACCCGCTAATGAGGGGGTGATCCTTACTCCCAAATACCGCAGCCCAGAGGGGCTCCACTTGAAAGGGGACAGATCTCTGACCGCCCTCGCCTCCCCTTCCCCCAGGGAGAGATTCATCAGTTCCGATTTCTGAAAGTTAACCCGCAGGCACGATATCCCGCCAAAGGAGTTTAACAAAGCTATGCAAGCTGGGAGGGACTCTCTCGGATTAGTAAGTGTGAACAGCATATCATCGGCGAAGGCCGCTACTTTGTGTTGCAATCCACGGAATGGGATCCCCTTGATCTCCGTTGACTGGCGGATAGCCAATAGGAGGGGTTCTAGATATATGGCAAATAGCAATGGGGAGAGGGGACATCCCTGTTTCGTCCCCCTCTGGAGCCTAAAGGGTCTGGACACCTCTCCGTTGATCAATATGCGTGATGTGGGATTTTTATATTTAGCGGCAACCAAGTCAATGAAGCCCTCCCTGAGCCCCATCTTCTCCATAACCCGGAATAAGAAGGACCACTCAACCCGGTCAAACGCCTTCTCGGCATCCAGCGCCAAGAGGATCGCCGGGGTTTTCGTCTTACGGGATTTCTCAACCAGGTGAGCCACCCTCCTAATGTTATCCGCTGTTTGTCGACCCACAACAAAACTCGATTGATCCTGGTGGATCAGAGGTGGAAGATGTTTTTCCAGACGCCGAGCCAGAATCTTAGTAAAGACTTTGGCTTCGGTGTTGATAAGGGCAATAGGGCGATAAGAAGTACAGTCCTCCGGGTCTTTCCCTGCCTTATGGATAAGGGTGATCTTAGCCTCCTCCATCGTCCGGGAAATTCCGCCCTCTGAGCTAAACAAATTAAAAAGCTGGGTCAACTGTGGGACCAAAAGGTGGGAGAACATCTTATAGAAGGAGGCCGGATAGCCATCGGGGCCCGGCGCCTTATTACAGGACAGAGCAGCAATAATTGCTCTCACCTCGTCCTCCAGAATGGGGCGGCCCAGTTCCTCTGCCACTACCCTAGAGACCTGCGGAATTGGTAAATTCTCCAAAAAATCTTCCTGTAAGTGACGGGAGGGGCTCTCTGAGGAATACAGGGCCTCCTAGAATTCCACCAATCTCTCCCTCATTTCGCCAGCCCGGGTCAAACGCCTACCACCCTGGTTTTTAAGTGCGGTAATTACCCTGCTCTCCTTTTGCCCCCGCAGAAGACGAGCTAGCATGGAGCCTGCTTTCTTGGCCTTGGCGTAAAAGGTTTGCCTCATTTTGAGCAGAGCCTCTTCGGCCTTCTTATTTCTCAAAATCCCCAGTTGGCCCTCCGCCAGCCTATACGCCCTGAAGGCCCTCCTCGTGGGGGTATTTCGGAGTTGAACTCTGGCGGCCTCCACCTCTCCCTCGAGCTGGGCCTCCAAACCTCTCATTCGCCTATTCCTCTCCGCCTTACGGGCGATGAGGTCCCCCCTAAGGGTCACCTTAAAGGCGTCCCATCTGGTCCCCAGACTCGTGTCGGAGGACGCGTTATTCCCAAAAAAATCCCTGGATCTTGTCCTCCCAGCTCCTTACAAATCACGAGGTCCCTCAAAAGCTCTCCCGGGAATCTCCAACCCCACACCCCTGGTCTACGTCTCCCCAGCCTCAGGACCATTTCCACAATTCTGTGATTGGCCACACCCAGGGGGCCCACCTCCATCGCCTCCACCGCTCCCACCAGACTAGCAGATACCCAGATGTAGTCAATCCGTGACTGTGTCCGGTGGACATCGGAGAGGAATGTGAAACCCTCCTCGCTCCCCCGCAGAGACCGCCAAACATCGCGAAGGCCAGCCCCTGCCCATCTCTCCCTCAGCTGCGGAGACGCCACTGAACCTCCCCCCTCCCCTCACCCCCTCTGGAGCGGTCTCCCACCCTGTCCCCGGCAAGATTAAAGTCCCCCCTCAGAACCACTTGGCCCCTAGCAAAATTCTCGATGTTTAGGATGTCCCGCAAGAACTGGTCTTGGCCCACATTTGGCGCATATATTGACCCAATAGTGTAGCTCGAGCCCATTATGGTCCCCCTTACCACCACGTATCTCTCATTGGAATCCCGCAGAACCTCCTGCAGCTGAAAATCCGTACCCCTTCCAAAGGCGAGCTCTTCGTGGGGCCCGACGCAAAATAGATCAGGGGATAACCCTTGAGTCGCAACCGGTCTTGATCTCGCTTCCTCAAATGGGTCTCCTGCAGGGCCAACACATCCGGCTTGTGGGATCTAACGAAAGGCTCCAACTTTGTACATTTGAGGGGGGAATTGAGTACCCTCACATTATGTGTTTGCCACTTGAAAGTGTCAACTGGGCATATCGGGCCATCAGCAGCCTACATTCCGGGGTATCAATAGACCGCCCCGTCAGAGTTCCCCTCCTACTACCCGACCCTGGGCCTCCCCTCCAGCCCCACACCTCCCCACAGGACGGCTCTCTAACTGCCGGGCTCTTAGGGTGACGCATCCTCGACATGTGCTGTAACCACCTACCCCCCCCGCTCCCCTGTCCCATCCCCCCTCCCCTATCCCACACCGGGCACCCCTCACCTGCCCGCTCCCCTGCCCTCCGAACCCCAACTTGGAAGGCATCCCACATTCCCCCCCCCCATTCTCCGGACTCTTTCGTCCTTGCGTGATCCAAGAAGTGCAACCCCGCCCCCTCCCCGAATCCGTTGATAGCCCATTTTTCCACCACCCCCCTTTTAAGATTCGATTCAAACCGTATCAGCAGGAACCCCCCGGTCCAAAGACCGACCCTCATCTCCTCCCTGGGCGGACTTCTCTCTCCCCTCCTGTGGACGCTTCCGCGTCGTCTTCTTTGCGTCGGAGCCCACCGTAGACCATACCCACGGTCTGGCTCCGTCTCCTGGAGCAGACCGGACACTTCCAGTTTCCCCCTCCAAGTCCCCAAGGTCCAGGTGGACAATGTTCGCCGCCTCCTGTACTCTGGTGGCTCTTCTTTGGGCTCCCTCCCATTCAAACACCAGCCCAAACGGGAAGGTCCACTTATATTTGACACTCTTCCTCGAAAGAACTCTAAGAACCGGGCGCATTGCCCTCCTTTTCACCAATGTACTGTTAGCCAAATCTTGAAACAGAGAGATCTCCTGGCCCTTGTATTGCAATGGTTCGCGAAGCCTTGCCGCCCGTAGAACTGCCTCTTTTTGGGCGTACCGTGCGAACGCAGCCAAAACGTCTCGTGGCTTGGAACCAGGGCCGCAGAGAGGCCGGCCCACCCTATGCACCCTGTCAAGCTCTATAGCCTCGGGGTCTTCTCCTCCCAACAGGTCCATAAAGATTCTCTGCACTACTCCCTTCAAGTCCCTGTCCGTTACAGACTCAGGAAGGAGTTTCACTCTTATATTGACCCGTCTCTACCTGTTTTCCAAGTCCTCCAGTTGGGTTTCCAAATTGCGGGTCGCTAGGTCCAGACGATCGATCGCTTCTCCGTTGGCCGTGCCATCTCTTTCCAATTCCTGCAGGCCCCTTTCCAGTATGTCAGTTCTCTCACCTAACTGAGCAACCTCCTGTTTCAACTCCCCGAGGGCCATATTTAAATCCGACCTCAGCAACTGGAACTGGTCTTGGAAGGCCTTAGCAAGAGTTTCTCCTAGGGCATGCATCTCACCCTTGAGGTCCCCCCTTGTCAGGGGCTCCCGATCTTCAGCCTCTCCGGGTGCCCTAGATGCCACGTGGCGCTCAATGTCTTCACCGCTGCTGCCTTTGACTTCCATTGCTGCAGACCACAAGGCGGGAAGGGTGCTCAGAGGGTCTCCCTCTCTCTGTCCGGTGCGCGGGGCCCTACCCTTGGATCTCGAGGGCATTAGGTCTCCCTTGGGGGCCCGAAAGACCCAGGAATTGGGGTAAGCAGGACAGCACCCCCCAGCACGCCCACCGCTCCTCGACCGGGCGCCGCAGGGGGGGCGCCCACCACCCCACGGAAAGGGGCAACCACAGACCGCGATGCCAGGGAGGTCCCACCTCCCCTGTTGCTGCTTTCACCCCCCCCTTGGGACGGGGGGGAGGCCTGGTCAATCAGCAGCCCCCCCGGGGCCCCCCCAACGCCAGCACTGGGACCGAGCCTCCGCCCCGCGGATCCAATCAAGCCGGGGGGGGCACCTCCCGTCCTCGGCCCGGGGACTTGCCCGCTCCTCACCTTGTCGTGGGCCGGGAGGCCCCCCCTCGCCCCTCAGGGAGCCGCCACGCAACCAGTCCACCGGCGGCTCCCGCCGCACCCGATCCGGGGGCGCGGCTCCTGCAAGACAGCCCGTAGCCTCCCGCGTCCTCCGCTCAGGGCCCTGGCTCTCCTCCTCAGGGTGTCGGACCGCCCCCCCAATGAGCAGCCGCCGCCGGGCCCGTCTCCCCTCGCCGGGCCAAAGTCCTTCACCAGCGCCCCTCTCCGTATGCCGATGCACCCGCCCGCAGCCTGGTTGAGCAGGCCTCCTCCGCCATGGCCGGGACTCCGGGTCCGCGGTACCCGAGGATCAGCCTCGCCTGGCCGCCCGGGCTCACAGAGCCGCACACCTCCTCAACTGCTGCAAAGTGTCCTCAAGGGGTGGTGGATCCCCGATGGAGGTCTCGAGGTGCGGGAGCCGCCGTCGGCACGTCTAATCGCTGCCGGCAGCCATCTTGAATCGCAACCTGATTTTAACCCCAAACTTCCACGGGGCCCAACCAATTCAACAGCCTGGCTGTGCTGTTTTAGCTGCTTCTTGCCAAGAACCCTTGCTAGAACCTAGAGATCCAAACCGGTAGAGCAGAGCTATAACCCAGAACCACCCGTCAGATCAAGAACCAGAGGCCGCGGAGAGACCAGAGTGCCTTGCTGAGAGCAGAACCAAGCGCCTGAGACCTGTCCGGTGGCGAGCGAATTCGCGTCCAAACCTTTGACCAGATCTTGACGGCCCATTCCTATCCCAAGCCATAGTTGTGAGTATTTAGCATAGAACTGTCCATAGCCATCTCTTGGTTTTAAGTAATCCTATCGAACCCATTCCAACATATCCAGATTGTATTGTAGAATCTCTTTTGTCTATCCTGAATTCTTCTCTCATCCACATAATCCTGTGATAATTGTAGTGATAATTCATCTTTGTGCTAATATAGTTGCTGAAGAAGGCAAGTGTCACAGCGGACAAAGATCAGACAGAGGCACCTCTGACTGGGGGCTGTACCGTTGGCATCTCGCATCTTCATAGCCTCCCTTAGTGTTAAGAAATCCTTGTTTGTAATCTTCAACAGCGCATATGTCATTTGAAATCTTGACTCTTTTCTGAGAAAAATCGACCTTTACTAAAACCTCTAATTTTTGAACAGTACTAGGAACGTAATTTAAATGTCAGATTGAAGCTAACATCCTCAGCTTTCAAACAAACTAAGAACCGCACTCCAACTCCTTATAGTTTTTCTGTAATTGCATTTCTTGTGCGCTGAAAAGTTTGCTGCGATTCTGCATTTGGCTCAATTTCACTCCATGTAAAATTGCTATTTCTTGCATTCAAATTCTGAATTCAGTTTCCTATCTGTCAGTCATTCAAACATCATTGTTAGTGTCTACCTGAACCTATCCAAAGCGGCTCCCACTAGTTTTGAGTCCCATTTAGCGAATTAAAATCCATTTTGGCATTTTTCCCATTCATTTCAAATCACATTCAAAAGCATTTGACCCGTTTTAAAATCATTCCTGTTCTCTCTAATCTTGCTGGGGCATTGGGATTGAACTGCATTGTTGATTGCATATTCCTGAAACCTGTGTGCCCTCATTCCATCTTTTCATATTGCATATTAGGGGGGATTTAGAAGTAACAGGAGGAAAGAGTGATTACATTGTCTTTGATTGAATTCATATCAAATTTCATTTCTGTGCTGCATTAATTTCATATCATTGCATTTCCTTGCTTCCAATGAGTCGCCTGTATCCATGTTTGAGCACGTTTGCTCTCTGTGAGGCAGCTAATCCTAGTGTTCTGTCTATTCTGGATTATGTGCACCTTTTTCATGAGATCTGTGTCCTGCATGTATATTATAGCCGGTATACCTTCCTCATGGCTGCTATTGATGACAAGTGTCCTGTATCTATGCTAGAACACAAGTACCTTTATTGTAGAATGCTAATGCCGGCCTTGAAATGATACATTCTGATTAAAACAACAATGAAGAGGGTAAGGGGACTAAAGGGATATAACCATGCTTATTGTGATCGTTGCAAGGTCGCATATCAAGATATGGGTTGTGATAGTGATGACGGCGGCACCACCAGATATTCTGGATCCCTTCATTCTTTTGGTTTGGGTGAGGGGGGGGGGCTAAAGGTGTCCATGCCCCAGGTCCCAAAAGTGCTTAAAATGGCCCTGTACCCATTTACAGCTGTGATGGGATTGTTGCATTTGGCAGTCAAAGGGTTAAGTGAGAAGAGACTGTTCTCTTGGGCGTGCAATATATACATGGCCATTATCATGATTTGCGTAAGACTGGCCCTTTGATGTATTAACTCTCTGTAGCGTTGGGAGTCAGCCAGACAGCTTGGATGCAGCGGACAGCCAGCACACCCAGGGAAGGATGATAGGATGCAAGGCAACCGGCTCCCCGCATTTGTGCCACCTCCTGCACGTGTGGGGTTCAACAGATATGATGATTATTCCAGGGAAGCAGGGATGGCATCATTCGGGCATTTCAGGCTGTACTTGCTATGTCTTACATATGGTGACTATTCCATGATTGCACTATTGGGGCGTGTAAGGCTGCACTTGCTGTATGAGGGGTGCACCATGCATGTAGGGCTAAACCCCTATAGTGACCATATATGCCTGTGTGAAAAGCAAATCAGACGCGCGATCATGCAACAATACGCTTTTCTTTAAATGCGCAAAACGGGTCCTTAACTTTGAAAAAAACATTGTTTTATGATCCGTGTTACCTTTTTTGAGTTTGCGCACTGCCAGCATGCGGTGCTGGGCGGACAGCTCCCAGATGCGGAGGGTTTTATCGTCGCTCACTGTTGCGCAGATGGGCAGGCTCGGATGAGTCGCCAGGCCCCAGACCTCGCCTTCCATGTGACCCTGTTAGAAAGGAACTCGGAAAGGTCAGTACACTTCATACTGCTCCAGTGGCATACGTGCTCTTATTGCAATAACCGCCATTTTGCAGCCACATAACCTTGCAAATTGGTCAGGACGACATTAAAACGAAGGGCCATGCCGGTCTACAAGGACACTCTGATACAATTAAACGTGTTCTGACTTCCATAGAGCGGAAACTGCCTTCATTGTAATCCAATCATCTTGTAGGAAACAGGATGTCTGCCTTCTAACTTCATTTTCTCTATGCAAGCAGCGCATATTTCTTAAATAGCATGACAAGCTCACTTGGGTAATTATTTAATTAAGGACATACGCTTTTATGCATTTATAAATCAGTAACCGATGCACCCCCACATGCTTTGATGGCATGAATGCCTTGTACATTGAAACACAGGTTATGCTCAGTGTACACCGAGCCTGAGCCATGACTGCGGAGATGCTTATGTGCGCAGTGTACGGGACTTGCCGGGGGATATACATAGCTAAGCGGCACGCCATTCTGGCAATAAAGCGTGGGGTTCAATTACGCGGACGGCTACAACTTTGATGGTCATATGAGGCGAGTGTCATGAAATCTGTTGACAAACGCACCTCTACGTAACTTGCGTGCACTGCCACTTGTGTTCGATGGATCGATGGATATCTGTGCGCTTCACGGGAGGGTTTACCTAAAGCCACTGAAATGTACTGTAATGTAATGTCCTTCGCTTCAGATCCGCTACATAATGCAGGATAGAGCAACGATGGTGAATGTTATACACGCACATGTACCCATCAGCGGTAAAAATACGTTACATCAAATGAACGAAGTTATTAAATCAGTAACGTTTAACCTGAGATTTTTAAGAAAACCCATATATTTAACTTCCCGAAGCGTAGAAGAAAAATGTTTAACTCAGAGTGCATTGGATTCTATGTCAAGACGGAGGCGAGCATTATGCTTCATCTTCTTATTTATTTGCTCTCCAGCAGTTTCAACAAAATCAAACAAAAAGTCCATCTTTCTGATGGCTCAAAACATTTTTTTTTTTTTTTCTTCAAAACTTCATTTCAAAACTCCATTTCCCATCATCCTAGGCCCTGAACCCCGTGTCCTGTCACGTGACCTAGTCCTTCCTCTTCCTGTAAACCTCCTCTTCTTTTCCTGCTCTCCAAGAGATAAGTACCCTTTTCACTTAGCTGCGCTTTTCCGCCAGTTTTTGTGTGGGGTTACCGATTATAGTGATAATAGATTGCGTTTCTCATGTCCAATCACCAGAGCAGCGCGTAGGGATCGCGCAGCGTAGCCAGGATTCGAAAATCCGTTACTTTAGTTTGTTTTAGACCCCGTGCTGCACTATCAGCACTCCAGGGGTCAGCGAGGCCGGGGCTCGCACTCGCGCCGACAGCGAGGACGCGGGTCCCCCACCCTCGTGAAGAGCGAGAAAGTTAACCCTCCTCCCCATCCCCCACCCGCGGGGGCGGAGCTTAGCCGAAGAAATCGGCACGCAGAGTGATATCAATACTGTTACCAGAGAACGCCTCGAGAGCGAATTGTAGACTCAGTGCTTCCGCTGAAAGTTGAAAGAGCTGCTTCGCAGCCAGGTGCAGCCTCAGGAAAAAGAGTGAGAAGTGGACGTGCCCTTACACCGATCAGGTATTATCAGGCACCTACCAGCACGTATCATGGCCGAGTTTTAGTGGAGTGAAGAGGAGCAGGAAGCCACGCAATCGGAAGATCTGGCTCAGAGCTTCAAGGACGTGCTAGGTAATTCACTCATCGAGGCAGTGGCTATAGGAGTCAAACCCCTGCAGGACCGCCTGCTAACAATCGAGACATTCCTAAGCCAGAAGGACATAAGCACCATACCGTCGACAAGCACGTCCACCAGGGCCATGCCGGAGAGCCCACAGGGGTGTACGAAGGCCCGGAAGAGCGCGAACTCTTCTGACCCCCCGGGCCAAATGGAAGGGGCGAATCCTAAGGCCCCGGAGGCATCCGACGCTTTCAATAGGCTCAGAGAAGCATTTATGGCCAAGTCGGAGGTGCCGAGCCTCATGACCCCCTACCCAGGGGACGATAATATGGGAGATACAGGAGAGGAGTTCCCTCAAGAGGAGGAGACCATAGAATCTCCGACGTCCTCGCAGGAGGACGAAGATAAACACGGAGACGAAGGGAGCTTAACGCCTCCGAAAAAGAGACTGAGAAAGCTGAATCATTTAGAGGAGGAAACCTCAGATATGTTCCAGCCCGAGGAGATTAGAAACCCGAGATCGTCAGAATGGGTGCCGTCTCCGAGGGTGGCACGATACATGACGCAGAGACTGCGCAAGGCCTTAGATAAGGAAGTGAGGCAAAGAATGAGGGCAGAATGCCCCAGACCAGAACTCCCAGGGAAGGTAGCAGAAGCGCCGGAGTTAGATCCAAAGATGCTAGCGTTCGTAGCGAAATCGAACAGAGACCCTAGGAAGGGGATCGATCGCTCCTGGAGGAGTTGCCAGGAGAAGGTCCTGGATCTGGCAGGCCCTCTGGCCAAGATCATGGACCTGGCAGAGCGAGCGAAAGATACAGGAGAGGAGATCGACCCGGAGGTGCTAGCGAACTGGGCCCAAAGAGCCGTTTGCCTGTTAGGCAACGCGAACTGCGCCATTTCCTCGGAGCGCAGAAGGGGACTCCTATTGAAGATAGACCAAAAATTAGGAGATCTATCCTCCTACGAGGCAGGAGAGGCCGCGCAGGGACTTCTGTTCGGCGAGACTTTCGGAAAAGAGATGGGGAGATTCGTAGGAACCTACACCTCATTAGAGAAAGCGCAAGCCTCCATTAGGAAGATCTTCCCCGGAAGGGTTTTTGGAGGGACCGGCCGCTACAGAGGCCGAGCGACCGGTCGCTATCAGACAGCCAGAAGGCCTCAATCGAACAGAGCGCAATACTGGGAAGATAAGAAGCCAGACACCTTCTTCCAACCCAGAGGCCGCTTCCCCAGAGGAAGGCGAGGCAGAGGACAGGGAAGAGGACAATACGTTCCCACAGGTGAGACCATCCGCTTATCCTGCGGTAGGGGGGAGGACAGCGAAGTACTGGGAGAACTGGCGCGCGCTTTCCTGCGACGCTTGGGTGCTTCAGTCAGTCAAGGGCCTGCACATTCAATTTACACAGATCCCAATCCAGTACAAAAACCCCAATCCGATAGTAGCAGCGCGAGCAGAAGCAGACCGGCTGCGAACAGAACTCCAGAGTTTAGCAGAGAAACGAGCCATCGAACCGTGCGTAGCTCCGAAATTTATAAGCAATATGTTCCTGGTACACAGGAAAGAGAAAGCGAGGCCGGCAATAAATCTGAAGGGCCTGAACGAGTGGGTAGTTTACAACCACTTCAAGATGGAAGGGACTCACCAACTCAGAGACACGCTCCGACAGGGCGACTGGCTCACAAGAATAGACCTGAAGGACGCCTATCTTACGGTCCCAGTGGATCGAGAATACCGACCTTTTCTAGCTTTCGACTGGGACGGGCAGTTATGGCAGTTTGCCACGATGCCGTTCGGACTAGCGTCCGCTCCCTGGGCATTCACGAAACTGATGAGACCAGTAGCAGCAGCAATCAGGGAGAAGGGTATTCGGATCATCGTATACCTAGACGATATCCTAATAATGGCGAGCAGCGAAGAGGCGCTGCAGTATCAGACCAGATGGGTTGCGAACCTACTGACGTCTCTAGGTTTTCTCGTGAACAAAGAGAAATCCGAAACTATACCAGCCAGGAGGATAGAGTTCCTAGGCTTCATAATAGATACCAGGTCGGCGACCCTGGAGCTGCCGAGCAGGAAGATTCGGGATATCCGGAGAGAAATAAGAACCTGCCTCGCCAGTCCGACCGCATCTCTGCGAACAATCGCAAGGATAGTGGGCTTGCTCGCATCGTCGATTCAAGCGATATTCCCAGGGCCCCTACATTACCGAGCGCTCCAGAGGTTGAAAATAAGACACCTCCAGCAAGGGCTCGGCTATCACCAGCTAGTGCAGCTAGACCAAGAAGCCCGAACAGAGCTAGAGTGGTGGCTCCAGAACATGGAGGCGTGGAACGGCAGAGCCATTTTCGGCGACCGCCCGGACATGATAATAGAATCGGACGCCAGCAGGGCAGGCTGGGGTGCCCGTTGCGGAGAACTCCAAACGGGAGGCAGATGGAGCTCGGAGGAACTCAACCTACACATAAACTGCCTGGAGCTTCTGGCCGGCTCTTTTGCTATCAAGGCTTTCACCAAGGACAAGGTGAATTCATGCATACTGCTGAAGATGGACAACATCTCAGCAGTCAAGTACATAAATCATTTAGGTGGGACGAAGTCCAGATTGTTAGCGGAGATAGCCAAGGACTTCTGGCACTTCTGTCTGGAGTCGGGCACGGCAGTTACGGCAGAATATCTACCAGGCGCCCAGAACGTAGTGGCGGACTGGAACTCCAGACATCTCACAGACTCCAGCGACTGGAGACTACACAGAGCGACTTTTCAGCGGATAGAGAAGCTCTGGGGACCGTTTCACGCAGATCTGTTTGCCTCCAGACTGAACGCGCAGATGAGCAAGTTTTTCAGCTGGAGACCGGACCCAGCAGCAGCGGGGACGGACGCCTTTCTGCAAGACTGGAGAGGGCAAACGCTATATGCTTTTCCTCCTTTCATAATGATAAGCAGAGTGCTAGCGAAGGTACGCAAGGAAGAAGTGATTCTGATCATAGTAGTTCCGATATGGAAATCTCAGGTCTGGTTTCCCGCCTTGATGGAACTAATGGCGGACCACCCGCGAGTGTTGCCGCAAGAGGAAGGCCTCCTCACGGACCCAATTGGATCGTATCACCCTCTGAGAGTGAAGGGGAAGATGCCGCTAATGGCGTGCAAGATAGCAGGAGACGTTGGAATCTCCCGGGAATTTCAGCACAAGCTGCGAGCCTCATCGCAGAATCATGGGCTCCCTCGACTAGAAGGAGCTACGATGCAGCTTGGGGCAGATGGGCTAGATGGTGCAAGTCAAGAGGTTTTCATCCCGTTTCTGCCCCTCTAGTAGAGATCGTGAACTTCCTAGCGGAACTTCTGCAGGACGGTAAAGCCTACCGCACGATAGGGGTATATAGATCCGCGATATCTACAGGCCATTTGCCTATCGAAGGAGTCCCAGTGGGGGAGAACGCGGCAGTAATTAGACTCCTGAAAGGGATAAAATACAGGAAGCCACCGCAGCCGAGATACAAATCGCTATGGGACGTGACAGTCGTGCTTCGTTTATTAGCCGACTGGCCCAGTAATAGATACCTATCGTTAGGAAGACTATCAGAGAAATTAGCAATGCTTCTATGCATGATCTCATGCAGGAGAGTTGCAGACGTCAGGGCATTGGAGGTAGACAGAATAGTATACGGGCCAGACGGTGTGACCTTTCATCTGGCCAGGAGGACAAAAACAGACTCCTCATCAATAACGTATCCATACATGCAAGATCATCCTAAATGGTGCGTAGCCTCATGCATTAGAGAATATATAAATAAGACGGCGGAGCTGAGACCGCCGGGGACAACGCAATTGCTAATAGCGCGCAGGAAACCTCATAAGGGCGTAGCAACAGCCACTATAGCGAGATGGGTTAGAGAAGTCATGAGCCTAGCAGGGATTGACATGACGAGGTTTGGAGCCCATTCCGTGCGTGGAGCAGGGGCATCCAGAGCAATCCGTCAAGGGGCGACATTGCAAAATATTTTGAAAGCAGCCGATTGGGCGAGTGATAACACGTTTAGGACGTTTTATTTTAAGCCAATTAATACACTAGCAGAAGCTATGGTAAGAAGCTTTGAACAAGCATAATGCTCGCCTCCGTCTTGACATAGAATGAAGATTCCCCCTGCTAATAGCGCAGGGAGCTCTTGATTCTATTAAAGACAAGGAGGCGAGCATTAATTTCCCACCCGAGATACACGGGAGAATGATATGAAATGATGTGATTACGTGCAGACATGTACGGAGTGTATAACAAATTCAATTTTCCCAAGAATAGGGTGTGTATCCGCCGCCCTAACATGTTCTGTTGTTTCCATCTTAGGAGAGGACCAGAAGAACGGCTGAGTGAACTCAAGAAACATGGATCGAGATCGCAGTTCCGAGGCGAGAGATTCGTTCCACAGTTCTACAGTTCAGAGACCTCCAGGATCGAGTGTTAGTTCAGGAGATGTTTACGTTATCAGTTGCATCGCAGTCAAAGAAGAGGAGGTTTACAGGAAAAGGAAGGACTAGGTCACGTGACCAGGACACGGGGTTCAGGGCCTAGGATGATGGGAAATGGAGTTTTGAAATGAAGTTTTGAAAAAAAAAAAAAAAAAATGTTTTGAGCCATCAGAAAGATGGACTTTTTGTTTGATTTTGTTGAAACTGCTGGAGAGCAAATAAATAAGAAGATGAAGCATAATGCTCGCCTCCTTGTCTTTAATAGAATCAAGAGCTCCCTGCGCTATTAGCAGGGGGAATCTTCATTCTCGGAGCTTTCAGCCAAGGAGCTGGTCAATAGCGCTAGTTATTGGCCGTCGCACAATTGATAGGGGAAAGCTGCAGGCTAAAGAACCAGACGGAGGGTAACAACCAATAACTACTGTTATTACCTGTGTCACGGTTAATAATGTTACTAGACAGAACATATAGGTGATCTGTGTCACAGCGCCTCTCCCCCACGTCAGTGGGTTTTTAGGACAGGGTTTCAGCTAAAAGCTAGTCTAGTAGTTATCCTTTGTCGCTGGTATTTACAATGTGCGTCACTGCCATTTCCATGAACTCCAGGCATTCTCATGCATCAGCAAGAGGGGGTCAGGGTGTGTGAACACTGTTGTATAACTAGTTCGTAAACTCAAATTGAAAACAAACTTTGCAGAAACAGGCAATACCATGGACGCTCCAAGCCAAGAGGAAAACAAATACATTGAATTCAAACCCAAGAGTACATTTAATCCACCAGTGCATATACCTGCTATTGATATTTTTCATAACATGGTATTAAATGATATTAAGAAAATACAATTTCACCAACCCAAGAGGAGGAACTTGAATCGAGGAGAACTATCTATTATCAAAAATCTATACACAGATGACTCTATAACAATCAGACCAGCTGACAAAGGTGGCGCTATAGTTATACAGGATACTGTACAACATGATACTGAATGTTTGAGACAACTATCAGATACAGAGACATATCAAGCATTAACGCACAATCCGACTAAGGACATCAAAGCCGAACTTGATGGCATATTAGAAACTGCAATAGAGAACAATTGGAACAGCAGCAAAACAAAAGCCTACCTATGGACTTGGTATTCCAAAATGCTGCATTTATACATCCTGCCGAAGATTCATTAAAAACTCATGAATCCCCCTGGAAGACCGATAGCGGCCGCGACTGAACGCATTCTACAGCCTTTAGGTACATACATAGACTATTTCCGTCAGCCGATCATTCAACAGACCTCTAGGTATGTTAAAGACACCACTCACTTTTTACAGATTTTGGAAGGAATCGAGCTTACGACAGAAGACATTCTATTCACCATAGATGTCGCAAGCCTCTACACAAGTATTCCACACAAGCTAGGACAAAGCAGTTGAGAAATTACTGCTAGACGCAGGACCAATAGGAGCCAGGAAAGAATTTCTGATGATTTTATTGACATTTATTTCAGAAAACTCGTGTTTCAAGTACAAAGAAACATACAATAAGCAATTAACTGGAACCGCCATGGGAGCCACCATGGCACCATCATATGCGAACACGTTTATTTATGATTTCGAAAACAGGCACATCATTAATCATCCACAATGGAGCATACACTTGAAAAAGTGGAGTCGATATATTGACGATATATTTGGGATCTAGTCAGGCAGCCGAGAAGAGCTTAACACTTTTTTACTGTACCTGAACAACATCGACAACAGAATACAATTTACTATGGAAATAGGCAACCCAAATATTGATTATTTAGATGTCCAAACAGCGATTCAAGACCTACTGACAGAAACAACCTCCTTCACAGAATGAGTTTTCACCCACCCAACATCCTTCGTAATTTACCATTCGGCCAAATGTTGCGCATCAAAAGAATTGTAAGCGACCCAGCAGAATGTGATCTGGAATTGAACAAACTACACATGAAACTCAAAGAAAGAGGATACCCTGATGATGATGATCTAGCTGCGAGGACTAAAACCAACATGCAAGATCGTACCCAACTGTTGTCCAAAAAACCTAAACGTACAAGCCCAGAATTGGTCTTTGTCACAAAATACTCGATTCAGAGTCGACAAATTAAAGACAGTGTGCTTAAAAGATGGAACATACTACAGAACGATCAGAGGACAAAAGAACTGTTTGCGCAACCTCCGGTGTTTGTGTACCAAAAGAGCAACAACTTACGAAAAGTATTGATGACACACACAGTAGGAAATCCAAACAAAAAGCTGTTGACAAACACCCGGGGACATATCCATGCATGAGTTGCGGTAATTGCAACAATATAATCAAAGGAGCTTACATATCGCATCCAAGGACAGGAGAGAAAATCCAACTCAGACATCATGCCACCTGTTTGTCAGAGAACGTCATTTACGCAATCAAATGCCCATGTGCTAAGTATTACGTCGGCGAGACTGCACAGAAAATACGTGTACGCATCAACGAACATAAATCCTGCATTCAAATAAATAACCATACATCAGCATTGGCAAGACACTTCTTTCTAAATGGTCATACAGTAGCACAACGCAGATTCGCAGTGCTGGAAGTGATCCCCACCAAAGGACAAAGTATGAACATGAAAAGACTGAGAACCCAGAAAGAAGCGTTATGGATTGAAAGGATAGGGTCCCTTGCACCAGAAGGGATGAATGAAGAATTCGATTTGAGTTGCTTTTTATGAAGGATTCAAATAATTGGTGTTTAATGTCTTCTATTTTGATCGTCTATCACAGTTTTTGTATTATCTGTTTATTAGAATTGCGTTGTTACTCCTAAATGTATTCTTTTCATTTCTACACCTAAAATCATCTCATGTCAATATGAATCATTCGAATTCATTCACTTAGCGAAATTCTCCATACATAATTTTCAGAGCTTCACTCACAACTTTTTTGCTTCCATTCCCCCTTGTTTTTCACTTCTGAATTACCATCTTACTTACCAGTCCTATATTTACAATTTTTCTTGGTTCATTTTTTCAATTTGTATTTTTACTGTAATTATGCATTTTGTAGAATACCCCTTTACTTCCACTGTTACAATATATTTAGATCTATGCATTCAGATCATCTGATTAAACAATCTTTCTTTTCTTAGCTTATTACACTACCAATACTGCCAATAGAACACCATCCCAAGATCGCCGCCTTGCTTTCAACACCGACAACACAGCACGCGTCTAACCACATAAGCATTTTGGTTCCCAAGGTACCCTTTCATGAGTAAGCAAGTCTTAACCCACACGTGAGTGTTTGTAGCATTCTGCCACCTTTCAGAGCTGCGCGATATGCATTCAGGTAAGATGCCCTCCAGACACGGCCTCGGCCTCCCATTATTTTACTAAACTACACTATCTGACAGTCCACCATTTATCTTACAGACTCGTGACCACGCTTACACAGATACGGACACGATCGTCTCAGTTATAGGAAGCTTTCTAATAAAGCAGCACACACGCGAGCAGCAGGTCAGTTATCTGACCCTTTCTACTTCGCTATATTATTTTTTATTTTAAAAGCGTATTGATTGACTTGCATCTTTATATATAGACACATTTTTATTATTTTTTGTATTTCTCTTTTTTTTCGAATTTCCACAAATTGATGAATCCTTTGATGATGATGATCCACTCATACATCACTTTCATGACATTTCATTGGTAACGTACATGGGATTTACATTTTTTAACGTTACATCCACGTATTCGGATGATTTCCTTTGTTGTATACAATGAATGATTTTTTTGTTGTAATATGGAAACTGTTGTATTGCTTGCAAATTGTTGACAATACATTAAGAATGAAAGTAGACTTGACCACAAGGCAACTTGTATCTATATGTTCACAGGCCCTGAGGAAGGGTTTTCAACCCGAAATGCATAGGCCTCCAATGTGACATTTCAGCCTCATAATTATAATACCCCGAGAGGGATGTCAGCTTATGAAACTAATAAGCAATGAATAAAGATATATTTGATTTAGGACTACAATGAACAATTGTTGAATTATAAATACTTTAACCTAACCACCTTTGAGTGGTCCATAGGTGTGCAGCCCACACCGCTGGTTTCACGGCCAAGGTCTTTTTTCCACGATTTATACAGTGCCAGATAACAGAGGCACTTTTTTCCAGTGGGTTTGCACCCCAAGTTTTGAAAGAATTACTTTTCGACGTGAACACAATCTTTTTCAAACATATAGCGAAGTGCAAAGCTCACTATCAACTCAGTTGAACACTGTTGTATCTCAGCCTGAGGCTCCAGCAGGCCCTGTGCCTCGCCACGAGCATTCACCCCCCCCCCCAAGAGCAGACACAAGACGCTGTTGCTCATCGGGCTCCACAGGCACTCTGGCGCGCACAGGACACGTGCCCCTTTTATTAATCACACACAGTGAACTTACGTCCCTCTGCTGCGTGTGTCTCCTTAAAGGCACAGACACCACACTCCTCCTTTATCATAACAACAAACACAGCAAACAATATGATACTCCACAACTTTTGAAAGAACATGAACAGTACTTTTTTCCACCTCCCCGGACAGGGGCATGGTGTTTTTTTGTAAGTATCACAACGGATGATTTAGGTTTGTGCATGACCATGCGGCCAAACTCAGGAGTTCAGTACAGAGTCATTGAGGTGGGCAGGCCTTGCCCTGGCCACTCTCTGGGGATACCTTCTTCCCCCCTCCCGGCTCAGACTCTCCTCACCTGTGTCCCCTCGATCCAGGGGACCCGGTATACCTGCAGGACCTCCAGCTTCACCGGGTACCTCGGCAAAGTCTCTCCTCAGGGTGGCTTCCGGCTGGACAGCCTCCCCCACCTTCCTGAACAAACTGGCGTTTCTCGTCATGACTGTCGATCGTCCATCTGACGCAGTTATCATCGACCCTTTCATGGCCACAATGTCCTTAGGGAGTAGGTTCATAGTTAACTGGTGATTCCTTATTAGCACCTCATCACCCAAGGCAAGCTGATGTTGGCAGAGGCCCCTTCTCACATTCTCTCCCTTGGTTCGTTGCCTTCTCCTGTTCCACCTGGTCACCAACAATGATTTGCGGCTCCCTCGGCACTCTCGTGCACCTTTGGAACATGGCTGCGGCAGGGGCAATTCCAGTGGAGCCATTAGGAGTCGCCCTGTATTCCCAAAGGAACAGATACAGTGCTCGTCGTAGGCCCTGATCTTGTCCATGGGCAATCCGGAATACCTTATTTAATGTTCTCATGAATCTCTCTGCTTTAACATTGGCTCATGGCCATACTGGTGTGACCTTCTGGTGATGTATTCCGTATTCTTGCATTAGCTGGGCAAAGCTTCCACCCTGGAAAGGTGGCCCATTGTCTGAACACAGATTACGGGGTAGTCCGTGTGTCGCAAATATCCTCTCAAGAGCCACCGCTACGTCATCAAAGGCCATAGTCTCTACTCCTGCATTCTCTTCCCCAAGCCTTCATGCACCAACTTCCACTCCCCCCGTCGGCCGCATTGTTGGTTCCAGGCCGGTAGATCACCGACACCCCATACTCCAACAGGGCCAGCATCCATCGTTTGATCTGCGCTGGGGGCTTGGACGAAGATCCTGCCACGATCGGCAGCAATGGCTTATGGTCTGTCACGACCGTCACTGGCCTGCCTTGCACGTGCAGTCTGAAGTGCCTGCAACATCACAGCACTGCTAGAGCCTCCCGTTATATCTGGGAGTACTGTTGCTCAGTATCTGACAGCGCTCGACTGGCATAGGCTATGGGCCGGTCGTCTCTACATCTGTCCTTTAGCATCAGGACCGCTACGAGTCTGAATGGGCTGGCGTCTACCACCACCTCTGATGGCGAAGAGGGGTCAAAACGAGGGGTCATCGGCTGTCAGTGCTCACTTCACGTCCTCTAACGTTTCCGGTTCTAGATTGCCCCACTGCCAGGTAGAGTCCTTTAGGGTGAGGCTCCTCAGGGGTTCAGATCTTGTGGCAAGGTTTTGGATGAACCGGCCACATTACGTGACCATGGCGAGGAAGCTGCGGATCTCTGTCACATTTTCCAGTGGCTTCGCCTCCATGATTTCCTTGACCTTCCTGGGGTCTGGCGACACACCACCCTCCTTGAAGACGAATCAAAAAAACTCCTGGATGAGCTCGAAGGTCTTCACGAGGCATGACATCTTATAGTCTGTGTGAGGTGCCTTTCCCTCTTAATGGCTTTGTTTGGTAGCCTCATGTCCATGCAGATCCTGACCGAGTCAGGCTACTCGGTTTGCGGGTGACTACTACAGGGGACACAAAGGGCGTCGGACCGTCCACCTTCTCGATGATGTCTAACCGGACCAGGTTCTCCAGTTCCTAGTCCACCAGGTCTCGCAGGTGGAATGGAATTCTTTCATGCTTCAGAGCCACTGGCTGGATTGACTCATTGATGTGAAGCCTCACCGGCTCGCCAACCACTTGGCCAATCCCTTTGAACGGTCCTCCAAACCTCCAGAGAACGTCCGGCACATCTTCCACATATACACAGTAGGCAAAGCTGACAATTCCTAATGCCTCTGCAGCCGCGCAGCCCAACAAAGTGTTGTGGCTCACCTCTGTGACGTAGAAACGAGCTGTGATTGAACTGCTGCCATGCTCAACCTTCACAAAAAAAGCCCCCACCAGAGGGATGGGCTGTTCTCCTCCAAATGTAAAGATGCGGGCCTTAGGCTGATGCAGGGATGGGGGTGTTATTAATGCCTCGTAGTGTACTTTGGCCATGATGTTTACAGTGGCACCGGTGTTCACCAATACCGGCACTGGCGAACCATCCACTTGAACGGTGCACTTCGGCGGTCGTCGGGCCTTCGACTTCAGGACATTTACACTTGAGATGAAGAAGATGTTTACATCCACCTCGTCCTCTTCGGCTACATTTTTGGTCCCCGCCTTGGTGCACAAGTGCCACCTTAGACGGGCGCTGTTGTCTGAAAAAGCCTGCCCGAATGGGTCCTCTCTCTACCACCACTGGAAGCGGTGCACGGCACATGCATGCATAGTGGTCCATTGCGCAACACCGTCCGCATGCTTGTCCTTTAGTGGGGCATTCTGCGTAATGCAGCAAATCGTAACCACATTTTAGGCACAACACCTGCCACCTCTGTCCCTGGGTTGGCCTGCTGGTCGACATGCCCCTCTCATGCTTTGCCACGCCCCACAACACATACCTCTTCGCTCTTCACATGTCTAAGCGCAGCATCGATTTTGGACGCCTTTGTTTCCGCCACCTCATGTGATCTCCCGAGATCCAGGATTCGTGACAGGGCGTGGCCTGGTTCCCTCAGCACTTGACTCCGCAGTTTGCCAGACGTGCATCCTTGGATGAGCCGATTACGTATCATGGCCTGCTCATTGCCCAGGTGCAAGATATTCCAATGCGTCGAAGGCAACCATTTAATGTGTCCAGGGCCGCAACTCACTTGAAAAAAATCGAGTGCGTTAGCAGGCCTGTGGGCGATGGTACTGCCACCCACGTCGCCTGCACAGCCACACTCCGGATTGGTGTGATTGGGTGAAAACACTGTCTTCGGTCTTCCCAGTGTATTTGTCTTGTCTTTATCTCCCTTTTCCTTCACCACCATTCTTTCCCCTTGTCTGGCAATGGCACGAAGGTCGTAGTTACCATCGTCAAAATAGGCCCCTCCCAGTGAGGATTCCAAAAATTGGTGCGTGGGAGGCACACAAGCACTCCCACAAGAGCCGTGACCTCCCTCACCACATTGCAACAAAATGGCGGTCGATCGCGTCACAGGCACTGATCCCATGGTGTGAGACAAACGTTCGAAGCAACCAACATGCTTTGAACTGACCACTGCAATGATCCTGTGGTTCCGTGTCACCAATGTTGCCTATGTTGTATTTTAGCCTGAGGCTCCTTCAGGCCCTGCACCATGCCACAAGCCCCTCCCCCCCACAGAGCAGACACAAGACGCTGTTGCTCGTCCAGGCTCCATAGGTGCTCTGGCGTGCACGTGATGTGCCCCTTTTATTAACCACAAGCAGCAGAGTTACGTCACTCTGCGGCGTGTGCCTCCTTAAAGACACAGACACCACAGACGAGGGAGAACACACGATTCCTTTGCTGTTGTGTGCAGACCAGAAGTACCCTTATCTATGTGCGCATGACTGCTTGTAGGTGCTCTGTGTCAAGAGCATCAAGGCATTTGTGGCTATTTCCTGCAACATTAGGATGCTTTTGTCATGGTGTGGTATGTAAATTGGTTGTAGATGTATAGTGTTGTGTCTGATGTCTGTTGGGAGGGGTGTTCATTTGCCATATGTGCAATCGGTCATGCAAAGCAATTGCTGTACAGGAATTTACTGTGCCACACTTCCTACACAGGAATGAACATTGGGCAAGGGGGTGGGGAATGGCATGTGTGCAGTGGTGGGAAAGAGGTTTATCTTGGAGGGGGTGAGCGCAGGGGCAGGGAAGGTATGTGGTGGTGGGGCTTGTTGGGGAGGTGTGCGTTGACGGGATAGGGAAGACTGGGCAGGGGGTATGCTCCGCCTTTGAAGGAAAACCATGGGAGATGGTTGGAGTAAGAGAGGGGTGTGCTAAATGGGGTCCCTTTTTTAAAGCCTGCAACAAAGGGTGGGAACAGGGCAGGTCAAGAGCCCAAAGGAAGTAAAAGCGGACGAAAGAGGAGTAGCGTGGAGAAAGACACAGAAGCCAAGGTGTGGTGGCTTAGTGGGTAAAAGTATTGTGTGTTATAATGTAGAATTTGAGGGTGTTTGTGGCGAGCAGTCAGTGGTTGCCTTGAAAGGCAGGCTAGTGAGGGGGGAGAACATCTTGAAATCACTTATAGAAAATCATAACATGACACAGCAAGATATAAAAAAGGCATGACAAGCATGAAAGGCATAGCAAAGCATGACAAAGTCTAGCAGCCCTGCAGCCAAGGTGTGGATTGTAATGTCTGCACCCTAAACAGAGGGTCTAAGAAAATCTGAACATTGTGCAACACTTACCTCTACACAGTATGCTGTTCTATCTTTAGCACAATGTTCCTCAGCACAATATGCAAAATCTGAACAGTGCACAGCACTTGCCTTGGCACACTACCTTAAGTGGAGAGGCAAGTATCCTGGTGAATATTTTGTGAGCATTGACAGAGGCAATATTTGGAATTTTGGGAATAACCACAATATTGGCAGTTTTCCATGAATCAGGCACTTTCCTGTTCCGATTCACTTACTACATTGAGCCAAGGAAAGACCAATACAAGGATCTTTAAATGCAAGGAATACACCAATGCGAATTGCACCTGGTTCAGGAGATTAACCATATGGAAGTGACCTCAGGGCTGTACCCATTTCTTCATCAGATATGGAGAGCTATAAACTATCCTTTAAAGTTTGAGAAAGGTTTACAAAAATTATGGTATCCCAAAAAACATTGCTCTCAAGCCTTCGCCATCATACTTATTCAAACAAGAAGAATACATCAGGAAACTCCTTTTGTACTACCCTGGATCATAACCCCCACCCCCCACACCCGTCTGTTCATTACACTTCTAATTCTAATTGGCCTATTTCCAAAGGGTGCACTAAAACGGTGCCCATATACTCGCCTGTTAGCATTATTCGTTCCTTGGATGGGATGGCCCTCTCTGTCACCACCTTTTGGTAAAAGGGAAATAGTTACAGCCCTTGCCACCACTAGCTCTTCCTGCAGCTGAGTTATTGTCCCCATGATAATAATTGTGTGGATGGGCCTTTAATCACCTTAACCCAAACAGGCCCACCACTTAAGTGAGTACACAATTGCACATAAAGCAAGTTCATTGTACAATTCACTGGTAAGCATTCAGATGGTGTTGCAGGACCAACCTCAAGTCTCAACAAACTATATCGGTTCACATCTGTTATACCGTTTTGCAACAGTTCAAACACTCCAAAATACTTTATTGCAATCAACTCCCCAAATAATGATTGGACAAAACCCTCTCAATAAAATCCCATCTTTTCCAAATTCCTATGTTTTCATTGGCCATTTTTATCTTATAAGTCATCTTCACACCATATTCATAACACACCTTTTCTTAGGATTAGTCTGTAATAGGTCATGACATCAATGGTTAAACATTGGCTTTGAAACAAAATTCACTACTAGCAATAACTGGCCTAAGCCGTTTAAACCGTAACTCTTGATTTGCACATGGCTCGCATGTATATTCCCTGCGATATGAGGAAGGTTGGGTGAATGATTTCTCTTTAAGTTAGTGGTGCTATCTCCTTCCCCAGGTCACTGTTCCATTGAAACTTTCCAATCTCCAAAAGTCTCACTTCATTGCACAATTGAAAGTCCTGAATAGCTTTAAGGCACTGGCTTACCCTACTTTTTACTACTGACCAAAATAAATAAACCAAACTCCTGTCACGCTATCAAGCATCAGGAGATTACATCTACTAGTTACGTAACGCATCAGACCATAAAAACTCATGGCTATTTTCTAAAGCTGTACTGACCGGGAAGTTTCGGAAGTTACTCATTCACCTGCCCTTTGGTTTCTGAAAACCTTGAAAAGTTAGTTTAAAAGTCAAAGTGTATTTTGCAAAAAGTGTCCCAACTACTGTGTTCCTGATTCATTTGTGAGATTCATGAATTCCCCATTTATTTGTTTTATTGTACATGTATGTTTTTACATTTGATGGGTTTAACATTTCATCTTTCTGCATGCATGCAAGCGAATATGTATCAATTTCTAGACCAACAGGAACACTAAAGTAACATATCGCATTCACAATTAACTACACTTTGATACCTATTAAATTGCAACATGGCACCCAGCTCGCCACCACCCCCAGTTAGCAATACGGTGCACGCAACATCATGGGGACCTTTCCTGACCACCCCAAAATTCCCCCTTTAGTTAATAATGTATCAAATAATAGGGCCTCATTACAAGTCCGGCGGTAATCCTGCCGGTGCTACCAGTGGGTTTGCCGCCCGACTTGCAATATTTACTGGTGCCTGGCTTGCCGGTAACACGGGGGGATAACAACCCCAGCGTTCCGGGAAGTCAGGCGCCTGTAAATTGTAAATCCCCATTCCCATTTGAGTCACACCCCTTCTGAGAATACCCTCATTCCTCCAGCTCCAATTCTTCACCCCTTGCTCCCATCGATATTTAGAAAACAAAATAGGCAAGGTCAATTGAACTCTTTCAATACACTGATATTTTTGTATTCTGTATTCTCGGCAATTAAACAAGCATCATCACTTGGTAATTGACTACCCTTTAAACTACCCTCGAACGCTGCACAGGGCTAGGTGCACTAGGCATAGTGCATCTGCTACCACTGGCTCACCGGGGATAAATACCCTAGGAACGCCAGAAGCATGGGGGATGAGAGAGCAGATGTAGCAATATCCCACGGATCTCTCGCTTTCCCCACCTTCCTCATATGGCTATACCATATGTTATCCACTGCAAAATCATGTGCACTGTTTGAGAAACCAAGAGGTGTTCTCCCATGTAGACCCAGAGAATCCTCTATTCAGGTGGCCTTCAGGTGGCCAGGGGAGGGCCATCGTTTTTGGATCCCAACCCTGGGGGTGGACAAGCGAGGGAGGATCATCTGGATAGGGGAAACCGGGGGCTACCCTCAGGAGAACACCCTAGGCGATATGCGTTATTTGTATTGTATTGTATTTTTTGATTTATTAAGCGCCTTACGCCAAAGCGCTGTACAATTGAACAACATAATACATTGATTTATTTGCATTTTTACATATATAATACATAAACAATATAACAGTTGAAGCAAATACATTATGAATCAGTCAACAAAACAGTGAAAAGAGCAATTAACTGAAGGGGATAGGTAGGGAGAGGGAGTTGAAGGAGGGGAGTGGAGAAGGAGGGTAGGAGGAGGGAAGGGGAAGGTGAGAGTGGGAGGCAGGAAGGGGGGAGATAGTTAGGGGAAAGAATAAGGAGGAGGGGGAGCAGGAGGGGGGAGGAGTTTCAGGGAGGAGAATGGCAGAGGAGAGATTTAAGGGAAGTGCGGAATGGGGTGAAGGTGGGGGTAGAGCGGATAGCAAGAGGAAGGGAGTTCCAGTGTAGAGGTGCTAGGAGTTGGAAGGAGCGGAAACGAGAGGAGGCACAAGGGGACGGAGGTACAGTGAGAAGGAAAGGGTCAGCGGACCGGAGGGAACGGGAGGGAGAGTAGAAGGAGAGAAGGGAGGAGAGATAAGGGGGAGCGAGACCATGGAGAGATTTGAAGACAAGGCAAATAAATTGAAATTTAAATTGGGAGTGAAAAGGAAGGCAGCCAAGGTAAGAGAGAGAGGTAGAGATGTAGTCATGGGTGGAAAGTAGACAGAGGGTACGAACAGCAGAGTGGTAGATGGATTTAAGAGGGGCAAGATGAGAAGTAGGAAGTCCAAAGAGTAGGGAGGAGCAGTAGAAGAGGCGGGAGAAGATGAGGGAGGAGATTAAGAGTTTAGTAGCGTGGAAAGTGAGAGAAGGACGGATTTTGTGAATATTGAAGTGGTGGTAGCGACAGGTGCGGGAAGTGAGAGAAATGTGTTGAGAGAAGGAGAGAGAGGAGTCGAAGAGAACCCCTAAGTTACGAGCTTGAAGAGAGATAGGAAGATTGGAGGGAGGAAAGTGAATGAATGGGGGAGGATAGGGAGGGGGAATAGAGTTAGAGGGAAAGAATACAACTTCGGTTTTGTCAGTGTTAAGAGAGAAATCGGGAAGACATCCAGTTCTTGATGGCAGTAAGGCAGGAGGAGAGATTTTGGTGAAGGTCAGATGAGAAGGAGGAGAAAGAGAAAGAGTTGAGTGTCGTCGGCATAGAAGTGGGAGATGCCAAACGAGGAGATAACAGGGGCAATGAGGGAGGTGTAAAGAGAGAAGAGGAAAGAACCAAGTACCGACCCTTGGGGTACGCCGTATTCAAGAGGATAGGTAGAAGAGGACCGGCCCCCCCAGGAGACAGTAAAGGAGCGGGAAGAGAGGTAAGAGGATAGCCAGTTGAGGACAGAGCCTTTGAAGCCAAAGGAAGAAAGTGTGAATGAGGAGGGGATATTTCACTGGGATAACAAGTGGATAAATCCCAGAAGCCTTTGTAGGTTAAACAGACCACATTATCTCTAACCCAAGAAAGAGACAAAACCAGAATCTGAATTCCAACGTTTCCTTGGCTTTTCCCCATTCCGATCATGGGAAGGGTTATATCATCCCATCCTTGCATATCCAGGCAGGTAACATAGGGAATACTTTACTACAGAAGGATTCCCCTTTTGTCTTCCAAATTGGGGCCCTATTCATTACCCATCACCTTGTATAGCCTGTTCATGTCAAATTCAATCCAACACAAACCACCCTCCCCATTTCCAACAAATACTGAGACGAGAAAGCGGCAACTAAGATCAGTAAAGATTACCCATAGGAATAACATTGGGAAAATAAGGGCAACCTACCCTAGAAATAATCTAAAATGTCACACTAATAGAGTCAGGCAGGGTCAGGCATTCACTATTAGCTATTCATACCCGACTACACTTGACTGGTCTTTTTGCTATAAAAGGTGTGATATTAGTTGAAATTATACAATCACAATGCGCCAAACAGGGTCATTTTAATGCACAATTGTGCATCTTTTAATTGTTTGCAAGATCAGCCTGACACGTGTTTCGAGACTTGGCTCTTTTTCTGAGGCAAGCAAATTGTCGGATTCTCTTAACTCACAAAATGTCTGTTCATAAAAGTTCACTTTTGGAGCAGCCGCCTTATTGTCACTTCACTGTTGCGGCAAGCTACTATTCACTATCTGCCTTTCGGCTTCGGACTGATTTAGGAAGAAAACTGTTTGGCACAGTGTGATTGTATAATCTCATCTAATATTTCTCTTATACTGTGGAGTGTAAGGCAATACACCCACACTCTACAATCACACGCGGCATGTAACTAACTATATTGCATCTGTGCATGCAATGGTGGTCTCCGTCTTTATTTGTCCCCCTTTCTATTTGCTGTAAAAGGTGTGGTCTCACCCAACATGATGAGCGAGTAAAAGAGCAAGCAGAAGAGTGAACTGGAAGGAGAGCCGAGGCGCCAGAGCTGGCCAGGACCAGAGGCCAGAGCCCAAGATGCTGAAGAGCTGCAGTTCGTAAGTACAGCAGCGTGGCGAGGGAGCCATGTCTCCAGGGAGCCCAGAAGAGTCCGCATATGGGAGCCGAGGGGCGTCCTAGCCTACTACAGCAGCAGCGGATGCAAGTGCTCATTCCCCTGGACTGGTGAAATAGCCCAAGAGTGTCCAAAGGGCAGGCGGCGAGACACTGGCCTAGGAACAAAACCGTTAAGAAGCTGAAGTGCAGCAGTCAGCTCGGTGAGTCTGAAAGTGTTGCAGAGCCGGGTTGTGAAGAGCGCGATACAAAGTGGCTTGTGCAACGCGTAAGAAAGAGAAGCACGTTTGTTAAATGAATATGAGTGAAGTTAAAGGGAGGACTTTAAAGATGTGAAAGTAACAGCGGCAGCGCAAGGCTAGGAAGACGCTTGTGTGTGAACTAAGTTTTAAGTTACTTACCTGTAACTATTGTTCTCCAGCATGGGTCTGGGCATGGATTCACATGCTCATGAATATTCTGTCCGGCGGGGAATCCGCTGTAAAAGTAAAAACAGTTTACTTTCATTTTAAAACTGTATTTCTCCTCTAAACCAATCACTGTCTTCTGGGTCATACTGCCCCCATCCAATGACTGTCCTCTCCCTAGGCTCCTCCTGTGGCAGCCATCTTCAGATTTGGTAAGCACGTAAAGTGGCAGTATGACCAAGAAATGCTGCAGAGGGGCTGGAGTGAGGGTTTGCACGTGAATCCAGGCTAGACCCATGCTGGAGAACAATATTACAGGTAAGTAACTTAAACCTTCTTCAGCATGGGTTCTGGCATGGATTCACATGATCATTAATAACTAATACATAGCAGTACACAACCACTGGAGGTGACAAGGCTCAACAGAAGCAATTAACTATTACCTCTGGAACAGGCTCACCTCAAGCGAACAGGTTGCGCAGCACTGCTTGGCTGACTCTGGACTCCTCCCTGGAATTCCTTTAGACACAGTACAACTTCGCGAAGGTGTGTGGACCTCCATGTAGCAGCCCTGCAAATGTCCAGCAGGGGCACACCAACCAGGAATGCTGTTGTCGCAGCAATCGCTCTGGTGGAGGGAGCTCTCAGACGGCTGGGCAGCGGTCGGTTCGCCAACCAAAGACAGTGTGTGATGCAGCCGGAGAGCCACCTTAAAATGGAAGCCTTGGACAAGACCTTCCCATTGTTCACAGGACCAAAGTTCACGAACAGTTGTCTTCCGAAACTCTTTGTACGTGTCGCGTAGAACTTCTGGGCACTAGCAACGTCAAATGAGTGCAAGGCCCTGTCTGCCAGCGACGAAGGTTTCGGGAAGAAAACAGGCAACACCAAAGGCTTGTTGAGGTGGAATTCCGACGGAACCTTTGGGATGAAAGAGGGGTGCATACGAAGTACCACCCTTGATTCGTGGAATGTCAGGTACGGTTGCTTGCTGTATAGGGCCTGGATCTCACCTACACGTCTGGCAGAGATGATGGCCACAAGGAAAGGTGTCTTCTATGAGAGAAACCTGAGTGGGGCCTGATGCATAGGCTCAAAGGGAGCACCCATGAGCATCATCTGAACCAAGTTCAGTTCCCACGCTGGGCCAGGTGCTTTCACCGGCGTGAAAGATCGTAAAAGTCCTTTGAGAAACTCCTTGACGAGTCTGTGGTACCAGAGCAACGATCTTCCTGGTCATCTAGTGTAGCGTTAGATAGCCGCCAGATGCACCTTGATGGAGGCGTGCGCCAGGCCAGCCATTGCTAAGGATAGCAAGTATGAAAGGATCTGTGGAGCCGTGACCCTCAGAGGGGCAATCTTCTGAGATCGGCACCACGTAGCAAAACGCTTCCACTTATGGCGGTAGCACTTTAAGGTCAACGACGGTCTGGCAACTTATAACCTCCAAACTCTAAGGCGGAAGGAATCATGGCTGCGTCATGATGAAGGATTGTGTATCCCTCTCTGGTGAGGAGATCCGGAACCAAAAGGCTGGAGACGGGGCTGACAGGCTGAGAAGGTCCGGGTACCAAATCTGCCTCAGCCACGCCAGGCGCGATGAGTATCATCTTGCATTGGCACTGTCTGAGTGTGTTGATGACTCGTAGCAGGAGAGGGAACGGGAGGAAAGCGTACAGAAACAGTCCTTCCTACAGGAAGGAGAAAGCATCCCCCAAGCTCCTCAGTGGGTGGAACCTGCTGGCAAACTTCTAGCATTTGGAGTTTGCCGCCGTCGCAAACAAATCGATTTGGGGTCTGCCCCATTCGGCGAACAGGCAGTCCACTTGATTCTGACGAAGCTGCCACTCGTAGCAGGAGCAGAGTTCCCTGCTGACGGTTGTCTGCGATGGTGTTCTTGACTCCCGCCAGGTGAAGAGTGACGAGGAACCCGGGACTCGGGACGGTATCTTCACCCCTTCTGGCGAACCTGCAGATTTTGCCAAAGTCTCTGCAGTGGTATTGCGCCATGGGGCCAAGGACACTTTCTACGTCGTACAAGCCACCCTCGTAGGATCGGCGCCCTTACCTGCCATGTTAGTAGTAGCCGTCAACGGAGTCGCCGACCAGGTCTTTGCCTGTGCCAGTTGAGCCTGCGTGGTCTACGCTGCCTTCTTCTCCTCTGTCCACGGCTTCTTGGATTTCTCCCATAGCTTAGCCTGGGTAGATGACTTCCTCTTGAAGAGGGGCTTGATGGTACGCTGGCAATGGAGGCAGAAGGTGATTTTAATCACGCCCTTTCTACTTTGGGACCTGCTTCCGCAGTGAACCCGGTGAACTCAGACTTACAGATCTTAGCCATTTCTTGGGCCCCCATGGATGAGGCGCCCTCAAAGGATTTAGAAGACCGCTCCTCGGACCGGCCAGTCCTGGACGAGGCATGACCCTGCTCGGAGCACGGGTCAGATGCCTTGGAGTTAAGCCAGCCTTCTATGCCTGTGCTTCGTTGTTTTCTTAGAGAAATCAAGGTATATCTCGCACTCTACTTCCTTATGGTCTGGGTGTAGGCAGTAGAGGCATTGTAGGTGCTTGACCTCCACAAACACATTCCGTAGCCTGCATTTGGTGCAGGACCTGAAGAGGGACCTTCCCTCCTTCGCCTCTGTCATGGTCGCAGGGCGCAAAGTACTCCCAAGATGGCCTTTGAGGGTCTTTGATGAATCCTAGCGCTTGAGGGGCACGTAACTTCACCGACAACGGGTCCCCGCTGTCGGCAGATGAAGGAAAAAGAGCACAGGCTCTTTGAAACAAAAAAGGAACCTGTCTCGTCAGAAAACACAAAAAAAGGTACAAATAGTTCGGAGAGCAACTGGAGGACTCCCATCATTGAAGTGTGCAGTAAAGGTCTGAAGATGGCTGCCGAGGAGGGGCTTAGGGAGAGGACTGTCATTGGATGGGGGCAGTATGATACAAGAGGACAGGGAGTGGTTTAGGGGAGAAATGCAGTTTTAAAGTGAAACTGTTTTTTCTTTAACTGAGGATTCCCAACCCGACAGGGAATATTCATGAGCATGTAAATCCATGCCAGACCCCATGCTGGAGAACAAGGGAAATAAAGTCAGGCATTTAACTGATAAGTGAAAAAGGGGCCAGAAGCCCACGGACAAGGTGCAAGAGGCACGAAAGCATAAAAGGAGGCAAGAGGCCTATGGGCATGTGGCGCATAACAAGAAATAAAATAAATAAGAAGCCCACGGAAAAGGTGCAAGAGGCATAAAAGTGTAAAGAGGGGCAAGAAGCCCATGAAGGTGGTATAGGAAGATAAAAAGGTGTCGGAAGCAAGAAATCAAGAGAGGGGCAAAAGGGTCAGACTGGTCGCGCTGAGGAAAAGTAAAGAGCCTGGGGTTTTCGAAAGCCTCCGATTCTACCCCATAAATGAATGATGTGTAAGAGAGTAATGTTTTTGTGGTTTTCTTGGTCCTTGGGTCATCGTGTGTGAAGATTACAACTAGTATAAAAAGGTGAAATTCTAAATTGTCAGAGTCTCAGGAGAAAATGTTTAGAGTGAAAAGAAATGTTGATTATCATTTTGATAATGACAATGACATTCGTGACCCCCTTGTTTCCTATTTGGCTTCCCAGTAAATCCACACCCTGTCTACCTTCCGGTGTCCTGCACAACAATCCCACTATCACCAGGCCCAGTGCTCCCGTCCAATGGGCTATGGACTGTAGCTGCGCCGCCATAAAGTACAGTTCAAAATCAGGCATGTTCAGTCCCACCTCCTCGCGGCTGTGCCATAGCATCTGCATAGCCACGCGGCACCGCTCTGTGTTCTATAACAGTTTACCTAGTGTCTTGTCTAGCATTCTGAAGAATACCTTCTTAATGACGTACAGTATGTTTGTAAAATAATACAAGAGCAGTGGGAGCACCACCATTTTAGAAAGGTCCCCCCTCCCTATTAATGGGATCTCTTCTAGGACTGTAGCACCTCTCCTATGTTCGAGAGTGCCCACCCAGTGTTGTAAACAAATGTTTCTTCAATGCTATGGAATATCTGTATCCCTAGATACTTATAAGATTCTGTCTCCTATCTAAGGCCCTAATCCGGGATGAGTGCTCCTTCCCTAGAACAAAGACCTGTCAAGGGGAACAGGAGTGATTTCTCCTTATTGACTTGGAAGCCTAAAACTTCTGATAGTACTGGCATGTTTTCCAGGGGATCATCTACATATAGCAGGATGTCATCTGCGAAGAGAGAAATGTTGTGAGTCAACCCACCTACTCTGATGCCCGTCTCCGGGATGTATGTCTGGAGATACCTGGACCATGGTTCAAGTGCCAGTGAAAACAAAATCGGGACAACTGGGCAACCCTGTTGCGTACCGCGCTCCCTGTCCTGACCCTGGCTGTAGCATTATTGTACAGCAGGCATAACCACTGCAAGAATCCACTTCCAAAGACGTAGGGCTCCAGCACTTCAAACAACCACGCCCATTCTAGCGAGTTGAACGCTGTTATAGCCTCAGTTGAGTATAGCTGTTTGCAGTACCCCAGGAAAACATTGTTTATCCCCTGTTGCAACAACACTAGACCACCAGTCTGATCTCAGATTTGGGTAATTATTGTCTCAGGGCGCTCTTGTCTTATTAGCAATGACAGTAGCCGACCTGCCTTATCCCCTTCCACATGAAGGTTCTGCGTATAACGCCCACGGTCTGCGCCAGTGAGACCTGGGCTTTCTGGTATGCGGCTTGTTTCGCTAACTCCCCTCCTACCTGTCGCCCCTGCGCTAAGCTCCCTTATAATAGTAACATCACCTCCTCCAGGTCTTTTAAAGAATTGGTTAGGGTCCTCATAACAGTGGCGTAACACAAAATTTGGGGCCCCCCTGCGAGCCATGCTGAGGGCCCCCCAAACTCAGCAACAAATCATGGGTCGCACCACACTCTGGGCCAGCCTAGTTTACCACCGTTGCGCAATATGCACAAACTTGCTGCTGCAGGGGTACGCTGCACACTGCACTAGGAGAAAGATATAAATGTGTTTTAATGCATAGTCTTGGGAGGATAGCTCAGGGGCAACGCAACGTGCTTGCCTTGGAAGCAAGGCGACGTGGAACACCACAGGTTCGATCCCCAGATCAGCGCTTAGAAACCTCTGGGTATTAAGCGCGTTATAAATAACCTATCATATCACATCATTATACAGCACACTTTCTGTGGAAAATTGGCTAAAAGGCCAGAGCATTTGCAATTGTTTTGTAGGGTAAGGAACAAGTTACTTACCTGTAACTGTTGTTCTCCAGCATGGGTCTGGCATGGATTCACATGCTCATGAATATTCCCCGTCGTCAGGCCGGGAATCCTAGGTAAAGAAAAAAATCAGTATCAGTTTCGTTTCTGATCTGTCGTTCTCAGTAGTAACCAATCACTGGTCTCTGGGTCATACTGCCCCCAGCCAATGACTGCCCTCTCCCTAAACCCAGCCTCTGGCAGCCATCTTCAGATTTGGTAGCACGCAAAGTGGCAGTATGACCAAGTGAAGAGCCGTAGAGGGGCAGGAGGGAGGGTTCGCATGTGAATCCATGCCAGACCCATGCTGGAGAACAACAGTTACAGGTAAGTAACTTGTTCCTTCTCGAGCATGGGGTCTGGCATGGATTCACATGCTCATGAATATAAGAATACATAGCAGTACACACATGCACAACCAACGGGAGATGGAAAAAAGGCTCAACATTAAGCATTACCTCCTCACCAGGCTCACCTTAGGCGAACAGGTTGCACAGCACCGCTTGGCAAACCCTCGACTGCTCCCAGGAATCCCAGTCGACGCAGCAGAATCTCATGAAGGTGTGCGTCGACCTCCACGTAGCAGCCCTGCAGATGTCCAGCAGGGGCACACCAGACAAGAACGCCGTAGTAGCAGCGATAGCTCTGATCGAATGGGCTCTCGGACGGCCAGGCAACGGTCGGTTTGCCAACCGATGACAGTGCGTGATGCAGCCGGAGAGCCATCTGGAAATGGAAGCCTTCGAGAGAGCCTTCCCTTGGTTCACAGGTCCAAAGTTCACAAAAAGCTGTTAAGTCTTCGAACACTCTTCGGGTGGTCCACGAAGAACTTCAGCGCTATAGCCACATCCAGCGAGTGCAAAGTCCTCGCGGCCGGTGACGAAGGCGACGGGAAGAAAACAGGTAACACCAAGGGCTTGTTGAGGTGGAAGTCCGATGGCACCTTGGGCATAAAAGAGGGGTGCATCCTCAGCACCACCCTTGTGTCGTGAAAAGTCAAGAATGGAGGCTTGCAGGATAGGGCCTGGATCTCTCCCACTCGCCGTGTGGAGGTGATGGCCACAAGAAACGCAGTCTTCCACGGCAGGAACTTCAACGGTGCCGAATGCAGCAGCTCGAATGGCGCCATGAGCCTGGTCAGCACCACGTTGAGTTCCCACGCCGGGGCAGGGGCCTTCACCGGCGGGAACGATCGGAACAGTCCCTTCATAAATTCCTTCACCAGGCGATGGGACCACAAGGACGCCCGTCCTGTGGTTCTGGTGTATCGGGAGATCGCCGCCAGATGTATCTTGATGGAGGCGTGAGCCAGTCCAGCCTTGGCCAGCGATAGTACATACGGCAGCACTTGAGGGGCCGTAATCCGTAGAGGGTTAATCTTCTGTGCACGGCACCAGACAGAGAACCTCTTCCACTTATGTCCGTAGCACTTGAGAGTTGAGGACGCACTGGCTTTTGCAAGGACCTCTCTGCAGTCAGCCGGGATATCGTACCCTCCAAACTCTAGTGCTGCAGGAGCCAGGAGCAGGAGCGACTCCGGGTCGTGATGAAGTATGGCGTCTCTTTCTCTGGAGAGAAAATCTGCGTCCGTCGGCAGCTTGACCAGTGGGGACGCCGACAAAGTCCAGAAGGTCTGGGAACCAGATCTGCTTCGGCCACGCCAGTGCGACTAGGATCATTCTGCACCGGGACCTCTTGAGCTGGTTGACGAGTCGGAGCAGCAACGGCAACGGAGGGAACGCATATAGGAACAGGCCTCCCAGGGGAACGAGAAAGCATCGCCCATGCTCCTCGGCTGGGGAAACCTGCTGGCGAACCCCTGGCACTTGGAGTTCGTCGCCGTCGCGAACAGGTCGTTCTGCGGTTTTCCCCATCGTCAGAAGAGTCGATCCACTTGATCCTGACGTAGTTCCCACTCGTGGCACGAGCGCAGCTCCCTGCTGAGTGAGTCGGCGATGGTGTTCTTTATCCCTGCCAGATGAAAGGGCACCAGAAACATCCCTTGGGCGACGGCCCAATGCCACAGATCCTGGGCTTCCTTGGAGAGGGCTGGGGATCTGGTTCCTCCCTGCTTCCGGATGTAGAAAAACGTGGTGGTTTTGTTGGATGAAGATTGTCACCACCTTGCCCTTGAGGGACGGGAGAAAGGACCTGAGGGCCCAGAACACTGCACGGAGCTCCAGATGTTGATGTGGAGTGTTTTCTCCTCCAGGAGCCAAAGGCTTCTCGCGTGAAGTTCCCCGGTGTGCGCTCCCCACCCTTCCAGGGAGGCATCCGTCATCACCGTTATCTGGTGGGATGGGGTCTGAAAGTCTGTGCCCGCCGTCAGATGAGCGCTGGTGCCCCACCACCGGATCGCTCGTCGGAAGGTCTCGTTGAGCGGGATCCTGTCCTCAAAGCTGCCCGTCGCTTGGATCCAGCGGGAGTCGAGGAACTCTTGCAGAGGGCGCATCCGAAGCCTGCACAGGCGCACGAGATATATGCAGGAGGACATCATCCCGAGGAGGGACTTGATGGACCTCACCCTGGCCACGTCCGTGGCCAGCAGATGCTGCACCTTGCCCAGGATGGCCTTCGTCCTTTCCTCGGACGGCGAGGCCAGACGCGCCACTGTGTCGAGCTTGGCTCCCAGAAACAGTGCGACTTGCGACGGGACCAGGTGGGATTTGGGAAAGTTGATGGAGAATCCCAGGTCCGTGTTAGGGAGAATTCTCTGTTAAGGCTAATTTCCCATACCTAGTGAGTCCCCCAGCAGCTTTGCTGGATTTTTGGGGTTTATTTTTTTCTCCTGCTAAGAGTGAGACTCTTTTTCTCCCACTCTAAGACATGATTTGAGATATCCTTTGACTTTGGAATGGGCTATGGGGTCTTTTACTCCATAGGGTTTCATGTATTTTTGGTAAGTGTGTTACACAGCACCCTCAGTGCAGTAACACAGGGGTGTCATAGTGACCCCCAAACAGACACCATACCCTGGGATTGACTACTTGACAAGGCACGTAAAGTCACCATTGACTTTACTAGTCTTAAATTGTGAACAGAACCAGAACAAACCATCCTATTGTGGAAGTACTGGTAGGGGTAATTAGATTGCCCCAGGGTCTGTTTTTCGAGGGGGCACTGTGTAGTCCCCCCTTGTCGAGTTTCTGGCTGGTGGCAGTGGTTACCACGTGAAATATTCCACCAGAATATTTCCTATGGGATTTTCCCATTCATTTTAATCGCACTACTTTTTTGGTGCAATGTTAAAGATACCGCCAGGTTATTTATTTAATATTTATTCCCCGGTTGGGTCTTTTTGCCAAGACTCGGTTTTAAAATGGCGTTTGTGTTCGCCTCTGTAACTCCAACCCAAGTCGAGCCCTTTGTTCCACTTTTTGGCGGGCTTCTCCACAGAAGCCTCCAAAAGTGGTGCCACTCTGTCTGGGTCTACAGGATGTGTGGGAGGGGGCTTTAGGCACCCTGGACTGAGTTGCCTCGGCAACTCAAGACGCACTCTTGTGTGATTGGCCCAGTGGTGAGCCGCCCGGCTCACCACTTAGCATGTTTGAATGACAGCTAGGACTGATGAATGGGGGTTTGCTGAATATAAGCAGAGCTTTGGGGACTGGAACTTCAGAAGTCGCCACAGGACCAAAGAATCCGAAGAGGGAGAAGCTGAGCCGACCTGCACGACGACACCACCGGTGGAGCCCTGCTGAACCGTCTTACCACTTCCCAACGACAGAGAAGATCTTCATCCCGGAGAGTCTTCTTCCTCTGCATTTGTGGGGATAACCAGTTCGCCCTCTTTTCACCTTCCTGGATCGTCTCGTGGTCGAATCGCCTGTGCCAAGCACCCCGGCGGCCGGATAGCCATGCTTCACCACTACTGCGAATAAAAGGGTAGTACCTTTTAACCGGGAAACTCCGCGGCTGGTTTCTTCCCTGGCAGTGCAACGACCTCCAGCTTTCCTCCACATCGAGACCTTCTCTTCCCCTGGACGAAGCACCGACTTGCACCCGCTGCCAGGAACAAATGCCCCTGCTGGAGCTTTCTCACCATTTCAGGTACCTAGTCCCGCCTGGTCTCCCTTGCAACAGACTGTTCAAGGTGTCCCGTAAATCCTTGACTTTCTATCCTTGGGTGACTTGGGACCTGCTAACTAACTTTTCCTGACTTGATCCAACCCTTTTTTGAACTCTTTGCAAAGACTCTTTAAAAGTACTATTCAACTGTGTGATCTTGGACACATTCCCTTTTGCTCTCACCAAGAGTGGGCCTGGCCTACGACTTTCTGGCTCTTCAGTAGACTCTGCCTTTTCTGACTTGCTCTGGTTCTCCTAAAATGTTGGTATTGTGTATGTTCCTAATTCTGCCCCCCCCCCCCTTTTTAATTAACTTATTAGAGTGCCATCTCAGGTTAAGCGCTCACCTCTGTCTGAAAATAAGTGGTGTTTTAACTAAGACTTGTTCAATAAGTGATCAGGGATGTATATATATTAATAGTGACTGAGTTTGAACTTGCTCGCCATATTAGTGTTAGTGTATTTTAAAGCTCTGGTTAGTGTTTGCTTGTGCTACTGTTTTTTGGTACCTATCTTGTATACTCTATATACTGTCTAACTCTTCTTGAGAGAAGTCTGGCTGCTCAGCCACAGCTACCAGGTAAATCTGGGTGGTACAGACTGCTACCAATTGGGTTTACTGCCAACACCTGTAGTCTTAAGCTTTTTGCAGTGGTCCCTAAGGGAACTGCACAGGTTTCTGTCTAACAATCCGTGAGCAGCTGGACCGTCTTCGCTGTGTTGTCTACGGCAAGCTCTCTTGTCCTTGCTCGGATGAGCCAGTCGTCCAGGTAGGGGTAGACGTGGATCCCCTGCAGGCGCAGCCGCGCCGCCACCGGTGCAAGGCACTTGGTGAACACCCTGGGTGCCGACTTCAATCCGAATGGGAGGGCCTTGAACTGGTAGTGCCGTCCTTGGACCACGAACCTAAGAAACTTTCAGAATGGGGATGTGGAAAGTACGCATCCTCCAAATCCAACGACGACAGGAAATCGCCCTCCTGCAGCTGTCCCAGCACGTGCCGGAGGGTGACCATCTGGAACTTCTGTGCCTTGATGTACTTGTTCAGTCGTCGCAGGTCCAGGATGGGGCACCATCATCCTTTCTTCTTTTTCACAAGGAAGTACCTTGGGTATACTCCGGAGCCCCGGAGCCTCTTCGGGACAAGCTCGATGGCACCTTTTTTGAGCAACGCCCTTACCTCCAATAGCAGTTGAGGGACGTGATTTTCCTTCCTGGCCACGGGTGGAATCCGGGGGCACTTTTTTAGAAATTCGAGGGCGTGTCCCTGGGCCAGGGTGTCCAGCACCCAACGGTCAGTGGAGATGGACTCCCGCACGCTGACGAACTTTGCCAGCCGGCCTCCCACCTGGGTGCTTCAGTGGTGGCCCGACACCGCTGTCGGTTCAATCTTGCTTGGAGGACACCTTGCCGCCTTGGCCTCCCTGGCGACGACGGCGGGGCCCACCGGACTTGCCTCGTCCGCTATAGGCTTCCTGTGACGAGGAGCGGGCCGCTTGGCGGTATGTAGAGGAGCCACCGCCAAATCCCTTGGAAGCCCCCTGCTTGCCTCCGGTGCTCCGAAAGGACGGCCTTCGTTGCCAGAGAACGCCTAGGGCCATAGCTGTCTCTGTGTCCGCCTTGATGGCTTGGACGGACTCATCCGTCGCCTTGAGCCACCCCCGTCGTCTAAGGCAAACGCCGTTGCCTAGCTGACGGAAACCAGTGTCGGCAATGTCCGTTGCCACCGTAATGGCGTGGTCCGATGCCACTTTGCCTTCTTGCAAGATCTCGTCGGACGGGGAGGCCCGGGCTGGCAATAGGAGCTCTGTCCCGTCGTCACCGCCGTCGTCGTCAGTACCCATCGCGGCCGTGTCCGTTCCCGTGTCATCCCCAGGGACGGGGGACGTGGGTAAAGGCTGAGCAGGCCGCGAGGGCTGAGAAGGCGGGGCTGGATGGATCCGTGGATGGATCCGTCTTCTCTTGCCCGGGGGGCTTCCCGCCGGGCCCGGCTCTGGCTCCTCCGTCGAGCCTGGTTCCGGATCCTCCGTCGGTGGTAAGGGCAATCTCGTCCTTACCTCCGAACATAAGGATTGTATTGCCAACAAAATGGCCACCGAGTTATCCTGCGGCTCCGGAAGCGACGGGTGACTAGGGCCCTCGCCGGTGCGGCCTTCACTCTCGTCACCCTCGTCGGGATCCCTCCCATGGGGACGGGCCTCTTCGACGCCCTCGTCGAGGCCCTCTAAGACTTCTACCAGCTCCTCCTCGGATGCTGTGTCCGTGTCCACAATGGCCACTACCCCCCCCCTCTTTTTCTGCCGGGGTTTTTACGGGGGTCTTTTCAATGGGTCTGAAAGAGGCTTCCCTCTGCGGAGGCAGGGATACTCTGGGCCCCGAGGTCACCTCCACTGATGTAGCTTCCACAGGCTGCGCCAGGGCCGCCGCGACTTCCTCGATAGAGGCCTGGGACGGGTGAATCAAGGCCTTCACCGCCTTAGGCGTGCTTGAGGCCTTCACCTTGGGGGGAGGGTCACCGCCTCGCTCCCCCTTGGCCGAATCCTTCTAGATTGACCGGTGCCTCTCCAGAAGCGTACCCAGGTTCTCAGATTTCCTCTTCCCCGAACCAGAGCGTTGGCACGTGGTTGATGGTGCCGGGGAAAGCGCGCCCTGCCTGGCAGCCAAAGAGCCCGACCGTTCGGCGCTCCCGATGCCCGCGGACTCGCAGTGTTTTGCCTTCTGTTGGGTCCCCATCGCCGGTGCGCCCTCACAGGATTTAGAAGACCACTCGGACTTCTTCTCACCTGACGGACTCCTTCCTTCCAGCCAGTTGGAGAGACGAAGGTGTCGGTCCCTGATGGTCCGTTCCGACATGTTCCTGCAAAATGCAGTCCTTCTCCATGTGCTTTTTGTCATCATGAAGGCAGTAGAGACATTTCGAGTGCTCGTCCTCCTTGAACACATTCTATAGCTGGCATCCAGGGCAAACACCCTAAACAGCTTTCCGGGCATCGAGCTTCCTTTCTCCTGGGCCATGTTCGGGTAGCCCGCAGAAACTTCTGGAAGCCCCCAAGAAGCGTTACTCGATGAAATCTTCACCCCTGCGGGGCGTAGAAAAAAATCTGACACGGATATCCGTTAATCGGATGTAGAGACGGTGGAGCTTGAGGCTCTATTTGACCGAAAAATGAGAAACTATCTTTGAAAAAGCGCGAAAACGCAGCAAAAGCTCGAGAGCTAAACACGAGGACTCCCAACACTTGAGCGTGCGGTAAAAATCTGAAGATGGCTGCCAGAGGCGGGGCTTAGGGAGAGGGCAGTCATTGGCTGGGGGCAGTATGACCCAGAGACCAGTGATTGGTTACTACTGAGAAAGAGATCAGAAACGAAACTGATACTGATTTTTTCTTTACAGAGGATTACCGGTCTGACGACAGGGAATATTCATGAGCATGTTAATCCATGCCAGACCCCATGCTGCAGAACACCAGTCTAATAATCCAATACATGCAAGTCACCAACAGTGCAAAGGAACATTAACGCTTTAATTAATATAATGCTTTGCTATTAAAAATGCCATGCCACAATCACAATGAAAACATGTCCAACTGGCTGCACAATGTAGACCAGTCTATATACGTAATAACATATTACAGTAGAGCATGTCAGGCCACACTGAGACATACCTAGACTGGTTGCACCAAAATTCCAGTCAAATCAATAACACTTATCATGGTTATTTTATCACAGAGGCGCAGAAAAATATACAATGCTGCAGTAAGAAATGCCTAGACTGGCGGCGTCCAAATTCAAGTCTAGCCAGGTAATTACACTTGGCAGGACTGCTTTACCAGAGATGCCAAGTTAAAGAAAAGTGAAGCCAAACTAAGAAAATACTAGAGTGGCTGCACCAAAATGCCTCTCTAGCCACTAAAACCACATAGCAAGCCTGCTTAGCCTGAACAAAGATGACCATTATGATTTATCGCACATTCCCCATCCCACCCCACTACCCCCACACATCCACTCTCCCACCCCCCAAAATGAGCTTCTCGGGCCAGAATGACAGCCACGTCTCTTTTCCTTGTCCAGGTGCTTATGTATGATGCTCCTTGCCTTATAGTCGGTCCGATAGCGCAGCGAGTAGAGCGCTCGCTTTGACATCTGTGCAGAGCCTGCTGACACAGGTTCGAATCCTGGCAGGGCCAAACTCAGCCTTTCATCCTTCTGAGGTCATAAAATAAGCACCACACCCCGTGGGTGATAATAAGCAGCGCTTAGATACCCAAGGGTTTGTTGCGCTATATAAATGCTAAATTATTATTGGTAAGTACTGGAATGAGATTCAGCCCTCCTTCCTCACTCCCCCCTTGACATTTTGGGCTATGTTGACTTACGACAGAACAGGACACAGATGTTAAACGGCACCTGGGTTTCACTGTTAACAAAGGCCAAGCAATTACCAACGTAAAGCATTTCACTGTTAGTACCTGCATTCAAATACATAATTCTTTAGGCAATTAAAATATTGATGTGGGTTTAGTACTTGCATGCCAGGGAAGTGATTGGAAGGGTAAAGGGGGGATGGGAAACCACTTATTCTCACAGCAGTCCATATCTAGGTGCTTTCAGACTTAAAGGAGAGAGTTAACTGCTTGTAACATTGAAGCTGCACTAGATTTGTCTCATAAGAATGCATGAAGAAGTTAGATTCCCGACACAAATAAGTTTGCCCCTCCCCCACCGCCCGTGAAGTTAGCACCTCTCTCAACATTTGAAGGGTTAGTGCCTACCCACCACCAAAATGTGGGGTTTGTTGCTCCCCTGAACACAAGCACCCACCATTCAAAACAAAAAAAACACACACACACACACACACACACACACACACACACACACACACACACACACACACACACACACACACACACACTTACACACACACACACTTAAGTGTGTACCCTCTCACCAGGCAGGCACACCCAGGCAGCAACCCATACATTTAAGTGTGCACCCTTTCACCATACACTCAACATGCATACCCAGCCCCCATACATTTAATTGTACATCCGTTCACCATATAGGCACACCCTGGCAGCCACCTATACATTTAAGTGTGCTCCCTTTCATCACACACTCACACACGTCATGGGGTTGAGTGAAAATATTCCTTGTCATCCACTTTGGGAGAATACAAATTGGTTACACATTTCTTGGCCCTCCAATTGTCCTATAATAACTATCGTTCTTTCCTCATTATCCCCCACTGTACGCTTCACCTGCAGAGGGACCCCCGGGGCCACCCATATCAGCACCCCCCTTTCAAACGTGGAATAAGAAGATCTGTATACACCCCAATTTGGTCTCCAACCTTTTCAAATCCATCCCGAGTTGAGTGTTATGTCACTTCAAATACTGACCCACCCGCAGTCTCTTCCCACTACTACCCAGGCCCCGCACCAACCCTTCAAGTAGGATTTTGTCAATGCGCCCCCCACATATTTCCGGGGCTCTACCTTGTAGCTCCTATTCCCTTTATCATCACTCTCCCTGATTCAGCACAGAAACTTCCCAACAACCAGCCACTACCTCCCCAACGCCCGACCCCCTGTTTCCTCCCCTTCCCCAAGCCTCTAACATTCCAGGTGCACATCTTCAAAGTATGTTCACCCATCAACTTCATCAAGTGATACTTCTAGCTTCGTTTCCCCCACAAAGGATGTCCCCCATGACTATGCACATAGTACCTACACTCCTGACTGGACATCCCCCTCCCTTCTACATGCTTTCCCACCCTTACCAATCGCACCCTCCCTTGACTTCCCTTCCCTCACCCGCCCCTGAACCCCCTTCCCGCTGCCGCCCCATTCAAGAACTGCCCATACCCAAACATTCCTGACCTGCCAAGTTCTCCGACCATTCTCAACGCCGTTCTGCCGGTCGGCAAACCCAGGTCACCAGGAGGGGTGCCAGTCCATGCCCCCTGCAGCCAACCCGTGCTATTCCTTCAGTGACCTCTGTCTCTTCCGAACCCATAACAATAACGTCTTCAAAAGACAACCCACCTCCGCCAGTGGTCCCCCCCTCCCCAAGGCTTGCATCTCATCCGTCACCATCCATTTCAATCTCCAGTCTTCCATGCCTCAGGGTGGGCCAATCTCATGTCCAACCAGTTCCCTGCAGCCTACGGGGTCACAAAGAAGTAGGATGTCCCTGCATCCAATACTCTCAACTTTGCTGTGAAAATCATCATGTACTTCAGATTCGCCTCCCTCAGGCGGCGACGAACCACATTGAAACAACGTCTTTGCTTCTGTACATCTTGTGTGAAGTCGGGAAAGATTGAGATCTTTGCATTGCCTACTTCAAACCGCCCGCCTTGCATGCTTCTTGTAGGATTGCATCACAGTCTCGAAAACTAAGTAATTTGGCAATCATGTCTCTCGGGAAACCCTCCCAGGGATGGTGGTCTGCCCGGTACTCTATGCGCTCTCTCAGTCGTGAAGAGCCTGGAGAGGTCTCTGATCTTTACTGTGTCCAGTAACTATTTTTCTACATATAATTCTGCACTCTGGCCTTCCTTCCCCTCCGGAACACCGAACAGTCTGATATTACACCTGTGCGAGCGACCCTCCGTATCCTCCGCTCTTATCTCCAGTGTTCTCGTCACCCCCACCAATCCTTTCACCTGGTTCCGCAACACCAGCAGCTTATCTTTCACTGTACTCACTCTGTTCAACCTCTGTCACCCTCTCGCAGACTGCGTAAATCTGCTCTCACCAGAGACACATCCACCCCGCCTCCTTCATCTTGCCTTGCAAGGACGACCGTGACTCCTGTATCGCTATCAGTAAGCTCTGCATGGTTACAGTCCCCACCTCTGCCTCGCTCCCACATAGGGGTCAATTTTCTGCTGTATCCTCCAAGGAATCGCGCTTCGGGATAGTGTAAGAGAATAGAAGGTGGTATTATAGGAGGCTAATGTGTCACAGTGCCACTGTTAATTGTCCGATACTTAATCTTTCTACCCCAAGCCCAGATGGTAGAATTTCCAATGCAGAGCACCACTCGGGAAAACACTGATAATCAAGGTCCGGCAAAAACTCTTGCCTCTTTGCTCCCCCAGCAACAAACCTGCAAGGTCACAGCCACCCTGCAGCACTGTAGTGTGACGCCCTGGGAAGCACTCACTCCCTCCACTGGTCCCAGATCCTGATGCAAGTTATGCCCCCGAAGCTGTTACAGTTGTCTGTGGAGATGGGGGAGTTTACATGCAACCTTCGGACCCACAGAGGTGGGTGCCCAGTGGCAATCTTCGCTCCTTTGACCCCTGTCGCTCCCTGCAGGATAGGAGCAAGGTGAACACAGCTCTCCAATGCAGAGCGGCACAGGTCTCTTCTGCACATGCGATAGATCAGTGACACGTGGACTATATCAATATATTCATAGCACCAGAGCGGATCAGAAATGAGGACATCCACCCCAGCAACAAAAAAAAAACTCCAGGGCAATCAGATGGTGCCTACAATGCCCCACAAAGTGAAAGTCACAGGGGAGCATCACTGCCGGACTCCCCCAAAGTGCACTGCTACTGTCTTTGTTGTTCCCGGCAGCTCAATACCTCCTCCCTCCTCACCACTTCCACCCGACAGCCTTGTGTAGGATGCTCTGAAGCCGCAGTAAACGGCTGGCCCGCTGCAGTGTCGCACTACCTCACTCTGCATCCATCGGCAGGGTCGCCATCTACCGCCTGTCAGTTGCTTCTGAAGTCTTATCTCTTCTTTCTTTCCTATGCAACCGCCCCCAAGAAGGGGTCCACTCCCATTGTCCCTCGGAGCCGCGCTCAGGCTGCTCCGTGCCCAGCTCTTCAAAAAGCAAGCAGCCTTTGTTGGACCAGCTTCCCAAACTCTCTTTCTGTGTTCCTGTCGCCCCAGACGGGCCAACAAGCGCCCCTCCTGGGGCGGCGCACACAGTGTGGGCCGGATCGCTGCTGCTGCCTCTGCCAGGCGTGGGGTACAGCTGGGGGTCAGCTGTGGCACCTCCCTACCACCACTCCAAGCCACTTAGCCACCTACAGGACGGTCCGCTCCAGTGCACCCTTGTGGTCACACTTCTGCTTCTCCTCTATCAACACCTTTTACTACCGCCATGCGACCAACGACCGGTCGGGTTGTTTGGGTCTTCTCTGCCACACACTCTTGCCGCAGCCCTTCTTCAGGCACTCCCTGGAGTCCGGGGACCCTCAGTATCCACTGTCTAGGTCAGTATTACCAGATCTTGTACAGGCTATTTCACAGGCAGTCCGGGAGCTGCAGAACCACACGTATACATGCTACAGCTGCTTACCACGCATCCCGATTTTTGATGTCTTCCACTATTAGCCAGATAATTGCATAGTTTTGTGAGAAACCTCAAGGTGTCGCACCCACTAGTCCTTGGGGATCTGTCATTCAGGTGGCCAGGGCAGGGCCATCGCTTTTGGATCCACTTCCTGTGGTGAACTAGTGCAGGAGATCACCTGGGTGAGGGGCCCTCAGGGAATAGAAGTGAGACACCAGATGGCAAGACGCGGTATGCCCTTCCCTGTAACACCTTGAGCCCATCCTACCGGGTAGGCTACTTAGGAACTCAAACCCCCTCCCCTTTCCCAACATGAACACTTTCTCACAGCCAGCTCACTGAGAGAGAAAACGGACTAACACCCGAGCTGTACACCTGACATGTCCCAATACAATGGTCAGGCAGGATCAGGCAATCACTGACCATTACACACACCTGACTTCCATCACACTTCCCCACACTGATAAAAGGTGGAGCACGAAAGCACACTCTGAACAAGGCAAAGCACAGGAGGAAGCAGCAGTTCCAAAATGGCAGTTTAATACAAGGCGAAAGATGGCAAAACCAAAGAGGATTGCAAGGAGCGAAGTGCCCCTAACGTTTTCAACGAAAGTCTGTTACTTTCAAGAACCTTCGAGAAAAGGACCAGGAATCGAGGCTGAAGAACTCTGCATTGTCTGTCGGAGGTACCCAGAGCTCTACCGCGTCGATAGTGAAGGCGGGGAGAATCGTTTGCCGCTGTGGTACTGTCCTTGGCTCCTACAACAAAACAGCACCAGTGAAGTCAGCACAGCCGGTGAGTTGGGGAGACTGATACCAGACCGGTCTGTGTTGAAGCCAAAGTTGCAAGTGGCAATAATGTATAATGAGAACTGAAGAGAATAGTGTATGAAGCTTATGTGAGAAGCGACGTGAACGCGGTTAATCAGCGGATGAATGATTGAACTCTGAAGCGAAGATACGATACCGTAAACAAAGTGGTCCGACACCACGTGGGTGCTCATTTGAAAGTCTCTGTTAGGTATCCAGCTAAAAGGTGGCAAATGTGAAGAGTGATAAAGAATTGTGAAATCGAAGTGGTCCTGCAACGGGTCAAGCAAAAACCCAATAAACATTAGAACATCTTCGATCTTCGTTTATGAAATCGTATAGAAAGTTGCTCTGAGCCCGGCGGAGAGATATCAGCTAAAAGCTTTTGGTTAAAGCAAGTTTGTGTAAAGTTATGAAAATTGCGTTAAAAGAAATCTGAGCACGCTATAGGGGGATCCAAGATCTGTGCCCGAACGAGGGGCATCCGAGAACTGAGCACAACTGAGGGGGATCCGGGGTGAACCATGATTCACCCGAGAAAGAATACCCTATGAGGAATTATTTGCATAAATAATGTACAGACATTGTGGTGAAAGTATCTGAGCACAGCTGAGGGGATCGTAGGTGAATAGCGAATCGCCTAAGAACTTGAGTACTTGTGAAAATCTGAAGAATATCAATTTGTGAACACTTCTTTCTTTTTGCCTACATTGTTTCCCACACTATTTGTATTTAGGGGTAAGGATTGGCAATAGGTTTATTAGTATAGGCCCTTTTATTTTGACAAGGCACTACGATGATTGCATTATTATTTGATGATCGTAGCTTGCTCCCATCTATAGATTTAGGATTAGATAGGAATTTTTCAAACCCTTTTTGAAGTTCAATAAACACCCTTGAACTGTGGTCACTTGTGTCTGTCTTACTGTTGATACCTTGCCTTCCTTACAGTTTCCTGTGGAAGGAGAAAAAACACACATGTGAAAACGAGACGGTTGACAGGTTCCCCTTTGAAGAAATTCCTGTCCTGTGCCTGCGGATTGAAGGCGAACTGGTAGATTGGGGGAAGCATTGATACTGAGGGACTCGAGCTGTGGCAAATAAAGGGGAGGGATGGTATTACAAGTGTAAATATATACAATAACAGGATTGGTTTTAAGAGAAAGCGAGAGATACCTCGATCCCTGGGTCCCAAGAGGACAGAAGGGCACACATTGCACTCCAAGTGGGGTGTTTTTTGGGGATTACTGACGCAAGGCTGAGGTGAATAATGTGTGTAAAACTCCAAGATGGGGTAAAAATGAGATGCGATACCTTTACTTGAGAAAGTAAGAAGACAATGGTAGAAAAATGTAAGTGCACATTTGTCTGCGGCTATAAATATGTGAGCATAAAATGTTTGATTTGTTTAAACTAAGAGGTATAAAATGATAGTAGAAATTTAGCTGGTAATCAGACTCTAAAATCAAACGATTGACGAGATTCAGGAGGATAAAAAGTTAAGGAAAAATAGTAAGTGAAATAAAATTCTTGTAGTGCCAATAATAAAATAGCATGACCGCAAGAATCAATAGGACTATAAATGAAGGAATAAAGAGAACATTATTGCATAGGCTTTATATAAAGTGGTTAAATTCGTTTTTGTTGAGTTATGGGGCGCTATTGATGGTGCTTGTCTGAATTGTTGCGGTGTAAATGATTAAAAGTAATAAACAAAATAATAAAATTGGTAAATATTGACAGTTGAAAATAACTTATTATGGGGATACTTCTGTGCTACATTTATGAAAAACCCTACCAAGATACACACCCAAGATTAGAAGGATCATACCAAGTGGGGAAAAGGCACGGGTGAGAAAATGTTCATGCCTTGGCCTCAAAAAGGTTCGCTATCTAGAACAGTATTGCAACACATGACAACATATTTACATGCTGCATACAAAGGGAAGAAGTTTACAGAAAAGGTTATCAATTTTAGAATTATGCAAGATGTATCTGAGCGAGAATGAAGACCCGCCTGAAAAGGAGTGGATGCTAAATCAGCATAAAGGGGAGGATGTAACACCCTCAGCTCCTCTTTCTCCTCCTAAAGATAATACAACTGAAGACAAGCAGGGAGTTTATCCTTTAAAGGAGTTAAAAGCAGCTGTGGGGTATGTTAATCCGACATATGCGCCTCCGCTTATAATAGTGAGGACAACATGCAAAAGAGCAAGATTAAAAAACGTAACTATAGATTCCAAGGTGGCTGCTAGCACAGTGTAGATGTTCTGACAGTGTTCTCCAGACCCAGGCCAGTGTAAGGTGCCCACCACCCCAGAAATGGGCTAATAAATAGAACAAAGGGTCCCCCACGAAGCAGGGAATTGGTGACAACGACAAATCGGAAGCGCAAGAGAAAGCAGCTGGCCCGCAGGATTAGGAGCTCCCCGGCGGATCGCGGCGGCCCGACGGCCCCGAGACGTGGAGCAGGAGAAGACAAAAAAGCCCTGCAGCGGGCGCCAGAGACAAGGGAAAAGGCAGCCCACCACAAACGTGGAGAGACCCAGCGATCCGAGCCCCACCAGAGGAGGAGTGGAAGATGCCCCCCCCCAGGAAGGGGACCCAACAAGGGGCAATACGAGGCGGGGAAGTGTGGCACGGTGGGCCGGACCGACCAGGAGAGGCACGCCAACAGCGGAAGCAGCGCCCCATAATGAACAACCCCCGGCCGAGAGGAGAGGGATAGCAGTGGGAGAAGGAGTGGCTTGACGGATGAACAGGTCGTCTACGGCGGCGGTGCTCAGGAGCTCTGAGACCAAGTGGAGACTAGGAGCCGTGGCCACTGCAGGGTGTCATGATCACGGAAAGAATTCCCCCATTTACCTCCAAAAGGAATTGGTCTTCTATGTACCATTCTTGGGTCATGGGAAAACAACTCAGAGCATTGGGAGGGGAATAGATGGCCACTTCCTGACTCTTGCACATGGCCACCTAGCTTATTCAGTGTTGGGTAGTGTCGGTCTAGTGGTTGTCATCCTGCTCCTATTTAAGCCCCTCCCCTCGTGTTTCCTGCTTCGCGTCATTCTGACTACATCTAACGCTTACCGCAGTCCTGTCAGCTGTCCTGTTCACCTGAAGTTTATTCTCTTCACCTTGTCCTTGTAGTATTAAACCTTCTAGTGTTCCTTGCCCCTTTTCACAGCCTGTCATTTTTCGTATCAAATTCTAGTCAGCTAACTCCCTTTCCCCTGCACCGTTACACGCTTCAGCGTTTCACTCTGTTCCAGTAGGCTGCAGCATTCCGCAAATATCAGTTTACTTTCTTTTAACTTGCGGTCAATCATTGAAGTGTTATTTGGTGATAACATTGTAGCAAGAAATGTGTGCGATGCTATTGTAAAGAGCGTTGGGTATTCCCTGCCACAGAGCTTGTTCCCGCACCTCGCTGACTGAAGTTCCATGTGTGAAAAGCATCGCTGTGTTGGGTGTCCAGTCATAATTTCTAAAACATAATTTCGAAAGTAAAAAAAGTCGAATCAAAAATGTCGAAAAAAAAAATGTCGAATTGTTTTTTTTTTTTTTCGATATTTTTTTTGGCTCTAGTTTCTGTGAAAAAAATAGGTAAAATAAAAAAAAGGGGGGTTGGGGGGGAACCCCCCCATTTCGAAAAAAAAACCTCATTAAAAAAAAATTTGACTTTTTTTTCGACATTTCTTTTTCGACTTTTTGACTTTCGAATATTTTGTATTCGAAATTATGTCTATGAACCGCTGTGTTGTAATTAAGGTGTGTTAGGCTCGCGCAGCTACGGAGCTGTTCCCGCTCCTTTCAAACAAATGTTTTATATGTGAAAGGCAAAGCCATTCTTTAGTTGTGAAGTGCGTTTGGCTCGCACTGTACACGGAGCTTGTTCCCCGCTCCATTGTTACTAGCATTCTTTGCTGAAAGGTGTCGTTTGCAATATTGTTGTAGTACGCGTTACTTAAAGAGACTTTTCCTTTAAAAGTAAAAGCTTATGGTTAGTAGCATATTGTGCCTAGTGCAGTATTCTGCCTCATTTTTGGGTTTTTTCATTACTGTTTGAAGGCATTCCAAGTTCATGACTAGTGGGGCTCCACTGGTAGTGGGAATTTTGTTTTTCTATGTTTATTGTGCTTCTGTGGTGGAGTTAGTTAGCTCACCCCTTGCATGTGCAAGTTATTGGCTGCCCTCCTGACACTTTTAGCACTACTTGAGTAGCTCCCCCTTCCATTACTACCCTAGTACCCACCTGGAGGTCCCTCTGCAGAACAAGAGCCCCTGAACAGATGCAGGATGGTGAGCTCGCCCAAAAAATAAGCAAGGTAAAGATATCAAATTTAGGAGAACTAAGTGCTGTATACAGAAATAAGAAAAATTCTCATTGAATCCTAGGTATAGTGCACATTCACACCCATTAAAGAATCTTTTGTGTTTTACGCTGGGAGTTGTTGTGAGAGGAAGTTTTAGAGAAGACTCGTGCCCAGTAGTTCCCACCGTGAGTGTCCCTGCAGAGTCAAGGTAGGCGTTACACAGGGGAAGAGGACCCGGCCGTTAAGTAGCAGCCTACATAGAGAGGGGGGAGCTGGCCTCCCGGACAGACGAGACCCACCTGGAGACTGGGGGACCAGGAGGAGAAGAACCGGTGAGTCCAAGGGCCCTGGGGGGTGGGGGAGCGCAGCAGAGGGTGAAGACCCTAACGGTGGGAGGCTTGCAGGCCGACTAGAAACCTGTGAGGCGGATTGGGGGAAGGTATAGGGGATCCCCAGAGGCCCCCTGCCCCCATACCAAATTACAAAAAGCAGGCCCCCCCCCTGGGGCCAACAACCCGGCAGCCAGCACAAGGACAGTAAATCCACTGCAGAGCGGGAGGGGACCGAGGTCTGGGCCACTAGGAGCTTGGGGCCCAAAACCCCCAACCCTCCTCCACAAAGTGATCGCAAACAAGCCTCCTCGGGAGCCAGTCTCCAGGGACACTAAGAACAGAGGAGTAAAAGGACTGGGGCGAACTTTGACACCTGAGACCCAATTGCCAAAGAGCCCCCAAAGAGAAGCAGGCACCCCGCGAAAGCCAGGCCCTAACTAAGCCCAATACAGGGCGCAGCCGGAGAGGCAGAGGTGCACAAACCCAGCGGGGAGGTGCGGGAGGTGTCATCAGGGGCAGAACAGAACCAAGGAAGTGATCCAAACAACACCAGTGGCGGCAGGGGGGGAAGACAACCCTCGGAAACGAAGAAAGGAGACCGACACAGGCCCCAGAGCCAGGAGGAAGAAACCAAAGCAACCATCATCAAAGGCCCCCCGCGAGGGAGAAACTACCAAACCCCGGGGAAATATGGTTGCGAAAAATAAGGGGATAGGTGGCAAAGCAGCGCAGACCCCATGAGCATTGCTAGGCACCGTCCCAAATATATGGCCAATGCAGGACTCCAGGGACACGGCCAAACACATTAGAGAAGGAACAAACGGAAGAGGCTCACAGGAGGACACGGCAGCATCTGCCATCATGTCAAGACAAGACTTTAGGGGAGAAATGCTAGCACTACTCAACAGCCTGGCAAAGACATTCCAGGAACAATTTCAGCTCATCAGAGCAGATCTCAACTCAGCCTTAGGAGAAATAAGGTAGGACATGAGTCAATTGGGCGAAAGAACCGACCTCCTAGGAAAAGGACTACAAGAAGTGGACAAAGAGGCAACCGCCAACAGGTAAGCCATAGAACGCCTTGACGTGGCCACACAGAACCTAGAGAACCAAATGGAAGGCATGGAAAACAGATCTCGAAGGATCAATATAAGGGTGAAGATGCTGCCGGAAACGGTATCGGACAATGGACTGAAAAGAGAACTCCAGACGATATTTGCAGAGATCTTGGGAGAGGAGGCCCCAGACGCCATTGAACTGGACCATCTCCACAGGGTAGGAAGGATGGTTAAAGGACCAGCTGCAAGACCAAGGGATGTCTTGGCAGCATTCACCAGGTACGCCCAAAAAGAAACAGTCCTTCGGGAGGCAAGACAGTGGGAACTGATAATGTATAAAGGACAGCAGATCACACTATACCAAGACCTGGCCAACAGCATGTTAATAAAAAGACTGATGGGTCCACTGCTAAAAGTCCTGAATGAGCGGGGGATACGGTGTAAGTGGACTTTCCCATTTGGCCTAGTGTTTGACTGGGAAGGAGGACAGAAACGCATCACTTCGGTGCAAGAAGGAGCTGATATACTACAACTGAACCTGGACGAGCTCCACACAGCGGCTGGAGCACAGACCACGGACAGCATACCAAGACCATGGGAATGGACCACAGTGGGAGAAAAAAGGAGAAGAGGAGAGAGGTGGAGTAGACAGCCGCGAAAGGAAAGGGAGAAAGGCACAGGCGGCACAAACGGATCAGGGGAACAAGAGGGTCCCTAGCTATGAAACTTTACAGGGGTGGTGGGCCTCAGAAAGAGGTAACAGGGCAGGGGGGAGGGACTAAATGTCTTGGGATCAGAAAGGGCGGGAATGCCCGAGGAAGGAGAGGAGGAGAAATGGTAAGGGTAGGTACTTCCAGAGGGGGAAGGGGAAGATGGGGAGGGGAGGGGGGGCAGGGGAGCCAGTGGGGGGAAATGGTTAGAAGTCCTGACAGGGAGGAAAGGGAGACAATCAAGTCGCAGAGGAAATGGGGGCACCCAGGAAGGCTAGGCAGGGGTCCAGAGTAGAGGAGCAAAACCTGATAAGCCGGGGAACTGTAGGAGGCGGACAGTCCTTCGTGACAAATATTCAAATGGGCAGCACATAACGTCAGGGGACTAAATGCTCCCCTGAAGAGGAAGAAATTAGAGTGGCTTACCAGAAGGGAGGGAATAGATATTCTGGGGTTACATGAGATGCATCTGATCGTGAAGGACAAGGGCAGGCTAAGAATGAGAGGATTCGGGAAAATATTTCATGCATCAAGCGGCATGAAGACGCAGGGAGTAGCAATAGCATTTAAGAACACAATGGACTTTAGAGTAGATGAAGTACGAAGAGATAAGGGCGGCAGGTACGTAATGGTGAGGGGGGACGCACAGGGAGGCCAAGTATATAATTGCATTCATTTACGCTCCAAATGTGGGCAGGACGCATTCCTAAGGGAATTCATGGGTAAACTGGAAGATTTTGCAAGATGACAATCTTAATGGGGGACTTTAACTTGGCATGGCAGAGGGACAAAGACAGGTCAGGGAGGAAGGATCAGGGGGGGGGGGGGGAGCAGTAGCCTCGACAGAACTGAACCAAAAAATGGAACAAGCTGGGCTGCGAGATGTTTGGAGGGGACGAAAAGGGGGAAGGGCTGCATGGCACACAATACAGAATTGACTATATCTGGGTATCTGAGCTGCTCCAGGGGAGGGGGAGGGAAGTGGAGGCGGAACCCATGGGGATAGCAGACCACAAACTGGTCTCAATGACCCGGGAGCTTCAGAGGTGGGCGCACACGATTTGGGGGTGGAGAGACCCGTGATTAGAGAGGATATGGAGGGAAACATTAGGGCGTTCTTAACGTTCAATAAAGACACTGACACGAGGGAGAGCTCCAGATGGGACACATTTAAGGCCACAATTAGGGGTAGCTTATTGCCATCAAGGCCCGTAGAGATAAGCAGCTGAAGGCCCTCAAGAAACAATTAGAGGCAGAAGTACAGACAGCAAGGAGCGCAGTGGCAGCGACCCTCACGAGAAGAGCGCAAAGGGCCTACAGACAGGCAGTAGGGCAATTAGGTGTCTTGCACACAAAACAAGCAGAGGGAGCTCTCCTTTTTGTCAGGCAGAGGTACTACACAAAGGCGAACAACGGCAGATGTGTTACGCTCACCTGGCTGCAACAGGGGCGTCGGTCGGACCCAGACTGCTGCGGCCTCCAACAACATGATGCGTAGTGTAGAGATGACAGACTGGACTGGCCCTCCTAATCTTGTCTGCTTGACCCGTAGAAGGATTCTCCTGCAAGTGGAGAGAGGAATTTAGCCACCCGTGGATTCTAGTGATGGCACCTCCCTGCGCTCCCCACTAATCACCTCCGAAATCCCCTTCCAGCACCCTCACCTTATATTCTTGAAAGATGAGCTCTCCATCCTGCGTGGATTGCAGGGGCGCGTAGATACCAGTTGCTTCACTGGTTAGAAGGCGCTGGGGAGTTCCGGACAAGAGTTGACTCTGAGGTTCCTGGCGAAGACCAGTAAGTATAGAGTTCATAGAGTTCAATATGTCCGATGTTCACTCTTGTCCCATTCCTTTCTTATCTTGCAGTGGAGTTCGAGAAAAGATGGTCTTGTGGCGGTAGATGGCGTTCAGGTAAGAGTCTGTATTACCCGATGCTGTCCGGTAAATGATGCATGTATTTAATGTGTTGATTTCTCTCCGTTTTGAGATGCGGCGTTTGAAGATGTGGAGAGTTAAAGAATAATGCCTCCGGTGGTAAATCAGGTAAGTCTATGGTGGTAAGAGAGATTGTATTTGTTGGCTCTTTCGGCTCACCTGGTTATTTCTTTGTCCCCAGATGCCAGAAACCGGCGAAGAAATGATAGAGGCAGCACTGGATCGAAAGGTGCTATGAGGACTGGTGAGTATGGCGCGGCGCTGCAACTGGCGATGCGACGCGTGTAGAAAAAATATCCTTTCCAGATGCTGAGACGTGATGGTTCCGGAATCAGGTGAGAAACTGGAGTAAAGTTCGTTTTTTAACCTTGCCTCTTCTTTCCTTCTTCTCTAGGAGCTCCGGATTAAGGATGGGCGTGGCAGAGGTCTGGATGCTGACTTGCAGGCACGGTGAGCGTTACGTTGCTGGATGCAGAATAACGCGAAGCGTGTTTTGCGGGTCGGGCGTGGTTTAAATAGCCTCAAAAGTAGTCCCAGGTAAGAAGTCCCCAGAACCACACCCGAGTAGAAAATAGTGCCTGTAGAAAAATAGTCCCTTCCAGGCTTCACGTTGGATTGGAGTCATTTGCAGCATGGTCTGCCTGAGGTAAGTAATGACTATGAGCCTGGCGCCTTAGGCGCCAGGAATGAACCCAGATAGCCCCTAGCCGGGGCTGCTGAGGTTTTAATAAATGTCTAGATGCCTGCTCCCGGGGCTGATGGGCTTGGTCCAGATGCCTGGGTGTAGGCATCATGACAAGATGCGCTGAGGGCGCGTCTACTAAGGGGAGCAGGGACGAAGAATTCTACTGTAGCCCTAAAAGATGGAAAAGGAGTACTCCTCACACGCAATGAAGAAATCCAGGAGCGCCTGGCGGGATTCTACACCGAGCTCTACTCGTCCCAAAATCCCCATATCTTAGATCAAGAGCGCTTCCTTAGGAGGCCCAAACTGTCCAGGATAGACAGAGCGGCTCAAGTAGCTCTGAACCAGCCCATAACCGAGGACGAGGCGAGGAGTAGTGGGGAAACTACCCGCAAATAAGGCGCCAGGGCCCGATGGATAGACGACCGCCTTCTATAAAACATACGCAGCCACGCTGGTCCCGTATATGACACAGCTATTCAACTCATTTAAAGATACAGGCTGCATCACCCCCTCAATGGATGAAGCAAAAGTAACTCTGATCCTGAAACCCAACAAAGATCATACTGAATGCACGTCTTACAGGCCTATAGCCCTCATAAACATGGACGCTAAAATATATACTAAGATACTGGCGAATAGGCTGGGGGGATACCCCCCCCCCCCGAGCTCATTCACCCGGATTAAGCTGGTTTTGTATGGGGAAGGCAGACAGCAGATACTATCCGGAGGTTGGCACACTTGGTTGAAAAGGTACAGAAAACAGACACACCAGCAGTACTTCTAGCGTTAGATGCAGAAAAAGCATTTGACCGGGTGGAATGGTCCTTCCTATTTAAGGTTATAGAAGCGATGGGCTTAGGGGGAGATTACCTTAAAATGCTGCAGGCAAATTACAGAGACCCGCAGATGTGCCTGTCAGTGAATGGGGAAATGTCACGCCCAGTCCAGTTGGGTAGGGGAACTAAACAAGGGTGCCCACTTTCCCTGCTGTTATACGCCATATACTTGGAAACTTTTCTGCAGGCATTAAGTGTTACAGAGGAGATGGGGGGATTCCCTTTGGGTGGGGGGCAGAACCATAAGGTTGCAGCCTTTGCGGATGATATGTTGCTTGCATTGACAAACCCCCAAGAGTCCATTAGAGCAGTGAGGGCACTATTAGGCAGATTTGGGTAGGTGATAATGAACCTCTTGCCAAAAAGGCAAGTTGGGGAGACCCTGAAGGACTCTACCCCATTTGTCTGGTCCCCGGGGGGAATCAGATACCTGGGAATCCGCCTTACCCCAAGCCTTGCAGGATGGTATGCTGCAAATTACCCACCAACGCTGAAGGAAATTAGAAAATAATTCCAGAGATGGTGGAATCTGAGAATATCATGGATAGGAAGAATAGCTGCTGTGGAAATGGTAGTCCTCCCCACACTCTTGTATTTATTCCAAGCATTACCAATCGCACTACCAGCAAGCCTGTTCGGGGAGCTGGACAAAATGGTAAATGAGTTTATTTGGGAAGGGAAGAAGCCCAGGGTAAATAGAAAGCTACTCTTGGCCCCGAGGAGGGAAGGGGGCCTGGCACTGCCAGACTTCCGCATCTACAATGAAGCCGCACAACTGTGGGTCATAAGAGAATGGTTTAAAGGAGGCGAGGGGAAACTCTGGGTAGCCATGGACCGGGCAGTGGCACGGCACAATCTTAAGGACGTGCTCTGGCTGCCAAAACAGCACAGGCCAGCACATCTCTACAAAAGCGCCATCACGGCACTATTGGCAGATATATGGGATAGGGTGGTTAACAGCAAGGGTATACCGACCCATCCATCCATCCCCATTTACCCCCATATTCCAAAATGGTGACTTCACTCCAGGAAAGGAAAAAGGAGGGGCATTCGGGCAATGGAAGGAAGGAGGAGGCCGGCTTATCAGGGATCTGTTGCAGGGGGAGGAAATACGCACCTTGGAGGCGTGCAAACGGGGTGTGAGAGGGAGAGCGGCTGAGATACACACAACTGAGATCCTGGGCGATGAACCCGGACAATAGGAAAGCAGCCACTAGGACACTAAAGCCTTTCGAGAAATTCATATTAACGAATGATGGAACGAAGGGGCTGATAGCCAACCTTTATAAAATATTAGAAGATGCCACACCAAGAACCACGTGGGCATACATGCAAAGATGGGAGCAAACGTTAGGGCAAGAGTTCACGAGGGAAACATGGGGTAAGCTGTGGGGGAAAATACCAAAGCTAGCAAGAGCATCACAACTACAGGAAGCCTGGTACAAAATCCTGTATGGGTGGAATTACAAACCGGCCCGGCTGCACAGCATATACCCAAATACAACTTCAGCTGAGTGCTGGAGGGGATGTGGAGGCAGGGGAACAGCAGAGCACATATGGTGGAGATGCCCTAAAATAGAGCCCTTCTGGAATGACATACGACAAGCCCTACGACAGGCACTCAGGACAGAGGGGGATAAGCCCCCAGAACACGTCCTACTGGCGTTTAAAGAACAGGGCGTGACTAGCTGGTTATATTGTTATACGTGTTGTAAAACCAATAAAAAAGTAAAAGTAAATTAAACGTAACTATAGGTCAGCACGCGATTAATATAAAGAGCAGGACGAAAGAAGGGACAGACAGATCGACATAGAAGAAAAAGCTAAAAGACAAAAAGAAGGGAAGGACAAAGCCAAGGAAGTGACAATAGTGCAGAACGAGTTGATGGAAGGACAGATATTACTTATATTAGATGGAAAGGGCTTTGATGATGTTAGAGCAAGAGAAGAGAGGAATGGGAAAACAAGGAGAAGGGACGAGAAAGAACATACAAAGAGGAAAAGGAGAAAGAAGAAGCGAAAGGAAGAAATAAGGTATGAAGAACAAAAGAAAGAATAGAGGAAATTAAACGTGGCAAAATAGAAACAGATTGATAGAACATAGGTTGCAAAGAAGGGGAGAAGGGGAAGAAGAGGAAAGTGAGATGAGAAGATGGGAAGAAGAAAGGAGTTGGCTGACAGGGGCTGACGAGGCAGATCACATTGTTAATAGATGTATAGTACCATTAGAAAAAAGAGAACGATGGGAAAAAGGGAGAGGGTCACAACAGCCCCACAGGGAGCTGCAAGGGATACCAAGAATACAGACATGGGCTGATGAACATGAGGCAGAAAGCATAGGGAAAAGGATTGAGGATTTATATAGGCAAATGAGGGAGAAAGATAATAATAATAATAATTGAGCATTTATATAGCGCTACAAACCCTCAGGTATCTGAGCGCTGCTTATTATTACCCACGGTGTGTGGTGCTCATTTATCAACCTCGGAAGGATAAAAGGCTGAGTTTGGCCCTGCCGGGATTCAAACCTGGTCAGTAGATGAGAAATGCTAGGCACCGTCCCAAATATATGGCCAATGCAGGACTCCAGGGACACGGCCAAACACATTAGAGAAGGAACAAACGGAAGAGGCTCACAGGAGGACAGGGCAGCATCTGCCATCATGTCAAGACAAGACTTTAGGGGAGAAATGCTAGCACTACTCAACAGCCTGGCAAAGACATTCCAGGAACAATTTCAGCTCATCAGAGCAGATCTCAACTCAGCCTTAGGAGAAATAAGGTAGGACATGAGTCCTGCACAGATATGAAAGCATGCTCTACTCGCTGTGCTATCAGACCGGCTGATAAAACCAAGGGGAGTATCAAAGGATCTCCACCACAGGAAACAGGAAGAAGATTGGATGATATAATGATGGACAAGCATAGAACGCTGTCCCTAAGTAGACTAGATCTTGATGACGAGGAACGAGAAGACAGTCCTACATGCTGGGGAATAATGATGTGAAACGAAGAAAGGGAAGAAAACGAAAGAGCACAAGGAGAAGGTGTATGCAGTTTTTTGATAGATCCAAGCATAGAAAGAGGGGTAAAATGGTCAGATTTGGAAGATCCAAAAGAAAAAACACCAGAACAGACACCATATTCTGAACGACCACCAGCACGGTCACGCAGCGCAGGGGATATATCACCACCTTATATAAGTAGATTAAGGTCATTGCCATGACGGAGACGAACGGGCACCTGGAAGACAAGAAGCATAGGTGGGTATGATTGTGGCCCAGGATTTACACAATTCCCATGATTAGAGAAAGGGGGAGGATGACCACAATATATTCTGCTGCCACAAATGGACAATGATAATTTGAAATGTAAATTACAGAGTGTGACTGCAGGTGCAGGAAAATGGATTTATGAGTTAGAAAGAATGACAGCAGAATGACGTTAGCAGTGGGTGACATAAAAGGCCGGCTACCAGCCATCCCAGGGGAGTGTAAGGAACTCATGGTGGCAACAGTAAAACAGACAAGTGATCACGGTTCAAGGGTGTTTATTGAACTTTACAATAGGTAAGATAAACGCCTAATCTAAACCTAAATCTAAGATGGGAGCAAGCTATAACCATCAAATAATAATAAGGCAGTTCTAGTGGCGTCTTGACAAATAAAAAGGGCCTATACTAAAAAAAAGATTGCCACTCCTTACTGCTAGATTCATAAACAAAGAGTGTGGGATAATGTTCACTAGAAAAGAAATAAGTGTTCACAAAATGAAAAGTCAGGATGGCATGGCTGGGTCTCCCTGCCACACGGTTTAAGCACAGGACAAGGCGGGACTTCTGAGCACAACACACTCCCGGGCCACGTCAGCACGAGATTCACAGTTCCAGTTCAATGATATCAAAACGTTCAGAGGCTAAGTCTCTTTCCTGATAAAGTCTCTTGCCTTAGAATGCTTGCAGATTCACAACGACAAAGTTCCTTTGGTGGTTCTGCAACTGGGAAATCGCTCTTCGCCCCTAGGATCTCCCTCCGCCAGGGTCGGATCCTCCTTGCAACTCGGGCCTCCCCCCGCCAGGTTTACTACGGCCTTTCAAATGCAGCTTGCACTTTTCTAGAGCCGTAATGTCCTTTTGAACAACTTCTCCTTGAGGACAACCCTCGGCCGGGTTCATTCTTGTCCGATGCACAGTTCAACTTGCTTTATCACAGTACGGGATTCACTCTCATTGGCTCTCCCCCTGGCATCCCTTCGCCGGGTTCATATATCCGCTTTAACATACTGCTCAGAGTTTACTCTGTCAACTTGGGCCTCCCTTCGTCGGGTTCACTACAGCCTTTAACACAGTTCATGTACCTTAATAACAGTTCATGAGTTGCTCATTTTCATCAGAAAGCAGGGGATTCATTCTCCTTGCTTTCTTTCGGCATCCCTCTTTCAGGTTCACACTTGCCTTATTTCACAGTTCACAATCTTATCGGAAAGCTGGGTTCTCTTCCCCTAGCTTTTCTCTGGCAACGGGTCAGAGACTTTCGATTGTACAAGGGATATGACGTGACCCTTGTAGGACCACTCAGACACCTCTTGACTCCCCTTCCTAGGGTATTCTGGTTCTTGTAGTTTCAAAGCAGGTCTTGGTCAGAGTCTTTCGAATGAGCGCCCACGTGGCCCCAAACCCTTCTGTACTTGGACCTCAACTGGGATTTCTTTAAAGTACACACACACACACACACACAAGTTCTTTCTATTTCAAATTCCTTGTGTTCAAAATGTTGCTACTTGCAACCTTGGGCTCAACACATGTCGGTTTTGTATCAGCGTCCTCCGACTCACTGGCAGTGCTGAACCCGTTGGTATCTTTGATCTCTGGAGTCAAGTAGAGTACCACAGTAGCCAGTTTGCGCCTCTGCCTCCGTTATCAATGCAGGAGGCCCCGGTGTACCGTTCACATCTGCTCCTCCGCACGCGCCAGCTGTAACTCCCGGTCTTACGATTTCCCTTTCGGAGGCTTTGTGTGTTTGAGTTGCAAAGGGCAAGGGTAATCCTCCCCTCGTCGTCCCTCCAGGTCTCGCTGCCTTTCTTCTCCGTTTGAACTGCCGGTTTGGTGTAGCTGTCTCCTTGTGCGTTCAGCCTAGCTCGTCGTGCGCTTTCGCGCTTCGCCTTTTATCCCCGTGGGGAAAGGAAAGGGCAGGGCAGTGTGTGGTTACTGTCAATTGCCTGACTCCGCCTGAAACTTGTGTTGGGACAGGTCAGGAAAAAGGCAGAGGTATTTTTTTTAGCTTTGTCACACTGTTTTATATCGGGGTAGTGGAATGAATGGGGGGATTATGGGAATTGTATTGGTTTATAAAAACAGATTGGAAATTCAGAAAATAATAAAGGGACCGGGAGAAGAATGATTCGGATTACAGATGTTATATTTCAAAGAAGGAAATGATTGGGGTAAGGTGGAACGATAGTGTGCTTCACAAACTGAGGGGACATTGGGAGAAGAATTTACAACATAGGAGGGGGAATACCCTTTCTCGCCTAATGGTGTTCTTCTCTTTTGGCATTCTTCCCTGATCTTTCCACTAAGCTTGTGGCAGAGAGGAAGAAGACCCTTGGGTTTTCTACAGGAGAGAGCTGATGATATTTGGTGATGAGCAGGATATGAGAGTCTGACATTGTAAAACATGACGGAGCACCATTTAACAATTGCAGAGCAGAGGCATGGAGGGCGCTTAGAATACAATATCCTGACACATCAGACAGGGGTGCAATTAGGACAAGGAAAATGGGTGACGAGAGAACCGTGGGATAAACAGCAGCATTATTCTATCATATTTCATGGAAGTGCAAGATGTAGAAACAGGTAGGTATAGAAGCGAAGCCATGGCCACAAATACAGTTACCTATCTTACATCATTGTTGATTACTACAAGAGAAGAAGAAGAAAGCGGAGAGTAGAAAGCAGGAGGAAGCAAAGTGAGTTCAGAAAATAATTGGCAAAGAAGGAGCAGTATTGGCAAGTGGTGAAGGTGTAACACAGGAGTTAAAGACAGCACAGCCAAGAAATGTAGGGTATCCTATAGATCAAGGTGGGTATAATTTTTGGCCAAGAGGTAGAGTGAATGGACCAAGAGGAAGAGGCAGATTTCAGAACCCTCAAGTGGGAGGAGGATTTAATGCAAGACAACCACAACAATGTTGGGATTGTGGGAGGACAGAACATATAGACCGAAAGTGTAGAAACAGAGGGGGCATGCAGCAGAACTGGCAAGCTCCAAGAGGGGGGATGGGCTACTCTCTACAGTGTAATACAGAACCATTGGAATATTACGTTTAAGATCATACGCAGAATCAGACAAGTGCGCCGCAAATACAGCAATCGCATGAGTTACACCAGACCCCCAACAGGAACCGAGGGTCAGCGTAACAATAATAGGCAAGACATGTTTGCTTCTTGTAGACACTGGAGCGACTCGTTCCTGTGTTCAAGAAGGGAAGTACCCAATGTCTGGCATTGCCATGAATGCACATGTATTCTCAGGGCTTATGAGCTTAGTTCTTTTTACTAATGAATTACCAATCTCTATAGGAGAACATGACGTGTCTATGCCGCTATTGTATTCTCGGCAGACACCAGTTAGTATATTAGGACGTGACTTGATGACAAAACGCAACATGACTATCTTTTACTGATGAAGGGATTGTGTGTTCCACTCCAGGGATACATTGCATGAACATAAGAGAGTTCATATTAGCATTTAGAGGCCAAAAAGCATTTACAAGGTGTGCCTTTAGATCCAGAAGTATTTTTGGATGGAGTGAATATTTTGTTGAAATGGCTTCCTAGATTGGTAAGTAAATTGAGAATACCCGATGAATGTTTGTTTAGGCCAGTAATACCCATGGATGACAAGGTCATCCTGTTAAAACTAGAAGCAGCAGTGGTAAGAGAGAGGAAAGGGTGGTTGTTCATGGGACAGATGATGAGGGAAGAGGATGGAGAACAGTTATAGCTCTTAGTGAAGGATACAGACTAACAGACCTGACAGATAAAGAATAGTTTAGAGATGATCATTCAAATGATGAATTAGTATTTTTCATAGGTTTCACTTATTGGACTAAAGTTCAGAATAGGGAAATATCGCAGAGAATGGCATGGGTGAAAAAGAAACCGTCATTTTTCCAGGAAGATTTAGAAAAGGTGCCAAGCATCTTATGGACCAACAGTCCATATGACGTGGATCTATTGTGTGGAGCAGTGGCAGTTAAAATTAAGCTCAAGCCTGGAGCAATTCTGCCACAAGCAAAGCAGTAGCCCATGTCCGGAGAAGCAGATAAAGGCATATTTCAACAGGGGGGTTTGTGGAGATTTATTCAGGACCTACATCCCCTAAACAATATACTAAACAATATAGTCAAAGCAGAGTTTCCTATGGTTCCGAATCCAGCTACAATATTATGTAACATCCCAGCCAAAGCCAAATATTCTAGTTATAGCAAGAGTCCTTACCAGTTACTTGACCTAGCCTACCCAGCTCAGCTCTTCACATTCTAACCCTCTCCACCCCGTTCTTCTCTCCTTGATACCCTGACATCACAGCAATTTGCTGAATGGAAATGATTGATATGCAAAACAAATTCAAAACTTTATTTGCCTAAATTATATACTTGTTTGGTTCTTACTGCCTTTTTCACTGTCACTATCACCACACCTCACACTCCTCCACACTACTATGCCATGTGAACAATGCCTTTGGTCTGCAAACTGCCTAACATGAATGACCTCATAATGATGCACCGACATGTCTTCCCAAATGTCACCACACCACATCACATCACTCATCACAGCCTTGATAAAGACTACGGTCAAAACGCGTTGGTTTCCCTTTTCACATGTACCTAGCATGTTTACTTGGTCTTTTGTTTCATGTATGTAACATTAAAACCTTTACTGATGACAAATCAGGAGTCCTGCTCCTCTATTACAATTCCCTTGAACTTTCTAACTCACGGCTACAACATATGGGTATCAACCACCTACCAGCGCCATTAACCAACAAAGTTTGTCAAACCATCCAGTAACCCTTCCATTGGGGACTTTGCAGTTTTGGTTCCCAGACAAACCGTGTGCCAGGCCGCAGGTCACATTACATCAACCAACTAACCTTACCAGTAAGCGCAGGGGGCCATTAGCTTCTAAAACTCCAACCAATGGTACAGACTTTAAAAAAACTGCATTCTTTTCAATTCCCCTTCATGAGGACTCACAAGAGTTGACCTTGTTTTCATATAGAAACCAGCGCTGGATACATACAAGATTACCTCAATGGTACTGTGAGCCCCCCTCAATCTTTAATAGCTACCCTTCCGATGGACATAGGTAACGTACAACTTGAGACCATAATAATTCAGTAGGTAGATGATAGACTAGTGTGCAGTAAGACAGAAGAAAGGTTCAGAAAAGACTCAGTTCAACTAATGACCATACTGGCAGAGAAAGGATATAAAGTAGACAAAGTGAAATTAAAGTACTGTCAGGAAGAGGTCCTGTACATAGGACAGCTAATCTCTCAAAAAAGGAGAAAAGAAACACTTGAGAGAACAGAAGCGATAATGAAAACTCCAACACCTGACACAGTGAGAGAAATGCAACCATGTGTAGGCTTATGCAATTATTTCAGATCCTGGTTTTTCGATTACAGTACCTACACTCAACCACTTTTAAAAGGGCTCAAGGAAGCACAGCTAGGTAAAAGCAAAATAACATGGACAGATGAGATGACTGAAGGATTTGAAGAATTAAAAAGGGTGATTTGTAGGATTTGAAGAATTAAAAAGGGTGATTTGTACAGCCCATATTTTACAGATACCAGACTATAAAAAGGAGTTGTACTTATTCTCACACTTCAAATGGAGACAGCAGTCCTCACACAGAAAAAAAACAGGACATGGATATAAACCATTAGCTTATTGTAGTGGGATTTTAGACCAGTAAAGAAAGGGCATTATCCTTGTGAACAAGGGTTAGCTGCTGCTGCTGCTTTTGCAATTAAAAAAGCTGCAAGTATTACAATGGGGTGCTCAATGGTTATTCGTCAAGCATTCCTTATTCGCCATTTTAGAAAAACCCAAAAAGTACATTGACCATGCAAAGAGATCAGGGTATGAAGTAAATATATTCAAACCCAGCAATCAAAGTTGTTAGATGTACAGTAGAGAATCCAGCAACATTTATTGCAGAACCAGTAGGGAAGAAGGACTATCTACATGACTGTACAACATATACTGAGTTTTATGACATTCCCGATGTAAGAGAAAATGCTCTTGGAAGGAGGAAATTGTATTCATTGACGGTTCTTCAAAAATTGACCCAACGATGGGAGAAAGACATACGGGATCGGCAGTAATAAAGTAAAAAAAGAATTGTGTATTTGAAGTAGTGACAAGTGCAAGACTGCCTTCCCATTGCTCAGCACAGGCTGCAGAATTAGTGGCGGTTATCGACTCTGTCCAGAGATATGAGGACGAGGACGTGAAAGTGTACTCTGACTGCACCTATGTGATGTCAACCGTACACGCATAATTGTTAGGCTGGAAAAGGTGGGGCTTTCTCCAGGCAGACGGCACACCAGTGCAACATTCATCTCTATTGGATAAACTCACCAAAGCATTAAAGCTCTCATTGGCCATCGCTGTGGTGAAATCCCCAGCCCATACTAAGAGGGCGGACACAATTTCTTGCGGTAACAAAGCCGCAGACATTGATGCGAAAAGGGCAGTCCATTTGCCAAATATTTCTGATTTTGCAGTAGAAAGTGTTAAGCAAATATCAGGGCGTGATGGTAAAAGAAGGTTTTAATATGTTGTCCATTGTACAGTTGAGCTACAAGGTTAAGGACCACAAGAAGAGTAGGATTTATGTAAAGATGGGTGTGTTCTTTATCGCCCACTGAGGCTCTGTGGAGACAGGACAGCACTGGAAAGCCAGTTATGCCTCTAGAATTATTGAAGGTGCCGCTGGAGCAGTTTCACTACCCCATGCACACAACCATAGAGAATCTTGCTGTCACGATTGCAGAAGATTGGTTTTCACCAAATGTATTAGAAAACGTGGCACAGTTTATTGTGAACTGGATTGTATGCCCGAAGTTCACAGGAGGGCACACCTTGTGAACAGTGAGAGGAGCAATTCCCAGACCCAATGGCCCTTTTCAGAATTTGCCTATAGATTATGTAGGCATGTTGCAAACATGCAATATTTATAGGTATTTGTTAGTGGTAGTATGATGTTTTTCCAGATGGATTAAGGCAGGTCCATGCATGCACCCCAATGCCACATGTCCTGCCAAGTTTCTCATACATGAGGTGTTTCCTAGATGGGGTGTGTGTGTGTGATGTCCTGCTGTCTGATAGTGGGCCGCATTTTGTAAATTGTTGGAACAGAGAACTGTTTTATTAGGCATAAAAGACAGGTTTTCACCTGCGTATCATCCACAGCAAATGGTGTTTGGGAGAGATTAAATGGAAACCTTAAAGAAAGGATAGCCAAGATCAAAATGACCCTGAAGAAGGGATGGCTACATTGCCCAAGTGTTGCTCGGTTTGCCCTGAGATATAAGCCTGGCCCAGATCACCATCTGACTCCTCAGGAGTTGGTGATTGGACGCTGCATGATAATACCCCTTGCTCCTCCCACTCTAATAGAAACTGATGCCCACAGTGTAGCAAAAACATAAGGTGATGAGATGATGATTATTTAACAAATATGACTGCTAGTGTTTCTTTTATTTCCCAACAGGTTAAAAATCAGAGGGAAGGGTCAAAGAAGACTGATGAAGCCAGCCAATCAGTTGAGCCTACTGAATTGCTAAAGCAACCTAATTTGTACCCAGGGGACAAAGTGCTTGTGAAAAGCTTTGTGCGCACTTGGAATAAGCCCCGCTTTGAAGGACCGTACCTCGTAGGATGGGATTCACTCCCACTGCTGTAAAACCCGAATGAAGAAGAGCCTGGCTGCACTTGAGTGACATAAAACTCTAGAAAGGAGAGCCCCTTACCCCTCCTGCACCCACAGACTAGATCGGCTACCAAGAGCCAAAACAAAGATTCATCGAAATAAAGAACATCAAACTTTCAGCTATCCCCAAGTTTGAAGTCAAAAGAAATAAATTGCAGCAGTTCCAGTATAATTAGGCCAAAGAGACAATGGGCCTCATTACAAGTTTGGCGGTAGCCTTGTCGGTAAAACCGGCAGGCTGCCGCCAAACTTGTAATTTTTTCCGCCACCCCCGAATGGGCAATTACCGGGTCAATACGGCCCCGCCGGACCCGGTAATTGCCCATTAACTGGCGCCGGAAATAAATGCTCCCCCTTCCCATTGAGCCTTGTAGGGCTCAATGGGAAGGGGGAGGTCGGATGCACCGGCACCATTAAGAATGGTGCCGGTGCATCCGACATGCTCTGCTCGCGGGTGCCGGTACGCCCGCCAGGTCACACCTGGAGGGCGGGAAGACACCTGCAAGCAGAACTTGTAGTTTGCCGGTCCGGTAACAACCCTGCAAGCTTACCGGTACCATTGTTACTGGACCGGCAAACTTATAATGAGGCCTAATGTGCTGAAGATAAAACACAGAGATTACACATGCCACTCAATGTTGCCTATAACAATAACTTTAGTTTTGCATTTTTAAAGCGCTCACACAGCCCGCGGGCATCAAGGCGCTGTTACAGGAATTTTTATTTTTTTTGGTTGCATAATTGTTTTTGTCTTAGTTGCATATTTATAACGCGCTTAAACACACAGAGGTTTTTAAGCACGGACCCGGGGATCAAACCTGTGTTGCTTCGTGTCGTCTTGCTTCCAAGGCGCACACGTTGCTGCTGAGTTATCCTCCCGGGACGTTGCACACATTTCTGTATGTTGTTTTTACTTGCATTCTTTGGTCTTAGCCAGCTCTGGTGAGACGACACGTTGATATTATTACATTTTTGGGAAATCCTAATAACAGTTGTACTCATTGTACAATTCCTATTATTGAAAAGTGTGGTTTTATAAAAGTGATACATAATTACATGTTGAATTAAAGAATGGGAATTCTCCAAGCGCTTAGAGACATATGGCCAGCAAGAAGATTGCTAAGTTTATTTTGAATACTTTTGGTAACCTCATTCTGTAGAATATGTCTTTTCTTCATTATTATTATGGCATTTTGTCCCTTAATGATCAATAATGCAGACGAAGTATTAAGCAATGAGACATCTATTTGTATCCCTAACAAAAGCACAAGTGATATTTTCCCTGATATTTTCAAGCAAATTATTCGATTTAAGAGGGATGCGGGCGAAGATCATGAGGGTATAAATACATACCTTGCTAATTCGGCCCATTTAAAGAATAACGTGATATCAACACATGAAGGAGGTGGGGAGTAGAACGTAAGATGAGAGCTGATGGGTGTGTTATCTCAACCATTATGCCATAAAACCATCCAGAACATTTATTGCAAGAGAAATATCTGTACATGACGCAAAGTATCTGAGCCATCTAGCAGCATGCATGACAAGAGGACAATTTGAAGGAAGATGAGTAACCCTACGATGGAGGTCGAAAAAGAAATTCACATATGAAGATGAATACATAAAAACACAGACAAGGGACCCAGATTGGAAAACTAGAATGCTCATATACTCAATTGTATGACTGGAGACCAGATAAGGATTGTTGAACAAAAGAGACTGTTGTGCAGATACATGGCAAGCGCCAGTATTGCCAGGATGCTGGGAGAGACCTCAGCTATTAGTATATGGACGGGGAGCAACCAGCACAAGATGGGAAGATGGAATGCTGGCATGTAGTGCACGCTTATTGATGTCAGCACCAGTACATAGAGTGCAAATAGTAAATGATAAATGCCTGAAAGCATGGGCTAAGTATTCAAAATTACTAACATGGGTTGAGAATGAAGCAGGACCTGTATCCATATTGCCTATGAAGAATACAACATTGTGCTTCCGAAACAAGGGCCTGACCAAAATTGGAGAAAACCAGGAATGCAAACAAATAATTGATGTACCAGGAATGGATGGAGGAACTGCCGTGAGGAACCACTATTGGGCCCGTGGATCCAAAGCCTATATGCAGCTGCCTAAAAATTGGGAAGGAATATGCTCTATAGTGACCATACATTTTCCTGCATTGGTGATTCCCCAAAGTGCTCTCCAAATCAACGATTTCCCAAAAATGGATGCACATCAAAGGAAGAAGAGGTTGCTCAATCTCGATCGACTGAAGAGAGAATTATTTCTCAGCAAAATCAATAGAAACCTATCATGACATTCCAGCTGGGCATAAATTGTTCAGTAGAACGGCAGTGATATTTACAGCCATATTAATGCCTGGAATTCAAACTGCAGTGAACGCCAAATGGTTACAGATAAAAAGATGGGAACTACTACAGACAATTAACACAACAATAGAACCACACACCGTGGGTAATAATAAGCAGCGCTCAGATACCTGAGGGTTCGTAGTGCAATATAAATGCTAAATTATTATTAAATTATTAATAATTATTATTAATAAAAGGATTTAACTGTCATGGTCATCGGGCCAAGAACACAGACAGGGCCCAGTTGGACACAGACCTGTCGCCTTTGGCGCCAGGCTCATAAGTAACAGACAACAAGAAACATTTATTGGGGCCAAAATGCTTTTATTGTAAGCATAGCACCTCATTCCGGGTGCAAGGTGCATTTAACACGGACACTTTCATCACTTAAAGCAGCCCCACGTGTACTCTTGGGTGGGGCTGCTATTTACTGGGTTGCCTTGCACGTGCTGACTCACTAGGAGTGGCTGGGTGTGGCAGGCAAGCCAGGCCTAGTGGGCTTGCCCACGCTCAGCTATATAAGCTGCTCCAATCCACGAGGCAGACACTTCGCGTTATTCTGCACATCCATGCACCGTAACGCTCACCGCCTCCTGGGATCTTAACTTACCTTGGAAATCCTGCTTTCTGCCTCCATACTTACCATCTGGGGAATCAGCTCTTACCTGTGCACATCTTATTCACATCTTCCGGAGTGCCAAACTCTTCATCTTGACACCGTAGCTCACCTTCAGAGACGCTGAAATCTTCTTGACACTGCAGCATTACGTGCTTCGTCTGCGACTGCAGCACCTGCAAGAAAAAGCCAAAAGCAAGGTTAGACATTAAAAAGACAGTGGGCCTCATTACGAGTCAGCCGGTTTGGAAAGAACGGTGGTGGTAAATCTGCCACCACCGTTCTTTCCGGACCGGCTGATTAAGAGTCCTGCAGGCTGGAGGTGTCACTCCCGCCAGGTCTGACCTGGCGGGTTTAGCACCACCCGCCTGCAGGCAGACATGGAAACACCGGCACCATTACAGCATGGTGCTTCCACTTCCCCATTCCCATGGAGTCCTATGGGATTCCATGGGAATGGGGATTAACAGAATTCCGCCTCCAGAATTACCGGGTCACCGGGGTTGTAATGCCCCGGTGATTCCGACAATCACGGAGGTGGAATGGTAATACGAGTCCGGCGGTAACCTGCCGGAGTTTACGGCAAGGTAACCGCCGGATTCGTAATGAGGCCCATTGAGTTTAAGGTTGCACTCCCATCTCATCTTGCGCTTTCCCTTAAATCATCACTCACCTGTTGTCTGATATTGCGGCCTCATCTATCTCCCTCCCAGCCACGTTCCGCACCTTCACAGCTGCCGTTGAGCCGCAATTCCATCTATTGGGAAGAACACAGAAGAGAAAACGTTATTCAGGTAATAACAAAAAAATCGAGAGCAATAATACAAGACAGAAACCGGAAAGGGGGAAAACAGAAATAGGAAAAGACGAGACATTGAGAAACACTTACTACCAATCAAGAGAAGAATAGTCGCAGCTGGACTGGACTGTTACTCACCAGGGATCAGTGAAGGAACTAGATCCCATCAACAAGCGCCCCTGCCAGAAATAGCAGGATGGAGAGCTCACCATCAATAAATACCAGGTGAGCCTTATAGGCTGGTACATGCCCACAGAAATCGCACCTTGGGTAGAAGGGTTTGAGAGGTACCATAGTCACCGAGCAGCGCACTCACCTTTTCTCGAATCCGAGCAGGACAAGAGTCACCAATTATTGCAGTCCACAGCCTATCCGCAGGGGGAGAGATCAGGCGGTGGTGATCAAATTACTGGGAGGGCTGCTACCATGCCCCAACGCCTCCGCAGAGACCAGGTGAGCGTAACATTAATGCAATGAGAGAAGACTTGAGGGCATCAGATTTATGACCCTCCAGAACAGGTATGTGTTGGACTTGATTACAGCAATGGAAGGTGACATGTGTGCCAAGATCAGGCCTTCTTGCTGTACGTTCCAACCTGTCCATGATGAAAAAAATGGAACCCTGACAGAGGCAATAACTATGTTGTCGACCCTGCATACCAAAATGCAGGAAGAAGTAGATCAAGACAGAAGATTATGACTGGTTCTCATCCCAGTTCTCGTGGGTTCCAACCTGGCTAGTAAATGCCTTCAAGCTGCTAGAAGCAATACTAGTGTTAGTATTGCTTGGATTCTGTATAATAAGAATAATCATCGGACAATGTAAGAAGACAGCGAAGAAAGCTATTGGGATGAAGGTAATGATCAATGTGAATGCTGTGACAGATGAGCACACACAGACTGAAAGTACCACCCTTGAGCACATAAAAGGAAGTTCCCTGGCACCCCCAGAAATGAAGTTCTATTACCACAAGGATGATAATAACTATGTGGGACGTTGGATATTCTGTCAACCGACTGGAAGTGCTGCTATATGACCTGCAGTGTGGATGAGCACAAAATGAATGCAGGTGACCTGAGGAGAGTGACTAAGATATAAATTCCGAAGAAACCACAGGTGACGAAAATTGAGGTGGTCGAGGACTCGATCAAAGGGGGGAATGTAGAGAGGCAGATGTACATGTCATCTCTAGTGCCCGCCCCCTCACCTGCGTCATATTGGAAGAACAAGAAAGCACTGTGCATTACACCAGGTATCATCACAATACAGCGTCGAAGATATGAGACACGTTATGCACTAAGACAACCGTATCGAATGCACCCACGAACTGATGTGGTAGAACGATGTCTGCAAACACCATTAAACATAGAAGAGCTATTCGTGAAATCCAACGAGAGCAAACTGATGTCATGAAGAAAAGATAGGACACATTGAAACGATATGTGAATATTTAAAGAAAGAAGTGACTGAAGTAACAAAGTAACATTTATGAAAATACCAAGAAATCATATATACTGAGAAGATAAGTGAAAAGAGATGCATTTAATGTACATACCCAGAAACGCAAGATAGATGAGACACATAGAAGCTTGCTGAGTAGAAAATGTAACACAGACAAAGCGGCCATGATGAAAAGATGGACATCGGTTTCGTATAAAAGCGAGAAGCCTTAAGACGAGAGACCAAGGCTGTAGAGTCGACAGGCGCTGAAAAACAGCTTTGTACAACGAACAAAGGGTATTTGCTTGGCTCCGGATCAAGGATGACATGGCAAGATTCAACTGCAAGGCACAAGAGGAGTTCAAGAGGATACGCTACATAGACACACCATCTTTCTCTTAGATTAAGCAAAGGAGTGAACATTTGCAAGTGCCAAGTATTGATCAATCAAAGATGTAGAACGCATTTGAAAGACGGAGCCAGCAAGTCTCCAGAGGCCAAGAGGAGTAATAGCACCCAGTATAACAATTAAATAGCACTAAATAAAATGGACAGAATTGTGGTTTCCTCACACGTGTAGCAAGACTGGAAAACAAGGCCTATTCATTGAGCTCCAGATGAAGATGGCATTGTACCTTCACTCCCTTAAAAGTCCAGAGGAAGAGAACAGTCAGCAAGGTCAACTACAAAGAAGAAGCCTTGGCTTAGAGCTTAACTAATGAGAGATGGTAGGCTAATTTGCCAAGTGGGTAGTGGTCCGACATTGTTCCCCGCACCTGGGTTTTGTTTTGCTTATGGATCATACATTGTTGCAGAAGCCAATCTGCTGCTGTTATTCTGTTATTAATCTATATTATACGCAGTCAAAAAAATTTCAGGGCGTGCCTACCAGATAAGGGGTAACCAATTGTGTTACTAACACATAAACACGTATAAGTATGTATGTTCCCTTAACCAATCCCTCCGCCCGATGGATTTTTACTATTTGCCACGTAAGATGACGCCATAGTTGACATACTTCGAAGTATAAGGCTTTTGTGTAACTGAAATGTATTTTGAGAGCGAGTGAGCTGCAATGTGTTTGTTCATCAGGTTTCCCTACTTTATTAAGCTCATAATAAAGTAGTATTTTGCCATATTCTTGGAGTCTGTCCGGTTATTTGGGTCTGAGATTGTTTATTGGGATCTATGTGATTTCACTGCATCACAAAATTTCGGATTTCAAAAAAGCCGAATTTGAAATGCGCGCTGCAGTGAAATCACACATGATTTCAGGCTTATTCCCCTATGCCACCTGGCACCCACCCCCCTACTTAACTGTTTGCAGCACACCTTCTTGTGGGCCACCGACTCCCCCATCTGCTTGCAACGCCGGTTCCCTTCACTTACGTGGTTGGGAACCAGAACTGCAAAGTCCTTTTTTTTTGTACAACTTTCCATGAAGCAGGGGCCTCCCCCACAATCCCCGGTACCATTGTAGCAAACAATGGTGCAGGGGACACCCCCGTTGCATGTGTTCTCTAAAACATTACCGTATGGTGAATTGGATCGAAATGTTCGTACAGCCGAAAATCAATCAAATCTACCATTTTTTATTTTTGGGTAATGCCTTTTATTGGTAATTCCATTTAGCACGTGGATCGCTCTGCACAGCGCGGAGATAGATGAGGTCCCTGGGGAGAAGCTGTGTTTTGTGCTGATCGCCTGCAGTCTCGCCATTTTGTTCTTTTGTCTGTTAGTGAGAAGACACAACCTGTGAAGATATAATATTAACATTTTCCTTAATGTCTTAAGCTATTCCCTAAATTCCTCTCCTAGGACAGCTGTGGTCTTGTGTACATCTCATGTCATACGTGTAGATGAGACGTGTATGTAGCCTATGCCCAGTCATGATTTCGTGAGGGCTCAAGTGGTGGTCCTTCCATGGCTGGGTCTTAGATAAAATAAAGCCAGTGGGAGGCAAAAATACCATGATTTATTCTATTCTGCACACAATTTGGCTAACCGGACCTCAAGGACCCCAATGAGCCTCTCCACAATCCCGTTGGCCTGTGGGTGGTGCAACGAGCACAACCTATATTTTATTCCTAACAGCGAAGTGATTTGTACTGCACCTCGTTATCATGTCTACAAAATCGATGTGGAGCTCCTTAAATGGACCAGAGGGCCTGGGCAAGAACCCGCTCTCCGACCTCATGGTATTTTCGGGATTGAACTCCTTGCACACTACACAATTCCCTGCAAATCTACTAACCTGTTCTTGTAAGTTAGGTATAAACCAGTCCTTCTGGAGCTCTGCTGTGATTTGTCATCGAGAAGTATGCAATGGGTAATGTATTTGCTCTAGAGCCAAAAGAAGCAGCTCTCCAGGGATTACTACCTTCCTCGTCACCTCCTGTCTCCAAAACAAATATGTGGGTGAGAGAACACATCAACTATATTATTACAGAGCTCCTGTTCTTCTCTAGAAGCTTTCCCTTGCATTTCTATTATCTGGAGCAGAAGGACTGCGATAACTGTTCGGACACGATTTCCATTTTCTGGGAATATGTGAAAGGAAAATATGCAGCATCCTTTGCCGCCTTGTCTGTGGCATCATTTCTGAGAGCTATTGAATTAAGGCGGTTAGTATGGGAAGCACACTTTACTAAACCTCTCTCTGCTAGCAAGGTTAACGCTTCAATTAGCCAGGATAGCAGTGCAGCATGCTGGACAGGGGACCCGTCAGTCCTCTTAAACCCCCCTTCTCTACCATCTTGTTAACCCAGAATGGACGATGGAGGTGACATACGCAGAGTCAGAATAACCAGTGACTGCCTTCCCCTTACTAATTTCTAGAAGTGCCACCAGTTCCGCCGCTTGTGCAGAGTAATGAGAAGGCAACCGTCTCTTCAGTCTGACATGGTACTCCCCATCCACAAGACATACAACAGCTGCACCAGTGTGCCTCTCCCAGTCTCCTGGTTGATGGTCAAAGACCCATCAACAAAAATCATCTCGCCCCCCTCCAGGGCATCCTCTTTCACATTCATCCTCTGTCCCTATTCTCCCTCGTATGTGACACAATCGTGAACAATATCCTCACTTGAGGAGAGCCGAAGCGTTGGGCATATCAGCTTAAAACATCCAGGGATTTACCCCTTATCTCATCAAAGTTAATGGAATCAATATAATGGCCAATGGTCTAAATGACAATGCCATGATTTGACAAAGGCCAGGGGCCGAAACATGTGTCATCACAAAGGGTACTACATTATGAAAATAAATAGTGAAAAGTAAAACAATTTGACACTTGTCTTCAATGAAGTACTGTGATACTTACTAAATCAAGCAGTTTTTAGCTTTTTACAGTCAGACTTCAGGGAGACGCGACAAACGGATTATTCATAACACTGACTATAAAAAATTGCCACCATGCGATAACAGTATAGCATAAAAATGCTCTCTTGCCCCTTTCTCATATCCTCAGGCTGGCTGCACTGGCTCTGCTACAAATGTCGTGGGATTTACCATGTGACATTGCACAGGATTAATTGATGCATTTGATAAAATTACCTCATACCCTGACACTCTCCGAGTCGTTAAAATTGACTTAGATTTTTCTAGAATCGCGATGACCGCATGTTCCACGTACAATGTCACTGGGAAAACCATAGCAATGGTCGAAGATTTTTGTATCACAAAAACTGCTGCCGCTAGAGCTTGCTCACAAGGGAACTGTCCCTGTTTCACTGGGTCCAGGAGTCCACTGTAATACGATAAAGGTTTGTGGTCTAGCAATGTCTGCTGGGTCAGGACCGCTGTCATCACCTGCCCATTTGAATGGGAAAACAGAAAGAATGGCTTCTTGTAATTAGGAGTTGCCAAGACCAGAGCATTGCTGATCGCAGCCTTGAGTTCTAAAAGCAAGTCCCCATTTCCTCACACCAATGTATCAGACCTTTCACCTTCTGTGCTTCCTTTAGTCCCTGCAGCATGGGCCTCACATAACTAGAGTAATCAAAGATCCACAATCTACAATAGTTACAGAGCCCCAAAAACTGCTCATCTGTTTCATTGTGTCGGACTGAGAAGTATTCTGAACTGCGATGGCTCACTCTGGCATTACCTTTGTTCCTGCAGATGATATTACTTGCCCCAAATATACTACCTCTGTCTGACAGTACTGCAATGTTTGTCTACTTTGTACCACTTCTCCGCGAGCCGGGTGAGGAGGGTTACTGAGGTCCTCAACACTGCTCCTCTGAAGTGCTGCAGACTAATAGATTGTCCACGTACTGAAGTACGGTACTGGACATATGTCAACTCCCAAAATCCATCGAAACCACCCTGTTAAAAACACTCAGATTCGCAGCACCCCTGGGGTAACCTCATGTGCTTAAATCTCTAACCATGATACGTAAACGCTGTAAAGTAAGGAGAATCGGCGTGTAAGGGAAAAGATCATTTTTTTTCTTTAAATCAATTACTGTGAAGTGGGTCGACCCAGTAGGGATGTTACAGAGGATGGTGGCAGGAAGCGGTGCCACTGGAAATTCTGCATCAACAATATTGAGGGGGCACAAATCCTGGACCATCCTCCAACTGGACCCTTTTCTTCACAGGGTACATAGCCATATTGCATGGGGACACTGACGATTGTATTATGGCTTGCTTTGACAACGCCATAATGGTCTCATAAATCCCTTCATCCACTTCCTTAGACATGGGGTACTGCTTAAACCATGGTAATATCGCACTGGCTTTCAATTTTATCTTCACCGCTCCAACACTCTTTAGCAGCCCCAAATCATGAGGATTGCTGGTCACAAATGATCCAGCACTCGTCTCAAATTCTCCTTCCAAAACGGTGATTCTTAATGATGAATATGGTCGGTGATACTTCCCTTTGCTCTATCGCTATCTTGCAAGGCACCGCAATTTCAAAGACCATCTCTCCTGTGTCTTCAGTGTCTTCCAGCAATTGCTTGTCGGACACGTCCCTTAGCGAAAATGTCGGATTGATGCACAGAACTGTGCGTCACTCTCTGCCTTCCTCATCTGTGCCTGAAAGAACCACCCTGTTTTTCTTGAACACTACGGCACCTAAGAGAATCGCAACAATAGCGCCTGGTGTTAATTCCTGCGGCACATCAGGCCGAAATAAGCACTGAAATGGTACCCCAACCAGGCCCGATTTCTGATCTCCCAGATCCAACTCAACAAAACCATCAACCCATAAAGAAACGCTGCTGCATGCACGGGAACCCACCCCTAATTGTGATGTAGGTAAAAATAGGTCTGAAAAGGCGCAGCTTACCTGTCATGATCTCTGCTTCCAAAAGGTCAGGGTTTTCCCAACTCCCTTGGAAGCAGATCCATAACCCAGGTTCCGAGCACCAACCAGTCCCAATTGGGACCTTTTGGACCCAGTCCTGGCGCCAGTGGCACCAGGCTCATAAATATGCCCAGTCCCAGCGCTGGAAGCGCCGGGCTCATAATGCTTGGGTGGACTTACCTGCAGCAGACCATGCTGCTTACTTGCCTGCCAGTTGAGCCTCTGACCCTCTTCTGTTTGGAACTACTTTTCCTGTTGGGTGGGGCAGGAGCCACTCCCTAGATTCAGAACACTGGAACTCTTCTGGAAAGCAGGAACTCTTTTCTTACCTAGGCGTGGCTGTGGAAGGAGACACCTAAGCACTACAGGAGGCTATTTAAACCACACCCGATGGATGAATCTTGCTTTGCGTTATTCTGCATCCTCTGCAGCAGAACGCTCATCGTGTCTTCTGCATCTGATCCTGGGCCTAAGGAAAAAGGCTTACCATCCTGAATCCAGTCTTCAGCAACACCTATAAAGACAAGAAAGAACAGGTTAGCATTACGGTCTTCAGTGACAGCTCTTCACTTACCTGGTCCATCGGCTGTCACCAACGCCTCACACTGCATTCCGGCATCTGAAAGACAAAAGCTTACCAACTCTTTGCACGCTCCGGAGGCCTTCGGCGCTGCATCCCGCATCTGAAAGACAAAACAAGGTGCGTTTAAAGACATTGGGGAACTTTAATACTCACGTGCCATTACTCCTTTCCACATCTAACCCAGTGGGTATTCCGGCACCCTGCAGCCGCTCCGAACTTGTACCTGCAAAATAAAAAGACAGTTAGAGCGCATCGTGAAGCAGGCAACAAGCGCTTACTTACGTGCTTCCAGGCGCTTCTATTCATCACACGGGCTCCATCTTCAACTCACTTCAGCCCGTCATCCGCCATCGCCGGAACCCTGCAAAACAAGAAACATCATTACTAAAGACTTTAAAGACATTAGAATTACTCGAAACTTACCGTTCGTGCAGTAAACGACGGACAGCAGTCCTCTGAAGTCAAGAGGCCTGCTCCCCTTATCCAGTGAAGAAACTGGTTACAGCACCCTGCCCCGAGGCAGATGGAGAGCACGGCGTTCCCTTACCTAAGGTGAGAGCGTTAACCTTTGGGGTTCTACAGGAGAAGAGAAAGGGAAGAAGAGAGAGACATTCAATAACCCAGTTCCTTAATCCCATATTTTCTATCTGCAGACATCTTACCCTTCAAGTCAGACATACAGTGCACAGAGGTCCAGCCCAAAGAGCCAGCCGTGTGTTACACATCACCTTTGCAGATACGGTATACGCCCAGTCAAGACCGGCGCCTCTACGGGAATCAGGTGAGCGTTACATTACCAGTTACAACCCTGCAGTTAAGCATACTGTGCCCTCCTCCGTGAAAGCAATCAACATCTGCAACTCGCTCAGGATGTCCCTTCCCAAAGGATTTTCTGGGGTGTCCCTACAATAAAACAAAGGGACTGATACATTTTGATTACCCACCTTAAACAAAGATCTTCATTATAAGGAACCGACAGGATAGCCCAGAGAATCCCTGTGTGCCCATTGTTTTGCTTGACAAGGGGAACTCGCCTTCCTTAATGCAGGATTTTGTTGCCCCTTTGTCGACCACGAATGAAAACTTTTGGTCACCTACCTGCACACCAATCTTGGAGTTCCTTTTCCGGATTGGTCGTAATGGACAGGACACATCAAAGACGCCTGTGGGCTGTCCTAGTCCTGGTACATATTAGCACCTGGCCAAGAAAAAGGATTTCCCCTGAAAACACTCACTCCAGTGTTGTGCGCAACTGTTCCTTGGATTAAAGGATTCATGTCCCATGTCTGCACTGATGCTTGTGCTGGCATGGTCGCTGGGTTCTGTTCAACCTATGTATGCTGCGATTGCACAAAGCCTGGGGCATATGGCAGGGTCGGACCTGCATCTGCTGAGCTTCCATGTTGAAATACTGTGGTATGCCACAACAATCTCGTGACAACTGCCCCAACCTCCCACATGACCAACTACGAATCCCATAAAATCCTCAATAATGATTCCCCATTGGCCCATTCACAGGGCCCGTTCCTGTGAACCCGCCAAATGACGCACTTCCCTGTGGAAATCCTCACTTGCCCCTCGGGAATGCTCTTATCGGCCTTGCACCGGGAACATACCCATCCATCCACCCCTGTGTCATACCCAATTCACTGTGTTCCTGTTGTCCAGATTGCCCCTGCTGTCTCTCCATAGAATTTGTGTAACTGCCCTTTCTAGGAAATTCTTCACCAATTTATTTTGAAAAATGCACAATATTTGCTTGAATCTCTGGCCAACCCTTGGCCTCCATCCCTACCACTTTGTCTAAATCATGCTGGAATTCTTTGGGAAGTCCTTTCTTCAGCATGTGGTAAAACATCACCACATTGTCTCATCCTTCTCCCGTATCTGCCCTCCACATCTCTTGAATTAACTTGATGTATTTGGCAGGATCATCCTCCAATTTCATAGTCTTAGCTAAAATGGAATTTACATCAGGCATATCTGAATACATAATCCGCAAGGCCGCCCATACGTGTGCTCCAAGATTATTAAAACTGCTCCACCATGGGAATTTGTAGCCAACTGAACTCCCGGATACCCCGATCTCTTCCAAAGCTCATCTGACTGCTTACCTATTAGGGCAGTAAATACGCTCTTCATGTCCCCAATGGCCAACATGACACCGGCAGTGTGTTTCTCTGATGCATAAACCCACTTCCCTGCCCCTGCAGTGAATGAAGGGAGTGTCTTCAAGTTACTCCAGTCCACGTGTGACCACGGGACATAATACACCTTTCCCAGACTCTTCTGGAGCAACAAAAACTGAGTTAACCCAGATTTTTCGGGGGCTTTCTCTATCTATCCCCTACTACATGCTACAGCCATGCGAGTACCCTGGCGCATGGTGTGCTATCACTGCTGCAGGAGGTAGGGTGACTACGCCCTGCTCTCCCTGCTAGACCTACCATTCCTCTCCTTCATCGTCTACTCCGGCTATTACATCCCCTGACCCTTCTACAGGCATGGAAGCATAATCGGCTCTACCATGGGGTACCATCTCCTGTCATACCTGCTCAGCACCTATATACCGTGTCAGCATCCCTGTTCTCCATATCCACCTCAACTGTTCTGATAACTGAGTTGTCCAATCTAACAAGAACCTGCCCACTTCTCCACCTTCTTTTTCTATATCCCTTGCCTGTCTTCTCACTTCCTCCCGCTCTTCTCTTTTCAGCAGTAGCAGCACTACCTCTTCTTCTGCTAATCTTAGCGCTTCCTTCATTCTTTTCCGCTCTTGTGTCGCTACGACTCTTCGCAGCCTATCCTCTATCCTGGCAGGAAAAGGCCTAACCTCTTCTTCCTCTCTCATTTTCAATCCTGCATCCGCTCTTCTGACTGATGATCTTACTCTTTCTCGCTCCTCCATCCTATGTACTAACCTAGAAGTCGGGGGAGTTATCCCCTTTGCGGTCTCCGTTTCCGACCTCTTTGTAGCACTAACCATTGAAGGAGTTATGCTTCCACTTTCTTCAAAATCCTAGTCTACAAGACCCCCAGCCAATGGAGGCGCTACCTGGGTCTGTCTTGTAGGCACCCGAGTAGCCGCTGGGGAAAAATGGCGGTACGAACTCAGGGTCTGTATGCCACTCTGCCGGGAAATAAAGGATAGCACCAATATGGAGTGGTTCAGAAGGAGTTCCTGCGCAGTCCTTTTTCAGCCCCTCGTCTCAGATATGTACATTCTCGAGTATCCCGTATCATACGTTCCCGCAACAGGACAAGAGCTGGACATTTTACCTTTACTCCCCCCGCAACCATTTTATATGATACTTTAAATCGCAAAACATGGCACAAATGATTTGACGGAGTCGCAATACTACAACACAAGTATTCAAAAAAGAATTTCACAAAAAATCCGATACTGAGCCGAATCCACAGCACAAAAGAAAATATTATAAGTTACTAACCATAGTGACTAACATACTCTTAGTCCTTAGTCCCCTTTCCTCCATACTGCATGGGCGTCCCTTCCAAGGGACGGGAGAGGGAACTTTTTTCACCAGAAAAAACCTTCTGCCCCTTTAAATTTAGAGGTGCGTGAGGGGTGCCGCACAGGGAGCATGCGCTGCCCTTACTCCACCCTCCAGCGCTACACCTCTGTCCCCACTGACACGTCGACAATAGATTTAACATTGCCTAATGACACCAGTATTATTAGGGGGGAGGCTGGTGGGATGTATGGAGGAAAGGGGACTACGTTAGTCACTACGGTGAGTAACTTATCCTTTCCTTCATACTGCATGGGCGATTACAACTGAATGCAGCCTCAGGGCGGAGAAGAGACCCTCCTTAAGCAAATAGGTTCCTGAGAACCGGCTGTCCAAAAGCCGCATCTGATCTAGAGCCGGCATACAAACGGTAATGCTTGCAGAAAGCCGAGGGAGTGGCCCAAGTGGCCGCCCTGCTTATGACTTGCCAAAGGACATGGCGCTGGAATGCGATGGCCATTGCCTTGGCCCTTACTGAGTGGGCGTGCATGTTGGCCAGAAGCGGTTTGTACGTTTCCTTGACGGCCGAGACCATCCAGCGAGATACGGAGGCCTTAGAGGCCTGGTAGCCTGGTCTTGAGCCTCCGAAAGTGACAAACAGGGCGTCCGATTTTCGGAAGCTCTTGCTCCTGTCCAAGTAAAATATCAGGGCACGCCTGACATCCAGGCAGTGCAGCACCCTCTGTACTTCGTCCTTGGAATCGGGAAAGAACGTAGGAAGGACTATTTCCTCGTTCAGGTGGCAAGCAGACGGCACCTTGGGCAGAAATGCGGGTGTCTCTGCAGGACTACTTTGTCCCTGTGAAAGGTAGTATAGGTTTCCGAGGCGACCAGCGCCTGTATTTCGCTGACTCTACGAGCCGAGATGAGGCCGACTAGCAAGGCCGTCTTGATGGTGACCAGCCTGATGTCCGCGGATGACATTGGCTCAAACGGTTTGTGCGACTGGCGCCCAAGACTATGTTGAGGTCCCACAGACGGTGCGGCCTCCTGACAGGCAGGTGGAGTCTTGCAAGCCCCGTCAAATGCTCCTTGATGATAGGATTGGAGGAGAAGATCCCCTCCTCAGAGTTCCTGTAAGCCCCTATGGCTGCGAGGTATGTATGGCAGGTGTCCACCTGCACACCAGAGTGGACGAGGTGCGCCGAGAAGGAAATCACGTTGTCCAAAGAACATGCAAGGGGGTTCGATTTCCTTGGAGTCCGCCCAGTGGCAGAATCTGCTCCATTTACTTTTATACTGGGCCCTGGTAGCCTTGCTCCTTGCGCCCTGTATGATTTCCAGATTAGCCTGTGAGAGGCTGAGGTGCTGAAGCGTTACCTGCTCAGGTACCACGCTGTGAGGGCTAGCTTCTGTGGGGCGGGGTGGATGACCCTGCTCCCCTGTTGCACCAGATGATGTGCTGGGCCCGTCAGGAGGTGAATCAGTGGCACACCTGAGAGGCTGAACAGCTCCGAAAAACATGGCCTGGCCGGCTACCATGGAGCTATTAGAATGATGTTGAGTTGGCAAAACTCCTTGATCTTGCAAATCACTCTGTGAACCAGCGGAGTGGGTGGGAAGGTGTAAGCCTTCATGCCAAGCCACTGGAGCCGAAATGCATTGCCCAGGGAGCCAGGGCCCTGTCCCTGCAAGGAGGCAAACTGACGGCACTTCTTGTTGTGCCAGGTGGCAAAGAGATCCACGTAGGAGTGACCTCACCTGTTGAAGATCTCCTGAATGACAAGTTTATTTAGCTGCCACTCGTAATTGTCTGCTCCCAACCTGCTGAGCCTGTCCGCCTCCAGGTTGGTTTCCCCCAGGGCGTGGACTTCCGTGAGGTTTATGTCGTTTTCCAGGGCCCACTCCCACATGCCGATTGCCAGTCTGCACAGAGGAGGGGATCTGGTGCCTCCCTGCTTGTTGAAGTAGTACATGCTGGTCGAGCTGTCTGTCTGGATGAGGACAACCTTGCCCCTGAGAAGTGGTAGGAATGCTCTGAGCGCTAGTCAGATGGCTTTCAGCTCTAACCAATTGATGTGGTATTCCTGCTCCTGCCGAGTCGAGGTGCTGTGGACGGAGAGATTGTCCAGGGTGGCTCCCCAGCCCTCGAGCGAGGAGTCTGTGGTGATTATGGCCTGCGGGGAGGGCGGCCGAAGGGCTTGCCCATCCGTAGGTTGCAGTCCCTGGACCACCATGTTAGGTCCGGGTGAAGAGATGGAGGAACGTTGATCATCTCGGATTGGGGGCCCCGTTCCTGGTTCCATGAGGCCGCGAAGTGCAGCTGAATCCTCCTCATCTTCAATCTTGTGTGTGGAACGGCTAATAGGACCGCTGCCAAGAGACCCAGGAGATGCTGGTACCACCATGCCATGGTCACCACTCTGCCGAGGAAGTGGGAGGTGGCCCTCTTGATGGCCGAGATCTTGTCCTCCGAAGGAAATACCTTCTCGGAGCACTTGTCCCAGATGAGGCCCAAGAATGTCAGAGTCTGCGTGGGCTGCAGCTCCGACTACTTGAGATTGAGCGAGAAGCCCAGATTGTGCAGTGTGTTCATTAGGGCATGGGAAGAGTGGTGAACCGCTTCTAGAGATGTAGCCCTGATGAGCCAGTCGTCGAGGTATGGGTAGATGTGGAGGCCCTGTGCGCTCAGGAGGGCAGCCACCATATTCATTAGCCTGGTAAAGACCCTGGGGGCCGAGTTGAGGCCAAAAGGCAGGACCTTGTATTGAAAATGGTAGCCCATGATCCTGAACCACAGGAAAGAACTATGGGGCTGCCAAATCAGGACGTGTAGGTACGCGTCCTTCAGATCCAGGGAGCACATCCAGTCTCCCTTGCACAATGTCTCAGCTATAAAAGCTGGCGTAACCATCTTGAATTTTTGTAGGGGTAAGGAGAGTTTGGGGGTGGAAAGGTCCAGCACAACTCTCAGGCCCGCCTGGTTCTTCTGAATGGCGAAAATCCTGGAATAAAAGCCCAGGCCTTGCTGGGAGGCCATGAGCTGGGAGGCTGGGACTTTCTCCACTGCCTGGCTCTCTACGAGCGATCGCCAGAAGAGTTGCTGTCCCAACCTGAGGGAGCGGAGGGCAGGAGGGAGGAGAGGCTGGGATGGGTAGGCGGTACCCCGTGGATACTACAGAGAAGATCCAGGGGTCCACGAAATTCTGGCACCAGAAATGTGCATGGAGAACAAGCCTGACCCCCACTGGAGACACAAGGACCCGAAGGGACATGTCATGCCTTCTTTCCCTCGGAGGCTGTCGCGGGAGAGGAGGGGGACTGGAAAAAGACCTTAGCCCCCCTGTTTGTTGCTTGCGCCGGTTCCGAGACAGCGAGCGGTCCGGCTGCCTGGATCTCCGTTCCAGGAAGCCGCGGAACCCTTCATATGTACGTCCCCTGTCGGAACGCTGCTGTGACTGGGTGTAGGACTTGGCGTGGTCTTTGTTAAGATGGATAAAGACTTGGCCGTTTGTGAGCTGTTTTTCTTCTTGTCCAGCTCTTTGTCCATGGTTGAGTGGAGGAGGTCCCCCCCCCCCCTGAACGGTTGATCTAATAAGCGTTCTTGGACGTCCGGGTTGAATTTCGTCACCCTGAGTCAGACTGTCCTTCTCATGTCCGTGGCGATACAGATGGCACGGCCAGAGGTGTCAATATGGGCCACGGTTGATTCCATGAGGTCCTGCGCCACCAGCTTGGCCTCAGCCAGCCCCGCCTTAAAATGCGATTGGCTCTGTGTAGGGCGTTCCGGGAGGAAGTCTGCAATTTCCCGCCATAACCTTTGGTTAGCGGCCACCAGCATGGCATTGGTGTTGGCCTGGCAAAGATGCAAGGACGCTTCTGAATAGAGTTTCTTCCCATACACCACCAAGATCTTCTCCTTCCCTAGCAGTGCCGCAGAGGAGGAGGCTGAGGTTTGGAGTATAGTGATGCCGCAGCGAACACCGAGGAGTATGGCTGAGGATGGGCCGAGAGCAAGAGTGTACCCCCACTCCATTTGCCTGTACTTGGCGTCCAGGCGTCGATTGACCAGCTGGACAGAGTGGGGCTTGAGCCAACCCTTCTTGGTCAGGAAGACTACATCGGTTTGCAGTGGAATCCCCGTTTTGGCAGAGGGGCATCGCGTGAGGACTTCAGCCAGAACCCCCCTCTGCCGGCTGCCCAACTTCGGGTTGGGGTAGGCCCAGGTACTCCGCCAGCCCTGCAAGACGTTTGTGGAAGGCCCTGGCTGAGGATGGGGTGTCCGGGTCCTCGTCCTAATCCGTATCCTGCAGACCAGGAGGATCCTGTAGAGGTAGAGGAGTAGCCAGAGGCTGGGGTACAGGGACCGCGGCCTGAGGCTGGTACGTAACCGCCTGAGGAATCGTCTGGGGAGCCAGAGGCAGCAGCTGTGCCGGGACCGTGGGCGCCGGCAGAATCGCTTGTGGTGCTGCTAGCATCGTAGGGAGGACTTCCCTGATGGCGTCTTTGAGGATAACCCCCATCCGAGGTGACTTCATGAGCCTGAGGATCCCTTTCGAAGACTCCCCCTTCACTGGCCGGAGAGGTGCTAGGGGGTACTGATGGGCTAGCCAGCAGTTGCTGGAGCCGCTGCATACCCAGCCCATATGGACGCAGTGGGAAGCTGCCCTGCGCATAAGAAGGATAGGCTGTAGGCCACGTACCTGGTTGAGTCCAGTCCCACATTGACACTCGTTCTTCGCCGAACTCCTGGGATGTGCGCCTCTGTCTGGCGCGGCGGCCATCTTGTCGAGCTGCCTGCCACGTGCCTGCAACGTGTTGCTCAGCTCGCTGTTCCCAGCCTCCTCCAAGACTCTTGAGTGTGGATCATGAGGCCTACCCTGCTCCTCGGGCCTAGGCCCGGTAGGTGTGACACCCTCGACCCGGGGGTCGGTAGAGCTGCTTTTAGGCGCCACATCAGACGTATTGCCGGTACTAGGGCATAGCCCCTCGGCCATATAGCCGGTACAAGGGCAGAGTCCCTCGGATGATAATCCGGTACAAAAACCTTCCGGTCCATTAACATTGCCACCGGGAGGATCCAAGGATCCCTTGGCCCGAAGGCCGGTAGCTGCAGCAGTCTCGGTGCACGTTCTGGTACAAGGACCTTAACGGTCCCTCCCGTGTGGGAGAGTCCTTGGGATGGAGTCTCCTTTGCGGGGTGCGATGGAAAATAGCGGCCCTACCTTGGGCCTGGTTTGTTGTTTCACAAAGTTCTTGAGGTCCTCTGGAGGAGACTTCTGGAAGAGCTCCCTCCACCTGGCTAGTCTGTTCTTCAGCGATTTCGATGACAGCGAGCCACATGCTGTACAAGCTTGCTAACCATGGTTTGGGTCAAGGCAACGTAGGCAGAGGGTGTGGGGATCTGAAGTTGGGAAGAGCCCGTTGCAGGATGGACACCTGCTGAGCCCTGTGGAAGTCGACATGCGCCAGGGAGGAGCATGGCGCCTGAGGACTGAGTACCTGAATGATAAAAAGACAAAAAAAAGACAAAGAGAAGAAGTATCCGTGCGTGGAATTACATGGCCGAAGCCAAACCCAGGAGCGCTGGTGAATTTGGCCCGTTTCCATCGACGCGGAAAAGGGGACTGAGGTGTGGCACCAGAGGGCGGAGTCAGGGCAGCGCATGCTCCCTGGGCCGCACGCCTCTAAATTTAAAGGGGACATTTTCTGGTGAAAAAGATTCTGTCTCCCCTCCCTTGGAAAGGACGCCCATGCAGTATGGAGGAAAGGGGATGGGACATAAGAGTAATTTATTTTACCCATACCCAATTCCTTAGTTGTACTTCACACTCATTCACCATACTCGTCTATAGCACAATTACCTCACTCAGCTACTTGCTTCAATTCTACTTGTCACTTTTACACAAAACACAGCATTTTATCAAAAACACTTTCCGGCCAATATTTCCAAGATATCCCCAGCACTCGAGGATAGGAAGGGTGCAATGCTTTCCACTACAGCACCGCTGCTCTATCTTCTCTCTCTTTTACTAGTAAGACATTCTCTACTACAAGATCGTCTTTTCCTGATTACAGGAAGTTTCCACTTCACTACTACGGCTAACCAAGAGGACGGAGGTACGGAGGTGAGGGTTCCGCCTGCACAGCTAATGCAAGGAAATGTCAAGAGACTAATTTGCATAAGTCTCTACGGTTGGACTTACCATAAGATACCACCCCACCTTCAGGTGAGAGCTTTGGCCAACCAGACAAGCAAACTAAAGGGTATCAGGACAAGCCTCAAACTGGGTGTGCGGAGTAAGATATCCCCTCACGCCTCTAAAATATCAAACTAGGTAAAAGATATGCACAGGGGACTTAATACAGACAGTTCAACCACTCCATCAAAACATCCACTTTTCCAGTCCCTGCAACCTCAACAAATTTCACACCCAAACTCCATGTCTACCCTTACCAAAACCCCTTAAATGAAATAAACAACCCCGTTTACCCTTTCTTCCCCCTCGCTCTACACTCCAAACATGCACTCACGTGAACTTGAGGCACTCCCATGTGGTGCTCCATCAAGTCATCCGGCACAGCTAGGCCAAGGCACCACGTCTCTGGGGAGCAGAAGAACCTTTAACCAATATGGCGTCCGCAGACCTTTTTTACTGTGCACGAAATACTGGTCCCCTTCGTGGGGTGCCGCAGCTGAGCGGTGTGGACAGAAGACCCCCAATGTCTCAGAAAGCCTGGGCTCCTGTCTGGCTTGCCAAATGGGCGGATTTGACTTTAATCACCTTAACCCAAACAGGCCCACCACTTATCAAGTGAGTCCACGGTTCTACATAAAGTATGTTTACTGTACAATACTCTGGGGAGCAGTTATATGATGTTACAGGACCAAACTAACCGAAGTCTCAACAAACCATAGCAGTTCACATCTTTTGTAGAGTTTTGCAAGTTAAAACCCTCCCAAATACTTTATTGCAACCCCCAAACATGATTGGCTAAAACTCTCTTCAAAGAAATCGCATCTTTCTCCAATTCCTACGTTTCCATTGGCCAGGTTTATCTTAATAGTCATCTTCAGATCATATTCATAGCACACCACTTCTTAGGATTCGTCCGTAGTAGGTCATGACATCAGCACACGGTTAAACATTGGTTTTGAAACATAATTAATTGCTAGCGATAACTGTCTTGAGCCGTTTAAACCCTAACTCTTGATTTGTACATGGCTCGCATTTCCCGTGATATGAGGAAGGTTGGGTGAATGATTTCTCTTTAAATTAGTAATGCTATCTCATTCCCCAAGTCACCTTTGCATTGTAACTTTCCTATCTCAAAAACTCCCACTTCATTACACAATTGAAGCTCCTGAATAGCTTTAGGCACTTGTTTACCCTGCAGTTTACTACTGACCAAAATAAATAACGAAACTCCTTTCATGCTTTCAGGAATCATGAGATTACATCTGCTATCTACTATACTTATCAGACCATAAACATTTATGGCTATTTTCTACAGCTGTACTGGCCGCGAAGTTTGGGAAGTTACTCATTCACATTCACTCTGCTTTTTAAAAACCTGGAAAGGTTAGTGTAAAAGTCAAAGTGCATTTTGCAAAAAGGGTCACATCTACTGTGTTCTTGATTCATTTGTGAGATTCATGAACCCTCCATGTATTTTTTATTTTAATTTAATTTATTTATATATACCGCGCCATAGGCCTGCAGGCATCAGGGCGCCAACACTAACACAGGACAGTATGACAGGACACATAACACAAAACATATATAGCGCTGCTTTACTAAGCTATAGTAGCCACAACATCAATAATTGAATACACCATGATGGCTGCTAGTCAAGATTTGCGATCATTGAGGTATTAATTAACCCTGCATCTCAACACCTCTTCCAGTCAACCTCGGGCTGACCACCACCAGAAGCCGACAGAAGTTAGATTTCAAACAAGTTGCGAAAAGAGACGCAAAAAACGTACAAAGATGTTTGTGGAGAATAATCATCGCAGCAACAAGCATAACGCCAGAGAAGTTTCCCCTCGAAGAAAATCAGCTCTGACAAGGACTCGTCGACTGAATGATCATTAGCAAAGAAGCACTGACCCAAACCATCACGGCTCACTACTATTATGGAATGCTCGTGGTTTTAAACACGTATTCTGTGAGAATTTGATAAGGAAAGAGTGCTATTCTTTTCTTTGTCTTCAAGAGACTTGGCTGCGCGATCTTCCATTAAGTGATGGATATACGATCTTGATGAACGCCGCTGGAAAAAACAAGACCAGCCGGCCATTTTGTGGCTTGATCACGATGGTGAAAAACGGCAATAGCTGGAATGTCGTTCGATCAATAACCCCAAACTTGTTTGTTCAAGGTACTGTGCTCTGCTCAAATCTCCAAATAAATCTAGGAATGGATCATCATCTTATCCTAAATGTTTATTGGAACCTGGCCATGATCACATCTACGAAGTTTATAAGCTCGGTAATGCGGTTACTAGATTAATGTATCCAGGAGTTCAAAAACATCCATATGTTAGTCTGTGGAGACTTAAATCTATCATGGTTTAATTATAACGGGCAAAAATTAGACTTGAAAGGAATGCAAGGTGATCATGTGCAGAGACAAGCAAAACTATGGGAAGAGGACATTTCCATAAGGAACTGTGAAATGCTGAACGGCCAGGTCGCAGGAGATATTCCGGCGCAGCCCACATGGACCAGGTCTGGTTGTCAAAAAACACTTGACTACATATGGGTTTCAGCAAACTTGTCTGCGCTGATAATAAAGTTAAAGGTCTTAAAAACTAAACATAGCGATCATGAAGCGGTGTACGTGAATTGGCAAATTGAACTGTTAATACCTGCAGCCAGACCTAGCTGCAAGCCACTGGTTAATCAAGGCCAAAATCGACTGCGGCTGAATATAAAAGCAATCACGGAAATCCCAAAAAATGTTGCTTCACAATGCCAACGTAAACACAGCTTATGCACCCTTGTTGGAGCAATATCAATCATCACAAAGTGGATTCAAATTCGACCAACATCAAAACAAATTTCCATTTAGCCTAAAGGCAGTTGTGGCGATAAAGAAAATGGAAAAAGATATAAAAGCTTTAAAAACACAGATTACGCCAGAAAGCGGGTTGGTCATAAGACGGCGCCGTCAAAAGAATCGAAACTGGTCATTTCGTTCAAACACATACGGGACCAAGAGAGAGCTGAAGAAATAGTCAAATCAATCCATGCTCACCACAGTAAAGTACCTGGACGATCATCAAAGAAGGTTCTCTGTCACAGAAATCTGCAATGTGCACCAATGTAGTGCTGCAGCATGGGTGAATCACTATTCAACTGTTTTTGAATCAAGTTTGGTAAAAGAAATTGCTGATGACGAAACAATGCATCTCTCATGGAACATCAAAGTCAGCAAGGAAGAGATGGAGAATGCAATCACATGACTGGAGAGCTCTGGTGCCCTGGGGCCAGATGGCCTATCTACATCATGCTTAAAAAGCAAAAAGAGCAGTGGGCCCATTCATAGAACAACTCTTCAAGGAGATTTCAATGACAGCAAGAATTACATCATCATGGCAATCAGCGGTAGTTGTGCCCATCTTTAAAAAGGTGTGCGTACTGACCCAGACAACTACCATCCGATTGCGCTTCTTGATGTCATCGGCAAGTTGTTTGCCTTATTTCTACAGCAAAGACTGTCAAAGTGGACTTACGGGGCTGGCATTCTAGATTGTAGACAAATTGGATTCACCAAAGGGGTTGGCGTCGAAGTAAATCTAATGATGCTAAATTTGTTAAAGCTAGAAGCCATAAAAGAGAAGAAAAATCTATTTCTTGCCTTCATAGAACTTCAATAAATTATAACTAGAGTCACAGGGTTAGCACATTCTGTCTGTACCAGTTAATAGTTTCACACAACACAAACAATCTTTTTATTGAAAATTACTTCTATAGCTAAAGTCCCTACATATAACTAAATGTCCCTACAAAGAATCTCACTATCCCTGTGTGGATGTTGTATCCCTAGTATGCGCTGGTGTAACGCCTATCTAGGTTTGGGTATGGGATAGATGAGAAACTCGCCCTACCCTATCTCACTACTTTCCTGTCATCTAAAACATAATGCACACTTTTGGAAGACAATTCTATTTTCTTTTATTCATGTTGCTTCCATCCTGTGTGTCTCATTAGTTACCAAATATAACTCTTCAAGAAATGTTAAAACGCAATCCAATTAATGGATTACTGATCTGGTGTGTGTCTCAATATTTTCACTTGTTATAAAAATGATACAATTTCATGGAGCTTGCTGTTTATTATCCAAGTCTCGTGGGTCAGGTCATCACCCTGAACCAATTATCTGTCAATCGGTTTCAGCGGAAATGGAAGACCTCTCCGCTTTCTTCAGGACACTAACTATGACTTAAATTGTGAAGTTACAACTATTCTCTAAAAAAGACTTCTTTCGTGTCTTGTTCTCCATTTTTCTGGTCAGGGGAGAGCATCTCACGTTTCCTTATGTGGACGTCTTTGATTTCCAAGTTCTCTAAAAGGGAGATGCACATAAAGGGCACCATAAATAAATGTCTCTTTTTAAATCTTATCTGGGCATCTACGATGAGCTTGTATACTGTACAGGTAATCTTACCTGTCTTCACTTGTTTAGCTGTGCTTCTATTCTTGTACGCCCAGCTCTTCAAATTGTATCTAATGTTATAGATGATCATCCGGTCGGAAAATCATCCAGGACTTAGTCTATCTAGTTCAATACATGATGGATACTGTTTATTAGGTGATTCTATCACCACTGCTTACCAAATCACTTGGTTGTTGTTTCTTTGTAGGCCGCATGTGGTAATCTTGTTGTTTGATCAGGGTGAGGGTTATCCGCTCTCCCTACTGTCCACAGTGCTTTATAGTAGGTTGTGAGGTGACCTATTTAAAAGGTCCGCGGGGAATTTCTTCCAATCCTCAAATATTGCATAGCATATCTTTCCATGTTAGATATTATCAATATTCAGAGGCCTGCTCTCTAAGAGCTGGCTCGCTATCTGTGGATGATGTCTAATCTTCACTCTATTCATGCGTTATTATACTTGGCATTTCTGTTCTGTTCTGTACCCAGGCCCCCTCTTAACTTCTACAATTCTCGAACGCCGCTTACTCCTTTGTTATCACTTTCCAACTGGAGGCATCCATTTTGAAATTGCGCATACATATACAAGCAATCACGTTACGGGAAGAACTCAGTCCCGTTTGTTCCTCTTTGTGTTGCTATATTTTTACCTTTTGATTGCGCTTTGGCAGTTCCTTCTCGCACGTAGCATATGCACTGCTTTATGGGTATTGTAGTTCTTACTCACGCATCTTCAATTCGCGCATAGATATACTCACAGTAGGACTCTGTCCCGTTTATTCCTCTTTGTGTTACTATAAAGATACGATTTTGTGCTAATGCACTGATGCGAGTAATGTATGTAGTCTGGAATATAGATGTTTAACTGTATCAAATGAAAGTTGAACGTTTAGATTACCCTTTAGCAGTTCTCTTTCTCACACGTAGCATACGCACTGCTTTATGGATGTTGTGGTTCTTACTCTCGCATGACTTGTGCACTAATTTCTGGATGTCGTTTTTTTAATGGTGAACTGCCGTCTATAATTATTTCATTATATCTGGTGGCAACCTGTTTTCCTTAATGGATTACTTTTCCGCACATGTCCCTCGCACAACTTCTAGCTGACTTCATCCATACCACTGGAATAAGGTGAATCTTCTGGGGTCTGTGTTTCAAGAAGTGTTATTCTACACATTTGACACACTTGAGCGGCTGTTCTTGTCGCTCTCATATGTGGCATGCGCACTCCTTTACGCGTATTGTTGTTTTCCCATACATTTGTCTCTGCGTATCAGCCCATATTCTTTCTCGTGCATGGCTCACGCACTGCTTACTGGGTGTTATAATTTTTTCGATACTGTCCTGTCATCTGTTGTTCATTCTCCTATCAGGTTTGACCTTCTTCCAATAGCTTCTTAATGTATTTCTTGGTTTAGGAATATGTAGGGGGTCACAGAGGTTTTCTACAGTGTGGCTGAAGTTTGCCAAACTATTTCTTCGTTGAGCCACACAAGATGGCTTCTTAACCTGAAAATCCAGAGCTGTTCTCTTCTCAACAGGATGCTCCTATATTTCCTCCCCTTTTAGGAACCAGCACCTTTTCAAGTATGGTCCAGGTTATGTCATTTTCCAAATGTTTATTTTGTACATAGTGTTCCACTAGAGGAGTTGTCGTTCGTTTGGTCCTGATATTGGATCTGTGCTCACAGATTCTTATTCTTGTGGCTCTCATCATCATCCCAACATATTTCTTCGCACAGCGACACTTACTAAGATATACCACATTGGCGGCATTACAGTTCGTGAGGGATCTTTGCTCCAAAGGTGTAGACCCATCCTATATCTAGTAAAGGGGCATACAGAACAAGTGCCATATGATGTATGTCCTGTGGCCTGATTCTCAATCTCTTTTCTGTCTTCCTTGTTTGTATGTACTAATGAGTCCCTGATGTTTGTCCTCCTCTTAATTGCAAAAAGATGAAGTGTTAAGTTACTCTCTCCTATATTCAGAATATGCCACAGTCTCCTCAACTCTTTTTTAATATGGTTCACCACTGGTGAGAGGCTAAAGACAGCTGTTATCTGATTCTCTTCCAGTGATCTTTTCACATGAGGTATCAATGTTATTTCTCTTGGTATGTTTCGTGCTCTTTTTATGGCATGTCTGATGGTTCTCTCGGGGTAATTCCTTTCTTTACCTTTTTGGGTTAGTCTCTCTGCCTGGATGTCATATTCATTCCGGGTTGTGCAATTCCTTCTAAATCTCAGGAATTGTCCGAAAGGCAGGTTTTCTTTTAGAGTTCTTTGATGAAAACTGTTAAATTCAAGCAAAGAGTTTCTATCTTTGGCTTTTTGATATATTGTTTTTCCAAAATGGTTCCTTTTCTGATGATCTTTAGATCTAGGAACGTCACTTCTTCCTTGCTGAATTCATGGGTAAATCTCATGAAGGGATTTTGGGCATTAAGCCACTCTATAAATCTTAGTAGGATTTTTTCCTCTCCTTCAAAAAACATCAGGACGTCATCCATGTAGCGATGGATTAATTATAAAAATGGAACCATACATTTTTCTTGACCAGATCCAATTCAAGAAGGATTGGAGCTTCATTGCAAATAAGTGTACTAGGGACTGGTTGACAAGAGGTGTGAATAAGACCGCCAGATACTTGGAGAAGTTCCCCAGCCGGTATCATAGAGATCAATTTCTATGCCTGCGATTAAATCTCTACCGTACGAAAGAGCTATTGTTTACCAGAGAGTCCCCTGAGGTTGTGAATGACTGATGTTGATTTTGTGGGCAAGCAGCTGAATCTGTCAAACACCTGACTATTCAAAGCCTAGAACTGAGAGCTCAGGAAGTTTGTTTTTGGCGAAATTTGCACCAAAAAATTATGATCTAGAGACATGGTAGGGTGCAATTCTCTCAGGCCAACATTTCTTGTTATCCTATGCGGTCAGAGACTACCTTGATAACATTCTAAAATGTGAAGTGCTCTGACAAACCTGATTTTACAAGATGGGCTGTGATGATTAATGTGAAATGTATATGTAAAACTAAGAAATGTACTAAAAAAAATAAAAATAACTGGTTTCACTTAAAGAGGTACGTTTTAAGTTTCTTTCTGAAGGTAGCATATTTTGACTCTAATCTTATTTGAAGCGGTAGATTATTCCATTTGGTTGCCGCCTTTGTAGCGAAGGCTTTACCCAAGCCATTTGATCGTTTGAGGTCTAACAATGATGTGGCCCTGTGCTTTGATCTCAGGGCTCACCCCGGTACATAGCGGATGATCTTTTCCTTGAGGTATGCTGGGGATTTCCCATGCAGCCATCTCTGAACTAAGGGCATAGTCTTAAACTGGATCCTGTCCTCCACAGGAAGCCAATGTAAATCTCTTCGGTCTTTGCGGATATGCTCTTTCTTAGTTTTCTTTTTCACAATTCTAACTGCATTGTTCTGGATCACTTGGCATTTTGCTATCTAACATGTATTTGCTCCAAGTAGTAGAGCATTGCCGTAGTCCAACCGAGATAATATGGTAGCTCTGGCAATGATTGCGCAGTTTTCCTCACTCAGGTAGGGTTGTATTGCTCTGAGGAACCGAAGGTAATATAAACAGTTCTTACTCATTTACACATGCTCTGTGCTTCTGCATTCATTGAGTCTCCCATAAACATCCAAGTTTCTTCACTTAGCCTACTACCTGAATGGGGGAGTCTTTGATGTAAAATCACTCATATTGGGGATCCAACTTGGCCCGAGCTTAAGTGAGCCAAAGACCATCAGCTCTGTTTTATTGCCATTAAGGCACATCCAGTTGTCGACCATCCCTTTCGATTGTTTTATATAGTGCCTTTACTCTGGCGCTATCCTGAGCATAGTTACCACTCAGTTCTACCACCAGCTGGGTATCGTTAGCGTACCTGGTGAAATGTGCACCAATGTTATCTAAAACTATGCAGAGGAATCTGAGGCAGAGGTTGTAAAGGAGCAGCGATAAGCTGGAGCCCTGAGGGACCCCACAGTGTATGGAGGTCTCATGGGAGAATTTATCTCCCCAATGAACCTTAGATTTCTAAGGAATAATGCCAACCAACTGATTGTTTCTTTGGAGCAATTTGCCACCTTGTCTAGTCCCAGTTGGAGTTGTTCATGGCCTAAGAGATCAAATGCAGCACTTAGATCTAGGAGTATGAGTAGCCCTGTGTTGCCTTTATTATGCCCAGCATGTGCGTTTGCATATCTAGCATTGCTGTTTCCGTGCTGTGAACTGCTTGGAAACCAGATTGTCGATTATGCAAGATCTTGTTAGCTTCAACATATGACTGCAGTTGGGCCGTGGCGATCTTATCCAACACCGTGAGGAGGAAATTACAATTTGTAATAGGTCTCAAATTTCCCGGTTTCCTTTGTTCAGGCTTCTTCACCAGGGGTGTGATAGTTACTGTTTTAATACTAGTTGGCACTACTTTGGATACATTGACAATCTTAGTAAGTAATGGGCTAAGGTGTCAATATTCTCCAAAATCATTTTGGGAGGGATGATATGCGACACATGATGTCGGTTTCATTGAGGACAGAGTTTTAACCATATCTTCAATTGTGATATTATGGAAATCAAAAGTTTCCAGGTGATTCAGTGACTTACTCATAACGGGTGGATCGGTCTGGGCCTTCGATGTTGTTTGTGCATCTATTATCAGTTCCCTGGCCTTTTTAATTTTGTTTGAGAAGGTTGCCTGTACCATGTCACAATCTTCCTAGGACGGAGTAAAAGTAGATGATAGTGCATTTGTCTTTTCAATGGATTTGAGTATTTCAAATAAATTACAAGTTACCCACCGTAGTGACTAATGTACTCTTTGTCCTTAGTCCCCTTTCCTCCATACTGCATGGGGCCGTCCATTCTAGGGACAGGAGATGGAACCTTTTTCACCAGAAAAACCTTCTTCGCCTTTAAATATAGAGGCGTGCAGCACTGGAGCATGCGCTACCCTTACTCTGCCCGCCGGTGCCACTCCTCAGTCCCGATTGACACATCGACAATATTTATCATTGCCTAATGACACCAGTATTATTAGGGGGGAGGATGGTGGGACGTATGGAGGAAAGGGGACTATGGACAGAGTACGTTAGTCACTACAGTGAGTAACTTATAATTACTCTTACGTCCCGTCCTCTTTCCGCCATACTGCATGGGCGATTACAACTGAATGTAGCACCAGGGTGGAGAGGAGACCCTCCTTAAGCAAACAAGTTCCTCAGAACCGCCTCTCCAAAGGCCGCGTCTGAGTTAGAGCTGGCGTCCAAACAGTAATGCTTACAGAAAGCTGAAGGGGTGGCCCAGGTGGCCGCCCTGCTTAGGACTTGCCACGGAACCTGCCGCTGCAATGCTATGGCCATGGCATAATGGCTGGCAGCGGCTTGTGCTGCCCCTCATAGGCCTCTTTGATGGCCGCAACCATCCACCGTGCAATAGAAGCCGTGGATGCCTGGTAACTGGGTCTAGAGTCCCCAAAGGTGACAAAAAGTGTGTCTGACTTGCAGAAGCCCTTGGTCCTGTCCAGATAGAATTTCAGAGCTCGTCTGACATCCATCTCCGAGTCTCGTCCTTGGGGTCAGTGAAGAATGTAGGTAAGACTATTTCCTTGTTTAGATGGAAAGCGGAGGGTACCTTAGGTAGAAACGCTGGGTGAGTCCGCAGGACCATCTTATCCCTGTGGAAAGTGGTATAGGGTTCCGATGCCACCAGAGCCTGGATCTTGCTGACTCTGCGATCGGAGGAGAGTCCTACTAGCAGAGCTGTCTTAATGGTGACCAACCTAATGTCCTTTCACGCCATTGGCTCGAATGCTGTGTGTGCCAGGGCACACATCACCACATTGAGGTCCCAAAAAAGGTTGTGGCATCTTTATGGGCCTGTAAATCATGGACAACCCCGCCAGATGTTTCCTGACTATCAGGTTGGAAGAGGAGAAGACCTCCTCCTCCAAATTTCTGTAGGCCCCTTTGGCTGCCAGATAGGTGCGACATGTGTCCACCTGTATGCCTGAGAGGGCGAGGTGTGCCGAGAAGGAGAGTACATCGTCGAGTGTGCACGTCAGGGGGTCGATCTCCTTAGAGTCCGCCCAGTGACAGAACCTGCTCCATTTACTCTTATATTGGCTCATGGTGGCCTTGCCCCTAGCGCCCTGGATGATCTCCAAGTTAGCCCGTGATAGGCTCACGTGCTTGAGAGTGATCTGTTCAGGAACCATGTGGCAAGGGCTTACTTCTGAGGAGCGGGGTGGAGAACCCTGCCCCCCCTGCTGGGAAAGGAGGTGTGCTGGACCCAGCGGAAGGTGAATGGGTGGTCTGTCCGTGAGGCTGAGCAATTCGGAGAACCACGGTCTCGCCGGCCACCTAGGAGCTATCAAGATTGATGCTGAGGTAACAAGCTTCCTTTATCTTGTGCAGTACCCTGGGGATAAGAGGTGTGGGAGGAAAGGCATAGGAGGAAAGGCATAGGCTTTCATGCCTTCCCCATTGAATCTGCAAAGCGTCACCCAGGGAGCCGGGGGCACTGTCCCTGCCAAGACGCGAACTGATGGCACTTCCTGTTCTTCCAGGAGGCAAATAGATCCACCTGATGATGGCCCGATGTGTTGAAGACCCCCTGCAGCACCTGGTTGTTCAATTGCCACTCGTAATTGTCTGCTCCCGGTCTGCTGAGCCTGTCCACTTCCAAGTTGGCCTCCCCCAGGAGGTGGACAGCGATGAGATAGATGTTTTCCAGGGCCCATTCCCACATGCTGACCGCTAGGTTGCACAGTAGAGGGGACCTGGTACCCCCCCTGCTTGTCGACATAGTACATGCTGGTGGAGTTGTCGGTCTGGATCAGGACGGTCCTGCCCCCAATGAGCGGAAGGTAGGCTTTGAGGGATAGCCAGATGGCCCTGAGCTCCAGCCAGTTGATATGCGACTCCTGCTCGGCCCAGACTATGTGGAGGCTGTGGCTGTCCAGAGTGGCTCCCCAGCCTTCCAGGGAGGAGTCCGTAGTGATGGTGACCTGCGGGGGCGGCTGCCGGAAAGGTCTTGCCTGTCCGCAGTTGGCATTCCCTGGACCACCACATGAGGTCAGAGTGGAGAGAAAGCGGTTTGCTGACCAGCTCCGCTTGGGAGCCCTTCTCCAGATTCCATGAGGCTGCCAAGTGCAGCTTTAGTCTCCTCATCCGGAGTCTCATGTGTGGCACGACCAGAAGGACCGCTGCCATGATATCCAGTAAGTGTTGCTACCACCAAGCAGAGGTCACTGCCCTGGTAAGGAAGCGTGTTGTGGCCCTCTTGATGGCCGTAATCTTGTCCTCTGGGGGAAATACCTTCTTGGAACATGTGTCCGAGATGAGGTCCAGGAAGGTGAAGGTCTGCGTGGGCTGCAGCTGAGACTTCTTGAGGTTGACCGTAAACCCCAGGTCGTGGAGCGTGTTCATAATCACAGAAGGAAGTGTGGGTAACTCCCTCCGGGAATCTCGCCCTGATGTGCCAGTCGTCGTGGTACGGATAGACATGGTGGCCCTGGGCCCTGAGGAGGGCTGCCACTGCATTCATGAGTCTGGTGAATACCCTGGGGGCTGAGTTGAGGCCAAAGGGTAGCACCTTGTACTGGAAATGACAGCCCATGATCCTGAAGCGTTGGAAGGAGCGATGTGACTGCCAAATCGGGACGTGTAGGTAGGCGTCCTTCAGATCCAGGGAGCACATCCAGTCTTCCCTGTCTAGTGTCTCTGCAAAGAGTGCTGGTGTAACCATCTTGAATTTCTGAAGAAGGAGGGAGAGGTTGAGGGTGGATAGTTCCAACACAACTCTCAGGCCAGCCTGGTTCTTCTCATGTATGGTGAAAATCCTGTAATAGAAGCCTAATCCTCTCTGGGAGGCTGGTACTTCTTCCACTGCCTGACTCTCGACAGAGTTGCCGTCTAAATCTGTGGGAGTGGAGGGAAGGAGGGAGGAGAGGGAGATATCGGTAGGCGGTACCCCATGGATACTACAGATAGGGGTCCGCAAAGTTCTGGTGCCAGAAATGCATGTGGGAGGCAAGCCTGCCACCCACTGAAGACACGTTTACCCAAATGGATGCGTCATGACTTTTTTTCCTTCTAAGGCTTCCGCTGAGGAGGGCGACTGGAAGAAGCCCTTGCGCCCCCCCTTTTGTAGCTTGCGCCAATGCTGACTCGGCACGCGGTCTGGTGGTCTCAACCTCTGTTCTTGGAATCCCCGGACCCGCCGAATGCCCGCCTTGGGCGTGCCCTTTGTCAGGATAAAGATTTTGCAGTCTGTGAGCTTCTTTTTATCCAAATCCTCATTGGTGGTAGAGTGAAAGAGGTCACTACCCTCAAACGGATGGTCCAATAGGCAATCCTGGACGTCGGGGTTAAACTTAGTAGCCCGGAGCCAGGCCGTCCTCATGTCCATGGCAATGCAGATGGCCCGGCCAGAGGTATCGATGTGGGTCACAGTGGACTCCATGATGACCTGCGCTACCAGCCTGGCTTCTCCTAGACCCGCCTGGTTCTGCACCGGGAGTTCCGGGAGGAAATCCGCTATTTCCCGCCAATGGCATCCGCATTGGCCTGAAGCAGGTGCAGGGAGGCGTTGGAGTACAGCTTCTTCCCGTACTCCTCCAAGATCTTCTCCTCCTTGCCTAGCAGCGCCTAGGACGAGGTGGCTGAGGACGACTGAGGCTTAGAGTAGACAACGCTGCAGCGATCACCTAAGAGTGTGGTTGAGGGTGCGCCGGCAACAAGAGTGTATGCTCCTCCATCTGTCTATACTTGGCATTGAGGCACCGATTGACAGGTTGGGCCGAGTGTGGCTTGAGACACCCTTTCTTGGCCAGTGCCACAACATCCTTCTGCATCAGGATCCCTGTCGTGGTAGGGGGTCCTAGGGTGATTTCTGCCAAGACCCCCTCTCCAGGCCACTCCACCTTGGGTTGATGAAGGCCCAGAAATTGTGCCAAACCTGTAAACCTGTCATGGAAGGCCTTTGATGACAACGCTGTATCAGGATCCTCCTCCTCGTCCGTGTCCACCATAGTGTCACGCTGGTCCAGAGTGGGTGGAGGGATGCTGGGCGCCGTGGAGACCGGAGCCGGAGGCTGGTGCGGCACCGCCTGAGCTGTGGGAGGCAGGGGAGCCGGAATCGAAGGAGCTGGCAGGGGCAGCAGGGGTTGCGCTGGGGCCTGTGGTGCCGGAGACATGGAAGGAATGACTATGGGCGCCTGTGGAGTGACCAGAGGAAGCAAGTCCCTGACAACATCCAGTAGGATGGCCCCCATCTGGGGGGTTCGCATCAGCACCAAAAACCTTTAGACGAACCTGTCTTAGGAGGCAGAAGATATTGATGGAGTTGCTGGGGGCTGCTAGGGCCAGAGCGCCCTCTGCCTAGGTTGCCCTGCGCCGCTGATGGATAAACTATAGGCCACGTACCTGGTTGACACCAGTCCCACCTTGAAACTCGTTCACACGCCTGCTCTGTTCCTACAAGCTGCATCAGACGAGCGGCCATGTTGTCTGGCACGGTGGCCATTTTGTCGAGCTGCGTGCCATGTGCCAGAGTCGTGGTGCATGGCTCCCTGGGCCCACCATACTCCAATACTCTTGGTGGTGGAGCATGAGGCCTACCCGGCACCTCAGGTCTAGGCCTGGAAGGCGTATTTCCCTCAGCAGTGTCGCCGGTATTGCTGCATGCAGGGGGCCCCTCTGACATAGAGCCAGTACTAGGGCGTTGCCCCTCGGGTGTACACCCGGTAAAAGAACCTTGCGGTCCATCAGCACCGATTCTGGACGGATCCAACGACCCCTCGGCTGTGAGTCTGATAGCTGGACTAGCCTCGGTGCATGTGCTGAGTCAAGAACCCGAGAGGTTCCTCCCGCTTGGGCGTTTCCTCGGGAAGGAGTCGCCCTTACGGGGTGCGATGGAAAATACTGGCCCTCCTTTTGGCCTCGATCTCTGTTTAACAAACTTCTTCAAGTTCTTTGGAGGCGACCCTTCAAAGAGCTCCCTCCACCTAGCTAGCCTGTTCTTCAGTGCACGTGGAGTCAGTGCGTTGCATGCAGTACAACCTTCCCAGCCATGTTCAGGGCCAAGGCAGCGGATGCGAAGAGCGTGGGGGTCAGACGTAGGAAAGAGCCCCTCGCAGGCTGGACACCTGCTGAAACCCGCTGAAGTCGACATGCGCTGAGGAGGGGCGTGATGCCGGAGGACCAAGTACCTGGATGACTAATAAAGACAAAAAGATAGAAGAAGAATCCGGGGAAGAGCGCGTGGAATTACATGGCAGGGCCAAACCCAGGAGCTCTGGTGAAATCGGCCTGTTCCTGTCGACGCAGAAAAGGGGACTGAGGAGTGGCGCTTGTGGGCAGAGTCAGGGTAGCGCAAGCTCCCAGGGCCGCAACTCTAAATTTAAAGGGGAAGACGTTTTATTCTGGTGAAAAAGGTTCTGGCTCCCGTCCCTAGGAAGGGACGCCCCCATGCAGTATAAAGGAAAGGAGACGGGACGTAAGCGTACTTACTGGTGGAATTTGCAGCTGACTTAATTTGTTCATTAAAGTAGTTTTTTGCTTGACAAACATGCTCTTTGTAAGTTTTCTCAATCTCTTTCCAACATTCCTTATAGGCCTGTGATAGGTTCTTCTGCCATCTGCTCTCTCTTCCTTTTTTCTTTTTTTAACTCTGCTAATTTGAAGTTAAACCTCTTTTGGTGGTTTCTGTTTGGTCTAACCAGTTTTGACTTTAGTGGTGCCCTCTGGCCCACCAACTCTTGAGCATGAAGTAGATAATTTGAGATGAGTTTCTCACATGAATCCTCCTCTTTGGACTCCCTCAGAACTTTAGTTATACATTGTTCTAAGTGTGCAGTCTCCATTTTCATATAGTTCCTGCTTTGAAGTCTTTCCTGCATATTGCAGCTTTTCTGCTGGGGGTATTTTATGGCCATATTAAATAACACTTTAAAGTGGTCCGTCCTGATACACGGCGTGGTCTTGTACACACTAGTCTCTAGGCTGTGCGTAACGACCCAGTTGAGTAGGTTTCCTTTTGCCATGGTGGGATCTGTGTTCATGACCTTGAAATCAATGTTATTCAACATCTTCTCGAGGTTAATAGCGTCTTTGTCTTTTGGGTTGCCACGCCATCTATTGAAATCCCCCAACACCAAAGTAGCGGTATTTGTGCCCTTCAGGAGGTTGAGTTGTTGCGTTATGTCATCATTAAAATCTGATGTTAAAGATGGAACAAGTTACTTACCTGTAACTATTGTCCAGCATGGGTCTGGCATGGATTCACATGCTCATGAATATTCCCCGTCGACAGGCCGGGAATCCTCGGTAAAGAAAAAAAATCAGTATCAGTTTCGTTTCTGATCTGTCTTTCTTAGTAGTAACCAATCACTGGTCTCTGGGTCTTACTGCCCCCAGCCAATGACTGCCCTCTACCTAAGCCCCGCCTCTGGCAGCCATCCTCAGATTTGGTAGCACGTAAAGTGGCAGTATGACCAAGTGAAGAGCCACAGAGGGTTAGGCGGGAGGGTTCGCATTTGAATCCATGCGAGACCCATGCTGGAGAACAACAGTTACAGGTAAGTAACTTGTTCCTTCTCCAGCATGGGGTCTGGCATGGATTCACATGCTCATGAATAAGAGAATACATAGCAGTACACACATGCACAACCACGGGAGGTGGCAACAGGCTCAACATTAAGCAATGCAACAACTCAACATTAAGCATCTCTTACCTCCTCACCAGGCTCACCTTAGCACTGCTTGGCCGACCCTGGACTCCTCCCTGGAGTCCCGATGGACGCAGTAGAATCTCGTGAAGGTGTGCGTCGACCTCCACGTCGCAGCCCTGCAGATGTCTAGCAGGGGCACACCAGACAGGAACGCCGTGGTAGCAGCGATCGCTCTAGTCGAATGGGCTCTCGGACGGCCGGGCAGCGGTCGGTTTGCCAACTGGTGACAGTGCATGATGTAGCCAGAGAGTCATCTGGAAATGGAAGTCTTCGAGAGAGCCTTCCCTTGATTCACAGGCCCAAAGTTCACAAACAGCTGTGACGTCTTCTGAAAACTCTTCGTGCGGGTCACGTAGAACTTCAGCGCTCTAGCTACATCCAGCGAGTGCAAAGTCCTCTCGGCCGGCGACGAAGGCGACGGGAAGAAAACTGGCAACACCAAGGGCTCGTTGAGGTGGAAGTCCAACGGCACCTTGGGCATAAAGGAGGGGTGCGTCCTCAGCACCACCCTCGTTGCATGAAAAGTCAAGTATGGAGGCTTGCAAGATAGGGCCTGGATCTCTCCCACTCGTCGTGCGGAGGTGATGGCCACGAGGAAAGCTGTCTTCCATGACAGGAACTTCAGAGGCGCCGAATGCATAGGCTCGAATGGGGCCCCATGAGCCTGGTCAGCACCACATTAAGCTCCCACGCCGGGGCAGGAGCCTTCACCGGCGGGAATGATCGGAATAGTCCCTTCATGAATTCTTTCACCAGGCGATGAGACCACAAGGACGCCCGTCCCGTAGTCCTAGTATATCGGGAGATTGCAGCCAGATGTATTTTGATGGAGGCGTGAGCCAGTCCAGCTTTGGCCAGCGACAGTAGGTACGGCAGTAATTGAGGGGGCGTAATCCGCAGAGGGTTAATCTTCTGTGCACGGCACCAGACAGAGAACCTCTTCCATTTATGTCCGTAGCACTTCAGAGTTGAGGACGCCCTGGCCTTTGCAAGAACCTCTCTGCAGTCGGCCGGGATGTCGTACCCCCCAAACTCTAGTGCTGCAGGAGCCAGGCCTGCAAGTTCAGCAACTCCTTGTTGTGGTGAAGAATGGCGCCTCCTTCTCTGGAGAGGTGGTCTGCGTCCGTCGGCAGCTTGACTGGTGTGGACGTTGACAAGTCCAGAAGGTCCGGGAACCAGATATGTCTCGGCCACTCCGGTGCAACGAGTATCATCCTGCACCGGGACCTCTTGAGCTGGTTGATGAGCCGGAGCAGCAACGGCAGCGGAGGGAATGCATAAAGAAATAGGCCGTCCCAGGGGAACGAGAAAGCATCGCCCATGCTCCTCGGCTGGGGGAACCTGCTGGCAAACCTCCGGCACTTGGAATTCGTCGCCGTCGCGAAGAGATCGATTTGGGTTCGCCCCATCGTCGGAAGAGTCGATACACTTGATCCTGGCTTAGTTCCCACTCGTGGCACGAGCGCAGCTCCCTGCTGAGTGAGTCGGCGATCGTGTTTTTTATTCCTGCCAGATGAAGAGGCACCAGAAACATCAGTTGGGCGACGGCCCAATGCCACAGATCCTGGGCTTCGTTGGATAGGCCGGGGACCTGGTTCCGCCCTGCTTCTGGATGTAGAACATTGTGGTGGTGTTGTCGGTAAGATCCTCACCACCTTGCCCTTGAGGGACGGAAGAAAGGACCTGAGGGCCCAGAACACTGCGCAGAGCTGCAAAATGTTGATGTGGAGTGACTTCTCCTCCGGGAGCCAAAGGCCTCTCGCGTGAAGATCTCCGGAGTGCGCTCCCCAACCTTCCAGGGAGGCCTCCGTCGTCACCGTCACCTGGTGAGCTGGGATCTGAAAGTCTGTGCCCGCCGACTGATGGGAGCGGGTACCCCACCACCGGAACGTCTCGTTGAGAGGGATCCTGTCCTCAAAGCTGCCCGTCGACTGGACCCAGCGGGCGTCAAGGAACTCTTGTAAGGGGCGCATCCGAAGCCTGCAAAGGCGCACCAGATAAATGCAGGAGGACATCATCCCGAGGAGGAACTTGATAGATCTTACCCTGGCCATGTCCGTGGCCAGCAGACGCTGCACCTTGCCCAGAATGGTCCTGGTCCTTTCCTCCGACAGCGGCCGCGCCACTGTGTCGAGCTTGGCTCCGAGAAACAGGGCGACTTGCGACGGAACCAGGTGGGATTTTGCAAAGTTGACGGAGAATCCCAGGTCCGTGAGCAGCTGGACGGTCTTCGCAGTGTGCTCCACGGCGAGCTCCCTCGTCCTTGCCCGGATGAGCCGTCCAGGTAGGGGTAGACGTGGATCCCCAGTAGGTGCAGCAGCGCCGCCACCGGTGCGAGGCACTTGGTGAACACCCTGGGTGCCGACTTCAATCCGAACGGGAGGGCCTTGAACTGGTAGTGCCGCCCTTGGACCACGAACCTGAGGAACTTTCGGTGTCTTTTTAGAATGGGGATGTGGAAGTACGCATCCTTCAAGTCCAACGACGACAGGAAATCGCCCTCCTCCAGCTGTCCCAGCACGTGCTGGAGGGTGACCATACGGAACTTCTGCGCCTTGATGTACTTGTTCAGTCGTCGTAGGTCCAGGATGGGGCGCCATCCTCCTGTCTTCTTTTTTACGAGGAAGTACCTTGAGTAAACTCCGGCGCCCCGAAGCCTCTTTGGGACGAGCTCGATGGCACCCTTCTTGAGCATTGCCCTTACTTCCAACAGTAGTTGAGGGACGTGATTTTCCTTCCTGGCCACGGGTGGAACGCGAGGGCACTTCTTCTGAAACTCGAGGGCGTGCCCTTGGGCCAGGGCGTCCAGCACCCAACGATCGGTGGAGATGGACTCCCACACGCTGACAAACCTCGCCAGCCGGCCTCCCACCGGGGTGCTTAGGCGGGGGCCCGACCCCACGGTCGGTTCAATCTTGTTTGGAGGCCGCCTTGCCTCCTTGACCTCCTTGTCGACAACGACGGGCACCACCTGACTTGCCGCGTCTCCTGTAGGCTTCCTGGGACGAAGATCTTGCCGCTTGGCGGTACATGGAGGAGCCACTGCCGGATCCCTTGGAGGCACCTTGTCTGCCTCCAGAGCTCCGAAAGGACGGCCGTCGTCGTTGGAGCACTCGCAGTGCCCGGGCAGTCTCTGTGTCTGTCTTGATGGCCTGAAGGGACTCATCAACCGGCTTCCCAAACAGGTTGTTGCCGTCAAAGGGCATGTCCAAAACCTTGGTTTGTACGTCCTGGCGGAAATCCATGGCCTTGAGCCATCCTCATCGTCTCAAGCAAACGCCGTTGCCCAACTGACGGAAACCGGTGTCGGCGATGTCCGTAGCCACCGTGATGGCGTGGTCCGAAGCAATCTCACCCTCCTGTAGGATTTCAAGGGCCTCAGCCCTTTTGGCGTCCGGAAGGAAGTCTAACAGAGGGGTGATTTTGAACCACAACTCCCTGTCGTAGCGGGCTACGATAGGCAGGGCGTTGGCCGCATTGATAGTCATTGCTGCGGATGAGATGATCCGTCGTCCCATCGTGTCCAACTTCCTGCCCTCGCCGTCCGGCGGGGAAGTTGATGTCGAGGCCGGTGCCCCCCCAGCTTTCTTCTTTGCCGCCGCCGAGATGACCGAATCCGGGGTAGGTTGTGCCCGAAGGCACAAGGAGGCAGCGTCGGGGAACCAGTACTTCTTCTCGTACCGGTCCCTCTTTGCCGACTCCGTGGCAGGGTTCTTGAGGGCGAGCCCCTCATCCCAGATGTCATCAAGAAGCAGTACGGCGAGGACCGTCTTCCTTTTAGCCTCCCGCCGTTGGTAAAGGAACCCTTCTTTCTCTTCTGGGCAGAGCTGGAAAAGCTCGGATGCCCTGGAAATCATGGCATGAAAGGGACATGTCCCGTCGTCGCCTCCGTCGTCATCTCTACCGGTCTTAGCCGTGGTCTGTGCCTGTATCATTCCCGTGGGTATTAGACCGGGGGGAAAGCAGAGCAGGCCGCAGAGGTGGGAGAGGTGGCGTAGGATGCGTCCTCCTCCTCTTATGCGGTGGACTTTCCGAAGGTCCTGGCTCCGGTTCCCCCGTCGGGTCTGGCTCAGGTACCTCCGTCGGGGGAATGGGCAACCATGTCCTTATCTCGAGCATAAGGACTGAATCGCTGACAAAATGGCCGCCGAAGTGTCCTGCGGCGCTGGAAACGACGGGCGCCTTGGCTCTTGAGGAGCCTTGTCGGCGACACCGTCGCTCTCGTCGTCGCCCTCCTCGGGATCCCTCCCGATGGGCTGGGCCTCTTCCACGACTTCGGTGAGCTCTTCTTCAGAGGTCGTGTCCGTATCCACTATGGCCACCAGCCCCTCCCCCACCTTTTCCAACGCGGACTTCGTGGGGGTCTTCTCAATGGGCCTGAAAGAAGACTCCCTCCGCGGTGGCAGGGAGACTCTGGGTCCTGAGGGCGCCTCCACTGGTGTAGCCTCCACAGGCTGAGCCAGTGCCGCGGCGACATCCTCAATCGGGGTCTTAGCAGGGTGAATTAAGGCCATCGTCACCTTCTGGACGCCTGGGGCCTTCACCTTGGGGGGAGGGTCCGAGCCTCGCTCCCCCTCTGCCGGAATCTTTGAGATCGACCGGGGCCTCTCCAGAAGCTTCGCCGGGTTCTCGGACTTCCTCTCACCCGAGCCAGAGCGTTGGCTCGTGGTTGATGGCGCCGGGGAGGATGCGCCCTGCCTGGCAGCCAAGGAGCCCGACCGTTCGGCGCTCCCGGTGCCCGCGGACTCGCGGTACTTAGCCTTTTGTTGGGCCCCCGTCGCCGGGGCGCCCTCACAGGACTTAGAAGACCGCTCGGACTTCTTTTTCTTCTTCTCGCCTGACGGGCTCTTCCCTTCCAGCCAGTTGGCGAGACGGAGATGGCGATCCTTCATGGTCCGCTCCGACATGTTTCCACAAAACGCACAGTCCTTCTCCGTGTGCGTCTTGTCCTCATGGAGACAGTAGAGGCATAACAAATGCTCGTCCTCCTTGAAAACATTCTGAAGCTGGCATCCAGGGCAGGTCCTGAACAGCTTCCCGGGCGTCGAGCTTCCTTTCTCCTGGGCCATGTCCGGGGTAGGCCTCGGAACTTCTGGAATCCTCCAAAAGCGTAACTCGACGAAAACTTCACCCTTGAGGGGCGTAGAAAACTCCTAAACGGATCCCCGTTGATCGGATGTAGAAACGGTGGAGCTTGAGGCTCTATTTGACCAAAAAATGAGAAAAATCTCCTGAAAAAGCGTGAAAACGCAGCAAAAGCTCAAGAGCTACAGCACGAGGACTCCCAACACTTGAACGTGCGGTAAAAATCTGAGGATGGCTGCCAGAGGCGGGGCTTAGGGAGAGGGCGGTCATTGGCTGGGGGCAGTATGACCCAGAGACCAGTGATTGGTTACTAAGAAAGACAGATCAGAAACGAAACTGATACTGATTTTTTTTCTATACTGAGGATTCCCGGCCTGACGACGGGGAATATTCATGAGCATGTGAATCCATGCCAGACCCCATGCTGGAGAAGGCGGTCTGTATATCAGAATTATATTGATGCTGCCGTTATCTGTGGGGGTATGTTTAAGATGTAGGACTTCACATCCAGTACATCTCGCTGTGGAAGGGAACATATCAATGGAGTCCCTGACTATCATGGCGACCCCCCGCCCCATCCCAGTCTCGGTTTTTATGATGAATGGTATATCCTGCAGGAACAGCAATGGCACATGTGGGTCCCATGGGGTCATGTAGCCAAGTTTCTGTAATGCATGTAATATCCAAGTCTTCCTCTAATATAAGATCATGAATACTCAGAGCATGTTTATTCAAGGGACAAGTATTGATTAAACATACCTTAAATGTTTTAGTATTGTTTCCCTTGTGGGGTGGATTAGCCATAGATGGCAGATCAGACTATTTTTAATTTCTCTTCTGAGGTTGACCTTGTATTTTGATGGTGCGCACCGGGGGGGTGCAGTTCCCTGTATGTGAGGCTGTGTGTCTGAAGTCTATTTTCTTCCATGGCCTGCTGTGCTATTCGCTGCACAGTTTCCATGCATCGATGGCCGTGTAGTTCGTGCCACAGGCTCCCCACAGAGTTTATGCCCATTCTTACCTCTATTGTGGAGTACAGCGTTTGGATAGCTCAACCGTAGAGGGGCCGGAACAAACATTACATTTTATTGTACATGTATGTTTTTACATTTGGCTGGTTTAACATTTTTTCTTTCTGCGTGCATGCAAGCTAATATGTATCAATTTCTAGACCAACAGGAACACTAAAGTTATATATCACATCCATAATTAACTACTCTTTGATATCTATAAAATTGCATTATGGCACTCTGCTCGCCACCACCCCAGTTAGCAATACGGTGTGAGAAACATGAACCCCTCGTAATCATGGGGACCTTTCCCGAACACCCCAACATTATAGCTTTGGGATGCCTATCCTCCAGTTTCCTGAGTTTTACCGGAAGGTCTCTTATTGCCTTGCTACCCATCCTATAAGCCCTGACACAATCGCAGATAGCGATTAGGCCTCCAAAATAAGTCTTTGATGCATCCAAAATCATGATTATGCTAGGAGACCCTAGAATATGGGTCACAAAAACCTTTGGTTCTGCTTGAGTCAAAGCACAACACTCAACAGCTCGTGATTGAATGACCAACCAGGCTTTGCACCTTCAGATCATTGCATCTTAGTGAATAAAGAAGCATGGTCTGTGTTAGCGGAGTTCTCCTAAAGTCTTTATAAAACTATGCCAATGATTGTGGATCCCCAACTCTTAGTATCAATCTGTACTACTCATGGAACCTTGGTAGAGTGGCAGAGCAGTCAGGCTCATCATAAGAGGATATCACTAGTCATTTCCAACACTGACTATAGCAATGCTCTTTATCTTGCTCTGCCGGGTCATTTGCTTCGGCGTCTCCAGCTGTTGGAGAACTCAGGGGCGTTCTCCGCCCCCTCTTTTGGAGGCCATATGTCCCCTCTCCTGCGCCAACTTCATTGGCTCCCGGTGGAGAAGCGGATTAGATTCAAGTCTTTGTGCCTGGTGCACAAGGCTCTCCATGTGGTGGGTGCAGAATTTCTTCAGGCTAAGTTAGGTTTTTATAAAGCGGCCAGGTCACTTCGCTCCCAATCCCTGATGGCCATTCAGCCCCCTAGGGCTAGGTTTGCCCGCCTAGAAGGCCGGGCTTTTTCTGTAATGGCTGCCAAGTTCTTGAATGCTCTGATTTTTGCCTTGCTTAACATCGAGGCTCAATTTCCGTTTCAGAGGGTTCTGAAGACCTTCCTCTTTTAATTGCTGTTTGTTTTTCCGCGGGTTGACCTTGCCTTGTCTGCTTCAGCGCCAAGATGCCTCCGGGCCTATGTTGCGCTCTACAAATATTTTTAAGATAAGATAAGATGTGAGCTGTAGGTAAGTACACTGAACCTAGTTAGTAATGCAATTCAAAGAAACACTTAATAAATATATATTAAAATATAGATTATATTTATACAAGATATTTATTTAATTTAACTGGTTTTTATAACACACCTAATACCATAGCAGAGTACGGTTTCTAAGCGCGGTTCGGGGATACAAACCTCTGTTGCTCTGTGTGGTCTTGCTTCCAAGACCAGCGCGTTGCCCCTCTGCTATCCTCCGTTATATACTTTAGAATACTTAGCACATTAAAACAAAACACTTAAAAATACTTTTCAAAGGCCACTGCTTAATTAGTCTGTCTAAAAATTGTAAAGGCAACCAACGATGCAGTGTTTGCCTTTCCATCCTAAGTCGCTAAACGAGTGGCCGCAGATATTGCTCCATTCATCACCAAGTTTGTTAATAAATCACTTAGTTCAGGTGTAGTACCACAAACTTTGAAGAATGTTGTGGTTATTCTCCATTGCTAAATAAATCTAACTTATACCCCAAGAATCTTCAGAACTACAGACCAGTGGCAGGATTAACATGGCCAGCAAAGATTCTGGAGAAAATGGTTACATCTCAACTGCAGGAACATGTTGAACGAGAGAATCTCCTAGACCCATTACAATCCGGCTTTCGACCGGGCTTTGGTTAGAGACGGCACTACTGACGGTCTGGGACGATTTACTGGATACAGCTGACCAGGGGGAGATGTCCCTACTGATCATGTTGGATCTGTCAGCCGCCTTTAATATGGTGGATCACGGGATCTTGCTAAAACGCCTGAGGGAGGTAGGAGGTATAAAGTAACATGCCCTTCTTTGAACAAAGAGTACGGCTTGGAGATTTCTTATCAGACTTCGTGTTACAAAAGTGTGGAGTTCCACAGGGGTCCTCACTCTCTCCTCGGCTCTTTAACCTGTATGTTAAACTGCTCGGGACATACTGAGGAAGTATTGCATACAGTTTAATTTGTACGCGGATGACACTCAGGTGTTTGTGAGGATACAGAATTTATAGGACACGTTTGAGTTAGTGGAAAAAAGTTTACAAGAAGTACAGGCCTGGATGTGTGCTAATCAGCTATTGCTGAACGCTGGTAAAACAGAGGTGGCTTTATTCGCCTCTCAATACCATCTGCAACATAGCAAGGAGCTACAGTCACCTCGCTTCTTAGGGGCACAGTTGACATTCGCAAAGAAAATTAAGAACCTGGGCTGTGCCTGGGAGGACAAGATGGGATGTGGAGCACAGGTGGATGCAAAGGTGAAGTCTGCATACCATATCTTGCAGTCTCTTGAAACACATCCTGCCATTCATTGCAAATGAAGACAGAGCAGTGGTAGTAGACTCAATTCAAGACTGGACTATGGTAATGCACTGTTATCAGGCATACCAGCCTATCAACTGCAAAGATTCCAAGTGGCTCAAAATGCAGCTGTCAGGTTAGTATATAGAGTATAAAAAAAAAAAATCAGCTCCCATTTCTGACCCAAGAAGATCTTTACACTGGTCAGCGGTGAAAGAGCGGATTGACTTTAAAATTCTCTGTCTGGTATTTAAATGCGTTAACAAAATAGCGCCAAGATATTTATCAGACAAAATTAAAAGTCACGTGTCAATTTGTCAGTTGCGCTCATTTGACAAGAACATGCTCCAGGTACCACGCACTAGATGCCTGAGTAAAGGGGACCGCAGATTTGGGGTCTAAGGCCCCAGACTATGGAATAAATTACCTTGAGAGATCCGGGAGATGAAAACTCTACCCACATTTCGCCAGGCTCTTATGACCTACCTGTTCCGCTAGTGATGAGGAGTAAAGGAGATGGTACCAATAATAATATCCATAAAGTGAGGCATGGCAATATGAATCGGTTCTTCAGACAGCAGCGCCCAAATACGATTTAGTTCGTCAGGTGCGCAATATAAATTTAAAAAAATAATAATTTGTAGTTGCTTGCGATTACAACTGGTACAGCTTTTGACATGAATGACAATTCTACGATAATATCAGTAATAAAGTGCACTCACAAAGTAATACAGTAATTGTATTTAGTTAGCGAAATCAAATAAAATAATTACTTTTTGGAAGGAAAACAGTTGGTTAGTGTAATTCTAGCAGATCTTAAGGTTCTAGAGGTAGTTTCTTCGCACAGCAAGGATTTTAAAGTAAAAACTCTAACTAAAAGGCAGTTCGGAGGGGCTCAAAGTCTTGTGAAGCAGCAGAATATAAAAGTTCCTGTGGATACTTTCTAGTCTCTAAGATGTAGGAAGATGCAACCAATGTTGGAGACCCTGTAAAAGAACATGCTAAAGGGACACAAGCAGCGGCTTGGGTCAGAGGTAAGAGGGGTGGGTTGCCCTGGACACCTATACGTGCACTCCAACACTCTGGAGCAATTTTTCAGATTAAGGTAAGCAAAACCTTTTTTCCCACAGTACCTTTGGTTTGAAGAAATGTTTGTAGCTGGATTCTCCTCGATGTGGCAGTGCTGAACCCGACCTCCGGATTCCTCGGTCTGGCAATGAAAGGCATTACAATGGACGGAATCTCTCAGCAGCAGTCTCGAAGGAGGGCCTCTGGCACGGATTTCAGCAACTTCTCTGGTCACTCTGCAGTTTTGGCTTCTTTTTTGCAGCATTAACAACGATTATGCGATTATCTTCGATTCTTGGCATCCTGCACTCTGGGCAGGGGACTGGACGAGTTGGATTGTGTCTCTGAAGGTTCACCTGGAGCAGAGCAAAGACTTGGATGGATTTGACCTTAGTAAGATGGGTCAGAGGTCCCCTGGTATTTGCGGTTTGCACTTCTGGAACACCACTGCACCTCAGGGGATGGCTCAGATTGTAGTTCATCTCAGGGCTGTTTGGTCCCACCAGCCAAAGGGAAGGAGTAGTCCTCTTCGGATTTCCTCTGTCACATAGCAAACAAGGTCAGGACATAAGTGGTCGCTTCACAGTGTTGTAAAGGGGTTGCAGGCGTCTCTGGTCATCTTCTGTGACTTCATTTACCAGTGGTCGACTTTCCTTTCAACTTATGAACCTCACCTTTTGTTACATTTCAGCACAAACTCTTCTGCAATCACTCTCAGCAGTTTACAGAAAGGGGTGGTTGGCTATCTAATCAGGACAGCCAGACCCCCAGTGGGAACTGGTTACATTCAGGCACTCAGGCAGCCAAAGAGCAGGGGAGTGAAAAACTCCTTGCCACTTCCTGCCTGCCCAGGCACACTGGAGCCTAGGCGGGGACACCCAAGGTTTCCCAGGAAAGGAAAAACACTCACACAGACATCCCCTCCCAGAATGGTAAAGAAGGGCTAACAAAGAACAACCACGCTACAACTGGCAAAAAGAGAAAGAAGCCCCCATGTTAGTACTCCAGTGCCCCTATTGTGAATAACCGGGACTGTGAATACAGTCTTTGGTAATAAATAGCACAAAAGTCGGTAGAACACGTCCACTGCCACCAGCCATAACTAGAAGGCTGTTTATGGGACTAAAAAGTCACAGGAGCAGAGATGGGGGGATGCTAGGTATCCCATTTGCACTCCACATGAGGTAGTGTGTGCCAATCTCTCAGAAGAACAAGTTACTTTCTTACCTGGTAACGTTCTTTCGATGGGATGGTCCGACGACGTATTCCATATCTATGACAGGTAATCACCACAGCTGTGCTGCTTCGGAAACTTTTCCGGCGTCTGCGTCCTGCGTCGATGACGTCGATACGCCGACGTCTAGGACCTCCTCCGACGTCCGACGTCATCCGATGTGATAAGTAGGACGCACGACGCCTGTAGCCTCAGTTGTAGTTTTTTCCCCCAGAACGTGTGACAGAAGTCAACTGCCAGTCAAACACAAAGCCTTGCGGAACGTAAGCTGCAATCGCAAAAGAAATTCTGCAGCGGGGAAGGCAGGGCGGGAGCGATATGGAATACGTCGTCGGACCATCCCATCGAAAGAACGTTACCAGGTAAGAAAGTAACTTGTTCTTCGAGGGGATTGGGTCCTCCGACGTATTCCATATCTATGACAGACTCCCAAAGCAGTACCAGAGCAAGGAGGAGGGAAAGAATTTATAAACAAAATTAGAATAGCCAATCAAATAGCAGAGCAAAGGACCGCCTTGCCAAAGGCCAGATCCTGCCCTCTGATGGAATCGAGGGAATAATGCCGTACAAATGTATGTACTGAAGCCCAGGTGGCTGCATCACAGATGTTGCGAATAGGAACACCCCTCTGCAGGGCAGTAGATGCAGCCATGCCCCTGGTAGAATGGGCCCGCAAGCCAGCCGGTGGGTCCTTACCCGCCAAGCGGTAACACTCCGAGATGGCCAAAACAATCCAGCGGGACAAAGTCTGTTTCGTCACAGCTTGCCCCAAACGCTTACCAGCGTAACCAATAAAGAGTTGATCGTCCACTCTGACCCGGGACATGCGTGAAACATAAAAGCTTAAAGCTCTCCTAGGATCAAGCCTATGGAGCCTCTCCTCTTCCTTACCAGGATGCGGAGGAGGATAGAATGCCGGAAGAACAACCTTCTGGGCTAAATGAAATTCCGTCACTACCTTCGGAAGAAAAGAAGGACGAACTCGAAGGACAACCCTGTCCTTGGGAAATACAGTGAAGGGTGGCTTAACTGAAAGTGCCTGCAACTCACTCACTCTGCGAGCGGAAGTAACCGCAACTAAAAACACAGTTTTCAGAGTGAACAGCCTCAAAGGGCAAGAATGTAAAGGCTCAAACGGAGCACCCATAAGAAACCTAAGAACAAGGTTTAAATCCCAACCGGGCACCAGGAAAGGTGACGGAGGGAACACATTAGTGAGCCCTTTCAGAAACTGTGAAATTAAAGGGATCTTAAAGTAAGAACACTCATCAGACGAGCGCTTAAAGATGGACAGCGCTGCCAGGTAACCATTAATGGTACCCACTTGCAAGCCCCTGTGGGCCAAAGAAAGCAAAAAGGACAGAACCATGGGGATGTCACATGCAAAAGGATCCACATTCCGAACTCTGCACCAGTCGCAGAACTTACGCCAACGGCAACGGTACAGAGACTTAGTTGCTGGCCTTCGGGCCGAAAGCAACACCTCCATCACGTCTTCAGGGAGGTCCCAATCCCTATACCTCAACCTTTCAGAAGCCAAGCGTGAAGGTTGAGGGATCTGACCTCTGGATGGAGAACCAGACCCCCCTCCCGTGAGAGCAGATCGTCTCGGTAGGGAAGACGACGTGGAGGGCAGATGGACAAGTCGAGAAGGTCCGGGTACCACGTCCTCCGAGCCCACGCCGGAGCAATGAGGATCATCCGGGAACCGAACTTCCGCAACCTCCGCAGCACTTGCGGGATGACGGGGACTGGAGGAAACGCGTACAGCAGCGGGAACGACCAATCCACCACGAACGCGTCTCCTAAGGCCCCTCTTGGAGGAAATTCCCGCGAGCAGAACCTCCCGCACTTCCGGTTGACACTGGAGGCGAAGAGATCCACTTGAGGGGTCCCCCAAAGGGCGAAGATCTCCAGGAGAATCTCCCGAGCCAACTCCCACTCGTGAGAGATCGCGCTCTGCCTGCTCAGAGCGTCCGCCGTCACGTTTTCGACTCCGGCCAGATGAACTGCCGAGACCGAAACTTCCTGCTGGATGGCCCAGAACTCGAGCTGCATCGCCTCCCTGCACAGAGGAAGTGACCCTGCCCCCCCCTTTTTGTTGAGGTAGTGCATGGCCACCGTGTTGTCCGTCAGGATCAGGACATTCCTTCCTCGCACAGTCGGCAGAAAAGCCTTCAGGGCTAGCCTGACGGCCCTCAGCTCCAACAGATTGATATGGAGTCTGGACTCCGACGGAGACCAACGACCGCTGACTGTCAGCTCGTTGGCATGAGCTCCCCATCCCGTGAGGGATGCATCCGTCACGATCGTCACCTCCGGCCAGGGAAGCCAAAATGGAGCCCCCTTCATCAAGTTGCCTTCGACGGCCCACCACAGAAGGTCCTGGGCGACCGAGGGCGGCACCTGAATCGGGTCCGACATCCTGCCGGAGGACTGCGACCATTGCATCTCGAGTGCCCACTGCAAAGATCTCATGCGCAGGCGAGCCTCTGGCACCAGAAGAATGCAGGATGCCATGAGGCCGAGCAACCTCAAGAACTCGAACGCAGGGAGCGTCTGGGCATGTTGAAACTTGTGCACCATCTGCTGAATGTGAAGAGCCCTCACCTGGGGAGGAAAACACTGCCCCAGGGAAGTGTCGAGCACTGCTCCGATGTACTGGAGCCTCTGCGTTGGCGTCAAATGGGACTTCTTTAAATTGAGGGAGAAGCCCAGCCTGTGGAGGGAGTGGCAGGTGACGGACAGATGATCCAGGACTTGCTCGGGAGAGCTCCCCCTGATCAACCAATCGTCCAGGTAGGGGTAGACGTGAATCCCCCCTTGCCTGAGATGCGCTGCCACCACCACCATGAGCTTGGTGAAAACCCTCGGGGCGGAGGTCAATCCGAACGGCAGGACCCGAAACTGAAAGTGCGAGTCGCCAACCGCGAACCTCAGGTACTTCTTGTGCTTGGGATGGATCGGCACATGGAAGTAAGCATCCTTGAGGTCGAGTGACACCAACCAGTCCTGAAGCTGAAGGGCCTGGAGGACTTGAGAGAGAGTAACCATCTTGAACTTGTCCTTCCTGAGGAGTTTGTTCAAACCGCGCAAGTCCATGATGGGTCTCAATCCCCCGACTTTCTTGGAAATCAAAAAATAAGGGGAATACCATCCCTTGTTCCTCTCCGCTACAGGCACCAGTTCTATAGCGCCTTTCTCCAGCAGGGCTTGAATTTCCTGCGCAAGGAGCGGATCCGGACACTTCAAAGAGAGGTTCCCCGGTGGATTGTCGCGAGGCCTGTGCCGAAAGGGAAGACAGTAGCCGTGGGCTATGATCTCCAGAACCCACACATCTGAAGTAATGGCTTGCCACTCTACAAGATGCTGCGCCAGCCTTCCCCCAACCGGCGAACCATGGGACATGGCCTCATGACTGAGTAGGAGCGGCTGCGGCGTTACCCGAGGGCAAAGAGGTAACTGCCCGAGCGGCCTTGGGACCACGGGTACCCTGTCGTCCACCTCTGGTACCCCTGCGTTGGCCTCTTTGACTGCCAGCTCCTCTCGCTCTACGAAGGATGAGTAATAGCGAAAGGAACCACCCCTCCACTGCTGTCCCCTAGGACGAAAAGGCGGAGGTTGGCGAACTGCAGCGCCCAACGACTTCGCTGCAGCTTTTGAGGTCTGCAACCTCTCAAGGCTCTCGTCAGCCTTGCTGCCAAAAAGGTGTTCACCATCAAAGGGCATGTTGAGGAGCCGGGACTGCACATCAGGAGCAAACCCCGACTTCCGCAACCACGCAAACCTGCGTATCACGGTGCTCGCCGCCATGGACCCACTGACGCATTCAGCCAAGTCCAGACCCGACTGAACGGACTCACACATGGCATCCTTACCATCCTGGACCATAGCAAGGAAACCCTCCCGTTCAACCCCTTCGGGAATATGTTCAGCCGCTAACGCAACACAGTTCCACAGAGTGTGCGTGAAACGTGACAAGGCACAAATGGAGTTGGCCGCCTGAAGCGCCATACCACCAGAAGAAAACACTTTCTTCGCCCAGCCATCAAAACGTTTGTCGTCCCTATCAGGAGGGATGGTAGGGTACGACGCCTGCTTTGCCGGGGCCGTGGCCGCCTGCACCACCAAACTCTCCGGAGTGGGGTGCCTGGTCAAGTAGCAGGGGTCGCTACTGGCTGGACGGTATTTACGCGACAAGGATCTGCCCACCGCCGGGAGACTCTCCGGAGCAGTCCAAGCCGCCGCCACCCTTCTCTGTAAAGCCATATGGAACGGCAGTACCGGGTCAGTTGGGGGACCAACATCAAGGATGTCCGTCAGATCATCCTGCACAAACTCCCCTGGGGGAGCAGACCATCCCAAGTACTCAGACACCCTAGCCATAAGGCGCCGGTACGAGGAATCGGCATGGGAGCCAGGCTCAGGCCTACAAAAGTCCACCTCCGGGGAGGTGTCCAGTCCACTGGCATCATGCAGTGACTGCCTCAAATCGTCAAACTGACTATGGCCCGAGACAATTTCATCAGGCACCAGACTAGGAACCAGGCCATCAGAATCCTCATCCGCCTCCGAAATAAATTCCAGGTGGCGAAAAGGCACCCGAGAGTGCTTGCTCTTAACCAGAGCCTTCCTAGGGGGTACACCCGTGACACGGGGCACCTCCGACACGAAGGGCGTCGATGGCGTCGAGCGAATCGGCGCCGACGCCGAGAAAACCGGCAACGGCGCCGAGAGGATCGGCGTCGACGTCGAGGAAATCGGCGTCGACGTCAGATGCAGCGCTTCCAGTATCGGCGGCGTCGACACAGCCCTCGAGGCCGGAGCCCCGAGCGTGTCCCTCGACGACCTGAACGTCGACGGCCTCGACGACGTCCTCGAAGCCGGAGCCTCGAGAAAGCCTGTCGACGCCCTCGACGCCTCAGACGTCGACGTCTTCCTCGAAGACTTCACAGGAGCACACGGTCTCGAACGCGTCGAGGACCGGGACCTGGAACGGGTACGGCGAGAACGAGCCTCCTTGTCCGAACGGGACCGCTCCCGTGACTCGTGCCGACCACTCTTGCGAGCGGCGTCTCTCGACCTCACACGGCCGACCCCACTCGGGGGCGCGGACGGCAGAGTACCCTGCGACTCAAGAATCGCCAACATTTTCTTCCCGAAGGAAGCCCATTCCTCCGGCGTCGCACGGCTGGTGGGGTAACCGACGTGCCGGGCAGAATCCTCAGAAGAGGACCTGGAAGGCGACCGGTGACGGCGCTTCCGAGAATGCCTCGAAGAGGCTGAGGAGTGGCGAGACCCACTCCTAGAAGAAGACCGACGAGACTTCCGACGATGACGCGGAGAGTCACCCCTCGAATCATCCGTCGAAAGCCCCGTCGACTTCGACTTCCGGGGCTTGGACACCCGACCTACCGACAACTTCTTCTTACGTTCCCGTAAGGCTTTGGACGTGAGCGACAGGCAGTCAACACAGTCATCCGTGTCGTGGGCCTCCCCGAGGCACCAGAGGCAGGCGTCGTGCGAGTCAGTCACCGACATCTTGGACCCACACTCCCCGCACTTCTTAAAGCCCGGACGCGGGGTTGAAGACGAAGTGGAAGACATCGCCGAAATTCACAAACAAACAGGTTCGAAGAACCAGAAAGAACAGAACTCCAAAGAGACGAGGCTTAGAACCGAGAAACACGAAGCAACACGTTCGCGGAAAAAACGGAACTGAGGCTACAGGCGTCGTGCGTCCTACTTATCACATCGGATGACGTCGGACGTCGGAGGAGGTCCTAGACGTCGGCGTATCGACGTCATCGACGCAGGACGCAGACGCCGGAAAAGTTTCCGAAGCAGCACAGCTGTGGTGATTACCTGTCATAGATATGGAATACGTCGGAGGACCCAATCCCCTCGAATATAATGTTTTAGGAGTGATAGAAGGCATCTCTCTATCCTTAAGAACTATAGTTAACTCAAGGATAAAGAAACAAATCTCAAAGGAGAACGCAAAGGGTTTCCAGCAACACTACCCATAACGAGCTGTGCGCTGCAATAGTAAAACACAGATGACTTAAGACATATGGAGGAAAGTAGACTCCATATAAAAGTAAAACATAGAACATAGTCCAAAAGGTAGAGCCCATAAGAATGAATGATTGGAAAAAGTTCCACTCTTTCAGGATATAAAGAAACAGGTCCAGAAGTCTAGCAAAAAGTGTTGGGGGTATCACTAGGAGAAGGAATGAAGCTTAAACATTATAAATCTCACTACTAACACTTGCTCACCCCCCGCGATCCTCCAGACTAGGGACAGGAGGATCTAATCTACTCCTGGATGAATCTCTTGATCCAGTCGGTCATACTTTCTGGAGAGACTATCAGCATTCTTATGTTGGGTACCTGACCTGTGCTCAATAGTGATCTCAAAACTTTGTAGGCGTATGGACCACCTGAGCAATTTTGGGGTTTCTCCTCTCATCTGCATCAACCACCTTAAGGGTTGGTGGCCAGTTTGAATCCTGAAAGTAGCTTCATAGAGTTATGACCTGAACTTTTTCCAAGGCCCATAAATAGAAACAAATTCACGTTCAATTGTTGCCCACTGTTGTCTGGACTAAGAAAGCCTGTGTACAATCTGGAGCTCACAGCATTGGAGCTTTGCAGAGGGCATCTTTCAGCTTCTGGAAGGCTTTTTTACAGTCCTCATTCCACTTAGCCTTTTAGAGTACTTGGGAGAGGATACAGTAGTCAGAGGAGAAGCTATGGTCCCAGAATTCTCAATGAAGATCCTGTAGCAACCTGTAAATCCTAAGAAGACTCTGATTTGAGTTTGAGTAGTTGAAATGGTCCAGTCTTGTACAGCCTGCACTTTGCTGGGTAAGGGCTTAATCTCCCCTTATCCTACCTCATAACCAAGGTAGACCACCTTACTCTGACCAACTTGGCACTTACTTGCTTTGATGGCCAGACTGGCCTGTTGAAGTGCCTGCAACACATGTTCCAGGTGGATAATATGTTCTTCCCAGGTAGGGCTGAACACTGCAATGTCCTCCAAGAATGCCATGCAGAAGTTCTCTAACCCATTCAGAACATGATTAACCATTCTCTGAAAAGTGGCAGGGGCATTCTTTAGTCCGAAGGGCATGCTCTTGAACTGGTACAAGCCTTCTGGGGTTGAGAATGTGTTTTTTTCCTTGGAATGGTCAGTCATGGCAATCTGCCAATAACCACTTGTCAAGTTAAAAGTACCGAGGAATGTTGCTGAGCCCAATTTATCCACTAGTTCATGTGTCCTTGGCAAGGAATGGGCATCAGTCTTGCTAACTGCACTTAATGCTCTATAGTCTACACAGAATCAGTGTCTTAATTCCTGCCTTTGGTACTAACACAAGTGGGCTAGCCCATGAACCTGTAGAATGTTCAATCACTCCAAGGTCAAGAATCTTGTTGACCTCCTCCTTTATGTGATTTCTCACATTATCTCTAATCCTGTAGCCCCTGCTTTTAACAGATATACTACCACCATTGTCAATGTCATGTTGGCACCAAGCGGTCAAGCCTGTTGTAAGTGAGAACAGAGGGGCAAACTGAGTTAACAGAGCTGCACCACTCCTGTTGCTGCTTGTCAGATTAGTAGAGAGTTGTACCCCTTCTACTAATCGATCTGAAGGGTGTCCCCCTTAGAAGATCTGGGAGAGGTTCACTCTTCTCTTTTCCTTGATCAGAGGCTAAGAGCAAAGCTCTCATCTCTGGTCTAGAGACATAAGCCTTCAGACGGTTGGTATCAAAGACATGGGGGGCCTCCTTGTGGTTGCCCAAGTCTACCAAATAATTGACCTTTCCAGGATTTCCAACAAATTTGAAGGGTCCTGTCGATTTGTCCTGTAAGATCCTCCGTCTTACTGGAACCATGATAAGAACATGGTATGGAGTAAACCCCACCATGTTAGCCTTCTGGTCATGCCATTGCTTGACCAGAGCCCAAACAACTTTCAAGTTCTCAGAAGCCTGTAATATGACATCCTTTGTCTGAGGCCTAGCACATAGTCAGTAATCCTTACTGCCTTGAGGGAAGAAGCACTCTCCAGATCCTCTTTAATCAGGGTCAAAGGAGACTCCGAGTGGATGAGCATAAAGTAACTCAAAGGGACCAAAGCCCACTCCAGCTTGAGGAACATCTCTATAGGCAAAAAGAAAGTGTGGCAGAAAGTAGTCCCACTTTCTTCTAAGTGGTTCTTCCAAAGCTCCAATCACGCTCTTCATAGTCCTGTTAAACCTCTCTACAAACCCATTCGTTTGAGGATGTTAGGCAATTAAAATGTGTAGGTTATACCACAGGCTTTCCACATGGCCTGCATGTAGTGGGGCATACCATTTGACCCTCTGTTAGATACAACCTCCTTAGGAAATCCTACTCTGGTAAAAATAGCAAGTAGGGACTTAGCCACTCCCTGAGCAGTAACAGTCCTCATTGGAACAACCTCAGGGTACCTAGTGGCATGGTCCACTAAAACCAATATAAATCTGTTGCCTGAAGAAGTTGGGGGGTCTAGGGTAGCAACAATGTCAATAACCACCCTCTCAAAAGAAACTCCCACTACTGGGAGAGGCACTAAAGGTGCCATATTATTGGCTCAACTTCTACCAGTTAAGTGTCAAGTGGGGCCACTCCTACAATGTTTCCCAACCTCTGCGCCCATATTGGGACAGTAGAAGTACAATGATATCCTCTCCTTGGTCCTTTTGTAGCTCAAGTGGCCAGCCAGGTGGACTTCGTCTGCTAAGAATTTCGATCTCAATTCGGTACCACCAGTCCCCCGGAATAGATTCCATAGGCTCACTGTAGTTGGGAAGCTGCCTGCTGACGCAGACCTTCTAGAGAGGGATCCTCTTTCTGTCCACTACTGAAAGCTGTCCTTAAGGGTGACCTTCTGCAAGCAAAGTCTGCAGCTCAGGATGGTCTCTAAGACCCAGATCCTCCAGGCAGGGTTGAATCTCCCCCACCCCTGACTCATCAGAAGATGGATCATTTGAGGATTCTTCTGGCACCAAATCAGCCTCAGGTGGTGGTGGGATCACAGGTGTGAGCTCTTGTTTCTCTTCTACAGGAACCTCCTTCTTTGAGGGTGTTTTGGGCTTGGGGCCCTTCTTTCCTTTGGAGACTCTGGATTTCCCCTTGTTCTCAGTTGCAATGTCTCTTAAGTTTGCCTCCATTGTCAGCTCCCTTCTCTTCATAGGAGGCGGCTTTGGGGTGCTGGAAACTACACCAGGGTCTTCAAGTCACTGCCCAAGAGTACCTTACCTGGCACTTTAGACTGGACACACAGTGATTTTAACAGTTGTGTAATCACATGTAATGATAGCTGGCAGTATGGGACACATTTGGATTGGACCTCCTGCTAACTTGGTTTACCCTTATATCTGGGATCTCCTTTCACGTGGTCACCAGACCCACAAAGCACACATTTCTTGAATATCCATTGGAATGGGGGTTTCTGATAACCTCCCTCTGGTTTGGGCCAGAGGTTTCACTAGCCCTATAAGGTTGTTTAGGGGGATATTTACCCTTGTTATGTTTTTGCCCCTCTTTTGGTGGGGGATTTTTGGAATGATCCTTCTCATCCTTTGTATGCTTCTTCCCCTCCCTCTTTCTTGTGAGGAGTCCCAGAATCCATGTGAGTAGCCCTGTTGGCCAACCACAAGTCAGCAGATCGTGCTAGCATCTTGGGGCCCAGTTCCTTAAAGTCAGCAAGCTCCTGTCTCAGCTCTGGGGAACAGGTATCAAAAATACTTTCAAGCATTAAAGACATCTCAAACCTTCATAAGTGCTCAACATGTAGCCCTTGATCCACCCATCTAGGTTTTCCAGGCTCTCACCCACCCACGTGACCCACAAGTTACCATCTCTATTCTTGTGGTCCCTAACTCCTTTTTGGTATTTGGAAGGGGTCTTCCCCAACCTGGCTATGAGAGCAGTTTTTACCCACTGGTGATCTTGTCCATCAGCATCATTCAACTCCATCACAGCAACACAACCATGCTGGTGGAGCCTAGAGATTACCCATAGAACAAGCTCACTTTCACATATACCTTTTACTTTAAATGTAAAATCAATTGTACCCATCCAATCAAGATATCAGTTTTAGCATCAAACATACCACCCAAATCTTTGGGGAGACGGGGCTTCCTGTTCCTGGAGGTGTCAGACGAGTACTCTGAAACAGAAGTGGGATCAAGGGACCATTTTTTCATGTCAAGCTCATGTTGCATCTTTTTTACCCAGAGTTGCAGTTCCTTTAACATTTCTTTGTCTCACATCTCAGACTAAATCTCCAGATTCCTAAATTCAAGATGCATTTTTCTTTTTTCTAATTCAAGAACCAGCTCTGCTGACATGTTAGTCATAGGTAGAGGTGAGGTCAGAGGATTGGGAGGTGTATTAACATTTACATTTTCATCCAATCATCATCATCTCCCTCACTTTCTGGAATAGGAGGGCTAAGTGTTATACTTTTACCATAATTATCCTCCAGATCAATTCTGCGAGTAGGGTTACAGGTTAACTCACAGACACTTGGTAATCCAACACATTTTGAATTAACTCAGCTTTCTGTACTTTAGTACCAAGATATTTTTCTTTACACAATTCTTTCAGTTGTTGAACAGTAAGAGGCACAGGTGCTTCTATTTTATAGTTTTCCATAGTGGACATGGTTTAGTACCTTTACAGTATAGTAGCCTTGAGGATGGATTCTCTGAATACAATAGAACCAGGAGTCAATGTAATCCAACATACATAAATCCCACCAGCTGTAACACCAGTGTTAGGGGAGCTTTCCTGACGTCCACTGCGAGTCAAGCCTTTATAAAACTATCCCAATGGTTTTAGATCCCCACCTCTTAGTATTAGTCTGTACTACTCATGGAACCTTGGTAGAGTGGAATATCAGTCAGGCTTATCATAGGAGGAAGATGTGCAACTGCCCTACAGCTCACATCTTCCTCTTACGATAAGCCTGACTGCTCTGCCACTCTACCACGGTTCCATGAGTATCACAGACTGATATTAAGAGTTGGGGATCTAATCATTGGGGATAAAAATCATTGGGATAATTTTATAAAGTCTTACCTCACAGTGGACTTTATGAAAAATCCCCTAACAGTCTGATAGAGCAATCCACAAGTATTTAGACTCCATTCCCTCCAATAGCTCTACCCCAGCATATAAGAAATCAATGCTGCTGCACTACACGTATGGATTAGAAAAATAAAATAAATATCCCCTCATGGTCTGATGTTTTACCTTACATGCTTGCACTAAACTATGTGCCACGGTTAGACTGTACAGGCAAGTCTTCACAACCCTTGCTGTGGATTGGTACCTTACTGAATCCTGTACTAAATTAAAATCCCTGCAAACAAGCAATGGGTTATGTCAATTACTCCATTCCAGTTAAAATCATTTGAACAACTCAGGTTCATCTACATTCAGTGCTTACATAGTGGCTAAAGTAATGCTCGACAAGAGCAGAAGCGTGTGCAGAAATCCATCCTCTGAGGTCAACTATGTGCCTAACTACAGACACCTCTCGATTATAAATCAAAATGGATACCTGTGTTGATCGAATTGTTTGGGAGATAGCTAACACACCTACAACACCCATCCATGAAAGATAATCACATTCTGCATAGAAATTATGCACCTCCTTTATACCAACAATATCTTTGACATCATAGAGATATGAAATTTGATAAGGAGTGGTTGTTCCCAGAATTTAGTCCATTGACATTCCAGCTCAAAATATGTAATTTGCTCAACGTTTACTTGTGTATATATCTGTCGCAAAACAAGTTCGCCCAATCTCTATGTTTACTATCACAACCAAATCCACTTTCCAAATACGCATTCCATTTTAACAGAATACTCCAACTAGCCCACTGCACCCCCACCTACCTCCCACAACTCCCCCACTCCTCTCTGTCCTTGCCGCAAAGGTCATGAGGGAAGCTTCCTATATTGAAGACTCCCAATGAGCTCTCCTCAGCAACCCCGCACACATGGTCCCTCACCCCTAAAAGGAACCTTTTATTAACAAGGCACCATCAAGTGCAAAATATGCATAAAGTACATGCTATAGTTATTAAACTTATAAGACAAACAGAGAACAATACCTAAAATAAGACATGCTTACCCAACCTCAATAATTACATTTAAACCATACCCGGCTCATGCATATATGACTGTAGATACAAATACATAATGTTGAGTATTAATCTAAAGAAGACATACCTACAACTTCACTTCTTATTTCTTTCCACTTTCTATTCTCACAAGATTCCCCCGATAACAGCAATGGAGTTGCATCTATTGTGAGATTCCGCCAGTAATGCTTGAAAATCAAAAATTCTTCCACGTCCTCAAAAGCACTAACATGTGCCCACATCCTCTTTCCTTGGTCACCCCCCCATTCCTCTCAATTGCTTTTTTCCTTCCTGGCCCTCTCCTATTACCCCCCTATCACTCTTCAGTTCGTGTGCTGCAATTTATTTTCGGAGCACGTCTTGCAATATTGCCATGGTAATCTCACGAGACACCGCCAGTAGTCCCCCGATAAACCGAGAATGTTCCAACTGTAAACTGGCCCCACAGACTACCCCCAGCTCCCCAAATTCACATTGTGTCCTCTTTCTCCCTCCACACCCCTAATGTGATGCAATGCAATTGCATCCTTTTTCCTCCCCCAAATAGCTTGTTGAGCACTTTTCATTTCCGGCTTCCCCAGATATTACTGCGTGCATCGGTCACATCGATAAAAAATAAAAATGGTGATTTTTGATTTCTGTAATGCCTCTCTGCTGCAATGCACTATGCACAATGAATATTATAAAAAATACCAGACTGATTTACCCTAAACCAGTCAAGGAAATTAAGTCAACGCTTTGTGCCAGAGTTGTTTCTTATTCGGTCCAAATCTATCCAGCGGGTTATGTGCTACAGCTTAACACGAATTGCACTTTTTCTCTATGGAAAAATGAATGGTAGTAGGTTGAAAACCGTGTTTTTTGTTTGTTTTCATAATAATGTTTGGAGGGCCAGTGACAAACTTTTGTGGGGGGAAAACGTCATCCAAATGTGCCCAGCGGGTCAAATGTTCTTAGCAATAGAACTTTGAAAAAACTCTATGTACAATGGTTTCACATTAACTATAGGGCGGGGATTGCGGTTTAGTCACCCTAGGTTTAGTCACCATAGGTTTCCTAGGGTCATCCAGACACGGACCCCGTGCCCACTGTGCTTAGAGGCACAGCTCCACCTCACTGATGAGGCCCAACAAGGCTGAAACACGTGTCTGAGGTTGCTGTTGGTATTGGTACTCTTGTTCAGAAGAGAATTGCCACAGCATTTCGGTGCTTAACTGCCCATGTGGGAGGGACAAAGACTGATATGCAAATAGTATTTCCCTTGTGTGAAAGGTACAGTGAGCTAAAGTTTGTTTGTTTTGTTTGTTTTATTATTTATAATGCGCATCAAACCCAAGGGTAACCGGGCGCAGCAGTACAAGAATATGCAAAGCTTAGTTACAGGAATTAAGTCTGGCTGCGGACTCTCGAGTGGGTACCTTCCCAAAAAACAGGTCATCTAGCCGTGTTCGTTCTGGCTTGATTGTTTAACGGACTTGTGTTTAGTCACCCTAAATTTCCAAGGGTCATCCAGACGTGGACCACTTGCTCACTGTACTCAGAGGGGCACAGATCCACCTCACTGATGAGGCCCAACAAGGTTGAAACACGTGTCTGGGATTGCTGTTGGTACTCTTGTTCAGAAGAGAATTGCATTTAGGTGCCGGACTGTCCTTTTGGGCGGAGCATAGACTGATATGCAAATGGTTCTTTCCCTTCTGTTAAAAGGTACAGTGAGCTAAAGTGGGATACCTTCTCAAAGAACAGGTCATTTAGCTGTGTTTGTTCTCGCAAAGGGGCGCCTATGACATATATATATATATATATATATATATATATATATATATATACACACACACAAACACACATAGCAAAGGAAAATCTGTCAAATACACACTCAGATGGGCGTCTCACTAAAAAAAAAAAAACATCAAGCAGCAGAAGCAAAAACACAGCTTACACTCCAGAACAAAAGGCGGTGTTGGAAAGGTACGTACCTGAACAAGCAGAGCCATTGGGCCACTTTTATCAATTTCCAGGATTTCTCCGTTCTTTGTTCCTACTAATATATGGCCATGACCTAAAGTAATTGCACGGATTGATGGGTTGTCCTCCAGCAGCAAACCTGAAAAAGAGAAGAAAACTGAATGGCTGATCTGAAAATGAAGCACACAGCTGTATGTTCTAGTAATGCTTTTGAAGGTTTTCTGTAACTGTACTTTTCTGACAGTTTTATTATTCCCAAGTGATCTGATTACCATCATTAGTGATATTCTTTGTTTAATTTCTTAGCATGCTTATATCAAAAGCAACATTCCTTTACAAATGGTAGCCACCTAGATGATCTGCCTATTCAGTGACAAAGAGATATCCAATGTTTGTGATTGTTGTTTTGACGCTCCAATCTATGAACCTTTTGTAGTTCTCTTTTAATCTCTTTAATCAGTTTTAGCATTTGACAAGTGATCATTTTTCAGCATCATGGTAGTACATCATTTAGCTTACATATTAATAGACATTTGTTGTAGACAAGTTTCAAAAAGGTAAATGTTGTCCATAAGAGCGACATCAACTGTGTAAGATAAATGAAAAGAAAACAGGAAATAATGTTCGCCACAGCTATAACCAATAATTAACTATCTTAGTTTGTTTATAGGAACAAGGTAAAGAAGAACTAAGTCTTGTTTGGGCCTGGATGGGATTGGTCAATGGCATTGCGTATGCATATAGACAATGTACAGGAGTTTAACAAGGAATGTATTAAAAGTGGAGAGATCATTTAAAGTGGTTTATAGTCTGTTTCTCTTGTACGTGTCACATCCCATTGCATCAAGGTCTCTAGTTTGGTCTGAGTGTGCTTATAATTGTTTGAAAGTAGTATAAATATTTCTGCTTTTGCCCAGCGTTCCAAGTCAGCTGCACACAATTTAACGCTTGGGGGGCTTTGTCGACATTCATGCAATGGCTATCCACCCGACAGCCAAGAGAATAGCCAGGTTTAGACATTTGTTTCAACTCTGTTTGCTCACAGTTCTTGATTGAAGGCCTACCAAGCAGGCGCTCGGTTCCACAGGTACCCGTCCTACCGCAGACCTTGTGAGTGTTTGCTGTATCTATTCCCTTAATAAGACAATTTTCGGAAATTCTCAGAACATATGCATCATGGTTGCATTTTGTGAGACACATTTAGGGCAGTGATGTGGTGTGGCGGGGAACCATCTTGATTTGATAATCTACCATTTCAATATACACTATGTAAAAGATTATATTGGATCAATTTGAATCGTTGGTTGCATGATACCATCTTAGGGTGCAGCATCCTGGTGCACCATTGTGCATTGTCTAAAGTGGTTTCCAGGTCGTCTTCTCATGGTTTTCAAATCTCTAATTCTTTCTGCATCGCTTTGTCCAATATAACATCATATATTACTGTTACTATTCGGGGCCTCTCTCCTCCGTCACATAGAGTGGTTAGCACCGGGTCCCATACAGGTTCTTCTAGAAGGCCATTCCTGGTTCATCTAGCTATTCGACATAAGGCAATAAAAGCTAGGAATTGTTCTGATAGTATGCCACGGCTGTGCTCCAATTCTGAAAGGTTTGTAGCTGGCAGTCTAGGTATAGGTCTCCCTGCGTGGCTACGGCCTTGCGCTTGCCATAATGGGCGAATTTGATGTAATACAATAGGTTGCATTTTAGGCCTGGTCCTAGCAGTATGTTCAGGGAGTAAGGAATCCACCATTCCTAGTTTTTTACATGCTTGGAACCAGATTTAAATACCCAGTTTTATTAGCATGGGGTTATTCCTACCGTATAGGGTTTTCCAGAGAGCCACCTTCATTGTGTAAGGTGCAATAGCGTGTCTCAATAGTTTGGTTTCAGATATCTATACGTCTGATAGCCATCTGGCTACTTATTGTAGTTGAACGGCTATAGAACATGTTACTTACCCCTGGTAACGTTCTTTCGATTGGATGTTCCTCCTATGTATTCCTCATCTTATTATATTATATCTCTCCAGCTTTGCTGCTTCGTAATTTGGACGGACTGAGCTGTATGCAGTGTCGTCGCGTCGATGTCCCTCGAAGGCCTCCGTCGATCGTCGACGTCAGCATAAATAGCGCATGCAGCGCCCGTTGGCTTCAGTTCTGTTTTCCTTTCCGTTTCATAGAGGAATTAACCAGAAGAGCAGGAGGTCTGTCCTGGGGATTCCTGAGAAAAGGTAGGCAAAAGCCTTGTTCAACAATTTGAGGACCCAAGCATCAGATGCCAACGAAGACTGGCCTTTCATTGCCCCTCCACCCCTGCCAGGGTGTGAAAACCTTCTCTGCCTTTGCTAGGCTTGGGGCAACTGTGCCCTTCTCACAAAGGGCTGTAACGTCTAAAACCACTGCCCTTTGAGCTGAAAGAGAAGGATTGATTAGCAGGTTGCTGGACCACCAAGCCTGCTGCAATCAAGATTCATCTGGGAACAACAAAGAAGAAAATAAATCGCCTCATTCCAGCAACACCACAGACAAAATCAGAGAGACCAATCACCGATTGACTGCATGATCAGGTGACAAGAGCATGTGACATCTTATCTGAACTCCCTACGGGCGTCCCAGTTAAGGGTGGAACAGTAATGGGTGAAGATTAGCCACTGACCAGCCTCTTTGCCCCTTTTCCCATGAGCCTTTGCTTTTGCCTTCCTACCTGCTGCACCTGTGAGTACCCATAGGTTGCTAATTACTGTGCTGTCACTACACACTGCGGTACTCACCTATATTACATTTGTTCCGGCTGTTCCTCATACTCACCTCTCTATACGCTTTCTCCAATCACGCTACAACTTCCTCCTTTCCTACCCCTATCATAAAACATTTCAAAACTTCTATGCACTACTCCATCCCTCTTGCACTTCCTACTTCCAACAAAGCCAACAAGCAAACTACACCTCCCCCACCTCGCCTCTCTCCGTCTGAGACTCAACTTCTCTACTCTGCCTTGCCACATCAACTGAAATTGTACTCTGGAATAGTCGGTCTGTATGCAACAAAATGTCCTTTATCACTGACTACTTTCAAGCCAGCTCTGCTCCTTTAGATCTCCTTGCTATGTAGTGGAGGTGTCCGACACCTAGTCTCTTCCCGCCTCATCGACTCACAAATCACCAATGCCACGTCTTCTACAACCTCTTTTGAATTCACCGCCTCTGCTATTGCTCCACCTCACATGGTTCACATCATCTCCATCTATCATCCTCCTAGTGCCACTGGACCATTCTTTGATGAACTTTGGCAACTCCTTGATTCGCTTTCCACTAAACATCACCTCATTCTCTTAGGCGACTTTAACCTTCCCTCTCCAACCACTTCTCAGAAATCTAAACTTCAGTCTTTTCTTGGTGGCTCTCCACTCTATCCATGACCTACCAACCCACAACAGGGGGAACTATTTGGATCTCTTATTCATCTCCTCTTCTCTCCAAGTCACTTATACTTCTGTCTCACCATCTCTATCTGATCACTAAATTGTTTCCACCACATCTCCTTTTCACCCTCTGACCTCTCACCAGTTGCCTCATCTATTACTAAAAGGAAATTTAAACCTTCTATCATTCCTCCTTTTCTCTCTGACCTACAGTTCTCACTCTCCTACTTCACACTGGATGCCTCTTCCTCTACCACTGCCTGTTCCAGTTTTCAATCCCTACTAGGACTCATTCTCCTCCCACTTCTAACCGCTAAATTTCACCCCCAAGTCTTAGCGTCCTCAACCATGGGTCAACCTATTCATTTGCTATCTCTGCACAGACATGCATCGGCTACTGTGAAAATGGAGGTGTACCCACTCACGTGAAGACCTGCAACTCTACCTCTCTGCTCTGAACTCTCTCAAATCCTATCTGTATAAAGTGAAACAGGGATTCTACCTCACCATCATTGACTCTCATTCCAACCATCCTTGCCGGCTACAGATCACACTTAACTCACTCCTCCCAACCCTATTACTATCAACTCCACTCACACCTAATGATTTAGCTGAATACTTCAGTGCAAAAAGTTCATAAATTAGAGACTCTTGTCTGACCCTGTTCACACTCCGTCTTCCTACATTGTACACTCCACCAACTATGCCATCATCCGCTGCCTCTATCCCCCACTTTAGTCACACTAATATTGAAGATGTCCTATCCCTACTGATGAAGGTTAACACCTCTTATGCCCTATCAGACCATCTTGCTTCTAAACTAGTCAAGCCTATTGGCCCCTTTAGTGGCTTCTCACTTTGCTGAACTCTTCACCCTGTCCTTCAACCCCACTAGCTTTCCCTTCATTTTCAAAATAGCCATGGTCATCCTTCTCCTAAAAAAGCAAGGGGCTGACCCAAACCTGCCTGAAAACCTTATCCCTATGTATCTCCTTCCGCACTACTCTAAAGTCCTGGAAAGGGTTGCGTTCAACCTTCTTACCAATTTCTTAAAAATCCACAACCTCGAGACCCCCTACTAGCAGGTTTCCACTCCTACCACTCCACAGAAACTGCTCTCATGAATGTCTTCAACTTTATGACCTCTGCTATTCACTCCAACCTATCCTCTATCTTAATGGTGGGAGGTGAAAGTAGCGTGGACCTAGGTGGTAGGGAAGAGCAGTTTCTTGAAGAGGGGGTCTTGAGCTTGTACCTGAACTGTAGAAGCGAGGATATGAGCTTGATGTTGATGGGGAGGAGGTTCCAGAGTCTTGGAGCATAGACAGAGAACGCCGGTCTTCTAGGTCCTTCCTTCCTAGGGGACTTCAGGGTGAAAGCCTTATAGATGATGCAGCAAGATTTGAAGATAATATGATCTCCATAAGTATAACATGAAATCTGTATAGATTACACCATTTCCTTTGGAATGTGTTTCATTGATATGTAAACACTGTAACCTTCGTGAGTAATAACATCATGTTCCTTTAAATCTGTCACGTAGCCACAAACGGTCCAAGTGCAGGTTTCTGTCTTGCTTACAGTATGTTGGATGATTGCTTTGCTGAAATTGTTGTTTGCATAACCATTCGAAATGGATGTCCATGGAACAATGATCTAGTTTAAATGAAATGTTATTTAAGCAATGTGCCCTGAGCGGCGGGGTCATTACCGACTAAGGTAATGCCCCCGCCGTGAGGGGCATATAGCTATTAGTACCCCCACCTGCAAGATCGGTAGCGGACGCACTGGGAACAGAAGTGTTCCCAGTGCGTCCGTTGCCGAAAGACAACAGAGAAGGAGGTAAGTGGGGTTGGGAGGGCGGAAGGAAAAAAAAAAAAAAAAACGTACCTGAATCCCCAGCGGGGGACGAAGGCGGCCTCCACCCATGTGGATGCTCGGAGGGGGGATGGCCCCGCTTCGAGTCTCCTCATTGGCTGAGGGGCTGTCACGCCCCCCACCAGGGATAAAGGCATGGAATCCCGGCAGAGGGATTCCAGGCCGGGTAATGCCTCGGCGAAGGCCAATCAGAATGGGTACTAATTATTTATACTGAGATGACTAACAATTAAGTTGGTGACATTAATTATGGCTCTATATAGTACGATAAAGTATGCTAATATTATTACTTAAGCCACTGAAGCAAAGGAAAACACAGGTGGAGTATAAACACATGATTTAAGAGAGGGTCAATAACAGTATGTTTATGTCTACAAACTACATAGGAGTGTTGATGTTTGTTTTAGGAGATGTTGGGAGGCCAATGGGGTGGCGGCTACGGTGGGAGATGTGTTGCAGGAAGGGAAGGTGATGGAATTCGATTCCCTAACCCAGATCTCACGAATACCTAAGGGCCAATTCTTGTTGCACTTGGGTTTGCTGAAGAAGACTGGTAAATGATGGCCTGAATTTCGTGAGAGTTTGGAGTCTGACCCGGTATTGGAAACCATCTATCATATGTCAGATGGGGGTCGTGTTGTTTCCAGAATGTACAAATTGGTATTGAATAAACTGAACAAGCCCGCTTTGAAAGTGCGCTCACAATGGGAGGCAAAACTGGGTAGGACCATCACGGATGAGGAATTGTCAAGGTCTTTGATCTACACCAAGAGGGTCTCTAGGAATGCTCGATTTAAACTGTCTCAATGGTATGTAACATACAGGGCATACATGACCACACACAAAATATTCCAGTTTCGTGGGGCAGTACAGCATTTTTGCCCTAGATGTGCCGATGATACGGCTGACATGTTGAATATATTTTGGAGTTGCCCAGTGGTTATGAGATTCTGGGCGGCCATTGCATATAAAGTAGCCCACAATGGTATCGAGATGCATTCATGGCCCCCTGAAGTCCGTCTCTTGGGGATGTTCCTGCGGACTAAAAAATACATGACACACCGTACCAGGATGAAAGACCATTTGCGTGCTTGCCAAGCGCAGGATTGCCATGGCCTGGAAGGCAAAGGAGGGACCCAGGGTTGATGCATGGTGGTGTGACATGCAGAGGTGGGCGATTACTGAGACCTCTGTTTGGTACAGAGCTGTATATAGAGGAATGAAAGGAGTGAGTGTTGATGTGGCTGCTTGGAATGCCCTGACACAGGCAGTGTTTGCCCCCTTAGATAAAATGTCCCCATAGAAGACCAAATCGGGACTATATATAATGATGGAACTTTATTTCACATCCACGCGCCCCCCTGTGATATTGAGATAGACCTCCTTTACAGATATGTTGCAACAAAGGACTGGGGCTGTATGAGCAAGTATCATAATTTAAGTTTCTTTTATTATTGTCCTTTGTTTTGTGTACGGTTTCGCATTACCCCTTTATCTGGATTTCACTTTTCATTAAGATTTTTTTGAGGACTGTATTGATTGCTATAACTGTATGTATAGTAATGGTCGCAAAGCTACCAATAGTACTTGTATGTCATTTAAAATAAAAAAAGTTTTTATAAGAGTGTTGGCGTTTTTATCTTTTTAGGTGTTGGACCAAAATAGCTAATAGACACTTGTTAAATGTTTATTCTTGTTGGAGATTGTATCATGTTTAGTAAAACTTTAGAGATTAGTTTGAATGTATTTTTGTAATTTAGCAATGACAGAATGTGGTATTCATAGAAGGGAATTATTTCTGTCCACAAAAAAGACATTTTTGTTATTTGGAAATTGTTATGCTTTGAGATATAAATGATTTAATGATGTATACATTTGTTTACAAAAATAAAAAATGACATTACAAATGTTTCCACTCTAGAATGTATGTAGGAATGCTTACTTATCAATGACTAATTCCCTTCGGGAACAAGTTTTTAAAGCGGTTTCTCAGAGTTACACTCGGCCACAATGAACATAGCAAATGCATTATGCAGGGTACGCTGTTCAGTAAAAGGAGTAGGGCGTGCTATGAAGGTCACATTTCTCTTGCATTTCATGCAGTTGACACCTTCTTTTTCCATCAGGCTGTGCATTAGTCTCCTATTAAACCATATTTAATTAGCTTTGTACCAATTACTGTACTATTCACTGGGGCAGCACGCTACTTGTGCAATGAAGAGAACTGAGGCAGAGTGGGGCTGAGGATCTATCTTTACAAGATAACCAGACATCTATGGTCCTGGAAGACATATGATATGTTCAGTCACACCTAGATGTTTGTGAATTCACTGTTTCTTTTAAATAAATGTTGTTTGTATGGAACGCAGCAAACAATTATGTCAGTAGAATCATTCACATCTAAACGAGCTACTAACAATTACAGTACAATCCATTTAGGTCAAACCAATAGTCTATGTGGTTTATAGGTTGGTTTGAACATTATCCTACTATCACTGACACTTGCATGAGTTTTGCCAGTTAAACGCACATAACACAACAACAATGGAAGCGAAGAACAATAAAAATAGCGAGACAGCTTTCTGCTGCGACCACCTTACATGCTACCAGTATATCACCAGATAGGAAGGAAGACGTTATCTTCCCAAACACCCACATTATAAGGCATGAGTTTGGTCCTATTCTTTATTTTAACCACCACTGCACTTGCTAGTTTTCAGTTCACTGCAAATACCAACCCTACTCACCACTCACTGATGGTGGAGAGGTTAAGGAGTGAACTTGTTGCAGAGGTATTGAGCCTACGCTTGAAAGGCAAATATCCAAGAGACAATGTTTTTATCTGGATTCTGGCTCTTACGGGGAGCATGAGGGTTTGTCTCTGCTATATACAAAAATGCAGAGTCTATGTGGTTTATAGGTTGGTTTGAACATTATCCTACTATCACTGACACTTGCATGAGTTTTGCCAGTTAAACGCACATAACACAACAACAATGGAAGCGAAGAACAATAAAAATAGCGAGACAGCTTTCTGCTGCGACCACCTTACATGCTACCAGTATATCACCAGATAGGAAGGAAGACGTTATCTTCCCAAACACCCACATTATAAGGCATGAGTTTGGTCCTATTCTTTATTTTAACCACCACTGCACTTGCTAGTTTTCAGTTCACTGCAAATACCAACCCTACTCACCACTCACTGATGGTGGAGAGGTTAAGGAGTGAACTTGTTGCAGAGGTATTGAGCCTACGCTTGAAAGGCAAATATCCAAGAGACAATGTTTTTATCTGGATTCTGGCTCTTACGGGGAGCATGAGGGTTTGTCTCTGCTATATACAAAAATGCATTTACATTCTTACATCTGTATGATTCTAAGCCACCAATGAGAAGTGGAAGTGAAAATGGGGCGAGATCAATGAAATCTCATATTTTCAGAACACAGTGTACACACAGATACCAAGCTGACATGGAGAGTGAAAAACAATCCAAGGTAAACAGATTTGTATATTTGTTTAAACTTCGTTTTATCACCTGTTCTGAAGGAAGACGTCTATATTTCAAATACAATTTAAATTATGCTTCATTATGGTTATGAGTCTAAAAAAATGTGCCACATGAGCAATTTCCTACCAAGAAGAAATGTGCCATTACATCTACTAACACCTTCTTACAAATCATCAGAATTCAATCTTTCTTGAACTTTAAAGTCTACATTCGGTCATGGTAAATACCTTTAGAGGTAGATGATAGCGCCGCTCGTTTAATGGCATATGTCTTCAAGCATCGTTCAAACATATCATCCCACAGGCCAACAACTCCATCCTTTCCTCCTGATACAAATCCCTGTGCAAAAAAAACACACATTTCACAGAATATCCTAAGAGTTATATTTACAGCCTCTATTGTTCTATCATGACGATCAAGCTATAATATTTAAACTAGGCTCAGGCAAGTATAAAATGGTATTGGGTGGATATTTCAAGTTGCAATATTGGACAGTTTCCATTGAAGACACCATGCCAGGCAGTCAGTACGTTTTTGAGTAGCAAGACCTCAACAGAAATATCTGCAGGAAAATAGCAGAGCAGCCTGGTCACCTGCACTATGGAGTGATTTACCATGCACTAATTCGAAAGGTATGTTTTAGACGTGTGTGTTCTCGTAGAACTGATCAATATCCCCAAATCTGGCAGTTGGACTATGGATCCACCAATTATTACAGGTGAATGTTACAGCACATACAGTAAGGCTGTGTGTCAACAGCAAAGTTCACACGGAGGCATTAGACATATTCAGGAGTTCATAGGCACATGTTACACAACGGTAAGTATCATGGTAACACAGGTCTACACCAGGGGAAAAACTCCAAATGGCGAGTTGTCACTACATAATCTATATGTTGGACAAGCCCATTTCATTATATAATAAAATCGTTCCTTTCCTCTTTCTCATAGTGGTACTTTGAAAGAGTACAATAGGAGTGTACCAGATTTTGGAATAATAACCTACCAGAAAATATCTTATATTGTGCAACATTATTATGACTACTAAAATATGCATGGGAAGTGAGTAGCAATGTTAGAACAATTAATGTATTACATTTTTTTGCATTTTAATAGCTGCATTTGCAAGAAAAGAACCCTCCCACCCCCATTAAGATATCCGTTTTTCCTCTGGTCATGCAGCTGTCAGCAAGGGCTAAGGTGGCACTAGCCAACATTTACCTGACAATGTGGCTATCACCCACATAGAAAGAGATAGACAGAGATGGAGAGAGAGGGGGCAGACAGAGAAAGAGCAGAGAAAGCATGAAAGAGAGCCAATAAGCCGTATACAGATGGTCTAAAATAATTTCACCCACTTACCTGGATGCATTGCCTCTAGAGTTGTTTTTTTCTACTAAAGAGATGGCTATACTCAGTAGTTCGAATGTGGAAATGTTCATTTTAAAGCCTGAGACTTTCAAGTGCGTCAATCTCTTTCTTTAATACTCGGGGCGATCTAGAAGGGTCTGTCAATAAGACCAACACATCTTTGAACGTTGCTAATTTGTACGTTTTACATCCAAACACAACTTTATGTATGAAATCTTGCCTTGGTCCTTCAAGTCAAAGTATCTATTGGAGTATCTAACAAAGACAAGTGGGAACATCTAGCCTTGTTCCTCTTTGCAGCTGGAACCACTCTGTCAGCTACCCATTGACCAACGTTTGTGAATTTGGAGCAGTGTAATTCCCAAGGATCTTTTTCAAGATCTCAGACAGAAACGGATACCAGTCTTCCCAGTCAAAAGCCTTCTCAGTGACTATGAAGAGGAGAGCTATGGGATTACTTAAACCAGGATATGGGATGTCTTCCAAATATCATTAAAAGCCTGTCTCCACAAAACCAAGCCCACTTGATCAGGTTGGCCTAATCTACAAACCAAGACCTTGGCAAATAATCTAACATTGAGATTACAGAGTGCAATTGTGTTAAGAAAGCTTTTGATCAGTTTGGTGGGGCCGTTTATCCTATGTTCTGGTTAGGCTTGGGTTTAGTCAAAATGTCCAAGATGTGTTGGATCGCCATACGAATCCAGTCGGATGTACAGCAGTGAACAGATTGGCCAAGCAGCCGAACAGGGATGCCTGCTTTCACCGCATTCGTTTAACCTAGACATTGAGCCATTGGTGATTGCCATACGTGCAGATAACGGCATTGAAGACATTGGGTGTAGGTGCTCTAATTCAGAAGGTCCACCTTTAAACAAATTATCTACTTGGTTTACTGTTTAACCCTGAATCCTAAAATAGATCCTTATTTAACCAGTTCCACCATTCTGTTCCCTTTCAAAATTCAAAGTAAATAGAACTAAGACAGAAGTAACTCCCAGTAAAACCAACAAGTAACAGAAGCATGCTCTCCAATCTGGAATTGAAGTGAGCAAAAGACTCCTGATTTACCTGGGGATTAAGATAAATTGAAAAACTGTGCATTTGATGAGGACAAATTGTATGGCAACCTTAAGTAAATGCATCATAGAGTGTAAACACTGGTGTAAGTGAAAAATGACAGCGGGTCTTCACACTGCATTTAAGTCATGTATCTTAGCGCTGATTTAGGTGTGGATACATCTTTAAAAGGCTTCCCTTATTGGTTTAGGATTGGGAATGAAGCTGTAGCCCAGTCTGTCTACTTTGTCACGCTTCCTTTTGTCAGGCAAAACCCCATTTCCTGGAACTTAGCCTCCCACAGTGGCCCACTGGCTGAGAGTGGGGTGCAATTTTAGAAATCAGTGAAAACTACCTGTTACACTTAAGGACCCCCTTGTTGGATAAATTATAAGTTACTCACTGTAGTGACTAACAGACTGCTAGTCCATAGTGCCCTTTCCTCCATACCGTATGGGTGTACCTCTCTAGGGATGGGAAACAACCTTTTTCACCAGAAAAAATGGTCTTCCCCTTTAAATTTAGATGCGCGAGGCCCCGGGAGCATGCAATCCCCTGACTTTGCCCACTGGCGCCACTCCTCAGGCCCCTTTGACACGTCGACAATATTATGATTGCCTAATGGCACAATTATTAAGGGGGAGGATGGTGGGAAGTATGGAGGAAAGGGGACTGTGGACCAAAAGTACGTTAGTCACTAGAGTGAGTAACTTATAATTACTCCTACGTCCCATCCACTTTCCTCCATACTGTATGGGCAATTCCAATTGTATGCAGCCCTGGGAGGAGAGTTGCCCCTCTAGGAAAACAAGTTCTTCAATACTGCCTGGTCAAATGCTGCATCCGATCTGGCACTGGCATCCAAGCAGCACTGCTTGCAAAAGGCCGATGGGGAAGCCCAAGTAGCCACTTTGGTGATCGTCTGCCATGGGATGTGTCTTTGGAAGACCACAGCCGTGGCCTTGCTCTGATGGGGTGAGCATGTATGTTTGCTGGCAAAGGCCTGTGCTGCCCTTCATATGCCTCCTTGATGACAATAAACATCCACCTTGCTATGGCAGCCTTGGAGGCTTGACAGCCTGGTTTTGATCCACCAAAAGTGATTAACAAGGCATCCGATTTACAGTAGCTCTTTGTCCTGTCCAGATAAAATCTTATAGCACACCTGATGTCCAGACAGTGCAATACCTTCTGAGCCTCATCCTTTGGATCCGCAAATAATGTCGGGAGTACTATCTCCTCGTTAAGGTGAAAGGAAGAAACAACCTTAGGGAGAAAGGCAGGATGCGTTCCAAGCACCACCTTGTCTCTGTGAAACGTGGTAGAGGGCTCTGAAGCCACCAGAGCCTGAATTTCGCTGATCCGGCGTGCTGAAGTAAGGCCAACCAGCAGGGCAGTCTTAATAGTAACCAGCTTGTTGACTGCTGAGGCCATGGGGTCGAAGGGCTTGTGCGCCAGGTCGCCCAACACCAGTTAAGGTCCCAGACCGGATGTGTACATTTGACAGAATGGTATAATCTGGTCAGACCCGCTAAATGCCTTTTAACCACCGGATTGGAAGAGGAGAATATACCGTCCCTGGAATTCTTGTAGGCCACCTATGGCCGCCAGATAAGTACGCCAGGTGTCTAAGTACACACCTGAGTGAGCCAGATGCGCAGAAAAAGATAACACATCATCCAGGGAGCATGTCAGCGGATCAATGTTTGTCTTGGCCCAGTGGCAGAAACTGGACCACTTGTTTTTTAATGACTCCTGGTGGAGTCGCTTCTTGCCCCCTATATGATAGCCAGGTTGTCCTGTGACAAGAGACGATGCTTCAGAGTGACCTGTTCAGGAACCAAGCTGCCAGGACTAACCTCTGCAGAGCGGAGTGAACCCCCTGCGCCCCCCGGCTGGGAGAGTAAATGGGTTGGAACCAGCGGGAAGTGTGCTGTAGTTTGGCCCGACAGACGGTGGAGCTCAGAGTACCACAGTCTTGCTGGCCACCATGGCGCTACCAGGATGAGCCAAAGGCTCGGTGACTCCCGGACCTTGCAGATGACCCTGTGGATCAGAGGCCTGGGGGGAAAAGCATATGCATTCATGCCGTGCCATTGGATCTGCAATACGTCCACAAGAGATGCCTTGCCCAAACCAGGAAGCAAACTGAGGGCACTTCCTGTTGTTCATGGTGGCGAATAAGTTTACCTGAGGGTAACCCTACCTGTCGAAGATCCCCCTCAGGACTTCTTCATTCAACTGCCACCCAGTTGGATTCCCCCGGCAGGTGGACTGCTGATAAGTGGATGTTCGGCAGGGCCCACTCCCAAATGTCAATGGACAGTCGGCAGAGCGGAGGGGACCTGGTAACTCCCTGCTTGTTGATGTAATAAATGCAAGGGGAGCTGTCTGTCTGGATGCAGATAGACGTGCTGTTGACAAAGGGAGGAACGCTTTTAGGGCCAGCCAGATGGCCATCATCTCGAGCCAGTTGATTTGTTCCAGCTGTTCCTATTGTGGCCATACTCCGTGGACACTGTGGTTGTCCAGTGTAGCCCACCATCCCTCTAGGGACGAGTCCCTGGTAATAGCGATTTCTGGAGAATGCTGCCTGAAGGGTCTGCCCGCCAATAGATTGGTCTCTGCACTCCACCATTCCAGGACCAGATGCAAGGGCTGTGGTATGCCGATTAGAGCTGCCTGGGAGCCCATCTCCTGATTCCAAGAGGCTGAGAAGTGTAGCTGCATGTCACGGGGAAAGGCTCCTGGAAGCTGTGGTCCCGGTGGAAGATCCGCCATGGACGTTCCATCATGCTGTCTCAGCAGCATGCTAGTGTTTTTTGGGGGATTCTCATATATGCCTGGTAGACCCACCCCCTAGGTGCTTTGCAACTTTAGTAGTGCTATTGCTTTTCTTCGTGTCGGCTGTTTTCCTTAACCACTACTGTGAAATGTACTTTTGCGTTCAGCCCTTGTGTTTTCTCCTCTCTGCCCTGCACCCTTCTGACCTCCGCTCTTATTGGTTCGTTTCGGCTGTGGGTTTCATTCACTGCCGATTGCGAGTCTCGCCTCGTGTCCTTTCCTCCACCAGCACACGTTCCTGTTGTTTCAGTCCTGCACTTTCGGTGCTCCTCCCTTTTCAGCTTTGTTTGTCTGTTCGCCGTGCTTAATTAACGACATGAACCGGGCGAAATTCTCTCCCTCTCTACTCTCTCGCTCGCTCTTGCTCTTTCGCTGTTTCCTCTTGTTGCATTCCACCTTCTACAACTTTCCTTTTCTTATCCCTTATGCTCCGCTTATTATTGTGACCTCTCTGCTCACTACTTACCTTAGCGACTATTCCTTCCTAGTGGTAGCTACCGGCTGCTTCCCGACTCCCCCTTTCTGTCTACCTGGAACTCATGGCTTCCTGTTACGTGTCTGACACATACTCACCTTCTTGTTGAGCAGCTTGGGTCCAATTATCTTCCAACCTGCTCAGACTGATCTGCACAGCCTTCCCTTCCAAGGCTTCTGAACTTCCTCTTGGCTCCTTCTGAAGTTGGACATTCTTAGGTTGCAGCTGCACCTTTGGACTCCACCAGTACATCCTCCTTACGGCCCAGATCAGAACTTATCATCTCAAGAATCATCCGTTTCAGCAGAACTACCTGGTTTTTTTTGTGCCTGCAGGCTTTTTCCCCTTTTCCTGGGCTGCGCAGGAAAGACGCTGTTCTGGTTAGTACTGTTTCTTCGGTCCAACCAAGGTGGCGAACTCCCGGAACAGACCCTACCTCTTCAAGAAGAAGGGTGCCCCTGAAGAGCTCTCTGCCGATAACTCCATTTCAGAAGCCTCCTACAGCGACAGCGACGTAGACGTCCAAGTGAGCCGTCCCACTGTTGACACTGCAATCTCCTCATCTTTTGTGTGATGCACAACCAGGAGACAAGCCGCCATAATGCCAAGCAAGTGCTGGTACCACCATGCTGAGGTCACTGGTCTGCTGAGAAAATGCCCGGTGGCCTTTCTTAGCGCTGTGATTTTCTCTGCCGAGTGGAAGATCCTCTACACCCTCATATTCCAGATTAGCCCCAGGAATGATAAGGACCGAGTGGGCAGTAACTGCGACTTCTTGAGATTTATAGAGAAACCCAGATCAAATGGCATGCGCATAAGTGCTGATGCTGTGTAGCTTTGGGTGACTCTGCTCGGACTAGCCAATCGTTGCGGTATGGGTAAAAGTTGGTAGCCCTCTGCCAGAAGGAGAGCTGCTACCGAGTTCATTAACCTTGTTAAGACCCTTGGAGCCGAATTGAGGCCAGACGGGAGGACTTGTATTGAAAATGAAAGATCATGATCCTGAACCTCATGAAGGAACAAGGGGGCTTTCAAATCGGCACGTGTAGGTAAGCACCCTTCAGATCCAGATAGCACATTCAGTCTTCCCCATAAAGTGTCTCCACAATGAGTGCTGGCGTAACCATCAAACTTTTGAAGGGGTAGGGAAAGGCTCAAGGGAGAAAGGTATAGAACAGCTCTCAGGCCAGCCTTGTTCTTTTTCTGAATGGCAAATATCCTGGAATAGAAGTCCATGACTCTCTGCGAAGCTGGAACCTCCTCCACTGCCTGACTCGCAAAAAGCGAGCAGATTTACACCAAAAGAGTTGCCATCCCAATCTGTGGGAGTGAAGGGGAGGAAAGAAGAAATTGAGGGATCGGCAGACAGAACCCTGTGGAAAGCACATAGAGGATCCATGGGTCCGCGAACCTTGCCCTCGTCGAATGGAAGTGAAGGGCAAGCCTGCCCCCCACCGGAGACTTGTGGATCTGGATGGCAATGTCACTCTTTTTTACCCTCGGAGGCTGGCGCCTGGGATGGTGTCTGGAAAACCCCCATGTGAGAGGAGTTGTGCTGCTTGCGCCTGTGCTGTCTAGGAGACTGGTCGGTCTGTCTAGCGTGTCACTCCTGAAAGCCCCTGAAGCCACAGAATGTACGAGCTCTCTCAGAGCGTGGGTGACTTTGGCTATAGGCCTTGGGTGTAGATTTTGTCAGGAATGACAAGGACTTGGCAGTTTGCAAGTTATTTTTCTTTTTATCCAGTTCCTCATGCGTGGTCAATTGAAGCAAGCCCCCCCATCCAAAAAATGGCAGGTCTAGAATGCACTCCTACACATCAGGATTAAACTTTGGCTTTAAGCCAAGCTGTCGTCCTTATGTCAGTGGCGACACAGATAGCTCTGCCCGCGGTGTCAATGTGAGCCACTGTGGACTCCATGATATCCTGGGCCACTATTTTTGCCTCTGCCAACATAGCCCTGAATCGCGCCTGACTATGTGCGGGAAGCTACTTGAGGAAGTCCGCAATCTCCCACCAAAGCTTTAGATCCACTGCTGCCACAGGTGAAGCGTGGCATTTGAGTAAATCATTTTGACGTAGGACTCCAAGAGCTTTTCCTCTTTGTCGAGGAGTGCTGATGTGGGGGGAAATGAAGAAGATTGCGGTTTGGAATAAAGGGAGGCTGCAGCTATAACAGAGGATTGTGGTTGGCGGGTGCACCGACAGTATGAGCGAGTCCCCCTCTGCGCTGCCTTTACATGGCAACAAGGTGTTTATTGGTAGGCTGCATGGTAGGCTTCACCCATCCCTTCTTGGTCTGGGACTCTACATCCTTTTGTAGAAGGATGCCAATTCTTTTGGCAGGACGGATGGTCAGCACCTCGGCCAGGACCCCCATCTCAGATTGTTCCATTTCTGGCTGCGAAATACTCAGGTATTCTGCCACATCTGTGGAAAGCCTTAGCTGACGTATTATCCTGATCCTCATCCTCGTCACCCGCTGTGGCCTACACGTCGGCAGCAGTAGGAGGAGTGCTTGGTGCAGGAAGCTGTGGCGTGCCGACAGGCAGTGCCTGGGCTGCGCCGGAGGCAGAACCACTGTGACTCGTGCGAGTGTGGGAACCAAGGGCTGAACTGGAACCAGGGTCTGGGCTGCCATCGGAGCCTGAGGTGGCATCGGAGGGAGCATTTCCTTGATGACCCCCTCCCTTGGGATGGTGCCCATCTGCAGTGATTTCATGAAGGCAAGGAATGTTTTGAAGAACCTATCCTCGCATGCAAGTGACGGGCCTGGGGGCGTAGGAACAGGCACAGTGGCTATCAAGTTCGTAGGCAAACAAAATGGAGTTGTTCTAAGGACACAGGAACTGTCCGTACAGTGAACATTGCATGCGTGCACATGCGCAGTACAAACGAAAGGATTGGCAACATGGCCCCAGTTGCTAACTGTCCGTCTCACTTGTGTCGCACTTTGAAGTAGTTTGAGAACCCGAACACTGTCAAATTCAATGAAACAATGTTAAAGAAAGAAATGCAAGCAATAATAGAAATTAGCGCCACAGGCAAACTAGACGTACATGGTTTGACAGTACCCATGTGTGAGCAAGCCACAAGAAGACTAAATAGTTTAGAAAATTCAATCTCCAACACAGCTGGGTTGGAAAAAGTATAGAAATTATCATTAAATTGTAGAGTAATGCTGAAACGTAACCTTGACGTAGAGCAAGGGCTAGTTAATGGAGCACTGGGCACAGTTGTTGGCTTTCAATCATAGCCACGTGATAGCAGCATTCAGTTTGTCAATATTCGCTTTGATAAAGTTTCAGAAGTAAAAAGGATAGGGCGCTCAATGGCTCGATTCCTTCTCTTCAAAGACATGTATGTACGTAGAGAGCAATTTTCTCTAACTCTTGCATATGCAGTTACCATTCATAAATCCCATGGTCTTACCCTAGAGAAAGCAATGATAGATATAGGAAAGACAGTGTTTAAGGAAGGCATGAGCTACGTAGCATTATCACGCTTACGTACACTTGACGGTCTAATGCTAATAAACTTTGATTCAAGTAAAGTGAAAGCTGATATTCCTTGCATTCTAGAATACAATAGATTGCGTTCACTGTACACCCCTCATCTGAAACAATACCCTGTTCCAGATAAAGTGAAACGTGGTAAAAGAAAAGTAAATGAAACAGAAATGCAACAAAATGCAACAGGAAATTCCGCAAAAAAAAGAAAAGAAGCTAAAGTTTCATCAATTGCCGCAAACATAGAAGAACCTATTAGGGAATGTAAACCAGGCACATCGGCAACGAAGCAACAGAAAAAACGAAAAATGCACTCAGATACAGAACTTGCTGGCCCATTCAAATTTACAAATGAAAGTGGGGTAAATTGCTATGCAAATGTAGCAATGAATACTCTATTTCAATTGCCTCCAATTGTTAACAATATTTACCTGCACAGCACAGACCAATTGTGTTTGCAAATGTTAGTGCTGCATAGAAACGCAACAAGCAATCCTGACAACACATAGTGTTTATGGAGTAGGCAACAATTGGAAGACTGTGCTGGAATAGTGAGATTCACTATGCACTCACATGAAGATCCACAAGAATTTCTAATGTAAATACTATTAGTATTGGAAAACAAAAGCATACCTTTAAATGAACTCTTCCAAATTTTGTACATGTGGAAACATACATGCACTCTCTGTAACAAAGTGATATAGGAAGAAATTCCAAATGAGCAATTTGTGTATATTACCATACCAAATTGTGAGAGCATTCCATTTCAGTAACTTGTACAAAATGCAAACCATGGCAGATTATGTAGTATTTGCAATTCCGACAAATCGCTCTACCTTACTGATACAATCACATAGTGCCTACATAATAGTTATGCTTCTACGTTATAATGCAGATGGCACCAAAAACAACTGCAAACTAACTGGATTTACACACAGTCAAGTGTCACTTGGAAAGAAAACCTTTACAACAGTAGGAATAATCTACCATGCAGGAGCTACAACCAATGCAGGTCACTACACTGCATACATTAAAAAGAGTTGTGGATGGTTTGAATGTAATGATAGTACCATTACTCTAAAGCAGAGGTTGCCAGCTAACCTAACAAATGCGTATTTAATGTTCTTGAAGCCAAAATGTACGTAATAAGGTGTACTTCAAAATTGTCAACAAAGTATGTGAAAGACTACGAACAGTTAGAATACGCCCACAGGTATTTAACTTCCCAACCGGATGGAAAAATGACACAAATAAATGATTATCACAGATCGTTGGAAACAAATGCACAGGCAGAATAGGCCTAAACGTATGTAACTGTTGTTAAAAATCGGCAGAAAGGCAACAAAGAAGGAAACAGGATGTAACGACGACACAAATAAATGAGTATCAAACATTTGTAAGAACACATGCTCAGTTAGAATACGCCTACAGGTATCAAGGCAACAAACATAACATTGATTAGAAAAATGAAGAAAACACTGAAAGGAAAAAATGAAGTACTTAGTTGCATAAGAAATGAAGGTTTTTTTTTAATCCGACAAGGATTTTTTTCCCCAGACCCAAAGATTAGAAAAGCAAACACAGAAACTGAGCGCAAAGCACAGTGCACTGGTTTGTAAACTAAATATAAGGGTCTAAAAAAAAAGTGAACTGTCTATTATGCAATGTGTCAAATGTGGAAAAACTGCAAACATTAACATCTTTTTCTTTCATCACAGAAATGGAAAAACTGATTCTTCTGCCAAGTATGATAACCAATTGTAAAAAAAAATATGGATTCTGAACAAAGTAAGGAGTAAGTATATTGGCAGGCATGTTCTACATATGGCAATCAACTCTTCTAATCTATGGTAGTAATATGCTGCAGTGCCTGTAGGCTGCCCTTTCGTCTGCAGTAAGTAACTTACCACCTATGCCTTACAACCAAGTTTCAAGGAGTACAGTTCCTATCCACAACCATTGCTGCATATGTATGCGGACCATCGTCTGCAGCCATGAAGTGAAGAAACTAGGGCATGAACACAACAACCACAATCCACCACTCCCATATTAACTTATAACTCCACTGCTTATAACTTCAGTCTTGCGTGCATGGGCTTTAGCCATGCACCCAAGACTGCAGGGTCTCCCCACAACTACCTCGGTGATGTGTGGTAGTGGGGGTTATTCTATATGTGTGTTATCGTTAAGTACCTCTGCCCAGAGGCTTCCCTTCTAGGTGTGTGTCTGTAGATCTTACATGGGATAGGTGTGTAGTGTCTTCCAACTCTAGTACTTACCACTTTGTTCTTGGTTGCATGGCCTTCGGCCATGCACCCAACACTGCACGCACTACCCACAACTTGCCAAACAAAACGCAACACTACGGGTGTGTGCATGGGTGGCACATGTGGCGGTGGTTGTGGCCAGGGCCTACAGTCTTGTAAGTAAGGCCTTGGACTCTAGGCCCTGGCCACAACCACTGTAGCATGTGCCACCCATGGCGGCGTACTAATGATTATAATGATAACTATTACAAAAAACAATGCATTCAGGACATGTTGTCAATTTCAATGTTCCCTAACACCACATGTGTCCTTATAAATCTAACAACTTCCCCGTGCACTGCACGGGCTGCAATACTGGCCTTATTGGACCGCTCATTTTCTGTGCGTACAAGGAGGCCACAGAACATACGTCATAAAGTAGGTATAAGTGTATTATTGGGTGCATGCACACGCACTCCCCACAACTTCCCAATAAAAATGCAACACAAGGGGTGTATGCATGGGTGCCACATGCGGCGATGGTTGTGGCCAGGGCCTAGAGTCTTGGAAGTAAGGCCTTTGGCCGACGGCCATGCATCCAAGACTCTAGGCCCTGGCGACAACCACCGTAGCATGTGCCAACCATGGGAGCGTACTAATGAATAGAATAATAGCCATTGGAAACAGTAATGTATTCACAGCATGTAGGCAATTTCAATGTTCCCTAACACCACACGTGCCCTTACAAATGTAACAATTCCCCCATGCAATGCACGGGCTCAAATACTGCCCTTATTGGACCCCTCCTTTTCTGTTCATACAAGGAGGCCATAGAACATACGTCATTAAGTAGGTATAAGAGTACTGTGCGTACAAGATGTCCATACACATTACATCATGACGACCGACCCACGGAACAAGTGCAATATTTACCCATATGTTAACACTGTAGCCCCTGGCCACTACCACCGTAGCATGTGCCACCCATGGAGTCGTGCTAATGAATATAAAAATAGCCATTGGGAGAAATAATACATTCACGGCATGTTGTCAATTTCAATGTTGCCTACCTATACCTGTGTGTTTTCACGAGTTAACATTTTTCCTGTCCGCTACATGGACTGAAGTGTTACAAATTTATTACCCACTACATGGACTGAAGTGCTAACGTTATTAACCCCCACATTTACTGTACGTACGAGGTGTCCATAGAAATTACATCATGACGGCCAAAGAACAAATGCATAGATCACCCATTTCTTACTGTCTGAACCTTTCCCAATGCTCTGTGACACAGCAAAATAGGTTAATGAAAAAAGCATGTGCACGCTGGTTGTTTCTCGGCTTTCCGTGGATCCAAGATGTCGGGCGCATCCAAACCATCTAACGCAGAACACGTCTCGCAGCAGTCAATGGGCAGAGAATTTGCGTGTACGCGGTCATGACGCTAGCCCCTTAGCCAATCGGTTTCTTGTTCGTCGACCGAACAGGAAAAGTGTGACCGCGGAGCGAACATAGATATCACTAATTATTTCAGACCTACTTTTTCATAATTATAAATAAACGTACTGCACGTATGGGGACAAAATTTACAAAAGCATGCTTTCTGGACCAAGCCCCTGTACCTGCCGCAGATTTCGCCAAAATCCGTCCAGCGGTTTCACCTGTAGCCGTGCACAAAGTTTTTCCCCCATTCAGTCTATGGGAAAAAAAGACGTTTTGGGACCCCCCTCCTATAACTCCGCTTCCCCTGGACGAACTCTCACCAAACTGAACAAATAAATTCAGAGTGGCCCATATACTTTATTTGCAGAGTTTAGTGAGGATTCGTCCAAGGGGAGCGGAGTTATAAGCCGCCCAAAAAGTGCTCTTCGGATGGAAACAGCAACTTAACCATAACTACATGGCCACTACCGTGGCCATGTAATATCCAAATATATATATATATATATATATATATATATATACACATATATATATATATACACATACATACATACACACACATACATATATATATATATATATATATGCGGTCAATTGTTCAAAGGTCAATTCGGACCATTGACTTTCGGTCAATTAGGTCATTCAAACAATTGTGTTCGAACAATTTGGGTAATACCGTCCAACCAGGTCACTTAAGACATGCTGCTCCAAACAGTTCCGTCAGCAGTCCCACAAATGACAAATTAGGTCCAAGACACTTGAACATTCTCCAACCTAACTTGAAATCAGAATACAACCTTCTGTGATTCAGAAAAAATGCTGAACACAGAACCCTTTGAACTGGCCTTTGAGCTGGAATAATACCGTCAACCTAACGAGGAATGCTGGATAGGGGATCCTCCCCACATCAAGCGGGAGAGGAAGACGACCTACCGATGGGGGTTCCCCACAGCTTTAATCTTCCCCTGGGATGGCAAGCCACGATTAATCCCTTCTCCCGGAGAAGCTGAGCCCTTCATGAACCCAGATTGCGGGGCGGAAGCTACTGGAGGGTCTGCGGGAGCCTCTGGAGGACCCTGTGGGGACTCCTCCTCCAGACCCTGGACCAAGGTGGAGGGGTGCCGCAGACCCCGCCCTCCCCGCCCCCCAGAGTAAAACCAAGAGGGATAACAACCGCTAAAGAAAGAGGCCTTCAATAACCACGCCTGCATGCTGAGTGAGTCTCCGGGCCCCTCCCTGGGTTTTTCACCTACCTGGCAGGAAGCGAGACTGGAACAGCTTCGGCTGGTCCCACTATTTGGACTACCTAGCCCGGGGCAGAGACCTGGATGCTGTCAGAATCTGGTTTTAAACGCGTGAACTATCAAATGCCGAATATTCTCAACCTGTACGTTACTGGGCAACAGCAGAGGCACAGTTGTCTCCACTAGAGTTACTACACAGGTCCGGCCAGCTGCCCGGTTGGTGGAAGGCTGGTCCGGACACTTTGTCATTGTTGGGAGGGTGGGGGGTGGTGGGGGATCCAGGGGGGGGGGGGGGGGCGCACGGAGGTAGGGAGGGATGCAGCGGAAAAAGGAGCCGAAAGGATGGGAACAAGTAACTTTCAGGGAAGACCACAAACTGAACTATCTGGGGCTCAAAGGATGGGTTCGTTAAGCAAAATTCTTGCCATCATGACATGGAACGTACAAGGGCTCAATGCCCCCAGAAAGCGGAACATAGATTGGAACAATTAGCAGCTGACATGGTCTACCTCCAGGAAACTCACCTGATAGCAGAGGACGGAAAACAGTTAAGTTTCCGACGCTACCCCAAATGCTACTTCGCCTCTGCCACACAGAAAAAAAAAGAGGAGTGGCGATCCTGCCGAGTTAAAACCTGCCATTAACTCAGATTACCATCAAAAGAGATCCGTAGGGGAGATTCCTGCTCCTAAAAGGCTTCCTAGTTGAACTGCCTATCACCTTGGTGGCGATCGATAGCCCAAACAAACAGCAAGACCAGTTCCTTCGCAACCTCCTCCTGACCATCACCGCTTTCGTTTCCGGCCACTTACTAATCGGAGGAGACTTTAACCTTCCCCCAGACCTGAGCATTGATAAGACCCTTCCACCCTCAAGGGAAGATTTCAGCAAAGCCCTAGCCATGGCCGAATTCCTACAGGAAACAGACGATTGACATGTGGAGACTGCGCAACCAGGGTTAAAGGGACTACACCTTCTTTTCACAGGTCCACAGGGGGTATTCGCGGATTGATCTCTTGCTCGCCGCAAACACAATGGCCCCCTATGTGGAGGAAGTCCAAATTGGGCATAAAGCAATCTCAGATCACGCACCGGTCACGATGACGCTGCTTCTGCACGGAGTCCCAGAACCCAACCAATGGCAATGGAAATTGCAAGATCAGATCCTGGCCGACGCAGCCTCCAGCTCTGACCTCGCTGAGGCGCTTCAGAATTACTTCAACGAGAACACAACCCCAGACTCCTCAATGGCAACGGTGTGGGACGCCATGAAACCGGTAATCCGAGGGGTGGCTATGGACACAACAGCTAGACTCGAGCGGCAAAATCTGCTGAAGCAACGAAAGCTTGAGGAGAGGCTAGTAGAACTGGAAAACAAGCTCAAACAGCGCCACACGAAAACAACGAACCGAGAACTAAAAAGAGTTAAAAGGGAGCTGGAAATGCACCTCGCAGACCGGGCTGCTAGAGCACTAACGTATACCAAGCAATTCTACTACCTCGACAGTAATAAGGCTAATAGGCTCCTAGTGCACAAGTTGAAAAAGCTCCAAACCAGGAACTACATCCAAGGCCTGGTGGACAAAAATGGCACCCTACACCACCTGGACCCAGAAAAGCTTGAGATAATGGTTCAGCATCATTAAGAAATCATGACAAGCCCCCCGACACCAGGTCCGGCCATCTCACAATTTCTGGCCCGATCCCGAAGAAGCAACCACATCCCCTAATCCTCGACCTGGAGCGCCCAATCTCAGTGGATGAAGTAAATGAGACGATCCGCCTGCTGAAAAATACCACACCCGGTCCGGACAGGCTGTTCTCAAAATTCTACAAAATGTTTGCTCACCTGATAGCACCCCACCTGGCAAACCTATATAACTCATTCCTCTCTATAGGCTCCACTACGGCGGCCATGAATGAATCTCTCAAGGTGCTGATCCCTAAACCTGGGAAGGACCGGACACTCTGCGCATTTTACAGACCTGTAGCCCGCCTAAATAATGACGCGAAAATCTTCGCTAAAATATTGGCAAACAGGCTGGCCCCGCTCCTCCCAGAGATCATCCATCCGGACCAAGCTGGCTTTGTTCCGGGGAGGGGCACTCAGGACAATATACGCAGAACCATCAACATCATAGACTCAGCAAAGAGGATTGCCTCGAAGATGACAGTCCTCTCCCTGGATACGGTTAAGGCATTTGACATGCTCGACTGGGGATACATAAAGGAAACTTTATTGCATTTTGGCTTTGGCCTGAATTTCGTAAAATGGGTCCTAGCCAACTACCAAAGTCCCTCCATGAGACTGCGCTTAAACGGGGCCAAATGCGGCAAAATCAACATAACCAGGGGCACAAGACAGGGATGCCCCCTCTCCCCACTCATTTTCGCCCTATCTATGGAGCCCATTGCGGACAGGGTCCGCCTGAACCCATTGATACACGGGCTCACAATCAAAAGTGAATCCTACAAAATAGTCCTATATGCGGACGATATGCTGCTCACACTCACCCACTCGACAGAATCTATAGGAGCCCTATGGCACACCCTTGAAGCATTCCTGATAGCCTCAGGATTCACAATAAACGTCTCCAAATCTGTAGCGATAGGCATCAACATTCCAAGTAAGCTCAAGACAGCAATTGAAGCTGAGTTCCAGATTCCATGGGCGGAAGGGAGCATCAGCTACCTAGGAGTCCGACTACCCAACAAAACGGAGAAGCTGTACAAGACAAACTTTCCGGCACTTTTCAGAGAGGTGAAAGAAGATATTGGGCACTGGAGGAAACAAGAAATTTCATGGTTTGGCCGGATTACAGCAGTAAAAATTAACTTAACCCCACGGCTGCTATATTTCGCACAAGCCCTTCCAGTGGCGATCCGGGAAAAGGCCCTACAGAAGCTGCAAAGGGACGTGCTGGGCCTTGTCTGGGAAGGAAAGAAGCCATGCATCCTGAAACGCATCATGCTCCGGAGCGCAGCAACGGGCGGCCTAGGGGTCCCAGATGTGGCTAGGTACTGCCTCAAAGCTCAGCTGGCCCCAGCCTTCGCCTGGAGACTCCTCACTAACCGCCCCCGGTGGCTACAAATGGAAGAGGATTGGAGCAAGACCCCGATCGAGACGTTGCCCCATTGCAAAGAACTCAAGGGGACCCAAAACCCGGGCCCTCTACCGTCAACAAGGAAAACAGTGACCAGCTGGAGGAAGGCAGCCCGTTTAGGGAAATGCAGAAGCACAATGGGGCACTTTACGCCAATCTGGGACAATCCTGACTTTTTCCCCGGGAACCACACCAAATCATTTTGCGAAGTGGAGAGCCGGGGGCTTAGAGACCATGGCAAACTTTTTTGAGAATGGCCGCCCGCTAAACTTCGAGGAGTGCAAAACTAAATTTAAGGTCCCGGAGACCAAAAGGTTTCGCTACACGCAACTGAGGCACTGCTTGTCGAACGAGCAAGTCAGGAAACACGGCAGCAGAGAGCTGACAGTACTAGAACACACCTTCACCGCTAACCCTCCGAGAGGGAAAATCTCCACGTTGTACAAAATACTGGACAGAACAGACCCTACCAAAAAAGAGCCGTATATGCTAAAATGGGAAAAAGACATCGGAAGGTCGATCGAGCTGGAGGAATGGTACCGCATCTGGACCCGAGCGCAAAAAAAGCTCAAAATGTGTGACGAACAAAGAAGGGGCATCCAAAGTCTGCTATAGGTGGTACCGCACCCCCGAAATCCTAAACAAGTGCAACCCAGCCATTCCGGCCCAGTGTTGGAGGGGCTGCCCAGACCGAGGAACCCTGTTCCACCTTTTCTGGACTTGTCCGAAAGCGTCCCAATTCTGGAAGGACACCCTGGAACAAATCAAAACAATCACCAGGCTCTCCATCCCCTGGGACCCGGAAATTGTGTTGCTGGGTGCGACAGGAGGCGGCCAATTCCCTTTAACGGGCTGCAGGGCGGATCTCTGCTCTTACCTCCTAACAGCCGCCAAAATCTCCATTGCCAGATTATGGAAGAACCCAGAGGGCCCGTCTACGCAAATGTGGTGGACTAAATGCTGGGAAATCGTAGCAGCCGAAAAAGTCACTGCCATTAGACTCGGCAACAGGTCTTAATTCGAACGTACCTGGGCCCCCTTCCTAGACTATGTTCAGCAATTTCTCGGTATGGCAAGACAACCCCCGGCGCTGCGATGGATGGAAACCCAGGACTGAACAGAAAGGGACATAACAAATGGTGGGGGTGTCGAGAGTCTCCTGTTCACAACCGAGTCGCTGATGGCTGCATGAGTTAGAGGCACAGACCGGCGGAGGTTCCTGCCAGAAGAACCCAACCTAAACCCACAGACAGAGCATACCGATAGTTTCTGAATACGCCAACTGTGAATGAAGCAGTCTTCAGTTCCCACTCTGGCTCCCTCCCTCCTCCCTTGTCCCCCCCCTCCAATTATTATTGGTTTGGTTTTTGATGAAATTCTATGAGTTGTTATGATTCAGTCATGCTAATTGCAGTTTTATTCTCTTAAGTGTCATGACCAGTGTGAAAAGAATGTAACAATCGTTTATTTGCAATGCTTGTTATGCCAAAAACAATAAAAATAATTTTGAAAAAAAAATACAAACCTGCAAATCAATAAACATGTAAATGTTTGTTATTGCTGTTTCCTTCTTAGATTAGGACGGGGGAAAGGTGTGCTCTCACTAGAAATTATTGTTGTTCTAGAGGGTCTTTTCTCTCCAAGGGACATAGTTGGCTGTAAAATCTATGAATGCTTCAAATGTGGATCTCTGATCATAACTAATTTACTTTTTTTTCATCTTTAACAATGTGAATTAACATGTGTTCTTGCTTTTGTTTAATGTATCAATAATTTTTTCAAGTCGATTGCCCTTTATATAGAAGGTTCCTTTTAGACTCAGTACACCTTTTTTGCTTTAGTTATTCATATGGCATACATTTGCTCTCTCATTGCTAACAGTTTGCAGTGCAGTGCTTTTCTGTGACCCTGTTTCATTAGTGAACCTTTTTATTTCTGTATCTTTACACCTCTAGGAAAGCATTCCACAGTGCATCTCTCTCCATGTTTCTGATTAATTCTAAACCTTTGGTTATATATTTACCCCACTTATAGCTTCCCTGAAGGCACCCCAATTGTTTATCTAGGAAGATCATTTGGGAGAATTTAGGGTGAACATATCTTACATTTACTTAGCAATTCCGGAAACCACTACGGTAGGGTCTGTGGATGTTCCTATGATCTAGGTATGTGCTCTTTGCGTGTTAAGATTGAGTGTCATGTCTACTCGCCTGTAATTTGATATGGCGATAGGGCGTTGTGAAATTCCCATATGCATTTGATTTGAGTGTATAAATGGTGGATGTTAGAATAGAAGATGTGATCTTAAACATCTCGGCGAGTTCTTCAGGAATCTATCGGATCCAGATTTGAAAATTCTTTGTTCAATCAAACTCTAGCAGGTTTCAGCTGTACAGGCTGACCTCTAGCATGGTCCAACCCTTTCCAGTTCGATCAGTCACTCCTCATTTGCGACTTCGACCTGTGGTTAATTTACACCAATTAGGAGACATGTCTAGTAGGCTGGCGCCATGAGAATGAACATTTTTATTGGAAGGCCCATATGAATCAGATTTTGTCCTTTGTCAGAGCATCTGCAAGTAGCGTCCATGTCTTCACTGTGACAAGGTTTTTCTAAGCATGCCTTTGAAATTGTGAAACTTTGATTCTCTGAATGATATCTGACAGCTTCCCTTCAGAGGTTTTAATGGATCTTCGTACAGGTTGAAAGAGTGGCATTATCTCATAGTCACTTTCACCTGTTTTGTGTTAAGGTATAAACACATGTGCTTATAAGATCATGCATCATTTAGTGCGTATATACGTTCCCATGCTATGTTTTTTAGAGCATTTCACGCACAAATGATCTCAGTGTGAGATTTTCGCAACCAGCTTTAGTCAGATAAGGGGGTTAGTGAGTAGCTTTAAGTCTTCAATCTCAGTGTTAATGTTAGGAACTTCCTCAGAAAGTTCATAAATTGTTTTAACCAATTTGGAACTATCTGAAGCACATTTGCAGGTCAGCTTATGAAAATAAATTTTGGATTTCAGCAGCCTCCATCACCTTACTCATTTGTCTCAATCATTCATCATGTCTTTTCTCTCCAGTCAGACAATCTTGTGACAAATTTGGGGTTGCGATCTTTGTCTGAATAAAATTATCCATGCTCCCTTTACCTGTTTTCAACCTCAACCCATGTGGTAATGCAATCTGGGATTAGAAGATGACATGACTTATGTTAGTTTTTATTATGGTCTGATGCAGTATCAGCCTGGATGTCAAACCCCACCAGCAACAGAGAACCCAGGGAACATGCATTTCATTATCAGAACCTTTTGCTCTGCAATGCCATTGAGGATTGTTTTCTCTTCTAGATCTCCTAATTGTTGTCGCTGGGAAATGGTGCCTGTCCGGTTGCGAAGACTAAATCCTGTTTCAGAATGATGACTTCATTGGATAAGGGATATCCAAGTTTCTATACTGCTGGTACCTCAAAACCGCCTTTTTCACTGCAGTCTCATATTCCGGCTCAAGTTCAGACTGTATAGGATTACATCTATTTTTTTTTGTTTGTTGTCCCCCAAACAGCAGTACCTCTTCTTGGATGTAAATTATGTTGTAAACGTTGTTGAGATTATCTATTAGGTGCTTAAATATTGAAGCTGTCGAGTAGAGGCCAAAAGGCATTCTGGTGAACTGATAGACTCCCACAGGCATTATGAATGCTGTCAGATCTTTGAAATCCACAAGCAATGGGGCTTGATGATCCACATTTCTCATGCTGCATGTCGGACCAGCTGCACACATTTTGAGATGTTAGGGAAAGGGGTAGCTGTTGGTTACTATATTTATATGGAGGCTTCCTAAACCGATACACGTGTGAGAAATCAGAGGGTGTCTCACCGACTGGTCCCTTGGGATTTGTCATCCAGGTGGACAGGACATGGCTATCGCTTTTGGATCCAGTTCCTGGGGGTGGACCACTGCAGGAGGATCACCTGGATGAAGGGTCCCGGGGGAGTGGGGCACCCAATGTAGAGACCCGGTATCCTCTTCCCCATTAGCCCTTGGCATCCCATATACTATCTGGGAACCTTACCCCCCCTTTCCTACACAAACAATACTACACGGGCTGAGCGCTCTGAGGAAAGAACGACTCAGACCCAACCATTCCATGCAACATGTCCCAATCTCAGGGTCAGACAATTACCCGAAACGATTCACACAAGAATCCTCTTACCTTTCCCCACACGGATAAAAGGCGGAGCATAAGTACACTATGAGCAAGGCGAGGAGAGAGGCGAAAAGCATAACAGGGCAGGATTGTCACGCTGGTGACTGGATGAAGGTAGAAGACAAACAGGTCAAGACGGGCCACAAGCAGGGTTCTCCCTCCCTTGACCCTGTCCCCCGGTGATCGGTCCAAACTGAACTGTACTCCGGAGACCCCCGGTTGGCCCATAGAGCTGAGGTTTGCTCTGAAGTACTTAAAGACGAGATAGCTGCACCCTTGAGATGGTTGGGGGTACAGATGTATTACTCCAACACCAATCAATAAGGACAACTCAATGGTTTGGCAAAGGGAGTACGTTTAATGACAAGTACAAAAAACAGGGCGTCATGTAAATCAGCAGTGATGCGATCATCCTTCTCGCTTCAACTCCAACAAACTTCATACAAGTTGTAACATTTATACTCAAAACTCGTCATAATTGATGTGTAACATTCAAAAGTTAACATGCAATTCTATTGGTTAGGAAAAGGTAACTTTAATATAGGTACTATATCTGTATATGGTAACGGAGTGAGGGGATTGGGTAAACACTGTCAGGTGGGCATCTGAGCCCTACCTTCAAAAATCACTACTGAAAACGTTACTAAAAATATGACGTCTCATTGGTTCTACTAACTATAGGACCCTAGATTATTTGGTCCATTGTGATTGGGTTGGCACCAACCCCATGCATACATTTCCAGTTTGCTTAGCAGCACGCAGAACTGTCAGCCAGGTGCGAGGTGCCCCTCAGTTACCCGGCCTTCCTCCATTTAAGGTTACAATAAATCATCGCTTCAGCAACTATGTGTCAATTATTTCACTGTGGTTGGCCTCGAAACTGTATCTTCTGTCGGGAAAAGTTCTGATATTTCTGCTTGGGAGGCTGCCAAGCGTAGGTGTGAACCCGTGCTTCTTCTCGCTCGGCTGGTCACGTGCTTCCCACACAGTGAATTTGTCTGGTTTCTCTAAATTTGTGTATTTGATTCTTATTTAGCTTGCCACCTGCCTAGGCTTCCTTATCTTGACCTTTCAGTGACAGGATATTCTGTTCTTAAGTTTCAATTATATGTAGCTATTGGCATGACCTTAACTCTCCAGGCACAAGTTGCATCTGCCGAGTTTCAGTTCAGCCGTCTCTTCTCGTTTTGCTAGAATATGAATCTTTTCTTGTTTGGCCTCTAGTAACCAAAGTTGATTCTGTTTTTCGTGCAAAGTGGAATCGCACTTCTAATACTGTGCTTCGTTTTGAGGTAGATTATGTATAATGACGCTTGCCGCACTATTCTTCTACTTAGCATAGCAAGCCGCACTGTTTTCTTAGCTTTCTTGCGGTTCCAAGCATATTTACAGGTGTAAACTGGTTGAATATCTTCATCTTGCTTACAGCTTGAACTTCTTTGCATTTCAACATCGTTCTTCCACTTTAGGTTCATGATCTCTTTATTCCTGGCGTTTCGTCTCTTTGTGTCATTCTCGGGTTGTCATTTCTTCTATCTGTCCAGGTCCGTGTGACGTCACCATTCTTCTTCCATTAAGACTTTTTTGGTTTCTTCCGGGACAGTACTTAGGCGATCTTCATTTCGTCTCTTTTGCTGGTATGGTTTTCTTGATGGGTACCTTGCTGCCCATGGTTTTTTGGGTATCGGGACTTCAATAAGTGTTGCTCTTCTCATCGGTACTGGGCAGAGCACTACTGCAGCTCTCTGCTGGCTTATTTGTTCTTCATACGTCATATTTCGGTGTGAACGTTCCTGGTACTTCAAAATGGGCGACTGGAGTGCAAGCTTTATTTGGGACCTCCTCTACAGAACAGTCGGTTAACGGCTGGAGCAACAAAGAATCGCAGTCCTACAGGTGCATACTGGCCAAGATCCTCCTGCTTGGTGAGACAAAGCAGAGAGGAACTGCGGCCGCCATAGTATAGTCCTTGGCTCGAGAGAATCCGACGCCGTCCAAGCAGCTCAGTGCAGACGGTGAGTTGGAGGCAACATTCTGATACCGTTTGGCAGTGAGACGAAGGCTTTGAGCGGCGATAACCTGATAAATTGAACTTTGTTATGAAGTGGATGACTAGAGAATGCAGATGAAAGCCCGAGGCGAAAGTAAGTGATCCTTTGAACCGAAAATAGAAGAGGTACATTGTGACAGAGTGGTCCGGCACCCGTGTGTGCTCATTTGAAGGTCTCTGGAAGGAGCATCTCGGAAACATGTTAAAGCAGTGAGATCTAAAAGTGTCAAAGTGGTCCTGCACCTGTTAGACGGAAAACCGTGCACAATCGAAAGTCTTCGAATGTATAACTTTGGCAAAAAAGGAACATAGGCTTGTGCCCGATCGAGGGGAGTCCGCCCAGATAAGAGACTTGACAAAAGGGTATGCAAACTTGCACCCAATCGAGGGAAGTCTGTCCTGATAGAAAAGAAGTTGTGTGAAGCATTCTTTAAAACACATGGTCTGAGCCCGGCAGAGGGGGATCTATTGTGTATTTTGAGAGAAGGGGGAATCCGAACCCGATTGAGGGAGATTCCATTGAGAAGAAGAAAGAGAGAGGTCTGAGCCCAGCTGAGGGAGACCAAGAAAAGAAAACGTAAAATGGTTTAAATTGTTATATATGGACTAAGGCATTTCAACAGAGAGACTTGATACAATACAAAAAGGACGCTATGCTGAAAGGTCCTGGTGTGCCTTAGAGATTGCCTCCTCGTGCCAAAGAAGTCAGTGTGCTCCAGGTGCTATATTTTTCTGCCTTGTCACGGGGTGAAACGTGGGGAGGTGGAGTTACAGTTCAGCAGTCCTGCACGTTGCCTGGACCTTTTTGTTTATTACACATCCCACACCCCTTTTGTTCTTTAGAGTAGGGTTTGGAAATCTGTTTCTTCGTATAAGCCATATTTGATTTGACTGGACTTGACTAGGACAGCGTTTTGTTTTATTTGATGGTCTAGCTTAATCCCATTATTAGAAATAGGTTTAGATGGGCGTTTCTTCTAACCCATGCAAAGTTCAGTAAACACCCTTGAACTATAATTTGTGTCTGTCTTACCTTTGATACCATGCCTTCCTTACAACGGACAAAGCTTTCAAGATTCTATTTTGTGACTACCACCGGATTAAGCCAGCTAATGGCTTCAATGGTTCCTTCGCTCTCCATATCTTCCAGTAGAGTTTTCAATTAACTCCTGGCTGTCACAGAAACTGGTCATGCCGTTTGCTTGACTGGTATTGTGTCTTTTTTTAACACTACTTTATGGGCTTAGTACTTCACACACCACAGACCTTTGTCAAATACGTACTTGTGATCAGGAAGCATATCCATAATTGAATTGGAGCTCACGGAATACACGTTATTTCTTGCATTAATCTAGTTTAATCTTGAGGCTTTTCTGCTTATGTCAACCCAAAATAGGGCCACCCACTTCTGTGGCATAGATCCTCCAAGTACATCTTCCTTGGAAAGTCATGTCACATTTGGTGTATCCTGCGAGTGTGGTCTTGTGCTCAGCATATACTCCTGGTTCAATGTCCAAGGATTTGAGGTGTAGTTCTTCCGTACCCATGCATACTTTCAAGAGCTACAGTGGAAGTATGGTGCGATCCCAGTGCCTGCCAACATAGACACCTTGGTCTTGTTGGCTAATATATCACTGTATGTCCTGCATTTGGAGTTTCTGCTTTGTAGAACTGTGTGACCTTCCGAGACGTTTTCAGAATCACTTGAAGAGCCCGCAATCATGAGGACTTCCAGCCTTTTCCTGAAAGTGCAGCTCAAGCATTGTTCATGTCTCGCAGGGCCACTTGGGATCATTGGCAAGATGGAGAGCATACCACTTCTATAGTATTTGGTGCCTTCGCTCGATGTGGGAAACCTAGTAGACATCTTCTTGGCACTCCTACGGTATTTGTTGTGGCAATACCTGCTCTGCTTATACACCATTTAGGCTTCACCCTGCTCCATTTTCTGCATGCGTCTATGCCTTACTGCTTTCCCTTCTACTGCCTGAGCAAGCATAATGGCTTCCTCGAGTGCAGGGTTTTTGCACTGATAATTTTGTCTTGAATGTTATGGTCTCTGCAGTTGGTCGCCAGCACTTTTTATTCTATAATCATTGGTGTCACCGAAATTACAAGGGATTGCCAAATCTCTAAGAATGACTGAGAAGTTGTTGATGGACTCTGACACACCTTGCCTCCTGGTATAGAATCTCGTCTCATACAGTATGATTTTCTGAGCATTTGCAATGTTTTGTGCGGCTTTAGCAAAGACTTCAAGTGCGGCATCAGCTGCTGTTGGTGGATGTACTGGCAAACTTTGAACGATGCAGTGTCCTTTCAGCCCAAATTGCTCAGTGACGGGGCTTTCTTTCTAGTTTTAGCACACTACGACCCATCTACCGCTTCAATGTATATGCCAAATAATGTAATCTACTTGTTCGATGGTATAGAAGGTGCTCCTGGTCAGTTAAAAAATGCTGGTGGGGTTGAGCTCCTTTTATGGTAGTACTTTTATTGTAGATTTGCTGGCTCATGGTTTCAGAGTGCTGGGTAAAAGAAAAATCATTGTGTTGATAGTGGCTGTGGGAAGGGAATAGAATAGAAAAGCCATGCTTAGTGCGCATTTCCAGGGATTCAAGCTAAATAAATACATCTGGGCACAGTCAGTAATCCCGCCCTCCATGTGGTAGTTTGATGCCAGACTAGGGTATGTACAACACCAGCACTATCAATGAGACTTCTTCACTCAAAGTAAGTATTTAATATGCAGCTTTAATTTAAATGTAACTGAGGAGACAACAGAAGCGCTCTAAGTAAAAGCAACTAAAGGAAACCAGAGAGATTATCTGGTATGTCTTGTCCCTATAGCTTTGCGCCTTCAATGCACGCACTTTTCGCATGCTCTTCTTTTCTCATGTCATCACGTCATGTGTGTGGAACGCGCTGATGGAGACTCAACAGTAAGAGGGGACTGCGCACCACACAAACATTTGCATTTGCATTTTTTGGTTTTCTATTGGCAGTTATGTAGTGCTTTCGCCAAAGCAATAATATACACATGAAAATAATGGTCCAATTTATAATGAAATAAGGGTAAAAAAGTCAGTTAACAATAGTAGAAAGAATGTGCCTTTTGTGTCAAAGACGAAAGATGTCAAGGAATAGGAAGGATTCTAATGGAAATAGGTAGCAGGCTCCAATGTTGAGGAGAAAGAAGGGAAAAGGAGTGCAAATGGAATTGAGCACAGGGAGGTTTGGGAATGGAAAGAAGTTATAGGGATTGAGAGTGAAGTGGATGCGAGGATAGAGAGAAACCAAAGAAGAGCGATATAGTGGTGAGAGGCCGAAAATGCCTTTACAGACAATATGAAAAGGAGATGAGAATTCAAAGGGACTTAAGATAGTGACAAGAGAGAAAGGGTGGGTGATGAAAGGGAGAAAAGGCGGCGTATAGCAGCGCTAAAGAGGTGCAAGGTCAGAGAGGCAGGGAGTTCGATTAGAAGAGCAGAACAGTTGGATCAAGGAGCGTGTGAGCAGCGAAGTACTGCATTTGAATCTGCATTTTATCTGCCAGGATCCAGGCACTGCGAGTGCTACTCTTGCCTGGCCCGGACTGCTTCCTGGAGGGGGCGGAGTCACCCGGACCACGTGTGTGATCACGTGACTGGCCGCAAGCAGAAAACTGCGCTCGAGCCGCCTGAGCGGCGCATTACTGTTGGATCAAGGAGCGTGTGAGCAGCGAAGTACTGCATTTGAATCTGCATTTTATCTGCCAGGATCCAGGCACTGCGAGTGCTACTCTTGCCTGGCCCGGACTGCTTCCTGGAGGGGGCGGAGTCACCCGGACCACGTGTGTGATCACGTGACTGGCCGCGAGCAGAAAACTGCGCCCAACCCACCCTTGCGGCGTTAAGCCCGACGGTGAAAAGGCCATCAGCTGTTGTGCGGCTGTTTGGCGGATGGTGGCTTAACACCATCCTGCCCCAGGTACTGTGTATTGCCGCTGCACCTACTAACATTAATCGGTTATTTCCCAAATAGCTGTACGGTTGAATCTTATCAGCATTTATTTTTAATTGAGTTGGTGCCTTGTTTTATTTTACATGTAATTGAGAAAATCACATCGCTTTTAAACGCTTTTGTAATAAATCATTACATGTATACCTTAAAAACAGGCATGCCATCGGAGATAACCAGAGACCCTATGGTTACTTCCCCAAGCTCTATGCCTAGTTCATCGGATCTAGCCTTGCTTTCCAAGACTCCAGTCAACCAAAATATCCCAAAATCACAGGAAAAGTCCAAAAGTCGAACTCGTATTTCTAAGAAAAATATTGTTTTAACCCCTATTAATAAAACTCCCACTCAACCTGACATTCGCAAGTTCTATGACTTAAAGTCAGGTGGTATAGCAATGTCTGATCCGATTAACTTGGCATCTCTGGTTAAGATTGCTACGAATCCACAGCCTCTGAATTGTTGTCCAGGTAATGAACCTCCAAATCAATATCCCTCCATTAACAACGAGGCTTCTATTTGCCCGTTGAGTTCTACTATTTCGGATCAAACTATACTAACTGTTCCTCATTTTCCTATTAAATCTATCAGAGCTGTTCAATCCATTGCTACTGTAGTAGAAGAGTCGACTTCTCATATAGAAGACACGACAATTGAAAGCCATAATGTAGCATGTGATATCCTGACCAGGAATGTCTCGCTGCCCTCAGTAATTATTGAAGACGTGGGATATGCCAGCCCAAACAAATCCACACCTTCTCCCTGTCAAAATTCTCCTGATTGCAGGGATTTAGAAAGCTGAAGAGCTTCTATAATGACTGATTGTGCACAACCAGGCGCCACGGACTCAATAAGACTCGACGAGGAGGTGTCCTTTTTGCATCCGACCCCCCGCCGCTGTCAGGCATATGACAGAAATCAACAATCTTATGCCACAACGACTAATCCTGCCTTATTAGAAATTACCTTGGGGGCCATTAACACTACTATGTCCACGTTATTGAAGCTTTTCAACTCTTTAGATCAGAAGATAGCTGTTCAATCTGTTAAACTAGACCATATAAGTGATTGGATGAAGGACACCTCACTTAAATGTGCTAAAAGTCTTTCATTAGGAAACCTGGAACAAAGAGTAATTCATCTAGAATCACATATATTATCCCATCAAGGTTCAAATGAATACTCTGGGGTACCCATTACACAACGTCTCTCACATCTAGAAAATTTAATTCAAAACCCTTTGACCATTCCCCCAGCTTTGCCAACATTTTCTAAAATTATCCGCCCAATTGAATGCGTGGAGGAAATTGTGTCCTCAAAAAATAATGAGTCTTGGATTAGTGTGGATTCTCCTGTGAAGAGTGATGCTCAATTTGCCGCCGGTAAACAAAAGGGTGGCGCTAATCAAAACCTACGAAAAATTGGGTCTTCACTAGTGAACAACAAAAAGACAAATTCTGTCTCATTCAAAGCCACACAAAGAAATAAAAAAACCTTGGCGGTGAAGGAAACTGCTGTTCACAGTGTTACTGCCCCTATGGATAGTCGCGATGTAGTTACGAATAGCGAAGTAGCCACTACAGCCGAAAATCTTCCTGTTGCTAAAGCTATGTTAGACAATTGTCCAACATCTCAATCTGCTTTAAAAAAAGTTTCAAGGTCACCCCCTATGTATGATCCGTTGAATGAGTTGGTACATCTGTTAACATTTAAGCCTGATAACACACAAATAAAAGAATCCCTTCCTGCTGCACAAACATCATTACCTACTCATTGTGATGTCATTAATACAGCTGCTAGTAGGTTACTTCCCTCTGTTGCTTCTACAGTGGGAGTTGAAGACCGTTTAAGGTTACCTCCCTCTGTTGCTTCTACAGTGGGAGTTGAAGACCGTTTAAGCTCCTTAAGAGCTGCGGTAGACTCCTATCTCCTAAAAAAAATTTCAGAGGTGTTGCCCGAAGCTTCACATACCATTGATCAACCCTCTCAAATATATAACCCCCCTCAAATTATCCAAACCGAAGCTTCACTACTCTTAAGTAGATCAGATACCTGCATGAATTCTAAATCTGCTCATTGTAAAAGGAATTGGCCTCAAGTTTGTGCAAAACAAAGCATTAAGAGATACTCTGATGTATGTAATGATGATACTAAACCTTACATAAATGAAGAGAATATTGCATTTTCAAAGAAACTTAATCAATTCCACACTCTTATTTTGAAGTGTCGTGATGGCTCCTTTCCGAAATACGACTTATGTCGTGCTAGTGTTCTAAATATATTTGGAGATATTGAGGGGTTAGATGCCATCTCTTCCACTGATGTGGATCAAGTTGAGTTTCTGTGTGACAAAAATCTCTCCATTGTTAGATTATGGATAAAGTCTGGACTTGTCCGTAATACCTTGTGGAACGCCAGAATGGATCTATTCAATCTTGGCTTTTTATTAGCCCTTGATCCTGCACGTAAGCAATCTGAGGAGATTGGTGATAACAAATCTGTCGTAGGTACCAGCCTTGCACCATCTTGTGTCTGCAATTTCTGCACTAAAGACTCTTCATCAGACCCCAGAGCATCTTGTAATTATCCTTCATAACCACGAGCAGTCACGCCCACTACTGATCTTTCGCTTGCTAGCTGGAATACTAGAGGCCATTCTCATTTGCAGTGGACTATAAACAATGAATTAAACACTTATGATATAGGGGCATTACAAGAAACGTGGCTAGTAAATCCCCCTATATGGGATGACCATGAGATTATTCTGCTACCAGCAGTTCAAGCTGATAAAGGTAGACCTACAGCTGGACTTTTGGTTGCGGTGAAAGTGAGTAGAGGTTTAAAGATATCTCCTTGGAAAGCCCCAAACAAATTTATGCAATTGGTTAAAATCTCTCTTAAATCACACACATACGCACTTATTAACCTTTACAGGAATCCGGCAGAAATTAATGATGACTGTTTCTATGATACGCTTTCCCTTTTCTTCGAGTATATTTCCGCACAAAAAAATATCTCTGGAATCCTACTTATGGGTGATCTGAACCTTTCTTGTTTTGATTCGCACACTAGAAAGTTGAATCATGAGGGTGCAAGATGGATCTCCTATATGGAAGATCACGATTTAAAGATGGCAAATGGTGCAATTATAGGTGATATACCCCCAATGAACACCTGGGAGAGAGGCAACTCAAAATCTATAATTGACTACATCTGTATGTCAAATAGCATTTTCATGAATACCACCAAATTTATCATAGTAAAACAGCCATCCAGTGATCACCATCTTTTAGCACTATTTTGGGCGATCAAAATTGAAAATCATTTAAAAACTGCATCTTATTATAATCAATCTGTATCTGTTAATAGAGGTAAAAACCGCTTCAAATGGTCGGTTAATAAATTACTAGCCCTGAATGGTGCTATACTAGACAACCACCGTCTACATAAGACTGGCTCGTATATAGACGTGTTAAGCACCTTTGCGAATCTCTATCCCACTCATAGTAAATCTCCTAAAAGTCATGTGCACAGGTTTGACATAGCTCTCTGCGAAAGAAAAAAGGCTTACAGAAGAGAGATCAGAAAATGTCGCAAACTCCCCATGATTGATCAAATTAAGGCAGTTAAAGTTGCTGCATCGAGATATAGAAATTGGGTGCGTTTGAGGCGAGAAACTATGTATCAAATAGACAGCGAGCACTTCTTGGTAGCCTGTCGTAACAAAAATTCTGCACTGGTTTGGGATTTGTTGAACAAATGTAATACATCACCTCAAGGGCATACACAACTCAATGGAGTATCTGAATCGGTGTGGGTCACACATTTTGCTGCTCTATATGATGATTATAAGATGAATGGTTATAGGTACAACAGTAGCTCTGGGAACGGGTGGGCCCTGTACTGCACAAGATCTATTATTCAAGATTTTATCAAATCATCTTCCTCATCTAGAGCAGCGGGTCTGGATGGCCTTACTAATTTAATGCTCAAACAAAATATAACAGAATGGGCACTAATCTTGAACAATACCTTCCATCACATCATACAAACCAAAAATATTCCTGACTCATGGCGCTCTTCTGTGATCATTCCGATCTATAAAAAGGGTGATCGCATGGACCCGAAGAGCTATCGTCCAATAACGTTATTGGATGTTCCAGGCAAAATATTCTCTAGGTTGGTATTAAGAGATTTTAATGCTTGGTCAAATAAAGCATATCAACGTGACCCAGCACAAACTGGTTTTGTTGCAGGATTAGGTACTGGCATTAATTTAATTACTTTAAATGCTATAAGACAACAAGCAGTTAATAAGAGACAAGCCAGATATTTTGCATTCATAGATCTTCACTCCGCTTTTGACTCGGTCTCAAGACCAAAACTCATAGATAAATTACGCAAAGCGGAGTGTCCTCCAACTCTTATTGATATTATCTTTGCCCTTCATTCACACACTAAAGTCTATGTGAGATTGAATTTTGAGGGCTTGCTTTCATCCCCAATTCCAACATCTAGAGGATTGAAACAGGGGTGCATTTTAGCATCCGCCCTGTTTAATTTTTTCATTAACGACGTACGTTGGATCTTTAGCAAAATAACAACTGATGCTCCCAAACTGAATGGTGTAAAAATTTGTGCCTTATGGTATGCAGATGATCTGGTTTTAGTGTCTAAAACTCCCAGTGGTTTACGTAACCTTTTGGCAGCACTATGCTCATATTTTAAAGAAAATGAACTAGTAGTAAACACTGGAAAAACACAAATTGTTACATACGTCCCGAAGGGGTTACGTAAACACTTGTTAGAATGGCAAATTGAGGGAATACCCATAATGATAGTACCAAATTACGTGTACTTGGGCCTAATTTTTGATGGTTGTCCAACGCTAGACTCACATTTGAATAAAATTAAACATAAGCTAGTCACGGCAATCTGTCAAACTCGAATAATTAATTCTAAATATGGCAAATTTTCTATCAAAGCTGCCATTACATACTGGAATCAGAATGTTGTGGCAACTATCCTTTATGGTTTAGAGACATTAATTGTTCCCTCAGGCTTTCTCAATGTATTAGAAGCCAAGTTTTGGCGTGCAATTTTACATCTTCCACAGTGTATTCCTGGAGTGCTGATACGCTATGAATTGGGATTAACCTCTCTAACTGCCATATATAACTGGCGTCTATGTGCCCTATTTCGTAAATGTATATTAGCCCCATGTGATAACTCCACGTTATCTTCTATTTCTAGCTATTTGCTTAGCTCTGCAGAAAAATTTCCGAGACATTGGTCTTCTAAAATATTATCTATTATGGTGAACGCTGATATATCACTTGAACTTCTGGTACTTCACCCAGAGCAAGCCAAGAAAAAGGTATACATGATAGACTGGATTGATACAAGAACTCAGTGCTTAACCTACAAAGACTTTGAGCCTGCAATTTTTGGTCCCAAGCGTTATAAGGATATAGCTGCGTATTTACGTTTGGCACCATCTGCTGCTACAAGAATGGCCATTCTGCGGTTGCGGCTTAACATCTGGCCCACTCGGGTGGTTAAAACAAAAAGAAAGCAAATTCCCTCTGACCTGAACTGGTGTAGGTTTTGCAAAAATATAACGATCGTTGAAACTTTACAACATTTATTACTGAACTGTCCTGCGCTATGTACCTTGAGAAAACTGCACTTTGCTAACCACTTTGCGTACTTTGCACAAATTGACCCAAGAAATAGATGGATCGCCCTGGCAGCCACTGAATGTATGCGTATAAAAATTGCAACCATCAACTTTTTAAAAGCCCTAAACATGGAATGAAATTAAGAGTTCATTACTTGTTGATATTTTAGCATCTTTTAAACCTTAATGAATACTTGTGTTACTTGGATTTGATGTTTATGGATTTTTCTATTTTTATAAATTGAAAAAGTTGATATAACTTCAACTATATTCAATAATAATAAAAAAAAAAAAAAAAAAAAAAGAGCAGAACAGTAGTAAAGTCGAGGAAAGGGAAGAGATCTGATATTTTATTTATATTGCGCTCATACACAAGTGTTTCAGAGCGCGACCCGGCAAAGGGAGGGCAACAGCAGAGAACAAAAATAAAACAATCTTACTAGACCCAGTGACTTTAAGAGCGGGCAAGTGCATGGGATGAGGAGCTTGGTGGTATTGAAGGAGAGAAAAGATAATTCTACATATATTACTGCGGTGGAATCAGTAATTGTAGGGAGTATTAGAAATGTGAGAAGAGAACAAAAGTGAGGGTTCAAAATAACATCAAGATTGCAAGTAGAAGAGGGAATAGGCGATGGGACCAGGAGGGGAATAATGAATACTTCAGTTTTGATCGGATTGAGGTAAAGATGTGCAAATTAATTTAAGACGGTTTTGTAAAAGGAGCGTTTGACAGTGTGTCATGAAGGGAGGAAAAGGAGGGGAAGATCTGGGAGTCAGTGTAGAAGTGACAGGAGAGATTGGAAGAAGCAAAAAGAGTCAAGTGTGGTGAGAAGAGTAGGATGATCAACCGTACCAAAAGCAGCAGAAAGAACAAAAAGTACAAGAACAGATTCTAGTTTTATGTGACACATGGAGAGCAGATAGTGATAGGAAGAAGAGCTGTTCCGATAGAGTGGTGAGAACAGAAACTAGATTGATAAAGAGGAAGAACAGAGAGTTGGTCCAAGAAAAAGGACACTTGCGCATAGACTGCGCACTCAAGAATTTTACAGTAGAAGGGAAGAAGAGAAATGGGGTGGAAATTACCAGAAAGAAAGAGCAGGTCCAAGAGAAGGCTTTTTCTAGGATGAAGATAATGGTGGTGTGTTTGAAGACGGAGGGAAAGGCAGTGATGGAAAGAAAGAGATTGAAAATGGCTGTTAATTAGGGAAGGTGGAGGGAATATACCAGAGGAGCAAGAGGGGATAGAAGGGGATCAATATGTAAGGAATTAGCTCCAACCTTGCTTGCCCCTTTACCCAGCTGTCAGTCCATCCCTTCACCTTTTCCTGCTTTTCTCTCCCCGTTGACTCTGACACTGCTTCTTTCCTACAGTCTCTCGCTTTGATTCTACTTCTCCATCACTAACTCCAGTGATTTACACACACATTCTTTCTTAGCTCAGCTGCCTCTTTAATCTTTCCTTGTCCACTTCTCCTTTCCCTCGTCCTTTGAACATGCTATTACCCCTATTCTGAAAAAACCCTTTGCTTGATCAATCACCCCCTTCTAATTTTCATCTGTCCAATCTCCTCTCTCCCTTTCCGCTCTAAACTTCTTGAAAGAGGAAACTACTCTGCTTGCTTCTAATTTCCTACTCCCTTCTGTTCAAACTGGCTTTCGTGCTGCGCACTTTACAGAGACTACTTGGCTCCATGTCTCTAATTCTCTTCTTTCTGCCGTCACAATAATCCTTCATCTATCCTTATTCTCTTGGATCTTTCCGCTGCGTTTTATACAGTCGATCACCCCTCAAATTTCCTCTCTTGCTTCTCTCGCTTTCTCATATGCTGCACTTCATTGGTTTCAGTATCGCACTTGCGCTGTCATATAGGCCAACCTTACCTCTGCCCCACCTCCCCTCTTCTACGCTGTCCCTCAAGGTTCAGTATTTCGCCCATTACTCTTTTCTCTCTATAATATCCCACCTTCAGCGGTTATTGGGTCCCTTAATCCCCCCCTGTCACTTTTATGCCGATGATTCACAAATTGTTTTCTCCTTTTCCTCTCTTTCTGGCTCTCTCCATTCTAACTTCTCAGCCTGTCTATTCGCCATACAATCGTGGATGTGCTTTCCTTTGCTGCATCTCAACCCCTCTAAGACAGAACTTCTATTTTGTCCAGCTTCTTTTCCCTCCCCTACTTCTCCCCCTCTGTTGCTTTTCCTTCCTCCTACCCTCCTCTCTAGTTCATCCTTCGATCACAACCTTGGGATTACCTTTGATCCATCTCTATTCTTTTCTCGCTGCATCACCAGTACTGCTCCTATCTGCCACTATTCATCCCTTTTTGTCTTGTCACGCCACTAAGTTCCTTATCACCTTTTCTCTTTTATCGACAACTGCTTGGCCCTTTAACCTGGCCTTCCTGCGTCTCATCTTTCCCCTCTCCGATTAGTCTTTAACCGCTCTTCCTCCCATTTGATTCCTGCCTCTGTTTTCAGTTCTCTGCATAGTATCCAAATGTATCAATGGTATAGCCCCTCCATATCTTGCTGCTTTTGTCTCGCCCTACTTGACAACCCGTCCTCTTCGCTGGCAATATCAACATCATTTCTCTAGCTCCTCAAACCCCCACTCGTTTTCGCTCCTTCTCTTTTCTTTCCGCCAAACGCAGGAATTCCTTAGAGTTAGAAATTCAACCTACCTTCTCTCCACATCTTCTATGCCGTCTCAAAGCTGATCTCTCCCCTCTCTCCGATTCCTAAATCTGTTTCTTTCTTCTAATAAAAAATAAGCAATGGTGAAAATTGTGTTATGTACCATCCTTAACTTATGTACAGCGTTTTGGCGAAAGTGTTTTATAAATAGCAAAAAAATACGCAACAAAACCCTCCCATTTTAATTGGGCAAAAATGCTATTAAAAAATGTTGCAGCTTTGTCCCAAAGTTTTCAAAAATCTAAGCACAGAGCATCTTAATTTGAAGTAGAACTTTCCCTAATGACCACAAGAGGGTAGTGTTGATGTACAATTGCTACACTGAGAGGGGAACGAAACACAGGAAAAAGTAACAAAACAGGATGCCTCTGAGCAATGGATTGGTAAAACAAACTATAAATGCTACCTTTGACCACCATCACCCAGTCTCCCCAATGAGGTTGTGTTCGCAGGTTGCATGCAGGTCCCGTAGCACAATACCTTTCACAATATTCACAGTGAAACCACCCCTCATATTACCATCAAAACATCCATCAACAAAGATCAGAACCTGATTGATTGATTAATATTTTACTTCTATCGTGCTCGTACACAAGTGTTTCAGAGTTCGACAAGGCAAGGGAGGGGAACGGGAGAACAAAACAGCGATCTTACTAGGCCCAGTGACATTGAGAACGCGCAATTGCATGGGAGAGGGGGAGGGGAAAAGTGCATGGAAGGGGGGAGAGGTGGAAAGTACGAAGCAGAGGAGAAACAGATAAATAACAATAAATAAATAATAAAGGCAACAAACAGTGGTAATGCAGCCAGCAATTTGCAAGTGCTAGGTTTAAGGCAGCAGACAGGGTAGGTCTGATAAGTGCAGGAAGAAGAAGGGGGGGCTGTAAGGGTACAGATACAGACCCCAGTGCAAGGGGTGGCCCGGAGGCAGTGCGGGACCGTGGCAAGGTGAGCAGGTACCTGGGCCCAAAAGACCGAGGGTGGCCAGGTGAATGGTGCCAAGAGAACAGATAAGCAGGGGAGAGGGGGAGCGAAGGCAGAAGAAAAGAGGAAGGTCTTGAGGTGCTTCCGGAACCGGAGATGGTTCTCCTCAAGTTTTAGGGTGGCAGGGAGGCTGTTCCAGAAGGAGGCCCCAGCCGAAGACCGAAATCTACCCCCAGCTTGTTTCCTAAAAAAACGACTGACCCCGAGTGAGTTGTAGGTAGAGGAGCGAAGAGCTCGAGAGGGGAGGTATTTGCGGAGGGATAGCTGAAGGTATTTTGGACCCAGGCCCCAGTAAGCCTTGTGGACAATGCAGAGGGTTTTGAATTTAATCATTGCATCCACTGGGAGCCAGTGGAGAGATTTCAGAGCTGGAGAGATATGATCCCAGGGCTTGAGGCTAAGGACAAGTCTTGCAGTCCTGTTCTTGATTAGTTGCAAACCTTCTGGAAATACAAACCAACACGGTCTACTAGAATGAGTAGAAGCACACAAAGGTGCCCTCCCCAAACATGGACTAACAACCACGCGTGATGCAAAACCCCACAAAATTGGATTATTTCCAACTTGGAGAATATCATCCCTAAGAAACCGAAAAAAAACTCATAAAAGAAGAAACTAGCAAAATGGTTCACCCCCAAACAGAACCGCAACAAAAAAAAGAAAAAAAAAATTGTAAACTGGATGTGACGATCCAACAAGTGAGATCTCACAGAGCCGAGATCTCGCGGGAAGCGCACAAGGAGCCGGAAACTCAGCAGTCGTGGAGTGAGGTACCAGGAGGACGGTCGTGCCTCGGCGCTCCTCCTTACAAGCTGGAAAAGAACTCCTGAACTGCAGCCTGCAGCACAAGTAGGTAGAGAGCGTAATTCCATGACTGATAATAAGCCTCATGGGAGCTCTAGTAAGTAGAGTTTGCAAATACCAATTACTGCATTCCCCGTGCAGTGACACTAACTGCACTGCTAAAATTGGACTGAACTGTGAGTACCACTCCCTGAACTGAGAGTGCCCGTTTTTCCTGTGTTTATGCTAGGTGTCCAAATTAACACCTACACCCTCATCCAGGGTCCTGCGCTCTTTGGGGCACCACATAATTGTCGACGAGGATCAGAAACAACCCACGCTGCAACCATGCAAGGCGCCACGCCACCTCCCACCTTCCTTCAGTCCCTCGGCATGCCTGCCATCCCCTGGCAACAATGGAAGCAACTCTTTTGTACATATTTGGAGGCCTTGGGAGGTACAGGCTATTCGCCAACCTGGAAAAAGGCCATGCTACTAAATACCATGGCGGCTAATGGGCAACGCATATTCACAGGCTTGAAGGCTGAGCCCCCCTACAGACGAAGGCGACAATGTCTACAAGGAAGCAATTCGCTGCATTATTAAGAGGCTCTCCAACAAAGAAAATGTGGTCCTCAGCAGACTCAAGTTCTACACGAGAAAACAAGAAGGTACGGAACCGGTTTATGATTACATCACCAGAATGACAGAACTAGCGGCCTTGTGCGGATTTGGGGACAATGTGGAGCAAGTCATTTGTGACAGGTTGGTGGTTCACACAAATTCCCGTAAAGTGCAGGACAAGTTCATCCAGGAGAAGAAACTGGACCCAGACAATGCTATTAAAATAGCGAGAGCCAAGGAGGAAACCTCGAACAGGTCCCGAGAATTTGGTGGACCCTCGCCTGCACCCGTAATGGCGGCAGTGCAATGGAAGGGGCACAGAGATAAGCGGCCACGAGAAGCTACAAAAGAGAAAGGACCCAAGTGGAGAGATTCCCAAAAGTGTTACAGATGTGCGGGCACTAAGCATCTGGCCAACGATAGAGACTTTCCCGCAAGGAACAAAGAGTGCGCCAAGTGCAGGCGATATGGTCACATTGCCGTAGCCTGCACGTGGCGGGAAAAGAAAGTCGCCCATATCGAAGGAGACAGAGGAACGAGCGATGAGGAGGAACCAGACGATAGGCCGATGGTAAACTCATCTCGAGCCAGACGGGAGAAGCCCCATTGCGCAGTGAAGGTGGACGGAAACAAAACACGTGTCATGGCTGATTCGGGGTCCGATCAGACCATCCACCCCATCCAGACATACAAAAACATGGTAGGACGTGACTTGGTTGAGATTAGAAGCACCAATTAAAAGCCCACAGTCTTCAAGGGGCGTGGGGGAGGGCACCCTAGACCTCTTGGCCAACATTAAAGCCAAACTTGAGTTTAAGGTTAGATTCACCATAACAAAAGTCTACTTTTCGACTGAAGGTCCTGCAGTGCTGGGAAGGGACGACCAGCACAAACTGAGCATCCGGTTAGACCCCAGCACTGCTAGAAAGGTGCTGCTGGTCTCCTCAGGAGGAGCGTCCGATCAGAGAAGTGATTTCCCCTTGCTGTTCTCTGAAACACCTGGAAAGATAAAAAATTACGTGCACAAAATCCATCTAAAACCCAATGCTGTCCCAGTCAAACACAAGGTCAGGCCGTTCCAACGACGGCGGCCCTGGAATCCTAGCTTTGCAAAATGGTCAATGAGGGCACCATTGAGACCGTTGTGTTCTCCAAATGGCCAAGTCCGGTGGTCCTTATAAAAAATGAAAATTCCTCCAAAGACGAGAGTGTGCATAGACCTACGCAGCCTCAATTTGGAGGTAGTCACAGACAGATTTCCTTTGCCCAGAATCAATGAACTTATCCTAATGATGAAGGAAGCAATGATCTTCTCAAAACTCGATGTGTGTGATGCCTACCATCAGATCGATCTACACAAGACCTCACGTCCCCTCACAGCGTTTATCATGCCCTTTGGCACATTCCAATACACATGAATGCCGTATGGGTTGTCGTCAGCCATGTCAGCTATCCAAAGGATGAACTCACTGCTCTACGGCATCATACTTCCAGGACGACATCCTGGTGTATGCCAAGGACGCAGAAACCCAAGACAGAGTGCTGAGAGAAGTACTCAGCAAGCTACAGAGCGCAGGAGTCCACCTACACCCTGAGAAGAACAACTTACTTACGACCTGTAACGTTCTTTCGATTGGATGTTCCTCCCACGTATTCCTCATCTTATGATAATCGTATCCCAGTTTCAGCTGCTTCGGGGAAAAAAAATTCACCAGGAGGCGCTGTGTTCGAGACCGTGGAGTCGAAAACCCTCGAGGGCCCTGTCGGACGTCGACGTCATCCGCTGTATAAAGGGCTCGAGCAGCGCCCGTTACCTCCATTCTGTTTTTACGGTGTTCATGGTCACATTAGCTGATCAGGTTTTAAGTCCTCAGGCTCTTAAGGAAGTCAGAGTGCAACTGGCATAAACTGTACAGAGGGGTAGGATGGGAGGGTCGATGAGGAAAACGTGGGAGGAACATCCAATCGAAAGAATGTTACAGTTGGTAAGTAACTTGTTCTTCGAATGGATTGTGTCCTCCCATGTATTCCTCATCTTAAGATAGACCCCCATAGCAGTGGTAATTTTGGAGGTGGGAGTACTAGAAATTTTAGTTATGGACTGAATGAAGGACAGCTTTTGCAAATAGTCCTCCTTGATACAAAGTAGAATCCAAGCAGTAATGCTTTACGAAGGTGTGCATTGACGATCAGGTGGCCGCAGCACAAATATCCTGCACCAGGACACCCCTCCGAAAAGCCATGGAAGTTGCCATGCCTCTGGTTGAATGAGCCCTTAATCCATCTGGAGGCTCTTTCCCAGCTAGTTTATAGCATTCAGAGATTGCTAGAATTATCCATCTGCATAGGGTTTATTTAGATACTGCAAGGCCCAATTTGTGCCCAGTATATCCAACGAATAGTTGGTCACATTGTCAGAGATTTGCCAATCTGGAAATGTAGAAACTGGGAGCCCTTTTTGGGTCCAGTCTATGTAACCTTTCCTCTTCCTTACTAGCGTGAGGTGGAGGATAAAAGGAAGGTAAGCCAATCTTTTGTGACAGCTGAAAATCGGACACTATTTTAGGCAAGAAAGACGGTTTGACTTTTAAAATAATTTTTTTCCCTATGGAAAATGGTGTGAGGAGGCTTACAAGACAGTGCCTGTAACTCACTTACCCTGCGGGCTGATGTTATAGCCACTAACAGAATTGTCTTAAGAGTGAGCAGTCTTAATGGGCAAGAATGTAAAGGCTCGAAAAGAGCACACATGAGACATTTTAAGACTAGATTTAAATCTCAGATGGGCACCTGAAAAGGTGTTGGACGGTATACATTTGTCAACCCTTTCAAGAATTGAATGACTAAAGGCATTTTAAAATAGGAGACTTCCACCGAGGAGCGCTTAAAGATAGATAGCGCTGCCAAGTAACCTTTTATAATTCCAACTTGGAGCCCCAAATTTTAAGTGTAAGAGAAAAGAAAGTACTGTTGGAGTATTACAAAGAAATGGATCCACATTCTTATCCCTGCACCAGTCACTGAACTTGTTCCAACGACACGAGTACAGAGATTTTGTTGCTGGCCTTCTGGCCGAAAGCAAAATCTCCATTACGTCATCTGGGAGGTCCCAATCCTTATATCTTAGCCTCTCAGAAACCATGCGTGAAGGCCGAGTGTTTTGACCTCTGGATGGAGAACCCGACCTTCCTCTTGCGAGAGAAGATCCTCTCTTTGTGGAAGACGTATTGGAGGGCAGATGGACATGGCCAGAAGGTCTGGGTACCACGTCCTCCTGGCCCAATCTGGGGCAATTAGGATCATGGTTTTCCTGAACTTTCTCAACCTCCTGATTACGTGAGGAATCACGGGCACTGGAGGAAACGCATAAAGGAGTGGAAATACCAAGTCCACTACGAACACGTCCCCTTGAACTCCTCTTGGGGAAAATTCCCTTGAGCAATACAGTTCGCACTTCCGGTTGGTCCCGGTCGCAAACAGATCCACTTGAGGGGTTCCCCAAAGGGCGAAGATCTCTTGAAGGACTTCCTGAGCAAGTTCCCATTCGTGGGAGACGGTGCTCTGCCTGCTCAGAGTGTCTGCCGCCATGTTTAGCTCTCTATAGCGAGGTCAACTGCTGATAGAGAGATTCCTTCTTGCATTGCCCAGAACCAGAGCTGCATTGCCTCTCTGCACAGTGGAAGTGATCCTACGCCTCCTCCCTTGTTGAAGTAGTACATGGCCACTGTGTTGTCCGTCATTATCAGGACATTCTTTCCCTGTACAGAGGGCAGAACATCTTCAGCGCTAGTCTGATTGCTCTCAGCTCCAATAGGTTGATGTGTATTTTGGACTTCGATGGAGACCAACGACCGCTGATTGTCAGATCTTTGGTGTGGGCTCCTCACCCTGTGAGTGACGTCCGTCACTACCGTTATCTGCGGCCATGGTTGCCAAAAAGGCCCCCCCTTGAGGATATTCTCCTTGCAAACCCACCATAGGAGATCTTGAGCCACTTTGGTCGGGACTTGTAGAAGGTCTGACATTTCCCCCGAGAACTGGGACCATTGAGTCCTGAGGGCCCAATGAAGGGATCTCATTCTCAGTCTGGTCTCTGGCACCAGAAAAATGCAGGATGCCCTGAGGCCTAGCAACTTTAGAAAATCGAAAGCCGGTAGATGTTGAGCCTTTTGAAACTTCATTACCATCTGCAGAATGTGGTGAGCTCTCTCCTCGGGAGGCGAGGCTTTCCCTGAGGAGGTGTCCAGGATCGCTCCAATGAATTGGAGCTTTTGGCTTGGAATCATTTGTGACTTCTTGTAATTGAGGGAGAAGCCCAGACTGTGTAATAAGTGACAGGTCAAGGCCAAATATTCATGGGCTCATTCGGAGGAACTCGCCCTGATTAGCCAATCGTCCAGATAAGGGTAGACATGAATCCCCCTTCTTATGATACTCGCTGCCACTGCCATCAGTTTGGTGAAAACTCTTGGGGCGGAGGTCAGCCCAAATGGTAGAACCCGAAACTGATAATGAGAACCACCAATTGCGAACCTCAGGTACTTTCTGTGCTTGAGATGGATTGGCACATGAAAATAAGCATCCTGAAGGTCCAATGAAACCAGGCAGTACTGAAGCTGAAGAGCCTGAAGGATCTGAGAAAGGGTAACCATCTTGAACTTGTCCTTCCTGAGGAACTTGTTCAAGCGTCTCAAGTCCAAGATGGGTCTCAATCCTCCGTCCTTTTTGGGGATCAGAAAATAGGGGGAGTACCAGCCCTTGTTCCTATCCGCTACAGGTACATGTTATATTGTACCTTTCTCTAGCAGGGTTCAAATCTCCTGCACCAGGAGCGGGTCTGGAATTTTAACAGAGTTGGCTCCCGGTGGCTGATCTTGAGGTCTTTGATGAAAAGGAAGGCAGTAACCATGGGTCACTATCTCTAGTGCCCAGGCATCCGACGTAATGCCCCAGCATTCGTCCAGATACCGAGTGATTCTGCCTCCCACTGGGGTTTTGTGGGTTAAGACCTCAAAGTGGCTTTGCAGCGGCTGCAGCAGTGGCTGAGGCGGTAGTAGCTGCTGCTTTGGCCTATCTAGCACCTCTCCCTTTCCCACCACGAAAGGGTTTTCTCTGTTGGCCTCTACGACTGGCCTGCCCCGTCCCTTTTCCAAAAGAGGAATAGAAGCAAAAAGGGTGACTATTCCAGGAAGATGAGCCTGCGTAAGAGTGTTGTTGAGGTTGCCTTCTAGCGGCGCTGAGTGATTTTGCTGCCGCTTTCGAGGTCTGCAGCTTCTCCAAGCTCTCATCCGCCTAGCTGCCAAACAACCTCAAGCCGTCAAAAGGCATATTAAGTAATCTAGACTGCACATCAGGTGCAAAACCAAATTTCCTTAGCCATGTGAATCTGCGCAAGACCGTGCTAGATGCCATGGACCTGCTTATACTATCCGCAGTGTCCAATCCTGACTGAAGGCATTCCTCCATAGCCTCTTTACCATCCTTCACTATAGCCAGGAAACCATCCCGTTCCACACCTTCCGGGATGCGTTCAGCCGCTGATGACATGCAGTCCCACAGGGTATAAGTAAATCTTGCTAATGTGCAAGTGACAGTCGATTTCAGGGCAATGCTGCCCGAAGAAAAAGCTTTCCAGGCCCAAGCATCAACTTTGTTATCGTCCCTGTCTGGTGGTATCGATGGGTAAGCCGATTGCCTAGTAGAGGTTGCAGCTTGCACCACTAGACTTTCAGGAGATGGATGTTTGGATAAATATTCTGGATCTGATAAAGCTGGTCTATATTTTGGTACCAGTTTCTTATTTACTGCTGCAATCGAATCAGGAGTATTCCAATTTACCATTACTCTTTTTTTGCAGAGCTTTATGGAATCGCAGAACAGGATCTTTTAAAGGACCTTCACTTAGGATGTCAGTCATGTCATCCTGGTCAAAATCTGGGAAATCTGCTTTCCAACCCATAAAATCAATGACCATTCCCATAAGGTTCCTATAACTGGGATCAGCATTATCTGTAGGGTCTGGCCTTTCAAAATCCACTTCAGGTGAAGTGACTAAGCCACTTGCATTTTGGAGACAGTCATAAAGGTCTGTTATTTTAGACTGTGGGCCCACTAGTTCCTCAGGAACCTCTCTGGCTCCAAATATAACTCCAGCTGGAGTGACATCCTCTTCTGAGGAATGTTCTTCATATATAGATGACATGGCCCTAAAGAATTCCTGTCTAGGTTGAGGGTGGAAAGTCTTTTCAGGCGAAGAAGTTGGAATTTGCTTCAGCGTGGGTAATGGCGTCGACTTGGGTCTTGGTATCAAAGAAGGCGTCGAAGGCGTTGATAGGGCAGACGCTGGCTTCGACGGTGTCAAAGGAGGCTTCAATACAGCTAAAGGTGTCGACGTCATCTTCGTCATCGGTCTCGATGTTATGGGCGTCGACGGAGTAGAGTCGAGTCGAGTCTTGGCTACAACGTCGATGCCGATTCCGTTAGCCCCGATTTATGCACCGAAGGCTTAGACTTAGTGCGAGGCGTCGGGGAACTTTCCCTTGACGACACTCTTGATTCTTTTTCAACCCTTGCGTGTTTTGATCTTGATATTTCTCTCTCACTTTTAGAGTGAGTGGAGGCATGATCACCACGCGGCAACTTCGAGGGGGTCTGGGCCGCTTTCACGAATATTTTAAGCATCGAAGCCCTAAAGGCCTCCCATTTTTCTGGGGAATCGTGCTTTGAAGGGTAAGTTACTCTCCTCTCAGAAGAGGACGGGGAGGAAGAAGACCTATGACGTCACTTCTTTGACTTTTTAGTCGAAGACGAGGAAGATTTCCTCGAGCAACTCTCCAATTTCGACCTCCGACTCGTGACGAGATTTTCTACCAGATTCATCTGAATCCTTTTGTCTTTTTGAAGACTTATATTTCTCCTCCCCACCGCCAGCTTACTCTGCATTCCCTAGAGCCTTAATTGACATGGCCTGACAGGACCCGCACTCATCCACCCGATGGTCTGGGCTGAGGCACCAGAGGAAATTCTGATGGGGGTCGGTTATAGACATCTTCCTGCCACACTTCAGACATTTTTTTAACCCTGTCTTGGGTGTGGAGGGAGTTGAAGACGAGGACATTGTCAAAGAAATTCTTGATGCGCCGTTCGTAACACGAAGCAGTTGCGTCGGAAAAACAGAACTGAGGTAACAGGCGCTGCTCGAGCCCTTTATAAGGCGGATGACTGACGCTCGATGGCGGCCCTCGAGGGACTTCGACTCTGCGATCTCAAATACAGCGCCCCCTGGTGAAAAATGTTTTCCGAAGCAGCTGAAGCTGGGATACGATTATCATAAGATGTGGAATACGTGGGAGGACACAATCCATTTGAAATGTATATTTGGATCGCGTGAAGTAGAGTACCTGGGTAATTGGATCGCGAAAAAAGGGGTGAGCCCTAAGAGAAACCTCCTCCAAGTCATAGTGGACGCTTCAGCCCTAACCTCAAAGGATGAGCTGCAGTCGTTCTTGGGGCTCGCAGAGTATTACGCAAAGTTCGTGTTAGGGAGAATTCTCATTTATGGCTAATTTCCCTCACCTAGTGAGTCCTCCAGCAGCTTTGCTGGACTTCTGGAGTTTATTTCTTTCAGTTGGTAAGAGTGTGAGCTTTTCCCCCACTCTTACCCATGTTTTGCCATGCGTCTTTTACCTGTTTTTGTGATTGTGGGCTCTGGAGTACATCACTTCAGTAGCCCCCTTTTTTGTGTGTTACACAGCACCTTCAGTGCAGTGACACAGGGTTGTCTTTTTAGACTTCCCACCGACTCCATTTCTGGGGCTGACTACAGTCCCCCAGAAAAGGGTAAAGTTGCCATTAACTTTACTTAGTCAAATTACCACAGATCCAGTACACCCCATCTTCCATGGAGTACTGGAAAGGGTTATTTCGTATCCCTTTGTATCTGTACCTCCTATAGCATTGTTTCGCTCTTAACATTTAGACTTGGCTGGTGGCAGTGGTATCTCCCCTAAATTTTCTACCACAATTATATTAGATAAACGTGGTATTGTTTTAGGCTATATTAGACTCGAACTTAATCCCGCTTGACCAAATACTTTTTCTTTTGGCTCCCGTCGGGTTTATTCGCCATTTCTTTTTGTTAAAGTCTCTCTTGTGTCTTACTTTGCACGGCAAACCAGGTTTGCCTCCTTTGTTCACCGCCTTTTGGCGGGCTTCTGCTAAGAAGCCCTCCTCCAGGCACCTGGGTGTCTAGGTGGGCAGAATGTGAGGGAGGGGTGTAGTCACCCCCTGCACAGGGTATCCTAGGAAACCCAAGTCACACTTTGCCATGATTGGCTGAGGCGCTTGTCCGGGCTGGACAACCCCCCTGCTGCGTGATTGACAGCCAGGCTGTGTGAATGGGGTTTTTTCGCATAAAAGGTAGGTCTCTTGGGCTAGAAGTCAGAGAGTCGCCACTGGAACTACAAAGAACCGAAGAGAAGCAGGGAAGAAGTCGCCTGCTGCAACTACCCCGTCCCGGTGAAGCCCTGCTGCAGTCCTGAGCCATCTACCCTTCGACGACTAGAGAAGATCCAGTCTGGAGTCTTCTTCCCTTGAGCTTGGTGGGGATAACCAGTTCATCTTCTACAGCCAGAGGATCCTCCCCTTGGTCGAAATCCCTGCACAGTGCTGTAGTGGTCCGGATAGCCATCTGAAGAGCCTCTCCTGTTTTTAAGGAGCGCACCTTTTATTCATCGTCACTGCTGCCGGCTTCATCCCTGTGTGGTGCAGACCCCTTCAGACGTCCTCCTTCACATCGAAGCTCCAGGAACCGTGGGTCTGCGGGAAACCAACAGGAACAACTGCCAGGGCACCAGCTTCTCCACTGAATAAGGTACTGTGTCCTGCTTGAGGAATTAGGGTGAACCCCTTTTCTTCATCTCCAAGGTTTGCCCTCGTCTTCCCTCCTTCTTATAACTTTTGCTTCCGAACATTGACAATATCAAACTACTCTTGGCTATGTTGAATCGTGAACTGTTCGACTGTGTGATCGACAACAGGCACCCGGTGTCACTTGACCCTGGCTACGGCCCTTTGACTCTTGAATTCCTGTCTACGAGTGTTCTTCGATTCTGTCTGCCTAACTATAATATTGCCTATGATTTGGGTATCTCAGGTGCTAAGTGTGTTTTTGCCCCGGTAGCATTTCTTGTCACGGATACGCGTTTATTTAGTAGACCGAACGGTCAAAAAGTGATCACAATCGTATTCACGGTAACATGTCTTGTTGCATAACACCGGTCCATTCAAACACAGGGTACTTACCTTGAGTCATACGGTACAAAGTGAATTGGTTAGTCGTAGTATATTTTACGTGTGGTTTTGAATTTAATAGAAGTGTAGTGTTCATAACAAATGGTTTAAAAATAAATGTACTTATATTTTTCTACCTGAAACCTCGAGTCAGTGTTTGCTTGAGTCACAGTAATTGTGGTCCCTTTGTGTAATCTCTGCTACTGCTCATATACTCTTGAGATAAGCCTGGCTGCTACGCTACTGCTACCACTTTAACATAGTAGTACAGGCTTGTACCAAAGGTAAAACTTGTATTGCCACCTGTAGTCTTAATTGTGTGTAGTGGTCCCTAAGGGCACTGCACAGGATTCTGCCTAACAGTTCGTTCCCAGATTTTCAGAAATCATGTCTGCCTTGAGAGAGTCCTGAGGAAAGGAGCGGAGTACACGTAGGAGTTGCAGCAAAATGCGGCGTTTACCGAAATCAAAAAGAGAATCCTTCATGCCCTGTGCTTGAAACCGTTCAACCCCGAATGGGAAACGTACATAAGAACAGATGCCAGTACATAGGGCTTGGGCGCCACTCTCACCCAAAAACTGGCCAATACCGAAAATACATTGATTCGGCACAGCAGGCAAGGGAAATGCAGAAGACCATCCAAGAATGAAAAAACCTGACATGCAGCAACACAACTCCTACTGTCACTCAAGAAGTCTGATCAAATTGCTGCACCCTCCAACAAAAAGATCCTCGACATCCAAGAACACCTTGACGTTCACACTCGTACATCACAAATGAGACACTACACCGACACTTCCTCTACCTCCTCTCTAACCTCCTTTTGCTTTCACTCTGCTGAGGTCCCACTCACTACCATTGGGTCCAGCAACCCAACCAGATCTCCAGAGTATCCATTCCATCCCAATTATAAAAAATCCATCGTAAAATATTATTATCTAACGCTGATTCTCCTATCCAACAACTCAATGACTTCATCAGTATTGAATGTGTCTCAAATCCGTTGAAATCTACTTAAACCTGCTCAAAAAGTCTGCAGCAGACCCGAATGAACCATTTACCTACTGCTTAAGCTCTAAATCTACATTTATCTGAAAGTTAATGAAACCAATTCATATACAGTTAACTCCAGGTCTTCATCAAAACATAAAACGTCTTGGATGAGGTCCCATATGGATTCAGACTATCCAGGAATACAGAACCAGCTCTGTGTTTGATCTGGGACACACTTAAAAACAATGCAGATGAAAACTCAGTTCCAGGAGCCAGAGCCTTTCAATTATTGAACCGTGATTAACTGTGAACCTAACAAACCTCACTGCAAACTTTGTACCCGATTCTTGAGCCTTCTGCTCATTCATCAACTTTAACTCTGCACTTATAGCAATGCCTCTCGACAAGCCCACTTTTAATAGATTAATGGTGCAACCCCCTAAATTGCAGGACTCGGGTCTTGTTGTCTGGGATTCCATGGGCTTTCACTCAAGCCTACTCTACAGGGTTTATGCTGAAAGAGTTCTCTATCTCCAAAAAAGGTTGCAAAAAAGAGATGATAGCCCAAATAAAAGCTGATTCTTTGCCCTGCAGGCGTATTCAACATGTTTGCAGACTTCAATAACTCATTACACAACTTGGAAGCCCGCCCAGTTGCAGACATAGAACATGAGTTCATGAATGATATCAATCCCCTAATCTAGATGCAGATGTCAGAGAATTCATAGGAGCAGCAATACATAGTTAAACATAAAACAAGTCCTAAAAGACAGGGCAGCAGGGAACCCCCCCAGGAGATGATGGATAGTCACTGGATGTTATAATATATGTGATTGTCAGTTTGCCCAATATTGACCCAGGTTTATAAAGAAACAGAGTCCAGGGGCATTCTTTTGCCAGAATTTAATAGGGTGTTAATCTCAGTCACTCCGAGCCCAAGAGGGGTAAAACCAAATGTAGAAGTTTAAAAGAACAAGTTACTCTCTTACCTGGTAACGTTCTTTCAATGGGATGGTCCAACGACGTATTCCATATCTATGACATGTAATCACCACAGCTGTGCTGCTTTGGAAAATCTTCGCTGTCTGCGTCCTGCGTCAAAGACGTCGATACGCCGCCCTCGAGGACCTCGTCTGACGGCCGACGTCACTGGATGTTATAAGTAGGACGCACGACACCCATGGCCTCAGTTGTAGTTTTTCCCAGAACGTGTGGCACCAGTCTTCTGCACCAGTCTTCTGCCAGTCTAAGCCTTGCGGAAACGTATGCTGCAATCGAATAAGAAGTTCTGTAGTGGGGAAGGCAGGGAGGGAGCGATATGGAATACGTCGTCGGACCAACCCATCGAAAGAACCTTACCAGGTAAGAGAGTAACTTGATCTTTGAGGGGATTGGGCCCTCTGACATATTCCATATCTATGACAGACTCCCAAAGCAGTACCAATGCAAGGAGGTGGGAAAAGAATTTAGAAAACAGAAATTTAGAATGCCCGATCAAATTGCGGAGTAAAAGGACCGCCTTGCCAAAGGCCAGATCCTGCCCCCGGATGGAATCAAGGGAGTAGTGACGTACAAAAGTATGTACTGAAGCCCAGGTGGCTGCATCACAGATGTTACGAATAGGAACACCCCTCTGTAGGGCAGTAGAGGCAGCCATACCCCAAGTAGAATGGGCCCGCAAGCCGACCGGTGGGTCCTTACCCGCCAAGCGGTAACACTCAGAGATAGCCAAAATAATCCAGCGAGACAAAGTCTGTTTCGTCACAGCTTGTCCCAAACGCTTTCCAGCGTAACCAATGAAGAGTTGATCGTCCACTCTGACCCGGGACATGCGTGAAATATAAAAGCTTAACGCTCTCCTAGGATCAAGCCTATGGAGCCTTTCCTCTTCCTTACCAGGATGTGGAGGAGGATAAAACGGTGGAAGAACAACCTTCTGGCCTAAATTAAATCCCGACACCACCTTCTGAAGAAAAGAAGGACAAACTCTAAGGACAACCCTGTCCTTATGAAACACAGTGAAGGGTGGCTTAACTGAAAGTGCGTATAACTCACTCACTCTGCGAGCGGAAGTGACCGCAACTAAAAATTCAGTTTTAAGAGTTAACCGTCTCAAAGGGCATGAATGTAAAGGCTTAAACGGAGCACCCATCAGAAACTTGAGAACAAGGTTAAAATCCCAACCGGGCACCTGGAAAGGTGACGGAGGGAACACATTAGTGAGCCCTTTCAGAAACTGAGAAATTAAAGGAATTTTAAAATAGGAACACTCTTCAGATGAGCGCTTAAATATGGACAGCGCCGCCAGGCAACCTTTAACGGTAACCAATTGCAAGCCCCTGTGGGCCAAAAAAAGCAAAAAAGACAGAACCATGGGAATGTCACATGCAAAAGGATCCACATTCTTAACCCTGCACCAGTCGCAGAACTTACGCCAACGGCAACAGTACAGGGACTTTGTTGCGGGCCATCTGGCCGAGAGCAACACCTCCATCACGTCTTCAGGGAGGTCCCAATCCTTATACCTCAACCTTTCAGAAACCAAGCATGAAGGTTGAGGTATCTGACCTCTGGATGGAGAACCTGACCCCCCTCCCGTGAGAGCAGATCGTCTCAGTAGGGAAGACGATGTGGAGGGCAGATGGACAAGTCGAGAAGGTCCGAGTACCACGTCCTCCGGGCCCACGCCGGAGCAATGAAGATCATCCGAGAACCGAACCTCCGTAAACTCCGCAGTACTTGCGGGATGACAGGGACTGGAGGAAACGCGTACAGCAGTGGGAATGACCACTCCACCACGAACGCGTCTCCCAAGGCTCCGTTTGGAGGAAATTCCCGTGAGCAGAACCTCTCGCACTACTGGTTGACACTGGAGGCGAAGAGATCCACTTGAGGGGTCCCCCAAAGGGCAAAGCTCTCCAAGAGAATCTCCTGAGCCAACTCCCACACGTGAGAGATCGCGCTCTGCCTGCTCAGAGCATCTGCCGTCTCGTTTTCGTCTCCGGCCAGATGAACTGCCGAGATCGAAACTTCCTGATGGACTGCCCAGAACCAGAACTGCATCGGCTCCCTGCACAGAGGAAGTGACCCTGCCCCCCCCCTTTTTGTTGAGGTAGTGCATGGCCACCGTGTTGTCCGTCAGGACATTCTTCCCTCGCACAGTCGGCAGAAAAGCCTTCAGGGCTAGCCTGAAGGCCGTCAGCTCCAGCAGATTGACATGGAGTCTGGACTCGGAAGGAGACCAACGACCGCTGACTGTCAACTCGTTGGCATGAGCTCCCCATCCCGCGAGGGATGCGTCCGTCACGATCGTCGCCTCCGGCCAGGGTAGCCAAAATGGAGCCCCCTTCATCAGATTGTCTTTGACGGCCCACCACAGAAGGTCCTGGGCGACCGAGGATGGAACCTGAACAGGGTCCGACATCCTGCCGGAGGACTGAGACCACTGGAGCTTGAGTGCCCATTGCGAAGATCTCATCCGCAACCTGGCCTCTGGCAACTGAAGAATGCAGGATGCCATGAGGACGAGCAATCTCAAGAACTCGAACGCTGGGAGACTCTGGGCAAGCTGTAAATCTGCTGAATGTGATGAGCCCTCACCTGGGGAGGAAAACACTGCCCCAGGGACGTGTCGAGCACTGCTCCGATGTACTGGAGCCTCTGAGTTGGTGTCAAATGGGACTTCTTTAAGTTGAGGGAGTGACAGGTGACTGACAGATGATCCATGACTTGCTCGGGAGAGCGTGCCCTGATCAACCAATCGTCCAGGTAGGGTTAGACGTGAATCCCCCCTTTCCTGAGGTGCGCTGCCACCACTACCATGAGCTTGGTGAAGACCCTCGGGGAGGAGGTCAATCCGAACGGCAGGACCTGAAACTGAAAGTGCGAGTCGTCAACCGCGAACCTCGGGTACTTCTTGTGCTTTGGATGTATTGGCACATGAAAATAAGTGTCCTTGAGGTCGAGAGACACCAGCCAGTCCTGAAGTTGAAGGGCCTTGAGGACTTGAGAGAGTAACCATCTTGAACTTGTCCTTACTGAGGAGTTTGTTCAAACCGCACAAGTCCATGATGGGTCTCAATCCCCTGTCTTTCTTGGAAATCAAAAAATAAGGCGAATACCATCCCTTGTTCCTCTCCGCTACAGGCACCAGTTCTTTGGCGCCTTTCTCCAGCAGGGATTGAATTTCCTGCGCAAGGAGCGGATCCGGACTCTTCAAAGAGAGATTCCCCGGTGGATTGTCTTGAGGCCTCTGCCGGAAAGGAAGACAGTAGCCGTGGGTTATGATCTCCAGAACCCACACAGCTGAAGTAATGGCGAGCCACTCTGCAAGATGCTGCGCCAGCCTTCCCCCAACCGGCGAACCATGGGACATGGCCTCATGACTGAGCTGAAGCGGCTGCGGCGCTGCCTGAGGGCAAAGAGGCAACAGCCCGAGCGGCCTTGGCACCTCGAGTACCTTGTTTTCCACCTCTGGCACTCCTACGGTGGCACCTTTGACTGGCAGCTCCTCTAGCTTTACCAAAGGATGAGTAATAACGAAAGGAACCTCCCCTCCATTACTGTACCCTAGGACGAAAAGGCGGAGGTTGGCGAACTGCAGCGCCCAACAACTTTGCTGCAGCTTGGAGGACTTCAACCTCTCAAGGCTCTCGTCAGCCTTGCTGCCAAAAAGATGTTCTCCCGTCAAAGGGCATGTTGAGGAGCCGGGCCTGCACATCAGGAGCAAACCCCGACTTCCGCAACCACGCAAACCTGCGTATCACGGTGCTCGCCGCCATGGACCGGCTGACGCAATCTGCCATGTCCAAACCCGACTGAACGGCCTCACACATGGCATCCTTGTCAAGTAGCAGGGGTCGCTACTGGCTGGGCGGTATTTTCGAGGCAAAGACTTGCCCACTGCCGGGAGACTCTCCGGAGCAGTCCAAGCTGCCGCCACCCTCCTCTGTAGAGCCATATGGAACGGCAGTACCGAGTCAGTTGGTGGACCTTGGTCCAGGATATCCGTAAGGTCATCCTGAAGAAAATCCCCTGGGGGAGCAGACCATCCCAAGTACTCGGTGCCCCTAGACATAAGGCGCCGGTACGAGGAGTCGACATGAGTGCCAGGCTCAGGCCTACAAAACTCCATCTCCGGAGAGGTGTCCAGCCCACTGGCATCGTGCAGGGACTGCCGCAGGTCCTCAATCTGGCTATGGCCCGAGAGAATCTCGTCTGGCACCGTATCAGGAACCATGCCATCATCAGAGCCCTCATCCACCTCTGAAATAAACTCAAATTGGCAGTAAGGAGGCACAGAATGTGGAACAAAGCCATGCTTGACCTTGGCCAGAGCCTTTCTAGGGGGTTCCACCGAGCCCCGGGGTACCCCCATCGAAACAGCCTCGAAAGGCGTCAAATGAATCAGCGTTGATGCCGAACGCGGCGCTGACAGCATCGATAGCATCGACACAGGCCTCGAGGCCGGAGTCCCGAGCGTGTCCCTCGACAGCCTGGTCGCCGATGGCGTCGACGACTTCTTCAGAGGCGGGGCCTTGAAAGAGTCCGTCGACTACCTCGGCGCCACCGGTGTCGACGTCTTCCTCGAAGACGCCACAGGTGCACACGGTCTCGAGCGCGTCGAGGACCGGGACCTGGACCGGGCATGACGAGAACCGATTCCCTTTGTCCGAGCGGGACCTCTTCCGCGAATCGTGCCGACCACCCGAGTCCGAAGGCGTGCGAGCGGTGTCTCTCGACCGATCACGACCGACCCCACTCGGAGGTGCAGACAGACCAGTGTCCTGCGATTCGAGAATCGCTAACATTTTCTTCCCGAAGGAAGCCCATTCCTCCAGCGTTGCATGCTTGGTGGGATAAGCGACTCGCCGACGGGCGGAGTCCTCAGATGAGGACGGGGAAGGCGACCGATGACGGCGCCTTGAAGAGGCAGAGGAGTGGCGGGACCGACTCTGGGACCGAGACCCACTGGACTTCTGACGACGATACGGAGAGTCGCCCCTCGAATTGTCCGTCGAAGCCCTGCAGACCTCGACTTCCGTGGCTTGGACACCTTACCTACCAACAACTTCTTGCGCTCCCGCAAGGCTTTGGACGTGAGCGACTGGCAGTCGACAGTCATCCGTGTCATGGGCCTCGGCGAGGCACCAGAGGCAGGCGTCGTGCGAGTCCGTCACTGACATCTTGGACCCACAGTCCCCGCACTACTTAAAGCCCGGACGCGGGGTGGAAGACGAGGTAGACATCTTCACGAAGAAATTCTTCACAATACGAACAGGTTCGAAGAACCGAGAAAGAACAGAAACTCCAAAGAGTCGAGGCGCGCCGAGATCTCCGAAGCAAACACGTTCGCTCCATGTTCGCTCCTCAGACAGGACGGTGATTGGGCAAGCAGCTTGCGTGCTTTTCTATTGGCTGCCGTGAAGCGTGCAGGGCGTCTATTTTCAGAGACGGCCGCCATCTTTGTTTATCGGAGCGGGATCTGCTGCCTGCACAGTGTAGATGTGGGCTGCGTCGGCTCTGCATCGGCCCTGCATCAGCCACGAAAAGGCGGTGAGGCACAGGCCCTCGTGTCTCTCTCTTGTTCCTCCCACCCCCCGCTCATGGCCCGTGTCTCCCATGTCCCCCCCCTCGCTGATTCTCTGTGTGTTCCTCCCACCCCCCGCTCATGCTCTGTTTCTCTTTCCCGTTCCACCCCCTGCTCATGCCCCGTGTCTCTCTCCCCTTGCCCCCATCCCCGCTCATGCCCCATGTGTCTCTCCCCTTCCCCCACTCATGCCCAGTGTGTCTCTCCCCTTTCCCCCCCACCCCCCGCTCATGCCCACTTGTCTCTCCCCTTTCCCCCCACCCCCCGCTCATGCCCCATGTCTCTCTCCTTTCCCCCCACCCCCCGCTCATGCCCCATGTGTCTCCCTCCCCTTCCCCCCACCCATGCCCCGTGTGTCTCCCTCCTTCCCCCCACCCCCCGCTCATGCCCCGTGTGTCTCTCTCCCCTTCCCCCGCTCATGCCCCGCGTCTCTCCCCTTCCCCCCACCCCCGCTCATGCCCCGTGTCTCTCCCTCCTTTCCGCCACCCCCGCTCATGCCCCGTGTCTCTCTCCCCTTCCCCCCCACCCCCCGCTCATGCCCCGTGTGTCTCACCCCTTCCCCCACACGCCCTGCTCATGCCCCGTGTGTCTCTCCCCTTCCCGCCGCTCATGCCCCGTGCCTCCCTACTGTTCCCCCCCACCCCCGCTCATGCCCCGTGTCTCTCTCCCCTTCCCCCACACCCCCCGCTCATGCCCTGTGTGTCTCCCTACTGTTACCTCACCCCCGCTCATGCCCCGTGTCTCTCTCCCCTGCCCCCACACCCCCTGCTCATGCCCCCTGTGTCTCTCCCCCTTCCCCGCCTCTCATGCCCCGTGCCTCCCTACTGTTCCCCCCCACCCCCGCTCATGCCCCGTGTCTCTCTCCCCTTCCCCCACACCCCCCGCTCATGGCCCGTGTCTCCCTACTGTTCCCCTTCCCCCCCCGCTCATGCCCAGTGTCTCCCTACTGTTCCCCCACCCCCCGCTCATGCCCCGTGTCTCTCTACACTTCCCCCCACCCCCGCTCATGCCCCGTGTCTCCCTCGTGTTACCCCCCCAGCCCCCGCTCAAGCCCTGTGTCTCCCGTTACCCCCCCACCCCCCGCTCATGTCCCGTGTCTCTCCTAATACCCCGCACCCCCCGCTCATGCCCCGTGTCTCCCCTGTTCCCCCCACCCCCACTCATGCCCAGTGTCTCTCTCCTGCCCCCCCACCCCCGCTCATGCCCCGTGTCTCCCTTGTGTTACCCCCCCACACCCCTGCTCATGCCCCGTTTCTCCCCTGTTCCCCCCCACCCCCGCTCATGCCGTGTCTCTCTCCTATTCCCCCCCACCCCCGCTCATGCCCCGTGTCTCCCCTGTCCCCCCACCCCCCGCTCATGCCCCGTGTCTCCCCTGTCCCCCTCTCATGCCCCGTGTTTCCCTGGTGTACCCCCCACCCTCCGGTCATGCCCCGTGTTTCCCTCCTGTACCCCGCTCATGCCCCGTGTTTCCCTCATGTTCCCCGCACTCCCCCGCTCATGCCCCGTGTGTCTCTAGTTGCCCCCACCCCCGCTCATGCCCCGTGTCTCCCTAGTCTTGCCCCCACCCCCAATCATTCCCCATGTCTCCCTAGGGTTACCTCCCACCCCCCGCTGATGCCCGTGTCTCCCTTGTGTTACCTCCCACCCCCCGCTCATGCCCGTTTCTCCCTCGTGTTCCCCCCCACCCCGCTCATGCCCCATGTCTCTCTCCTTCCCCCCCACCCCCGCTCATGCCCCATGTCTCTCTCCTTCCCCCCCACCCCCGCTCATGCCCCATGTCTCTCTCCTTCCCCCCCACCCCCGCTCATGCCCCGTGTGTGCCCTATTCCCCAAGCCCCTGCTCATGCCCCGTGTGTGCCGTTTCCCCCACCCCCGCTCATGCCCTGTGTGTGCCCTGTTTCCCCCACCCCCCGCGTCTCCCCTGTTCCCCCCATGTTCCTCCCCACCCCCTGCTCATGCCCCGTGTCTCCCTCGTGTTCCTCCCCACCCCCCGCTCATGCCCCACGTCTCCCCTGTTCCCCCCACCCCCGCTCATGCCCCGTGTTTCCTTCCTTTTCCCCCCAGCCCCTGCTCATGCCCCGTTTGTGCCCTGTTCCCACTCACCCCCCGCTCATGCCCATGTGTCTCCCCTGTTCCCCCCCACCCCCCGCTCATGCCCTGTTGTGTTCTCTTTATACACCCCACCTTCCCTTTCCATGGTGGCCATCTTGGTAAAAGATTTTCCTTCCTACACCGGGACGCTGCAGGGACGTTATGGTTAAGTTGCACTAATAAAAACCTATGAAATTCAATGAAAAAACGTTGTTAAAAGGGACATTATGGTTAAGTTGCGCTACTAAAAACCTATGAAATTCAGTGAAAAAACTTTGTCAAAGGGACGTTATGGTTCCAAGTAAAACCGAAAAACCCTTGAAATTCGCCAGTTATGGTAAGCTAAGCAACCATAACTCGCGCCACCACCGTGCACTGCTAAGACTAACGCCCAGGACATCAAAGATGACATCACAAATGTCATTGATGACACCACTGATGACATCACATGTCTGGCTCACTCTTTTTTCTTTTGCTGACATATCTAGGCCACATGGTTTTCTTCAGTAACAGTCCGAAACTAAACATTTTATTTTATTTGTAGACGTATCCTTCAAGTAGGTTCTTACAGTAATTCCCTTAGAGTCCAGTCACATCTTATGAAACATATACATACGGGAAGACACAAGCTTGAAAGACAGAAATCCTTTTTGTGCATAAAGATAATCAATAGACTTATGAGCACTTTCTGATAGTTCTGTTTTTTTATGGCTGTACTTTCCCTGTATATGGTCATATTTGTATACATTGTACTCGCACTACTTTCCTTAGGGTCCAATCACATCAAGTGATACATATACATAGGGTAAATAGCAGCTTTGAAACAGAGCAATCATTTATTTGCATGAAAATAATCAGTTAAGTTATGAATTGTTTCTGATACTACTTTTGCTTTTTTGCTAACTTCACTTTCCCTGTATATACCCATATTGGCATGTGTTCTTGTGTCTTTGTGTTTTGTCTATAGTAATGCAATTATGTAATACATCTGTTTTATTAGCTACTTATTACATATTTCACAGTACACAAAAATCTATTAAGAAAACAATTATTTCATTATTCAACATCTTAACATTACGAATATTATACCTTTATCTTTCTTATGTTTCTGTATGAGTAGCTTAGTATACTAGATAGAACCCCATAACAGAATGCTATTTATATCAATGCATCGTTCAATGCACTAATTAGGGTATGATATTTATTGCAATGATCCTTGACACTTTTTTCGCAACATTATAGTAAGAATCCCTTGTACACATATTTCATGAAAAGTCCATACACATGTGATGTCATCAGTGATGTCATCAATGACATTTGTGATGTCATCTTTGATGTCCTGGGTGTTAGTCTTAGCAGTGCACGGTGTGGCGCGAGTTATGGTTGCTTAGCTTACCATAACTGGCGAATTTCAAGGGTTATTCGGTTTTACTTGGAACCATAACGTCCCTTTGACAACGTTTTTTCACTGAATTTCATATGTTTTCAGTAGCACAACTTAACCATAACGTCCCTATATATATATATATATATATATATATATATATATATATATATATATATATATATATATATATATTCAGTGAAAAAACTTTGTTAAAGGGACGTTATGGTTAAGTTGCGCTACTGAAAACATATGAAATTCAGTGAAAAAACGTTGTCAAAGGGACGTTATGGTTCCAAGTAAAACCGAATAACCCTTGACCATATATAATGACTCGAGAATAATAAAAAGCAAATAAAAGGTTACCGGGAGGACATCCGAAAAGAGAGGTTACCGGGGCACACACCCGAGAAGTGAGAGGATTCGCCTTATTCCTGCGATTTAATATAGCGGCTAGAAGAAACGAGTACCCAGAGTAACACATAATGGGGAACAATTAGACTACCACAGCGTTTAAAGACGTTGTGAAAGGGGTACGTTTACACTCCATGAAGGGGTAATGATTAGAGGCAGAGATATCTGTGTCCAGCTGGTGTCCGTCTAGTCTGTCAAGCGTCTGTCTTATATGTTTTGTTGTGACGTCATATGTAAAATATTTTTCTTAGAGAACTGATTTAAATTTGTGCGATTTAATAGCTGAGATAAAAATCGCATGTGAATTGATATTTTTTGAATAAATCGGAAGATATAAAATTTTATGGAAATTTGGATTGGAGCTTGCAGTATTTGGTGCTTGCTCATATTGTTAGAAGCTGTTTAAACCACACGAAAGCATTGACAAGTGTTATTTAAGAGGAAAGGCAACAGATTTAAGTATGGAATACATGAATCCATTGGCACACTTATGCAAACAGTTGCCAAAGCACGCACCCAAGCTAAAGAAATATAGTACCGAGTGGGTTAAAGGTACCGCCCACGAGATGTTTATGCCGTGGCCACAAAATGGGTCTTTATCTAAAGCCGTCTTACAACATATGACGACATATTTGCATGCTACGTATACAGGCAAGAAGTTAGAAAAATGCCTTGCTGTTCTCGAGTTATGGAAAATGTATGAACAGGGAAAGGATGAAGAGCCGCCAACAGATTGGATACTTAATGTATGCACAGAGGGGGGTGAGACACCTACCGCGTCTCCTGCCCCAACCGAAACAGAAGTTGAAAAAAGTAAGGACGAGGGATTATACCCGTTGAGGGAACTTAAAGCAGCCACGGGGTACAGCAACCCTGAATACGAGTCATCTACACATAGTAGTGATGAAAATCAAGGGAAAGATGAGGACAAGAATATTACCTCTGCAGTCCCAAGGGACAAGGGGAGACGTGATGATGAAAGAAAAGATCAGGCACAGAAAAGTGCATCTCTCGACAAAGAGAGAGAAGGGAAGAGATGGAAAGGGAGAGAATTGAAGAGATAGCATTTGCAAAAGACGAATGGATGGGAGGACACATTTTACTAAAACTCGATGGGAAAGGCATTGATGATGCGAAACAAAAGGAGAGGTTAAATGAGACACAGAGGAAGGGGAAGGAAAAGGAGTTAAGAGACGAAAGGATAAGAAGGAAAGACAGACAAAGGCGAGAACAGCTATATCGCGAAGAGCAAGAAAGACAGTTTGATCGTAATCCAAGAGCAAACTACGATCAAGACAAAAACAGCAAAGGTTAGAAGAGCAAAGGATACGTGAAAAAAGAATAAGGAGATGAAGAGATGAGGAAATTCGAAGGGCAGATGAACATAGAAATGAAAAGAGAAAGGAAGAAGATAGGGTCAGAGAAGAGGCGAGGAAACGCAAAGAATTTGATGACGACGTAGAATGCAAGCAAAGACAGAGCACACGATCTGGAATATCTGGGGAAAGAGGTTAAAAAACCCACTCCAGTTGTAGACTCGGAAGACATCAAAGAATTCTTTCCTGAGTACAATTCAGTACCAGGCACATCCAGGACAAATATTGATGATGACTTCGACACCAGAATCATTGGAGAAACGATCGATAGAATATAAGATGAAATGGGGCTAGAACAAATACCCCAAGGGGAGGGGGAAGACGAGTGCCTGGAAAGCACTCAGCTGTATGATACTGATGAGCTCACTCGAAGTAGTGGGAATAGAGAGCTATCCCTGGATAGATTAGAGATAAGTAGGAACAAAGAGGATACGAGAAGTCACACTAGTTGGGGACAGACAATGTCCGACTCCGAAAGGGAGGAGCGCGAGGAAAATGAGGAAGAGGGACGGAGCGAAAGACGACTCCCAAGAGAAAAAGGAATAGTGTGGTCCGACAATAGCGAACCTACACCGAGAGCATCAGAGTCCGCCACGCAGCCTGAACGATATAAAGAAGTATCTCACGGTCAGAGGGGGATGTCTTCGCCGCCCTATGTGGACAGAATAAGGGAATTGCCAGGTAGATGGCGATGCGGGAATATTACCCCTGCAATAGACAGGAGAACAATGAGAGGAGAGAGAGAGGGCTACACATTCCAATTTCCGCTGCTCGAGAAGGGGAGAATAAGACCACAATATATTCCATGGCCACACATGGATTGAGAAAAATTTGAAAAACAAGCTTCCAATGCTGACATCGGGAGCCGGAAAATGGATACTTCTGATATGGGAGCTATTATGACTCGAAAAATGAAGGAGTCTGAAGATCCGTTATTTTATATACAGAATGTCCAAGACGCATGGGTGCTCGAGAAAGCGAAATTGGTGCAAAAGAAATTGTCAAAATATGATTGAGGGAGCCATGATAACTAGCACAGCTGAATAAAGCATGCAGCAGGTGGCTAGTCCGCAGCAGAATAATCAGGGCAATGCTGGAGTCTATCCAAGGGGAAGAGGATTTGGGGGAAGAGGATGGCAGAGCAATCAGGGAGGTTTCCAAAATATGCAAAATGGCAACCAAGATATGTCAAATGGTTTGACCACCGCCAGTTTGTTGGCTGTGCCTAATGACGGGCATTTGGCGCGCACATGCAGAAATCAAGGCATGATGCAGGACGGCCAAGGAATTGGAGCAGGCATGGCAAATCCACCTGCAGTTTTACTGCAGGGTGGTGCACAAAATCACGCGGTGCAACAACAAGCACAAGGAGCGCAGCAAGGGGTGCAGCCGCAAAGCATGGAGAATTTTCTACAAGGACAATTCCAACAGGCACCGCTGCAACTATCACAGACCATGAACCCTGGAATGGGAAGTAATAATGGGAATGGGGGAAATCCACCAGCACAGAGTGGGCCAAATTTGTATATAAACTAGGACAGCTCACTGGGAACCCTGATGTGGTCTATCCTATCAGTGACACCAGACCCTCACAGGGAACCTAGGGTGGATGTTGTTATAGGGGATAAAAGAATATTCATTCCTAGTTGACACGGGTGCAACACGCTCATGCATACGTGAAGGCAAATTTTCCTTGTCCGGCGAGGGCATAGATACTCAGAGTTTCACAGGAGCTACCAGTCGAGTTCCCTTTACAAATGCATTTCCAGTCTCAATAGAAGATTGCGAAATGAATGTAGCTATATTTTCGGCAGACCCCAGTAATCATTTTGGGTCGAGATTTAATGACGAAGTTGAACATGACAATCTTGTTCACGGAGGAGGGCATATATAGTATGTTCCATTCCAGGAATGCACTATTCAAATGTATGCAAATGGATTAGAGCATACTCAGGACACAGAGCCATGAGGGCCATACCATTAGAGTCAGAAATCTTTGCATATGGTATGCGTGTGCTCATGGCAGGATTACCAGGCCTCGCAGACAAAGTCATGAGAATCCCTGATGAGTTCTTATTCAGACCCAGAATACCGATTCACGAGGAGAAGGGACAAGTATTTCCCTTGATGATACACACAGCTGCAATGCGAGGGAAAGTGGTCTTGGTTGACAGTTACGATGACGAGGGCAGACAATGGTACATGATAATTGCCATTGAAGAAGGATATCGAGTGACTGACGTCACCGATGACCATTTGTTTGAAAAACAAGCAGAAATGGGAGAGACAAGGGTGGAAGTGAGTCTCACCTTTTGGGTAAAGATGATTAAAAGAGAAGTACCTCAGAGAATGATGTTGGCACTAAAACGTCCTGAATATTTTGATGACGACATAGTCAAGGTGCCTGTCTCAGTGTGGACTACAGGACCCTATGACTTGGGTCTCTTGAAGGGGGTTGGGGAAGTAAAGATCAAACTGAAACCAGGAGCAATTCTACCAAGAGCCCGACAATATCCATTGTCCATAGAGGCCGATGAGGGGATTTTCAAGACAATTTCTGCCATGATGGACCAGGGCATCTTAGTGACGTCAGAGTCACCATGTCATACGTCAGTATATCCTGTGAAAAAAAGTAAAGGGGGGTCTTGGAGGCTAGTGCAGGACCTAAGGCCAATAAATGATATTGTTGCGGCTGAGTTCCCTATAGCCTCTAACCCGTCTACAATTCTATGTAATATACCCGTTGAGGCAAAATATTTCACGGTGATTGACTTGAAAAATGCATTTTTCTCAATCCCGTTGCACCGAGACTCACAAGATCTAATGTCATTTACGTTCAGACAAATGTGTCTGAAAAGCATGAGGCTGCCACAGGGGTACTGTGAGTCTCCTATTTTCAACAGAGTCCTGCAGATGGACTAAGTGTCATCCTGCAGTATGTGGATGATGACAGAAGAGCAATGCCGGCACGATTCTGTTCAGCTATTGACTATACTGGCTGAGAAAGGATATAAGGTTGATAAAGAGAAGTTACAATATTGTCAAAAAGAAGTGCTGTACATAGGCCAGCTGATCTCACATGAAGGAAAGAAAGTGACCCCAGAAAGGGCTGAAGCCATATTGAACACGGCTAAGACGCACACGATAAAGCAGATGCAGAGCTTTTCAGGCCTATGCAACTATATCAGGGCATGGGTCTTCGACTACAACTCTTACACTAAGCCTTTACTTCAGGCCCTAAAGAACGCCCAAGTGACGAAAGAAAAGATCGAATGGTCTGAGATCATGGAGAAAGGGTTTGTTGAACTCAAAAGAGCTATTTGCTCAGCTCCAGTTCTAGGGATCTCCAATTATGTAGAGGAATTTTACACGTTTTTACACACAAATGGCAGCGTCATGACGGCAGTGCTCGCTCAAAGAAACTCGTTGGGGTACAAGCCCCGGGCATATTACAGCGGGTATCTGGACCTGGTAATGAGAGGCCACTTCCCATGCCAACAAAGTTTAGCTGCCTCAGCGTTCGCCATAGAAAAGGCGACAACCATTGTAATGGGATGCTCAATGACATTGTATGTCGAGCACTCGCTATTTGCCATTCTGGAGAAACCAAAGGGCACATTGACGTCTCAGAGAGCTTCTGCTTATGAAGTGATCATATCGAATCCATCGATAAAAATTGTCCAATATAAGATAATGAACCCAGCCATGTTCATAGCAGAACCAGTCACTGAAAGAGAGCCCATACATGACTGCAAATTATGAAGAATTCTATGATGAAATCCCCAGGGTGAAAGAAAATGCCTTGGCAGAAGGAGAGAGTGTCTTTATTGACGGTTCTTCGAGGATCGATCAAAGGGACGGACAAAGATATACAGACGTTGCTGTGATGAAGCACACAGCAAATGGAGAATTTTGAGTACTTATTAGTGCACGAATACCATCTCATTACTCAGCACAGGCTGCAGAATCATTGGCGTTGATACTCGCCATTGAGAATCACGCAGACCAGGAAGTAACGGTGTACAGTGACTCCGCTTATGTGACGTCAACAGTGCACGCAGGCTTAGCGCGCTGGAAAAGGAGGGGCTACCTCCGAGCGGACGGCACGCCAGTGCAGCACGCAGCCTTATTGGACAGGCTGATTAAAGCACTACAGCTCCCAGTGGGCATAGCGGTCGTGAAATGTGCCGCCCACACGTAGGGGACAGATTTATCTCACGCAGAAACCAAGCAGCAGACACGGAAGCCATTCGTATGGCATCCAAAAGTGAGACGATTATGGAAGTGGAAATCGCCCATACAAATGAAAGCATGATGGTTGCACGAAAGGCACCTGAAGCCTATAACAGTCTTGGGCAAACGCAGCTAATGGAACTCCAAGGGGAGGCACCACAGGAAGAGGAAAACCTGTGGAAACGTCGAGGGTGTTCTTTAAACACCTCTGACAGCTTGTGGCGACAAGACAGCAGTGGTAAACCAGTAATGCCTGTAGCCCTATTAAAAATAGCACTGGAGCAGTTACATTACCCGGTGTATATGACAAAGGAGAATCTAGCAGCAATGCTCGCGGAAGACTGGTTCATACCGAATTTAGCTGAGCATGTTGCATTCTTTAGGGTGAACTGCATAATCTGCCAGCAATTCACCGCTGGGCACACATTAAAGGTAATGAGAGGAGTCATCCCCAGGCCAAATGGGTCTTTTCAGCACTTGCATATCGATTACGTCGACATGATTCAAGTATGTAACTGGTACAGATACTTAATTGTTGTGGTGTGTCCATTCTCTAGATGGATAGAGGCAGGTCCATGTACACACCCAGACTCTACCTGTGCGGCCACATTTTTAGTGAGGGAAGTGTTCCCAAGGTGGGGGGTATGCGAAGTCATGAGATTAGATAACGGCCCTCAATTTGTTAATTCAATATTTGAGCAAATTAGGTTGCTGCTTGGTATAAAGAACAAGTTCTCATCGGCTTATCATCTGCAAGGTAATGGAATCTGTGAGAAGCTCAACGGCTTGTTAAAGGAGAGGATAGCCAAGTTGAAGCTTATTCTAAGGACGGGGTGGTTGCACTGCCTTCCACTGGCACTTTATGCACTTTGGAACCAACCAGGCTCTGACCATCATCTTACGCCACACGAGATAGCCACAGGAAGAAGAACGAGAACTCCCCTGACACCCCCAGATAGAGCTAGATGGGATGCCCAGTCAACAGGAGAGTTTTAGGGTCTGAAATGCAAAATTACCTGAACTGCATGACATCTTGCCTTACTGTAATTTCAGACCAGCTGCTGCGACGACGAGGAAAAGGGTGCAGCGTAGCACAGAACACAGAAGGAGACACTACAACAGACCAAGTTCAAGGTCTACGTGTTCCACTCATCTTCCCTGTAGATGCCGTCCTTGTGAAAAACCATACAAGGAAAAAGTGGGACGAGCCAAGATTCAACGGTCCTTTTATCGTGGAGGACTGCATTCCATCAGCAGTGAAGCTACAAGGCAGGAGAGCTTGGATTTTTCTCGGTGATATCAAACCCTACATCGGAGAAGGCCCCCTGTCTGCACCCAAACGAGAGGAATCAATGAACGATGGGGAAGAACCGCAGCACGTGCAGACGAGATCCATGACGAGGAAGGACGCATGACCAGCGAACCAAGTACAAGGAACATTTTTACAAATTGTGGTTTAAATTGGACGCTTCCTCTAAGCAAAAAAGGGGAGAAGGACATAAAAACAGACACTCTGTGCATCCTAGTTGCAGGGTGAAGAAGAAAAATTGCACGTATAAGCCACAACATAATCTAGTGACTGCCGAACTTTGGACTGAGGCACACTTAAGCCTTGATGAGAAAAGAATATGCCAAGTTTTGCCAAGGACATTTACATTGGAAGCAAATACAGTATCCCGACTCGTTCCACACCGAAACCCTATTCGGAATCAGTTATGGTGTCCCAAAGTAGAGACATCACAAAGGACCTGGTCAATTATTTTGAGCTAGTGCGAAGATCATACCCGTCATTGATAAAGAGGCTCACCAGTGTCACTGACTTTTTACAAGATCCTGAAAACAAAAAGACAATAAGACAACTCCTCACTGTCATTGCCGAACAATTTATCCTACTCCCCGAGTACAGTGAGAAAGAATGAAATGTTCCCAACACAGGCGGAAATAGATGAGCTTATCAACACACTGTTCTTTCGCATAATCGAAGACTGTCCAACTCTTACCGGGAGAACAACAGGCACACTCACGTTTCTTCGAGTCCCATCAAACACCAAACATTTAAGCCATCTTTTAAATAAGATCCGAATTCTAGTCACACTCCACGTGACTGGACAGTGCAGACATTGTTTACATCAAGGAAAGAACATATAATCCTGAACCAAGCAAGACAGGACAGATGTCCCTGTCACCAGAAGACAGCAGGTTGTCACACAATGTCCTCTTTCGCCTAGTCACTGACTTTCCAGAGCTAGTGGGGAGACCGATCGATGTTGACGTCCTCACATTCATCAGAGATCCAGCTAATGTCGCACAGATGGGAATGCTCCTGCATGGAATCATGCTTCAAGTAGAACTTTCTAACCATCAGAGGAGCTGAGGAGATTCTAAAAAAGCGTTCCGCCGAGGGACAGATCGAGGGAGCAGAGTCAAGAACTTCACTTATTATACTTGTTGTCATATTTTCCCTATTCCATTATACTGATCAGTGTCCAATATGTCCTTGGGACTGAAGCAGATTCGAGGAGTGCACTTACTTTGAACACGCACAGTAAAGGAACTCACTGAAGTGTTATTTTATTTGATTTTTTCCATAGTCTAGCAAAGGAACTGCATCCTGAAATAAGATACAATTTGTCACTCACAAGAGGGGGGACACTTTTTAAGCACCTGACACTCTTAAACACAGAACTTGAAAGACGATATTGGGTGAGGGAATAATAACATTGACATTTGTTGAATGATCAAGATGGGGGTCCAGAGCAGAAACCTGGTCTTCCCACAAGAAGAGAGGCGCCCCCGCTTCTCTGGAAGAAAATGCTGCCGCCTAACGTATAGAACCATAATGTACTTATGCATCATATTTATCATTATTTTACTGTCATCAACAATCAGAAGTGCATTCTTTAGTGGTGCACAAAGCGTTCCAATTTCAGTGCACACACCTGATGATGCACGCATGAAACCTACAAAAGCACTCAGACCTTATATAGTCATTCCAGTCCCTAGAAGATCTGACGGAGTGAATGAACTTGAATGAATGTAATTAGCAATGATACACACACACTTGAGGTAACGAACGAAAGGAAAAGCCGGAGACAGGGTCGGCACAAAGTGAATTAAGTGAAATCACTAACAACTACACGCACACAAACACCGAATGCACATGAAACAGGCCTACTATCAATGACTGCAGAACCACAAACCAAAGCAGCAGAAAGGAAGAGACTACCTGCCATAAGAAACTTCACAGATGTGAGAAACCAAGAAGAGTTCAGAGAAAAACCAACAGAAGCAGTAATATCAGAAACTCTTGAGAAAACAAAAGCCAACTTGGAGAAACTCTCTGCACTGACACAAATGAGAGTAGACTCGTTATTCACGCACATAGCCAGAGCGCGGAAACTACAAGAGGAAATGAAGAACAAAACAGCAGAAACTTTATTGCCAAGCACACATGTCCTAACACAAGGCACCAGTTCTATAATAGTCATATACCAGACCAGCGTCAGACTGGTTGGCATGGGCATTTTCACCCAGCAGCGAAAGGATGCATGAAGACCAGGAAAGAGCTGCCAGACTCCTGTCCACTCAAATGGTGCAGATGAGGAAGCCTGCACCATGACCAGGATACCTGAAAATCCTCCAGCAAGAAAAAGCCATATCGATGCATTCAGGGATGTCGTCATAGCAAACTACAGGAAAACATTAAGAGTCAAAAGAAGTATACATGGAGATGACAATTATCTAAACGACTACCTGGACAGCACAGCACATTTGGGAAACATTTGGTACCAGCACATGAAGGAAGTTGGAAGACGAAGGGGAATGCTTTGTTTGCGCACTCCTACCGTACAGCATGGGGAAATCCAAGCTCTTCGTAGCTGTAGAAACTGATGTTTCAACAGCACACTGTCTCTCACACGTAGCAATGTGCAAGACCCGAGGCCAGTTCATGGGAAGTGACGCCTCATTGATATGGGCAACTGAAACAGCTTATCCCTATGAAGATGATTATGTCAAGGACATTAAGACAAGAAACAGAGCTCATACTAGGAATCATGTGATCAGGTATGAGAAGCCTGGAGTTAAAGGAGCAGGAATAAGATGGGAAGTAAACCAGAGACTAAATGTCCAAGGAAAAACTCCAGAAGAGGCTCAAATTTGCAAAAACAGAGCCAAATGCAGATTTGGGGAACAGTGCTTTCACCAAACGGATGGGAGAAAGGAGTAGTGATCTGCAGAGCATGGATGGTCCTTGGAGCCTGCAAGGAAGCAAATGAAAGCTCACAGACTGTGCAAGGCATTGTGGCCAAAACTTGCAAACTGCTGACATGGGTCGAAGACAGAGGAGGACCCTTGCAGATAGTGCCCCTAGAAAGCCCAAAATTGTGCTTCAGGGACATTGGCACAAGAAAGATGGCAGAGAATCAGAATTGTGGACGAATCTTTGATGCTCCAGGAATGGTACATGAAACCGCACTAATTATGGATCATTATTGGGCATGCGGATCCAAAGCATATATCAGAATACCGAAAAACTGGGGAGGCATATGCACAATAGTGAATGTCCACGTTCCAGCATTGGTGATTCCGTAAAGTGACCTGAACATTGACAGTTAACCGAAAACAGACGCTCACCTGAGAAAGAAGAGATCTGTGAAGCTGATAACTCGAATGAAGAGAGAAAATTACTTCTCTGCTAAATCAGAAGCAGTATTTCATGCGATCCCATATGAACACAGGCTGTTCAGCCTCACCTCATCAGTGTTCACGACGCTCTTCGTGCCAAGAATCCAAGTTGGAGTAAATACTAAATGGTTGCAGATAACCAGATGGGAATTGCTACAGACTATCAACACGACCATAAAAGGATTCAACGCTATTAAGGAAGAGTTAAGAACAATCCGACTGATGACTCTCCAGAACAGATATGTCCTTGACATGATCACAAGTATGGAAGGAGTTGTTTGTGCGAAAATTGGAGAAATTGGAGAATCATGTTGCACATTTATACCTTCTCACGACAAAAAAAATTGAACTTTAACAGAAGCTATAGGTATGCTGACGAAGCTACAGAACCAGATCAACGAAACTGACGAAGTTGATGATGACAGCTGGTTTGGATCACTGTTTTCATGGGTTCCACAATGGATGGCAGATGCATTCAAGTTTCTGGGAGCCCTACTAGTAATGATATTATTAGGATTTTGTGTTATCAAGATAATAATCTCACAATGCCAGAAAACTGCGAAGAAAGCCAAAGGGATGAAGATCATGATTGATGTCAAGCCAGGATGGAAGCCCAAAGATCTAACTGATGATGAAATAAGAGACTTTGTGAAGGCCAGCGGCAATGCACCTGAAGGTACAAAGTTTCTTTATCCTAGGAAACACAGAAATTATGTGGGAAAATGGATATACTGCAGCCCAAATGGACAATGCCAACTGATGACATGGAATAAAGACGAACATGTAAGGACAGCAGGAAGCATAAAAGGAGTAAGAAAGATATGGATTCCAAAAAGACACCTCTTCAAACCATCATGTACAAACCCAGAAGATGGAGAAAGAATGAACCCAGACGATGAAGTGAAGATGAGTACAGAGGAATCAAGTAAGATGAATCCAAAGGAGGAAGCGGAAGTGGTCGATGAATCGCCCAGAGGGGGGAGTGTACAAATAAAGCCTGCACTCCCATCTCCCATTTTGAAGTACCAGGAACGTTCAAACCAAAATATGTGACGTATGATGAACAAATAAACCAGCAGAGAGCCACAGTAGGGTTCTGCCCAGTGCCTATCAGAAGAACAACACCTGTTGAAGTACCAATACCCAGAAAACCATGTACAGTAAGGTATCCATTGAGAAAACCCTACCAGCAAATAAGACGAAATGCAGATTGCCTAAGTACCGTCCCGGAAGAAACCAAAAAGGCCTTGATGGAAGATGAATGGTGACGTCACGAAGGCCCAAACGGACTCGCAGATAGAAGATATGACGACCCAAGGATGACACAAGAGATGAAATGCCATGAATAAGGATATCGTGAACCTAGAAGGAGCGAATGATGTTGAAATATAAAGAAGCTTAAGCTGTAAAGCAGGATGAAGTCATTCAACCACCCTACACCTGTACATATGTTTGAAACCGCAAGAACGCTAAAAAAACAGTGCGGCTTGCTATGCTAAGTAGAAGAAGAGAGCAGCAAGCACCATAATCTACCTCAAAACGAAGCACAGTATTATAAGTGCAAGTCTACTTTACACAAAAGCAGAATCAACACAGGTTACTAGAGGCCAAACAGGACAAGATTCGTATTCCAGCTGAAACGAGGAGAGACGGCTGGATCGAAACCCAGCAGATGCAACTTGCGCCAGGAAGAGCCAAGGTCAGACCAATAGAAGGAACGAACAGTAGCTCTGCATAATTGAAACTTAAGAGCAGAATATCCTGTCTTTAGAAGGTCGAGATAAGGAGGCGTAGGCAGGTGGCAAGCCGAATAAGAATTAAATGCACAAATTGAGGGAAACTCAGCAAATTCACGGTGTGAGCAGCACGTGACCACCCGAGCGAGAAGGAGCACGGGTTCACACCTACGCTTGGCAGCCGCCCAGACAGAGATATCATAACTTTTCCTGAGAAAAAGATATAGTTTCGAGGCCAACCACAGCTAACTAATTGACACATAGCCACTAAAGTAATGATTGATTGAAGAAAGGCCGGGTGAATCGTGGGGCACCCTGCACCTGGCTGACCATTCTGTGTGCTGCTAAGTAAAGTGGAAATTTATGCATGGGGTTTGAGCCAACCCAATCACAATGGACAAAATAATCTAAGGTCCTATAGATAGCAGAACCAATGGGACGTCGTACTCTTAGTGACGTCTACAATAGTAATATTTGAAGGAAGGGCTTAGACGCCCACCTGATAGTGTTTATCCAATCCCCTTACTCCGTTACCATAGACAGATATAGTACCTGTAACGCTCACCTGATTCCCGCAGAGGCGCCGGTCTTGACTGGGTGAATGCCGTATCTTCAAAGGTGATGTGTAACACACGGTTGGCTCTTTGGGCTGGACCTCTGTGCACTGTATGTCTGACTCGAAGAGTAAGATGTCTGCAGATAGAAAATATGGGATTAATGAACTGGGGTTATTGGGTGCCTCTCTCCTCTTCCCTTTCTCTTCTCCTGTAGAACCCCAAAGGTTAATGCCCTCACCTTAGGTAAGTGAACGCCGAGCTCTCCATCTGCCTCGGGGCAGGGGGCCGTAACCAGTTTCTTCACTGGATAAGGGTGCAGGCCTCTTGACCTCAGAGGACTGCTGTCTGTCGTTAACTGCACGAACGGTAAATTCTGGGCACTTCAAATGTCTTAAAAGTCTTTTGTAATGATATCTCTTGTTTTGCAGGGTTCCGGCGATGGCGGATGGCGGGCTGATGAGAGTTGAGGATCGAACCCGCGTGAGGAATAGAAGCGCCTGGAAGCACGTAAGTAAGCGCTTGTAGCCTGCTTCACGATGCGCACTAACTGTCCCTTTTATCTTGCAGGTACAAGTTCGGAGCTTTAGAGAAGCTGAAGGGTGCTGGAATACCCACTGGATTCGGCGTGGGAAGGAGTAATGGCACGTGAGTAATAAAGTTGCCCAATGTCTTTAAACGCACCTTCTTTTGTCTTTCAGATGCGGGATGCAGCGCCAAAGGCCTCCGGAGCGTGCGAAGAGCTGGTAAGCTTTTGTCTTTCAGATGCCGGAATGCAGTGCGAAGACCTCCGGAGCATGCGAAGAGTAGGTAAGCCTTTGTCTTTCAGATGCCGGAATGCAGCGCGAGGCGTTGGTGACAGCCGATGGACCAGGTAAGAGATGCGCTGCCACTGAAGACTGTAGTGCTAACCTGTTCTTTCTTTGTCTTTACAGGTGCTGCTGAAGACTGGATTCCAGGATGGTAAGCCTTTGTTCCCTTAGGCCCAGGATCAGAAGCAGAAGACACGATGAGCGTTCTGCTGCAGAGAATGCAGAATAACACAAAGCAAGATTCATCCATCGGGTGTGGTTTAAATAGCCTCCTGTAGTGCTTAGGTGTCTCCTTCCACAGCCACGCCTGGGTAAGAAAAGAGTTCCTGCTTTCCAGAAGAGTTCCAGTGTTCTGAACCTAGGGAGTGGCTCCTGCCCCACCCAACAGGAAAAGTAGTCCCAAACAGAAGAGGATCAGGGGTTCAACTGGCAGGTAAGTAAGCAGCATGGTCTGCTGCAGGTAAGTCCACCCAAGCATTATGAGCCCGGCGCTTCCAGCGCTGGGACTGGGCATCTTTATGAGCCTGGTGCCACTGGCGCCAGGACAGGGTCCAAAAGGTCCCAATTGGGACTGGCTGGCACTCGGAACCGGGGTTATGGGTCTGCTTCCAAGGGAGTCGAGCAAGTCCTGATCTTTTGGAAGCAGAGATCATGACAGTACCTATATTAAAGTTACCTTTTCCTAACCAATAGAATTGCATTTTAACTTTTAAGTGTTACACGTCAATTATGACGAGTTTGGAGTATGAATGTTATTGTTTGAATGAAGTTCGTTGGAGTTGAAGCGAGACGGACTATCGCATCACTGTTGATTTCCAGGACTCCTGTTTTTTGTACTTGTCATTAAACGGACTCCCTTTGCCAAACCATGGAGTTGTCTTTATTGATTGGTGTTGGAGTAATAAACCTGCATCCCCATCCATCTCAAAGGGGCAGCTATCTCATCTTAAAGTACTCTGGAGCAAACCCTGGCTCTATGGGCCGGCCTGGGGTCTCCCCAGTACACATCGAATAGGATTACATTAATGGAGACCTCTAGAACGGCCAGATCTCACGCGGCTGCTATTGAAGTAGCTAGGAAAATGTTTGAGCTTGGCTTAAGATAATGTAATGGGAGAATGTTACCCGATAAGCCGGGGAACTTCACTTTTGTAAGTCATCTGGGAAGCTCCCGTATTGACTACAAAGCAATCAGTATGCTAGATTGGTCTAGGGTTAAAAGCATGGAGGTGATGGTACGCAGCGAGAGCGATCACTACCTGTTGAGCTGTACCGTCTACCTGGAAAAACATGGGAGTAGTAACCTCCGGGGCTCGATGGCTGGGAGTTCCATTATGGTTTCAGGTGTGGGTAAGACGGCAATAAAGAGGGCTTTGCTTGATCTCCACTCAATTAAACCTAGAATTTATGACAGTATAATTGAGTATATTAAGGGAATATGTTCGAACCGTGAAATACTCAGTGAAGTTGAAGAGCTGTACAGGAGTACGACAAAAACCATGTATCCTTTCTTCACCAAACCAATTGGGAATGTAAAGAAGCAGGTGCTGGGTAACCAGGGTTGGTTCCAGAAGGACTGTACCATAGCCAAGAATGAACTTTTAAAATACTTCAAGAAGGAAACAAAGATTGACAGACTACATCTAAGGAACTTGAGGGTTGCTTATAAGGCATTGCAGGAAAAGAAAAAGGCAGAATTTAACAAGATAAAATGGGATGACCTCAACCTGCTGTAGAAATGGGGATCAGAGCAACTTCTGAAGCTATGTAGGGGGAGGGGAGGACACAATATGGCAGGTTACCGGTTGCCATGTTCTATTCTTCAAATTGCCTGGTTGTATTATTTTAGTACACTTTATGAAGCTGGGCATGAAGATACATCCAATATAATGGCCTGTAGCACTACTGTGGGAAATAGTTTCGACCCCCGTTTCGAAGTGAAGGTGGCATTGGAGAGTCTATGCAGGGTAAAGCCACAGATCCAGACGGGCTGCCGATTGATTTGTTTAGGGATGAGCCGGATGTGTGGGTGCCCGTTTTAAAGCATGTGTTTGATTGTATTGCCATGACGCGGAATGTGCCATAATCTTGGCGTAGTGCAATAATAGTACCTATATATAAAAAAGGGGGACCATAAATTGCCATGTAACTAGAGACTGATATCATTGCTTGACGCCCCAGGCATAATCTATACGAAAGTAGTGACTACACAGCTTCAAAAATGGTCCTCCAAGAATGGCATTTCGAATCACCTCCAAGCAGGGTTCATTCCAGGCCTTAGCACCCTGCATCAGTGTGTACGCTTCAATGCCACTATATCCAAGTAATTATGAGTTACTCACCGTATTGACCAACGTACTCCCCTTTCCTCCATACTGCATGGCCGTCCCTTACAAGGGACGGGAGATGAACACTTTTCACCAGAAAAAACCTTCTTCCCCTTTCAACTTAGAGGCGCACAGGGGTGCGTCCCTGGGAGCATGCGCTCCCCTGACTCCGCCCACCGGTGCTACTTCTCAGTCCCCATTGACATGTCGACAATATTTGACATTGCCTAATGACATCAGTATTATTAGGGGGGGAAGATGGTGGGACATGTGGAGGAAAGGGGACTAAGAGTATGTTAGTCACTACGGTGAGTAACTATTAATTACACTTACGTACCACCACCTTTCTTCCATACTGCATGGGCAATTACAACTGAGTGTAGCCCCAGGGTAGAGAGGAGACCCTCCTTAACAAAACAAGTTCCTTAGAACTGCCTGTCCGAAGGCCGCGTCTGATTTAGAGCCGGCGCCCAAACAGTAATGCTTACAGAAAGCCAAAGGGGTGGCCCAGGTGGCTGCCATAATTATGACTTGCCACAGAACTTGCCGCTGGAAGGTGATGGCCGTGGCCTTGGCTCTGAACGCGTAAGCGTACATGTTGGATGGCAGTGGCTTGTGCTGCCCTTCATAGGCCTCCTTGATGGCCGCAACCATCCACCATGCAATAGAAGCCTTGAATGGCTGATAAACGGGTCAAAAAGTGCGACTGACTTGCAGAAGCCTGTGGTCCTGTCCAGATAGAATTTCAGTGCGTGTCTGACATCCAGACAGTGCAAGACTCTCTAAGCCTCGTCCTTGGGGTCAGCGAAGAACGTAAGTAAAACTATTTCCTCGTTTGTATGGAAGGCGGAGGGTACCTTAGACCGGTCCGCAGGACCACCTTATCCAAGTGGAAAGAGGTGTAAGGTTCTGAGGCCACCAGAGCCTGGATCTCGCTGACTCTGCGAGCGGAAGTAAGTCCCACCAGCAAAGCAGTCTAAATGGTGACCAGTCTGATGCCGCGGACGCCATTGGCTCAAATGGTTTGTGCGCCAAGGCGACTACCAACACACTGAGGCCCCACACGGGGTGTGGCCTCTTAATGGGCAGGTAAAGCCTCAACAATCCCGCCAGATGTTTCCTGACAATCGGGTTGGAGGAGGAGAAGACCTCCTCCTTCGAATTCCTGTAGGCCCCTATGGCTGCCAGGTAAGTGCGACATGCGTCCACCTGAATGCCTTAGTGCGCTGAGAAGATGAACATGTCGTCCAGCATGCAAGTAAGGGGGTCGATTTCCTTAGAGTCCGCGCAGTGACAGATCCTGCTCCATTTGCGTTTATATTGACTCCTAGAAGGTGTCCAGTTATAATTTCGAAAACATAATTTCGAAAGTCAAAAAAGTCGAATCAAAAATGTCGAAAAAAAATATGTCGAATTGTTTTTTTTTTCGATATTTTTTTTTGGGCTCTAGTTTCTGTGAAAAAAATAGGTAAAAATAAAAAAAAAAAGGCGGGTTGGGGGGGAACCCCCCCATTTCGAAAAAAAAACGTCATTAAAAAAAATTCGACATTTTTTTTTCGACTTTTTGACTTTCGAATATTTTGTATTCGAAATTATGTCTATGAACCCTCCTAGAAGCCTTGCTCCTGGCGCCCTGAATGATCTCCAGGTTAGCCTGTGATAGGCTCAGGTGCTTGAGAGTGAGCGTGGCGATCAGACATAGGGAAGAGTCCCTCGCAGGCTGGACACCTGCTGAAGCCCGCTGAAGGCGAGACGCGCCAGGGAGGAGTGTGACGCTAGAGGACCGAGTACCTGAATGACAAAGATAAGACAAAAAGACAGAAGAATAATAATTCAGGGAAGAGCGTGTGATATTACATGGCCGAAGCCAAACCCAGGAGCGCTGGTGAAATCGGCCCGTTCACGTTGCTGCGGAAAAGGGGACTGAGGAATGGCACCGTTGGGCAGAGTCAGGGTACTGCATGTTTCCAGAGCCGCATCCACTTGCGCCTCTAAATTGAAAGGGGAAGGTGTTTTTTTCTGGTGAAAAAGGTTCCGTCTGCCATCCCTTGGAAGGGACGTCCATGCAGTATGGAGGAAAGGGGACAGGAAATAAGAGTATGTAATGGCACAAAAATCCAGGGTTTATGCCGTTTTGGGGATTTAAGAACAACGTTTGATAGCGTATGTCATTCCAAGCTATGGCACGTTCTGAGAGAAAAAGGAATCCCTGTGGCTCTTCTACAAAACATCCAAGCTTTATATTGTAACAACAGGGCAGCTGTGATGTGGGGGATGGACAGTGAGATTACAGACTATTTTGCTATAGAGAAGTGGGTACCGGAGGGGTGTGTGCTGGCCCCCATTCTTTTTTTGTTTATACATCAACGTCATCATAGAGGCACTGCTGGTGGCATGTCTTGACTCCCCCTCCCACCCCCAAAGGTAGGGGTCGTACAGATTCCCAGCGCTCTTCTATGCGGTCGATGCAGTTCTCTTTTCCACAACCCCAAGGGGGTTAGAATACAACATAAAACTTTTTATGGAGAAATGCCAAGAATTGTCTATGTCTCAACCTTGAGAAGACAAAGGTGATGATTTTTGGAAGAAGGAAGCAGAAGACAATTATACTAACCATCTCTGTAGGTGATTATGTGCTAGAGCAGGTGCAGCACTACAACTATTTGGGGAGTCTATTTGACGAGGATCTCACATGGGCAGCTCATCTTGTAAAAGCTGCAGTTACCCAGGAAAAATATAGCTGGGCAATACGCTGCCTTCATGATAAAATGGGAAGGGGCGCAGTTTCCCCATCTATCAAACTGTATCAGGAGCAGGGTAGGGCTGCAGTCTTGTATTGAGCAGAACGTTGGGGTCACTGCTTCTCAGCAGAGCAGAGTCTGGTGGATAATGGCTTCCTTAGGAGCCTACTTATGCAATCCAAGGGAGCCCCTATTGCAAGTCTAAGGTGGGAGTGTGCCCTAAAACCTATTAGCGAAGTCATAGCCACGAAGCCACTGATGTACTGGGCAAGGCTCTGGATTACTCCTGAACTCACTAAATATTGTGAAGCAATGACAAATTTGAGAGGCACAGCGGGTTCGAGCTCTATGCCCTGGCTGCGATTTGTCAAGAGTGGCTTAGAGAAATTGGGTATGGGGCTTCTCTGGATAAGCTCGGAGAGTTTATCACAGAAGGGCAAGGGTGGGCTGAGGATTAAGTGCCACAATGCCATACATAATCAGCTGAAAATTTCATGCGAGGCCCCAAGAACTGGGGCGCCCTATGTAATGTTGAATCAGGATTATGGTTTCAAACCATACCTTGTTTGGGTAGCTTCTGCTTATGCTTGGTGCTTATATATTCAATTACGCATCAACACTCTTAAATTAGCAAGTTATACGGCAGGGAGTTCCTCGACATTGGGGTTGGGTTGTAAGGTTTGCGGCAACTCTGAGGAGACAGTCATTCATTTTTTACTATTTTGCCCAGGATATTTACGGTTGAGAAGAACAAGTTACTTCTTACCTTGTAACGTTCTTTCGATGGGATGTTCCTCCGACGTGTTCCTTATCTTAGATATCTCTTTCCAGCTTTGCTGGCCTCGGAAATTTTTTCTCTCTAGAGGGTGCTGCGCGTCGACGTCCCTCGACAGCCGCCGTATCGACGTCATCCTGCATATAAAGGCTGCGCGCAGCGTCCGTTGCTCAGTTCCGTTTTGTAGCCCACAATAATTCTTTCTGGACTAGACTAATCACCCTGAAGGAGCGTAAGCTGCAACAACAAGGGAAGTAGTACTGTGGGGATGGATGGGAGGGTCGATAAGGAATACGTCGGAGGAACATCCCATCGAAAGAACGTTACAAGGTAAGAAGTAACATGTTCTTCGAAGGGATTGTGTCCTCCGACGTATTCCTTATCTTAGATAGGCTCCCATAGCAGTATTCTGTTATTGGAGGTGCGAGTACTGACTTCATGCTTCCTCTTATTGATGAATAGAGTGCAATACTGCCCTTCCAAACCTACTTTCCTGACTGGAGGAGGAATCCAAGTTGTAAAACCGTGTAAAGGTATGGACGGACGACCATGTGGCAGCCGCACATATGTCTCAAACCGGCACTCCTCTTTTGAGGGCCGATGAAGCTGCGATACCTCTGGTCGAATGAGCCCTAAGATTTTGAGGGGGCTCTTTTCCTGCCAGTTTATAACATTCCAAAATGGCTAAAATAATCCATCTGGAAATGGTCTGCTTAGTTATCGGTAGCCCCAGCTTGTGACCTGCGTAGCCTACAAACAGCTGGTCTGCTTGTCTTATCCTAGCCAGTCTACTAATGTAAAAACTTAAAGCCCTTCTTGGGTCCAGCCTGTGTAACCTCTCTTCCTCTTTCCCCGGATGGGGAGGAGGATAGAAAGATGGAAGGGTAATCTTCTGTGTGATATGAAATTCAGAAACCACCTTTGGGAGGAAATTAGGCTTCACTTGCAGAACAACTTTGTCTTTAAAAAAAGATTGTATGAGGGGGTTTACAAGAAAGAGCTTGTAACTCGCTCACCCTTCTAGCAGATGTAAGTGCTACTAATAAAACAGTCTTAAGGGTAAGAAACCTTAACGAACAAGAGTGCAGTGGTTCGAAAGGTGTGCCCATCAGGAAAGTTAGGACTAAATTTAAATCCCATAGGGGAACCTGGAATGGTCTTGGGGGATAAACGTTAGTTAACCCCTTTAGAAACTGTATTACCAAGGGTAACTTGAAATAGGATGGTTCTTCCGCAGTGCGCTTAAAGATGGATAGCGCTGCGAGATAGCCCTTGATGGTGCCAACTTGAAGGCCTGAATTCGCTAAATAAAGTAGGAAAGACAAAACCATTGGTGTACCACATGAAAAGGGATCGGTATTCTTTTCCCTACACCAGCTGCAAAATCTGTTCCAACGGCAGCGGTATAAAGATTTTGTTGCTGGCCTTCTTGCCGAAAGCAACACCTCCATAACGTCATCAGGGAGGTCACAATCCTTGTACCTCAGCCTTTCAGAAGCCAAGCGTGAAGGTTGAGGGTTTTGATGTCTGGATGGAGAACCTGACCTCCCTTCTGTGAGAGCAGATTCTCTCTGAGTGGAAGTCGAATTGGAGGGCAGATGGACAAGTCTAGAAGGTCCGGGAACCACGTTCTCCTGGCCCAATCCGGGGCAATTAGGATCATGGTTTTCCGGAATCTTCTCAACCTCCTGATCATTTGAGGAATGACAGGGACTGAGTGGAAACTCCCAGTCCACTATGAACGCGTCTCCCAGAGCTCCTCTCGGGGGAAATTCCCTTGAACAGAACAGATCGCACTTCCTGTTGACACTGGTGGCGAACAGATCCACCTGAGGGGTTCCCCAAAGGGCGAAGATCTCTTGAAGGACTTCCTGAGCTAGTTCCCACTCGTGGGAGACTGTGCTCTGCCTGCTCAGAGCGTCCGCTGTCAAGTTCTTCTCTCCGGCTAGGTGAGCTGCCGATAGAGAGATGCCTTCTTGGCTTGCCCAAAACCAGAGCTGCATCGCCTCTCTGCACAATGGTAGTGATCCTACGCCGCCTCTTTTGTTGAGGTAATGCATGGCCACTGTGTTGTCCGTCATTATCAGGACATTCTTTCCTTGTAAAGATGGCAAAAAAGCCTTCCGCGCAAGTCTGATGCCTCTCAGCTCTAACAGGTTGATATGTAGTCTGGACTCCGATGGAGACCAATGACCGCTGATCGTCAAGTCGTTGGTGTGGGCTCCCCACCCCGTAAGTGAGGCATCCGTGACTACTGTTATCTCCGGCCAAGGTTGCCAAAACGGCTCTCCTTTCAGAATGTTTTCCTGACAGGCCCACCACTGAAGGTCTCGAGCCACCCTGTCGGGAACCTGAAGAAGATCTGTCATTCTCCCTGAGAATTGTGACCACTGAGTTCTCAGTGCCCACTGGAGAGATCTCATTCTCAGGCGAGCCTCTGGCACCAGGAAAATGCAGGATGCCATGAGGCCTAGCAACCTCAAAAAGTCGAAGGCTGGGAGACGTTGGGCATTTTGAAACTTGGTGACCATCTGTAGAATATCTTGAGCCCCCACCTCTGGTGGCGAGGCTTTTCCCAGGGAAGCGTCCAGGATCGCTCCGATGAACTGGAGTCTCTGCGATGGTATCATTTGTGACTTCTTTAAATTGAGGGAGAAGCCCAGTCTGTGAAGGGAGTGGCAAACATAATCTAGCTGGATCTGAGCTTGTTCCGAAGATACAGCTCTGATCAACCAATCGTCCAGGTAGGGGTAGACATGAATCCCTTCCCTCCTTAGACTTGCAGCCACTACCGACATTAACTTGGTGAAGACCCTCGGGGCGGAGGTCAGCCCAAATGGCAGAACTCGAAATTGATAATGAGAGTTGCCAATTGCGAACCTCAGGTATTTCCTGTATTTGAGATGGATTGGCACATGGAAATAAGCGTCCTGAAGGTCCAGAGATACCAACCAGTCCTGGAACTGAAGGGCCTGAAGGATCTGAGAGAGAGTTACCATCTTGAATTTGTCTTTCCTGAGGAATTTGTTCAATTCCCGCAAGTCCAAGATGGGTCTCAGTCCTCCGTCTTTCTTCGGTATGAGAAAGTAAGGGGAGTACCAGCCCTTGTTCCTCTCCGCTACAGGTACCGGTTCTATGGCACCTTTCTCTAGCAGGTCTAACATTTCCTGCAAGAGGAGCAGATCTGGAGCTTTTTGAGAGCTGATCCCCGGTGGATGACTCTGAGGTATGCGTAGGAGAGGCAGGCAGTAATCTTGTGCAACTGTCTCCAATGCCCAAGCATCTGACGTGATAGCCTGCCATTCCGCCAGATGTTGAGTGAACCTGCCTCCTACAGGTGTCTTGTGAGGGAAGTCCTCAGAGTGGTTTAGGGGCGGCTGATGCAGATGCCGATGGTAAAGAGGCACCTGCTGTTGCTGCGGCTTTTGAATATCTACCCCATCCACCTCAGGTAGTTCTTCTTTGTCCCCTTTGAGCCGGTCGTCCTCTACCTCTTCCAAATGCGGAGTAGAAGCGAAAAGACTTGCCTCTCGCAGAGGTTCCTGTGGGACGAAAAGGTGTCTGACGGATTGCAGAGCCTAGGGATTTTGCTGATGCCTTTGATGTTTGCAGTTTTTCTAAACTGTCAACCGCCTTTTTCCCAAACACAGAAGAGCCATCAAATGGCATGTTCAAGAGCCTGGCTTGCACATCTGGGGCAAAACCAGACTTTCTCAACCAAGCAAATCTCCTGGTTGTTGTACTTGCCGCCATTGCTCTGCTGATACTGTCAGCCGAGTCAATGCCCGTCTGGAGGGATTCGCACATAGCGTCTTTACCGTCCCTTATGATATTTAGGAGCGCCTCCCTTTCTTCTCCCTCCGGGATGCAGTCAGCCGCTGTAGAAGCACACTCCCAAAGTGTATGGCTAAATCTAGCAAGGGTGCAAGTAGCATTAATAGATTTTAACGCCATGCTACATGCCAAAAAGACTTTCTTAGCCATAGCATCGTATTTCTTATCGTCACTGTCCTGTGGGACGGTAGGGTAAGCAGTCTTGATGTCAGTAGAAGATGCTGCCTGTACCACCAGACTTTCTGGGGATGGGTGTTTGGACAAAAACTCCGGGTCTGCAGAAGATACCCTGTATTTAGCAGACAGTTTTTTATTTACTGCCGGGACGACATCTGGGGTTTCCCAGTTCGTCATTATTTTTCTTTGAAGAGCTTTATGAAAAGGTACTACAGGATCCTCCTGTGGACCTTTATCAAGAATATCCGTGAGGTCATCCTGTTGGAAAGCCGGTGAAGGTGTTGACCACCCCATAAATTCTGTAATCCTGGCCATTAAGGCTCTATAAGGGGTTTCAGCATGCTCCCCCGGATCTGGCCTAGCGAACTCCACCTCTGGGGAAGTGTCTAAACCACTTGCCTCATGTAAGGAATCATGGAGTTCCTTTAATCTGCGTTCCTCTGAGGATAACTCCTCTTGAACTGGGGTTGCAGATCCCTGCAACTCATTGGCTCTTCTTGATCAGACAGTTCTCCCTCTTCCATAATTGAAGACATTGTTCTCAATTGTTCTGAGCTCACAAAGGGTGTGAAACCCATCTCCAAAGCAGAGGGTGCCAAACTTGTCGTAATCGGTCGATGTCGTCAACGCCGAAGGTTTCAAAAGTGGCGTCGAAAACAAAGGTGGAGGCCTCGAGGTCTTCGATAGAATCGGAATTCTGCTCGAGGATATCGACAATCTCGACGACATCGACATCGAAGACCTGGGAATAGCCACTGGGTGCGCCGCAACCGTGACTTTCCTTGTCGGCGACGCCGGTGTTGAGGATGGCGTCGAGTCGACAGACCCGTGTGTCGAAGGTCCCTTCGACAACGGCGTCGAAGACACCGACCTCGGCGTCGACGGAACCTTCGAAGAAGGATTCAAGGTCTTTGCTTTACTCGAGGGTTCGTGACTGCTCGAGAAGCTTCCTTCGCCGGGTGCTGCGACTCGCGGCGTTTTGGACCTTCGGGTCTTTCGACCAGAGCATCGCTCTCGGCAGTCTTCGAGGGGGTCGAGGCCGCTTTCTCGAAGACGCTCATCATATTTTTTCGGAATTCCTCCCATTCAGCCCGGGAACTATGCTTCGTGGGGCAAGGGATTCTCTTAGGTGAAACAGAGGAAGAGGAGGACGAAGAAGGGGATCTTCGGCGTCTCCTTTTCGAGTGCTTCGATCTCGAAGAGTGATGGGACCCGCTTCGAGACCTGGAGCGCGAATGGTGACGATGAGACGAATGTCTTGACTTCGTCGAGGAAGAAGAAGCTTTAGAAGTCTTACCTTTTTTTCCAGCTTCCCCCTACGCTCCTTCAGGGCTTTAGCTTTCATGGACATACAGTCCTCACACTCCGAACAATGGTGTTCAGCTCCCAAACACCACAGACAGACCTTGTGAGGGTCCGTTAGCGACATCTTTTTTCCACAGTCTCGGCATTTTTTAAAGCCGGACCGAGGGGTCGTCGGTTCAGACGAGGAAGCCATCGAGTATGGATCGAATATCTCGAGGAAAATGGAATAATATATCTACGAAACTGAGCAACGATATTCCGAGGCACTGAGTAAGTGCGGAAAAACGGAACTGAGCAACGGACGCTGCGCGCGGCCTTTATAGGCAGTATGACGTTGACGTTGATACGGCGGCTGTCGAGGGACATCGAGTCGGTGGACGTCGAAGCGCAGCGCCCTCTAGAGAGAAAAAATTTCCGAGGCCAGCAAAGGTGGAAAGAGATATCTAAGATAAGGAATACGTCGGAGGACACAATCCCTTCGAAAGTGTTGCTTGCTCCCACTACTATGCCTAAAGGGCGTCAGATCGACTATTGAGGCTGTGAATCTATGCAAGAACTCCATAGACTTGAGTTTGGTTTACTATATTGCAAAATGTGTACACAGAGCATGGCGGCATAGGGCAAAATACTGAATATGGACTATACAATGGGACTGGATGGTTAAAGTTTTTGTCTAGTAACTGAAGAATTCTGCATTCTTTTGGATTATTGCTTTTATTAACTGCAATTTTACTCATTTTGACAACTATTTGCTGAATTTGTATATGAAGTTATGTACGTGATTGATTGTATGCTTTCATGTTTTTTTGTCAAATAAAATTATGCTTATCACACTAAGGGAGTAAGTACTAAATCCTGTCTGTGAAAAAGTGAACGCTGAAAGATTAGAAAAATGTTTGACTTGCCAGTCTTCTTCCCTTTTTCATTATCAGGTGACACTGACTGCAGCTCTGAGGATAAGATGACTGAGAAGGTAGAAAATGGTTGTGTCCTGCAAAACTATTGCCTGCAAACTATTGGGAGCTACATATAGGGAGAAGCGAGACCGGGACTGGGATAAATGTCAGACACTGCCAGTTTCCCAGACTGAGTGGTGTGTGCAAGAAACCAGAAGGACAGACAGGCTGGCGAGAAGACTGACCATCAGTGAAAGGCTCTTGGGTTATCAGACGTCAGTCCCTGCAGAGAAAGAGAAACAAAGACAGCTGATGGACAAAGACAAGAGGTCTCTCATTACAATGTTGGTGGTATACTGTGGGTAAATCCGGTGAAATACCACCAAAATGACAATGCTGCTACTGGCACTTGGAATGCCGGCATCTTCCAAGTGCCGGCAACAGAGATTATTCACCCATTCCATGGAGACCCATAATCCCAGCATTTTTTGGCAGTGGGGTGCTCAGAGCTGCAGGTAATTCTGGCCATCCCACCACCACACTTGTAGTTTGGCGGTGCAGGAAAAGTGGTGGTAACAGAATTACTGCCACTTTTTTCCTGCACCGCCAAACTTGTAATGAGGTCCAAGGTGTCCTACGCCAATAAAGGGCAACAGCATAGGCACAGAGCTTCAGAGGATGGAGTCTGAGAAGCTAGCCAGCGGAAAGACAGAACTGCAAAGTGATTAATCCTAAGGGCATGTGCTGGCAATTGAAGGTTCATTGCTGCATTTTGGTAGCCAATGGTCCTGTGCTGCTAGGGCAAAGTTGGAGCAAAGTTGGATAGCTGTTGTCCATAGCCTGCTTACTTGTTGTGACTGCACTGCCTCCAGGAGCTGGACCTGCTGTGCATTCCATCTTGGGCCATCCTGTGGCTGTGAAGGCGGGTGTTTATTCGAACTGCTGCTCCCTTTCGGGAGCAGCCCATTGACTTCCCTGCTTGCTCAGCCTCAGCTGCTCGGCTCCAGCTGGCCTCATCGTTACATCGCTTCTGGTTCTCAGTGCTGACGCACCCCTTCTGACCCACCCACCGGCCTCAGGATATATAACATCACGTCCTTGGCGAAGCCCAGGGCGGAGATGGAGCAAAGTTGGGACGCTGATATCTGCAGCTATCCGCTGCCATCCATGTATTATACTTTCTTGTTTCTATCCATCTATTCTTCTGTTTCGGCCCAATGCAGCAATCTTCGCTTTTTCCAGTTTCCCCAATTGCTGCATGCCCAGCTCCTTCACTTTCTGGGTTTACAGTAACATCTTAGTGCCTACTAAACTATTACTCTTCCTATTTGACCGTTCTTTTTCTGTCTCTTCAGCCAACCTGAATTTTCCAACTCCATCTTTCTGTACTTCTCAAGGTCCGGCTCCTCGTTTATTGACTCGTAACTAGTATAATCTTATCTATCCCTCTTGTTCTTCCCACTCACCTCCAATTAACCTTGGTCTTTGGAACGTGAGTTCACTTTGTAACAAGTCTAATTCTGTTTGACATCTTTTTGCGCCTTAATCTCCATTTTCTGTGTATCACTGAGACTTGCATTTCTTCTTCTAACACGGCTATCCCTGGTTCTCTCTCTACTTCTACTACCTCCTTTCTTCATACCCCCCCATCTGTCTGCCCGCAGGGGTGGGACTGGAATCCTTTACCGTTCTTTGTTTCTATGCATGTTTCTTTGTCTCTTCCTTCTTTGTCTTCATTTGATTATTCTTTCACTACCTTTTCTAAGCATCATCCTTTGACTATTTAACTCATGTATTTTCCTCCTGGCCCAAATGTCTCCTTTTGTGAAGATTTGGATGCTTTACTTGGGCGACTTTAATCTCCATCTTTTTTATGTTCATTCTTCTCTTCCCTTTCTTGCGATTCTAGACTCTTATTTTCTTTCTCCTATTTCAGTCCTTATTCTCATGCCTCTGGCGTTTGCCTCAATCCTATTTTAATTTCTTCACCATCTACATCTTCTGTTTCTGCTTGTCCTGTTTACTCTTCTGACCACCATATTTTATTCTTTTCTATTTTTCCTTCTTTGGCGTCATCTGTTCTTTCTTGACCGAATGCCCCCCAAGTTCTCTCAGCGTCAGCTTCGTGCCTTTAACCTGCCTCCGTTTGTCTCATCTTGTGTATTTCCGTGTCTTCCTTTGCATCCCTCATTTGCAGCTCCTTCAACTGATTATGTGGCTTCTGTTCTTTCTTCATCTCTGGATTACTTATATAGTGCTGCCTCTTTTTTCCGTTTTGGAAGCCACTTCAACAGTGGTTTTCTTCACATCTATGTTCAATGCAGCGAGTTCTTCGTCGCCTCGAGCTCCGTTGGTGTCCAACTTTTCCTGATTCAGATTATCCATCCTTCTCATCCTATCACGCAATTTATGACAATTTTTTTCTTTCTGCTAAGCGTCTGTATTCTAATCTTTTTCACTCCCAACCTTCTCATCATAGGCGCCACTTCCAGACACGTTCTACTCTTCTTTCTCCTCCTTCTCCTGATCATTCTCTTAATTCTAATCCAACTGCTTCCGATTTTGCCTCTTACTATTCCTCACCAGTGGCCGCTCTTCGAGGGGCCATTGTCCCTTGTTTTTCTTCTACATTTTCCATTTCGGACACTTCATCGTTGTTAGTCTCTGCCCATCCCACAGCGTCTCCATTTAATCCTATTCCTTCATCTTGTGTATCCTTCCTTGCTTTCCTATCATACCTCTCGTCTTGTCTCTTAGCCATCAAATTTTGATGTCTGACCACTTTGGTACTGAATTCGGCTAAGAATTAAGTTCTCTTTTTTTCTTGCTTATACTATGCCTTCTCCTCCTGCGTCTATTTCTTTTACTCCTGCCATACTTTCAATCTCCAGCATTGCCCACAATCTTGGCCTCTATTTTGATTCGGATTTAACTTTTCCTCATCATATTTCCTAATTTCATGCTATTATCATTTTCACCTTTTCAATATTGGCAAGGCTAGGCCTTTTCTTACGTTTGAATTCACTAAACTCTTGATTTCTTCATTGATCTTTTCACGATTATTTTACTACTCGTATACACTTTTTGGACCTCCCGACTCACGTTTAGCCCCACTCAAATCTGATTTTAATTTGTCTATTTGTTTATTAAGTTTACTTAGGCCTCGCAATTCTCTTCACTTGGATGGTTTTCCTTTCACTCCTGTCTTAAATATCACTTTCTCCCTCCATGCTCATAAAATCATTTTATTGTCTTGCACCCTCTTATCTTTCATCTTTAGTAAGTTTCTACCTTCCTTCCCGTTGATTGCTTTCTCAATCCCAATTTCTGTTATCTGTCCCCCGTTCTACGTGTATCCAATCTTGATTTCGTTTTTTCTTTGCTTACTCCCTTGTACTGGAAGGCTCTGCCTCTCTCACTTTGTACTACTAGTTCTTACTTAATGTTTCACACTGCCCTCAAGAACCATCTTTTGCTCTCTTAATGTTAATGTTTGTACAGTTTCCATTTCCAATTGTATTGTACTGTAAGTGATTGTGTAGAGTGCTTTGGGCTCAAGGACTTTATAAATTAAAAATAAAATACAAATATATTATAGCACTGCATTTCTGTTCACCTAGGTCTCCGTTACGCTAATTCCACATAAAACACCATTTTTGGTCACCTATGACCCTGCGCTACTAATTGTACTGTTAACACTTCACTTTTGATGGCATAACACCCTGTGGTGTACTGTTCCAACTAATGTGCACCTCCAGCAACACCCCCTATGCCCCATTTAGAGTGCTCCCTGAAGTCTACAGAGGTGGACTGTGCATTTGATCCTATGGAAGCTAACCAAAATGCACCGACATTTAGGGAATTTGCTAATGAATCAGGAGGCTGGAAAGAGTGTGTGTGTGTGTGGTGGTCTCTCTTTTCTCCCTCCCCCTCCCCCTCTCTCCCTCCCTCTCTCTCTCCCTCTCTCTCCCTCTCTCTCCCTCTCTCTCCCTCTCTTTCCCTCTCTTTCCCTCTCTCCCTCTCTCTCCCTCTCTCCCTCTCGTATCATCTTAAGATACTGGCAGACAACACAATGGTCGATTCCATTAAGGAGGATGGATCATCAGCCTCCTTAATGGCAATGCTATTATGTTTTTTGACGAGTATTCTGCATTTTAATCTGCTGTTGCTGGTCCTGAGGAGAAGGCACCAGAGAACTTCTTTTCAGACTTGGTAGTGCATGTGTTGGATCAGGAAAATATGGCAAGCTTAGTTGCCGTTGTGTCTGCGGATGAAGTGAGGATAGATTCAAACTTAATGAAGCCTAATAAATACTCTGGTTATGGATTGATTGTCAATACAGTTCTTTTTTAAATGTGGTGCTTTTACCAATCGTAGAGGTGCTTTAATAAAATCTATTGGTGCTCACTGAGGCCATCATACAACTAATCGCCAAGCATGACAAGTCCCCATCTTCCTGTGCCCCCCTCTGACTCATTGCTATAAGGCTAGATGGTGTGATTCTGCTATATAAGAGAGGTGAGAGGCCGGAGTGCCAAAAATATGAGGAAGCTTGAATATAATCCCTCTCCACATGAAGACCCCAAATTTTATTTCTGCCCCTCTTTCTTATGTTGTTTAAAGTCTTGCATGATCATCTATGTGCTAAGGTTGTGGCTGTAGTTGGATAATTCTTCTTTTCAGAGAGGTAGTCATCAGGCCTTCCCTCTTTCCCCATATTTGTTAAATATCATAATGGAACCGCTAGCTCTAGCAATTCATGGGCATGACGGTATTGCTGGGATTAAATACAAAGATTATACATCTAAGGTACTCGTATGCAGATGACATACTAGCTTTGCACTTGAATCCAACAACGTCCACTACTGCCCTTTATGAGCTCTTGGACACATTTGCAGTGGTCTCCTATTTTAAAGCAAATATAAATAAAACAGAGGTGCTCTGATCCCCCTATCATGTTACCAGGCATTGTTTTATGGCTTAAATATTAATCGCATGTGAAAGGAATTTAAATACTTTGGAGTGTTGAGGAAACTGCAGCTCACATTGAGAGGCAAAATACATGCTATTAAGAGGTACGCTTACACCAATGGTGTTTTATGTTTTTAACATGGTTCAGCTGCTACTATCCAGAAGAGTTGCAGTCGATAGAGGTAGTATTTAGACAATTTGTGTGGCATGGAACTGTCATGATGCCTACCCCCGGGGACCCAGACCAAGTCCAGCAACCCCGGAAGCGGGCATCAAGTTATTCTAAGCAAGCCCAACAACCCCTGCTAGGGGCCATAGGCGCCAGGCTCATAAATTAAAACTTACCTGATGCAGACCATGCTGCAAACTCACCTGATGCAGACCATGCTGCAAGAGCTCCAAGCCTAAAGAGGCTTGGAAGGGACTACTTTACCTAGGGACTATTTTTTTTACTCGGGTGGGGCTGGGGAGGAATACTTACCTGGGACTACTTTGGAGGCTATTTAAAACACGCCCGAAGAGCAGCACATGCTTCGCGTTATTCTGCATCCAGCAGCGTAACGCTCACCGTGCCTGCAAGTCTGCATCCAGTCTTCTGCCACGCCCGCCTCGAGTCTGGAGCTCCTAGAAAAAGGGAGAAAGAAGGAGAAAAGGTTAGAACAAGAGCAATACCTTTGATCCTTACCTGAATTCCCGATCCATCGCGCCTTCAAGCTGGAAGAAAGAAGTTATTTTATGTGCGACGCCCCGCCTGTTGCAGCGCCGCGCTGAACTCACCGGCCTTCGCAGCATCTTCACATTCCACCGCATCCTTCTGCATGTTCCCGCCGCACTCCGGCACCTAAAGGGGAAGACAAGAATAGCAAGGTGAGCCAAGGGGATACACAGAGGCGATATTAGTTACCCCCCATAGACTTACCTGATTTTACCACCGGGGGTACTATTCCTCTTCACGGGTCGGCGCAGCTTCTACAGCATCCTCGCCGAACCCCGGCCCCTAGGGGGAAACAAAAGGACAGCAAGGTGAAACAAAGGGACAAACTAGGGGAAACCTCACCACCACAATAGACTTACCTGAATTTACCGCCGGAGGCATTATTCCCGAGACTTCATACTTTCTCTCAGCGCCTGAATAAGGGTGAAAGCAACAGGTTACATATTGACATTATTTTATCGAAATGTGTTGGATAATACAAATCCTTACCTGAATATTACCGGTTGCCACGAGGAACTCTTCGCTAGGGTCAAGCTGCAACCTGCAAGGAACCGGACAAGAGTGAAAGTCAGACATTTGAACTCTTACGAACTACATACTTATGGCGTCTTGCCGGGAATCTCAGAGTCCATATTGTTCTGGAACTCACCAATTCCTTCGAGCCAGTGAAGTAACTGGTTATCTACGCACCCCTGCGCTCAATGCAGGATGGAGAGCTCATCTTTCCAAACCATCAGTTGAGACTATAAGAGGGGACATCAAAGGTGATCAGTGGGGAGAACACAGCGGGAGTGGGGGGGGGGGTTAACGCTCAAAACTCCACAGGTGGTTAATTCCCTTTCTCCATTTGCAGAAGAATATTCCTACGGGCCAAGCAAACTAAGCTAGGTGGGTCAGTCCAGTCTCATCTCGGCACTACGTGTCACATTGGTGGAGACCGCAGCTGTCCAGTTCAGATCGACGCCCCTGTGGGAGCCAGGTGAGCATAACAGGAACACAGAAAGGTGGAGTGCCGATGAAAATCCTTCAAAAAAGAGTAGATGAAGGGGGTTTGATCATCCCTCTGTGAGGCACTTCCATAGAGCATTTATATTGAAGTGTCTGTAGACTGGCTCGATGAGCCTGAGGGAGGAGATCATGGGTGGCTCCATATTGAGCCCAGCTGGGTGGCCCTGACTGGAGTGGCTGTGTTCTGAACAAGTGTAACAGTAACAGATTGGTAGCCCATATCATTGAGCAGAAGAACACACCAGTGGAAGTTATGGGGAGAACTGCTGCCTCAGGAAGCTTCGCTATGAAATATTTCAGAAGATGCATGAAAAAAAGTTAAATTGAATTGGCTCATGTGTGGGAATGTATTCCAAACAATAACGATGTATGCGTTGATACCTGCTCTGGAAACCCTCTTCGGATCAACCATAATCCAGGTAAGGGAATACGTGGATGCAGATCTCTTGAGGTGAGTCACCACCACTGCCATCAGCTTGATAAAGACCCTGGCGGTGGAGGTTAGGCTGAAAGGGAGCACTCTGAACCGGTAGTCAGTGTCCCCAATGGCAAATCTCAGGAAC